>NW_027464588.1:29306500-29913500 GCF_043290135.1 Rhipicephalus microplus | reverse complement strand
CATGGCATTGGGCCTGGCTGGCCGACTCCGTCTTTTTTACACTGTCGGTCGGTTGGGGTAGTGCCGACGTACGTCCAGCTGCCCAGCACGTGAACTCATTCAACATGATCATCTTCTCATTCGCTGTCTCTTGCGCCGCGGCTTCACCTTGGGCTCTAGTGAGATCCGTCACGGGATGCTCCTCCACTGTATCTCGCGGTCGCTGGGTTGGCGAGGGCTCTATCTTAGGATCTTCTCCAAACATTCCGTATCATTCGGTCCTCACGCCCCGTCGATGTTTCCGATGACAAGGTCGTAAAGGGGGGTCGTCATACATAGAGCGGTAACCTTCCCGCTGAAGTACGGGGTTTCAACCTCAATCTCTGCTTCGGGAAGCATCCGAACCGTACGGTGAATTAGGCAAACCGGTTTCGTTCTGCCTGTCAACTCACTTTCCCGTACCAAATTTCTCCGCACGATAACCGTGGAGCTACCGGTGTCTCTTAACACCGTAATCTTCTTACCCGCAGCTTTTCCAGGCAGTGTTGGCATTCCCTTCGTAACACCGATTGGCTGCTTTGCCATTACAGCACCCACAATAGGAATTTTCTCCCCATTTTTCAACTCTACGAATCCATCGGTGATGGCATTATTGCCGGATTTCGGTGCCGCTTGCACACAGGATATCTGGTGAGTTTGACTCGCTCCGTTTCGACAAGCGTCTGCTTTGTGCGCAGCCTGACCACACTTAAAACATTTTACTAGCGTAGGGCTCGTAAAGTTAGTACGACAGTTGCTCGCGCGATGACCCACTCGGTTACACAGGAAACATCGCGGAATGCTTTCCGGTGCACGCTTCTTTTTTTCGGGTGCCAAATTTTTCGAATCTTTGGGACACTCCTTTTTGACCTTGGCCCAATTAGTGCCATCTTGCGCTTCCAAAAATTGATCAGCTAATTCAAGCATGTCCCTAAGTGACTTAGCTCTCTGCTCTTTCAAGTACAGCGACAGGCTTGGGTGGCAACTAGTAAGAAATTGTTCTCTAATTAGTAGCTCTCTAAGCTCATCGTACTCGTGCGCTGTCCCTGAAAGTTCAATCCATCTGTCGAAATAATGGCAAAGTCGGGCGGCATACTGCGTAGCCGTCTCACCATCAGCTGGCTTTCCTGTCCGAAATATGTCCCGAAATCCTTCCACAGTAAATCTAAATCGCTTCAGCAAAGCAGCTTTCACCTTTGCGTAGTTGGCTGCATCGGTCGGCGTCAGCCTTCCGTACACACTGAGCGCTTCACCACTCAAGCAAGTACTCAAAGCAGTTGCCCATTGATGTTCCGGCCGATTCCGGCTCCTCCCAATTGTGCCAAACCGGTGAAGGTACGCGTCAAGGTTGTCCTTCCTTTCATCAAACGCTACAAGCAGCTTGCTTGGGTTCAAGCGGAAGCCATGATCTTCCCGTTCGCTGCTTTCAACTCTAGCTTGGACGGTAGTTTCAGTTCGCTGTTGTAAACGGAGCCGCTCGAGTTCCATCTTGTGCTGCCGCTGCCGTTCCCTTTCCTCTCTTTCTTCTTTCGGCTGTCGCTTCTTTGCCTCTCTTTCTTCTCTCGCCCTCTCAGCGGCCAGCTTTTCTCTCTCCAGCTCCAACTTCAACTGCTGTTCTCTTTCTCCTTTCAGCTGTCGCTCCTTTGCCTCTCTTTCTGCTTTCGCCCTTTCAGCTACCAGCTTTTCTCTCTCCAACTCCAACTTCAATTGTTGCTCTCTTTCTTCTTTCGCCCTTTCAGCGGCCAGCCTTTCTCTCTCCAACTCAGCTGCCTTTTCTTCCTTGGCTCTCTCAGCTGCCAACCTCTCTTGTTCCAACTCAGCTGCTTTTTCTTCCTTGACTCTCTCTTTTTCTTCATTTTCCTTCTGGGTGACCCACTTCCGTAGTTCGGCGCCAGAAAGACCCATCTTCTCACCAAGAGCGACTAACTTTTCGAGATCCATCGTGTCTCGCAACTCGCAAATAAAACCTTGCCGCGTGCAAAAAGTATCCTCCTAAATCAGTCTATCGGAACACTCTCCTGCCCTCGTTAACGAGAACACTGAACAACACACAAAATCGTTCCGATAACACTATAAACAACTCGAGGCTCTTTCTCACTACTTTGGACACACTGTGCACCAAAAGGTCCTGTCGCGGATAACAGAATAATTGTCACACAGGTCCCGTTAATTAGGGAGGCGATCGCCAAGCTAATTCCAAGGGCCGAAGTATCGGCCCCCCGAACCACACCACGAAAGCGTGGACAATTTAGAAGTGGTCCTTTTGGCACGCGAGCGGACGTCGGTTGTGGCCCAAAGAACAAGTCAGAGCCGAGAGTTGATAAACAAATTTATATTCTCAATAATGGCAGACCGAAGACAATACACAAGTATGCACACTCCACAATAGTTGCATACAATATGTCACCAATCAAACAACGTACTGCACAGTACAATCAGCCATACTCGAAACAACGGACACAGACAACAATATGCACTACAATGCAGTCGCATGCATCGAACAACCAAGACACTTGAAGACTAAAGAGATAGAAAACCTATTCAGTCCAAAGTTCTTGGAACAAAAGTCTGGATGATACTCTTCCGAGAATCACTCACTCAAAGTCCAGCGTTGTTGTCGTTCCGCTGCCCCCGCAGTTCTTTTCCAGGAAACCTCGCGTCTTCACTTGGCCACTCTCAAGCTTCAACTTCTTCGCCGGAAAACACGTCGGCTTCAAAACCGCAGCTGTTGCCACGAGTCTTCGCTCAATAGCGGTAAACACACACTCTTGCCTGTAGCTCGAGTCGCCACCCCTCAGGTGGAAATCATCTTCTTCTCCTGCTTTGTCTCTACGGACAAAACCTTCGCCGACTACACGGCGGAATCCCTACGCGCTCTGGCGCTAACTTCCGTCTTCTCCTGATCTCTCATCTCCGCTGCTCGGTTAAATACCTTCCGCGCGACATTCCAGAAAGTTCTCCTCATTTCGTCGGCGCGATGCGCAGGGGAGGCTGGGGAGAGGGCGAGACGGTTCGAATGCCCTCCGCGTCGGATGACTCAACTCGGCATGACCACGCCTATTTCCTTCTAGAAATTTCCAGAGCTTGCTCGGCCGTCGATGTGGAGAGAGGAGGTTCGTCGGCGAAGCCACGCTTCCGAGGGGAGAGCGTCGCGCGCCCGGGGAGCCTTGGATGCTTGTTTTCTCTTTTCTTTTTTTTTCGTTGACCTCGCCGCGTCTCTCCCGCGCGTTATCGCAAGAAGTTGGCGGCGCGCCCGTTTTGAGCGCTCGTTCTATGACACCTGACTACGTCCACTGCAGGACAAAACCCTCTCCCACGTTCCGCAAGTTAACTCGGTCCTGTGCTTGCTGCTGCCAATTTATACCCATAAACTACTTAACCTCATCTGCCCACCTAACTTTCTGTCCACCCCTAACCCGCTTGCCTTCTCTGGGAATCCAGTCAGTTACCCTTAATGACCAGCGATTATCCTGTCTGCGCGCTACATGCCCAGTCCATGTCCATTTCCTCTTCTTGATTTCAACTATGATATCCTTAACCCCCGTTTGTCCCCTAATCCACTCTGCTCTCCTCTTGTCTCTTAAGGTTACACCTACCATTTTTCTTTCCATTGCTCAGTGGGTCGTCCTCAATTTAAGCTGAACCCTCTCAGTAAGCCTACAGGTTTCTGCTCCGTAGCTAAGTACCGGCAAGATACAGCTGTTATATACCTTCCTCATGAGGGACAATGGCAATCTACCTGTGATAATTTGAGAGTGCTAGTCAAATTTGCTCCACCCTATTTGTATTGTTCTAGTTACTTCAATCTCGTCATTCGGCTTCGCGGTTGTTACCTGCCCTAAGTAGACATATTCTTTTACAACTTCAAGTGTACTATTACCTATCTCGAAGCGCTGCTCTCTTCCGAGGTTGTCGTACAGTACTTTCGTTTTCTGCAGTATAATTTTAAGACCCACCTTTCTGCTCTCCATGTCTTAACTCCATAATCATGAGTTGCAATTTGTCCCCTGATTTACTTAGCAATGCAATGTCATCGGCGAAGCGCAATTGCTAAGGTACTATCCATTAACTCTTATCTCTAACTGTTCCCATTCTAGGCTTCTGAAAACGTCCTGTAAGCACGCAGTGAATAGCATTGGGGAGATTGTGTCCCCCTGCCTCACACCCTTCTTTATTGGTATTCTGTTGCTTTCTTTATGAAGCACTATGGTAGCAGTTGATCCCCTGTAGATTTCTTCCAGAATGTTTATATATATTTCATCTACGCCCTGATTCCGCAGTGTCTGCATGAAGGCTGATATTTCTACTGAATCAAACGCCTTCTCGTAATCTATGAAGGCTATGTATAGTGGTTGGTTATACTCTGAGCATTTCTCTATTACCTGATTGATAGTATGAATGTGGTCAATTGTTGAGTAGCCTGTTCTAAATCCTGCTTGTTCCTTCGGTTGATTCAATTCTAATGTGTTCTTTACTCTGTTAGCAATTACCTTTGTAAAAAGCTTGTATACTACAGAGAGCAAGCTGATCGGTCTGTAATTCTTCAAATCCACGTCATCTCCTTTCTTATGTATCAAGATTATGTTAGCATTCTTCCAAGACTCTGGTATTCTTCCCCTCAGGAGACACCTCGTAAACAGGATGGCTAGTTTTTCTAACACAATCTGTCCTCCATTTTCAGCAGATCTGATGTTACCTGATCCTCACCAGCAGCCTTGCCTCTCTGCATGCTCTCCAAAGCTTTTCTGACTTCTATCATTACTGGTGGGGTGTCATCTTGGATACTGCTAGTTCTTATAGTATTAAGGTCCTGGTTGTCCCGGCTACTGTGCAGATCTCTGTAAAGCTCTTCCATTATTTTGACTATCCTATCCATATTGGTAGTTCTTTTGCCTTCTTTGTCCCTTAGTGCATACATCCGATATTTACCTATCCCAAGTTTTGTCTTCACTGCTTTGACACTTCCTTCGTTTTTCAGAGCGTTTTTATTTCTCCCATGTTATACCATCTTACATCGAATACCTTACGCCTATTAATCAACTTCGAAAGCTCTGCCAGTTCTAGTTTGTCTGTTGAACTTGAGACTTTCATGATTTACGCTTCTTAATGAGATTCTTCATTTCCTCGGGAAACTTGCCAGTGTCCTGACTAGCTACCCTGCTTTCAACTTCCACTGCACACTCCGTAATGATACTCGTCAGATTATTATTCATCGTATCTATGCAAAGGTTGGTTTCTTCACTAAGAAAAGAGTACCTGTTCAGAAGCGAGACTCTGAATTCCTGTACTTTTACTCCCAGTGCTAGCTCATTGATTGGCCTCTTTCATATCAGTTTCTGTCGTTCCTTCTTCACGTCTAAGTGAATTCAAGACCGTACCATTCTATAATCACTGCATAGTAGCTTGCCAACCAATTCCACATCCTGTACGATGCCTGGGTGTGCACTCATTATAAAATCTATTTAGTTCTTATTTTCGCAATTAGGGCTTCTCCATGTCCACTTTCTGTTTCCTCGTTTTCGGTAGAAGGTGTTCAACATCCGTAAATTATTGCGTTCTGCGAATTCCACTAGTACCTCTCCTCTAGCGTTTCTAGTACCGATGCCATATTCTCCTACTGCCTCGTCTCCAGACTGTTTCTTCCCTACTTTTGCATTAAAGTCTCCCATCAGTATATTATACTGTGTTTTTTACCTTACTCATTGCCGATTTCACGTCTTCATAGAAGCTTTCAACTGAAGCGTCATGATGGCTGGGTGTAGGCGCGTAAGCCTGTAGCACTTTCAACTTTTATCGCTTATTCAGTTTAATTACAATACCTACCACCCATTCATTATTGCTATAGTATTCCTCTATGTTGCCAGCTATGTTTCTGTGTATTAAGAAACCCACTCCCAGTCCTCTTCTGTCAGCCAAGCCTCGATAGCAAAGGACGTGCCCATTCTGTAGCACCGTACAGGCCTCACCTGTCCTCCTAACCTCACTGAGCCCTATTATATCCCATATAAACCCTCTAGCTCCTCGAATTGTACGGCTCGACTTCCCTCACTAAATAAGGTTCTAGCGTTAAACGTTGCCAAGTTCAGGTTACAATGACGGCATGTCCGGATCCAGAGATTTTCATCACCATCTGCTGCGTTGCAGATCTGACCACCACCGTGGTCTGTTGCTTCGCAGCTGCTTGACGTATGCATGTGGTATGCATGTGACGTATGTGACAATTGACGTATGCGTCTGGGAGGTAGTGGCCAGATATTGCACAAGGATGGCCAATCCTTCTCTGGTGAGGGGGTGCGTTACAGGCAGTAGTTACCGGCGAGGCCGCGCCCCAGGCCTCTTAATGCAGTTCCATCATCACGCGAATACTTTTTTTTATCCGGTTGAGAATTTCGTGGCACCGGGATTCAAACCACGGACCCGTTGCATGCGAGGCGGACGCTCTAACCACTACGCCATCGCCGCATACTGATAATATTATTGTATTATAAATACCAGTGTTACTTAGTCCTTTCTATTATTATTATTATTATTATTAATATTATTCCCGCGACAGCGTTACAGAGCTCGTTTCACAGAAATTATGGCATCGGAGTCATTGCTTGTGAGCGATAAATCATCTTATGCATGACCGAAATGTCGAAAACAATGCAAACACAATTCGAATCAATACAATTTTTACTGGAATGCGCTTTGACAAAGAAAATTTTATCAGTGCAATTTGTAGTTTTGACTGGTAGAAACTCAGCTCGCAAGCTAATTCACAATCAGCGATTCGATTGATACGTTTTCTTTCCTATTCGCAGAAGCTTTTTCTGCTAGTACTCATACCATTGCTTATAACTAGAAATATGTAAATTTCCAACGTCCTTCAATGACATCTTCATTATTAACCAGTCTCAGAAAAAAATGGCAGCATATCCACGGAGTGAATGATGGAGAGTGGGGCGAAGAATTCGTCTGTCCATTCGTTCTTGCTTCCGTCCGTCTATGCGTCCGTCAGTGTGACCGTCCATGCGTCCATCAGCCGGTCGGTGCGTGCGTCTGCTCGTGCGTTCGTCCCTGCGTTCGTCCATGCAGCCGCCCCTGCGTCCGTTCATGTGTCCATCCATGCATCTGTGTATGTGTCCGTTCATCCATCTATTCAACACTCCAAGTACCACCATTTCGAATCTTTTTATCATATATTCCCCATATAGAAGCACCGCCATCCAGCGGACATTCCAAGGACTAAACGATAGGTGGCACACGCACACTTTCTTATGGCTTGCGCTTCGGGTCCACTTCCCACCTTTAACCACCTCGAGTTCATGGTATATACTAGTTCACTGTATTCATAGCACTGCGGCCGAACGCTCGCTAAACCTTTCGAAAACCAAGGAGGTTACGCCCAGCGGGTATGACGTAGCAAACATTTTCAGTCAGATGGTGCTCAATGTACATGCCAATGGCTGCTAATGGGAAATGAGAGGCGGAGAATTCGGCTTCTACTTTTTTACGGCTTGCCTTTCGTATCTACTTCCCATTTTTAACCACCTCAAGTTCATTCATGGTATATACAAGTTCATTGTATTCATGGCACTGCGGCTCAACGCTCGCTAAACCTTTCTAAAGCTAAAAAGGTTACACCCAGCGAGTGTAACGTAGCAACCCTTTCTTGTCAGATAGTGCTCAATGTACATGCCAATGGCTGCTAATGGTGATCGCAGCCTGCACGTTAACTAAAAGCCAAATGCTCCTGTCTCTCATTCCCCATTAGCAGCCATTGACATGTACATTGAGCACTATTTCTCATTTTTCAACAACGCACAGAAGAAGCCTCTCACCGGCACCACCTTGGAGGTCAAAATGTTATACTTGGTACATACTACGGGGGACGAACGGGTGCCGCTATAAGGAGCTTCGCCCCTTAGAAGCGTAATCTCTGTAGAAAAGTTTGGAGACAACCGTTTATTAACGAAATGACACTTCGCCATAAAAGATATTGTAGAACTCATAACTATTTGATAAAACTTGCCAAGAAGCGCTATGATAATAAGAAATTTATAAAGAATAAAATATTCTTCAAATGAGAGGAAACTGTTCCACTAATGCGTCAGTTCACCTACAGTCAACTCATCTATAATGAAAATCACCCACCATAACGCTACTTATTGTCGCTTTGACGACATTGCTGATACGTTTTGAGAGTAGTTCTGTTCGTCGTACAATTGTTCAAAAAATGTCCATTCACGTATTTTGGCATGCTTATATCGCTTATTTTGAATGCGAAGCATTTCTTAGCAAACTTCGGCGACTTTGAGCGTATCTATCTATCTATCTGTCTATCTATCTATCTATATATCTATTTATCTATCTATCTATCTATCTATCTATTTATCTATCCACTTACCTTTGTGTGCTTTCATGGTCATCCCCTTAACTAAGTGTGAACTAAAATTAGCATAAGAGGGTAAGATGGTTTGACGAATGTGACGCACTGGTGAAGACAGGAATAATGTCACCATCCCGTCGCGTACGTCGTCAAACACTTCCCGCCATATAGTAGTACCTACCCAAGGGAGAGCATGTGCCGCTGGAATGCGGGTGTGTGCCACAGGTGATTGACACTTAGTATCTAGCCAGGAATGACGATAACACACATGGGACATTTTAACGTGCGAGCGTTAAGAAGTACCCAACCTCGGTAGCGTCGAGCTGACGAGTGCAAGGAAATATTGTCAACATCGCTGTTGGAATCAAACCCAAGCATTCTACATGGCAATTAAGCATTTTACCACAGAGCTACGCCAGGTATAAAAACTACTTTTCAAATAGACGCTATATTTTTCGTGAGAAGTCAGTAGTGCTTGCAGTCCTGCCTACCCAGTTTTATAAACATTCAATATGTACTCCTTTGATACAGCCGGCGCGTCGAGTTAACATCCATTGTGGTTAGGTACGATGCGCTGAAGTTGATTTTAGTGCAATAACAATTATATGGACATTCTCGGCTGGATTTCGCCACCGGTGTCAACGTCATGCACCGTATATGTATACGTATTTATATATTTGAAAACGCAAGAAAGAAAGAAATCCAGAAAAAAACCACTCCGCCACGCGGAATTAGTCGTGGGACCTACGCGTCGTGAAAGCGAAGCATCGATCACTGAGCCACCCCGCAAACGTACTTCTCCATTCAAACGACAAGCTAGTTATATCTACCGCTTACCGCTGCTGTGTTTTCGGTATTACCAGAAAGATAGCGCAATGAGCACACGTCGCTACATGGCGCGTCGGCGCCCGTTCTAATCTCCTACGCGTACTTTGCCCGGCTTACTGAAGGAGAGCGACGCTCCCTCAGCGTCTTTATCTCTCGGTGGTGAAGAGGGGAGACTCGTATGCCTTGGCGGGCCTCGGTTTTTACGTGGAACGATTCTGCTGTAGTTAACGGGCGCACAAAGGTCACTGCATTCATTGCAGTCTCCGTTCGCGAAAAGCGCGCGCTTTTTCAGTTTAGCGAAAAAACAAATGAGACGCTTATTCGCGTGCATCCGTACCCGTGAGTACGTTTCGTGCTTAATTTAGGCGCTAGAAACATGGGGCACGTTTCAATCTGCTTTCTATTCTGCGAGTGACTTTTCAAACTGTTGCTATCATGTACATTGCTTCCCCTTTGCGGCAAAGCTGTGACTTTTATGTAGCAGTGTCCAGAACAAGCATTCTCGCGAGAATCGTCACTTAATATCACCCTGTGGTGTTTCTAATACGCATGTTCCAGTTGGCATCGTTGCGCAAGTGGGAACAACTGGTTATATAAACATCTGCCACTCTTCAACATATGTATGTGCATGCAACATTTGTATATATATTTGGCGTCATTTCATGACGTGTCCTTCAAGAAAGAAATTGAAAAGCGGTCACCTTCCCTCCACATGATTCGCATTACGTGAACTTTCAGGTACGTGGGATCTGCCAATTTTTTTCTGTTTTTCCTTTTCCTCTGATGAAATAGTATGGGCTATTCGCAATCCTTAAAATCCTTCTTCTGGCCGGGATAACACTTGCATACATAATTTAAAAATGGTGCCTAAAATCAATTCTCAGTTCTTATTTTATATACTAAACCTCCTCTTTTCTAAAAGCTTCTTTTCTTGACTCAATAAAGTGAGCAAAGGGTGCACCAATTTCTAAGAAAAGCGATGAAGTTGATAATAGAAATTATGGGCCTATCTCCATACTTCCATCATTAGGTAAACTAATAGAACCTCTGTTTTTAGAGTGCCCTAATGCTTACTTTTCGAAATTTATTGTTGTAGATGCTTCCCACTTCAGTTCCCGTCATAGAAACTCCACTAAGAATGTTCTGCTTTTGTTGACCGACTTCATTAAACATTCCCTTGATAGTGATAGCTTTTTGGGTTCAGTATTTTTAATTTACCTAAAGCATTTAGCCCACTGAATTACCCAATTTTTTTGATCAGTTAGAACATTATTGTATTAGCAGACCACTTTTAAAGTTTGTAAAAGTTACCTGTTTAACGATAAAAGAACGTGGTCTTTACTGGTGGCTCTCACTCGAATATTACGATTAGTATTCATGCTGTTCCTCAGGGATAAATTCAATGTCGCCTCCAATTTATTATTTATAATAATGATCTCCCCGATGGCTTATGTTGATCACATTGTGTTTTGTATGTTCACAACATCACAGTATCATGTAAGGTCAAAACAGTTCCAACCAAGTGCGCGAAGTTCGGGGATCGATACCCAGCACCTCCACAACTTGGTAGTACGCGTTGAGCGTTGAGTCCGTGACGCGTTTATTAAAAAACGAACAAAGGTCAAGCGCTCAGTGATCCGAATCGGAGCTATCACGAACATGAACCACGGTCTCCTTCCTCGTCTTTTGCAGGCACTGCTAATTGTACCCTATCCATTCCACACAACTTTATTAGCAAAACTAAATTCTGTTCTGAGCGATACTGTTTTGTTGTGTCACAACAATGACCTAACTATAAACCCCTCTGAAACTCAGCTCATGTTTTTCAGATCTCAAAACCATTTCTAATCTTCTGCTGCTATAAGTATGATTCTTAAAACTATCTATGCTTTTGTTGGTGTGCGTTTAAACACAACTCTCAATTTTAGTGTACACGTGTTAGACATGAAGAAAAAGTGCTTTCGGTAATCATACATAATTAGGGCTATGCCATGTTTCTCCACAAAAGAAATACTAATGCATTACATCTCATTTTTTCGTAGTCATTTTAACTATGAGATTAGTACCTGGCCGAATACCTATCACTCGCACTATATAACATCTGTTCAACATATACAGAACCAAGCAATTCGCATTGTCACTTTCAGCCATCGTCGCTTGAACGTTATTTTATTGCTTAGGCAATATTGTGTGTACAAGTAAGTTATTTTAATTTCACTGTACTTGTTTTTTATTATATTTACCCGTCGGCTACCTTTCAACCTCACCAACTGTGATTTACTAATAAATACTAACCGCACTAGCTTTGCATCAGAACGCCTATTCTCTTAAGGCCACGTGGTTGATTCATAGCAGCTCAAAATTGATGCTTCATGCACTTTTTGAAGTGAACAGGGTATATCTATCACGTTCAAATTTTTTAGGGTGAAGCGTAAGGGTCCCAAAACTTATTATTATTATTATTATTATTATTATTATTATTATTATTATTATTATTATTATTATTATTCGTGCGAACCCCGCCACATATTCATGAGACATGCCGGAGAAGGGGCTCCGGATTCATTTTCCCCGCCTGTATACTTTTAAAGCGTGTATTAATAGAGCAACAGGGGAGCTAACACGATTCGTTCTTATAGACAGCAGCCGGCATTACTGGGAATTGAACCAACTTCCCCAAGCTCAGCATTGCGATACGCACCAAGAATTTACTATGCCCTGTTCAAGCATGCGTGCCCAAAAGTACGCTCAAGTGTCTCCATATCTTTTTTTTCTGTATTAAGAATTGCATGGCCACTCCTGGTGAACTGTGCCGTCGCCTTCATCATGAAGTTCTGTATAAACTCTGAGGGTGATAATTATCCATGTCTCTAATGTGCTACTTGGGAGGGCAGCCGATGATCACCGCTTCAGCTAAACGGAAAAGTGTGAACCATCTTTCGTCGTGTGATAGGTGTGTAGAGTGTGCGGAGGATTGGACTACATGGTGGAACGGGATGCCTTCACCATGAACTCAGTACTTTGAGCGGCTAAACTCGGTCGCATGCGCCATATCTTGACAGAAATAAGCAAGTGGGTCGGAGCTACGCTGGTCATGAGTTCGCACCACTGAGTTTGAACTGATGCGATAGAGAGCACTCAGCTCGTTTCACTCGCAGCACTGGTCGCGTTTTAATGCACTAGTTCTTTGTTTTATTACACCATGCAGGATGCCATAAGAGCCAGATTCTAGGCTTAACTGTCCTGGGTTTTCAGTTTTGTGCCATCGCCTTCCCTTCTTCGTAGCGACAAAACTTTGTTTTTTTTACTTAATGAATCAACTCAACCGGCATCAACTCTTGTTGCAATCTTCTACCGCACATCTTATAGCAAATGTGCCATTTGTAGATAAAGTAAATTCGAGAACGACGAATGACGCAACAGTGTCCTTGATTCACCTGTGAGAGGCCGGTTTCTTTAAGCTGAACCAGCGAAAACGATAGGTTAGTCCGAGATTCAAACGTGTCGAACTGCAGTCTTCCTGTGAGACCAGATACAGTGCCCTAAAACATGAAAAATAAGACCACATTCAGTTTCGCTGTGGCGAATTCGCACTATGAGAAATGATTACATTTTTACCTTTATTTTATATTTTTCAGCAGGAAATAAACTGAGAGTTTAGGACAAAGATCTGTAACAGAATTGAGACAAGCTGAACTTGGCGTGGGCATTCCTGGCTAATTTTCTTTGTTTCTAAAACATTGCGAAATGATCACTCTGATCTGCTTTCTGCCTCAATGCCTAAAATTGTACCATCATTCACGTGCTGAGCAGAGCCACAGAAAGTTGCTATGGTCAACTACAATGGTCATTCGATCGTGTCGAAACAACAAAGGTGTCACAAAACAATATTGAAGTTACCTGAATAATCAAAATAGGAGTTAGCTGAATAAAAAATGACTAATCTCTGAAAAGCGAACCATTTAGAGAGCGTTAGTTATTAAAAACAACGCACGGAAATATATAAATAACTGGTGCCGCTTTGAGGGCCACATTTGACTAACTTTTTAGGCGCCATGTTTTTTTTTCGAAGAACGGTTCTCCAACAGCAAACGCACTTGTGAGGCACCAAATGTAGTCTCTGCCAGGAACTTTCAAGGGATGGCTTATTGCTCTCCCATAGTTGAGTACCAAGCACTCAAAATTGTTAAAAGTGTTTTCTAAACACACGACGCTTGATGTGCTATTCATGCATGTATCTAACCCCCGTATTTACAAACGCTCCTTCACTCAAGAGCTCTCCACGACTTTGAAAAGCCGATGGGAGCGCCGTCTCTTGGCAGACCAAGTCACACAATATCGGCAATATTCTGCAGCGATTCTCGAGAAGCGCAGCGTCAATTTCAGTCGAGCAGCGGCGCAGTGCTCAACTCGCTCAAGCGAAGGATGGAATTCGAGTCGAGGAGCGTTTCTCAATACGGGGGCTAGTCCACCATTAAGCTGGGATGGCTCTATCTCCTCCCATAATAAAGTACCGATTACTATGAATCGGTAAACATTTTTTCTAAACACAAGCTTGATTGAAACAGCGTACATCAGACAATAACACAGAGAGCATCTGTATAATCACAGACTACTTGTCTAATCAGAGCCGCGGGGTTCACACTGCACATATCGCGTGTCAATGCAATTTCGTACCGAGTGCACTCCGGCAAACAACATTTAACATCAAAGTGAGTCCTATACATTCCACATAATCACGAAGCTGTGAGCTTAGTCTTGGACTTAAATGGGTTCGGTGCCAAGGCCCTCAGTGTGATTTAGTGAACGGCATTGTGTTTCCATGCAACCACTCGACAATAAGATGATAAGTGCTTCAGTACTTTATGTGAACACTACGTTATCTCCAATACGCTATGTATATTGTGATGATTGTCATAATCATATTAGATATGCGTTACATCAGTTTATAGACACTATTAAAGTGGAACTTTGGATGGCAGAGATCACTGAATGTAGGCTGGTGCCTGGGTATATGGGTAGACCGTTTCATCCGCCTCACGCCACGCCTCTGAACGTGAAGAAGCTAGCGCAAAATCTGCTAAGTTTGGCAACAGAAGCTACCGCGTGGGTCAGTTGTCTTTACACGTAAGAAAGCTAAATTGTATTGTGGTTATTATGAGTATGATGATGTTGCCACGTTCCTTCCTGCAGTTCTCTTATAACCCCGTTACGTTGTACTCACCGCAAACCACGCCTGCAGTGTTGTAGAAGCTTCAGGACTGCAGTAGATCATTTTGTTGAGATTACGCCCACTTCATGAGCATTTAAGATTAATGTGGAATCTAAGTCGCCGTTAGCGATAACGCTAGAATGTTCAATGGCGAGTGTATAAATGCCGACACGCTTCGACGCTTGTCAGTTGATCGATGACCGACGCTGCGTTCGCCGCTATCAGTGCAAATGTGCTATTGTAACCCGACTTGCCATTTACCGGGGACAAGTTCATCCAAATGAGTAGATTTATCTGACCATTCAGTCACCGGTCTTAAGCCACATCACGACTCCGTGACATCTGGTGGAGATGCATCTTCGTTCATGTACCCGACGCCCCCGCGAAGTCGTGAATTCAGCCCAGGTCATGGAGAAGACACCGACGCCAACCAGGAGGAGCGAACAAGCCACCGGCAGCAAGGTCTACCACCTGAGTACGGGCCTCTACATGACAAGGCGGGGAAGACCAAGGCCATGAAGTCGATTGCGGCGATAATGAAAACCGCTGCGTCACATTCCGCGATAGACGTGCATCAGCTCAGGGAACCACCAACTTTCCGCGGGTCATCGTTCGAAGACCGGGAGACCTGGCTAGAGACATACGACCACGTGGCCACCTTCAACCACTGGTACACGGAAGAGAAGTTTCGCCACATGTACTTCTAACTGGAAGACACTGCAAGGACCTGATTTGAAAATTGGGAGTCTGCGGTTTGAAAATTCGGAGTCTGCGCTTCAAACGTGGGATGTGTTCTGCAGCGCCTTTTTGCTAACGTTCGCGATCGTCGCTCGCAAATAGAGGGCTACTGCCTTGCTGGAGACTCGGGTGCAGCTCCCAAATGAAAATTTGCCCATTTTCGCAGAAGAAATGGCTCACCTGTTTTGTCACTGTGACCCGGACATGGCTGAGAAGAAGGAGGTTCGTTCCCTTCATGCGAGGGGTCAAACAAGAACTTTTTGCAGGATTGATGAGAAATTCGCCGAATACGTCTAAGAATTCCTTTCAGAAGCGATAACTATTGAAAAAAAAACCTTCCAGATGCGCACACAATAGTTCAAACGCCGCTCGGCTCCAGGCTATGTAGAGATACAGCCACTAGGCTTCGATGATCTCCGTGAGACTATAAGGGCTGTAGTGTGCGAAGAACTTCGCCGAGTGTTCCCGTTATGCCAGCCTCAAGTTTCGTCAATCGCAGACATCGTCAGAGAGAAAATTCAGCAGTCCATTGGCATCGCTGAGACATCGCAACCGCAGCCTCAAGCCATGAGCTCTGCTGCTGCTGCCGGCACTATACTCCACGTCCACGTCTAGAGGCCGCGCCACCGCATTTTCGCCGCCAGATGCCACCACCGCCACCGCCGATCCTATAACGTCCAACCGCTGGCCAGTGCAATGCTCCGAGAAAAACCGACGTGCGGCGCACCCCCGATCACCGGCCTCTCTGCTTCCAGTGGGGGAAGCTGGCTACACTTACCACCGCTGCCGGTACTACCAGATGGGACTACGTGGTTTCGACATCGACGCACCGCGTCTGCAGTGGGGTGAAAGACCACGTGACTTCACCGATTATCTCGCCGTAACGCAGAGGACACCCCGAGGATATTCTCGTTCACCTTCACCGGCTGCTACATGTCACCGCACTGTCGTCAGTACAATGATCCAAGCCGGGGCCAGTCGCCTAGCCCGCATCACGAAAACTAAGGGCAGCAACCGGTGGAGTGGTGGTTGCTGCACTAAGAACTGCCGAAGATCCTCCGCCGCCAACGACGCGCCAAGACAAAACTACGGGAACCCGCTGTCACCTCAAAGTAGCCCCAACATCGAAACTGCGAGACCAGAAGAAGTCCTCATTACGAAACGTCAAAACAGTGGTGCAAACCGTTGTAGCCGTGATCCGACACCATGACCTAACTGCAACCACAGGTGACGAACTAGCGACCTCGACATTTTCATCGACGGCCACAGCGTCACGGCTCTCACCGACACCGGAGCCGACTATTCCGTCATCAGTAAGACTTTACCGCGAATTTGAGGAAAGTTCGGACCACTCGGGAAGGCTCCAAAATCCGTATAGCCAGAGGTCACCTAGTGACGCCAGGGCGAATCTGCTCAGCTAGAGAAACCATTAACAGCCGCATTTATCACGCAAGCTCCACCGTACTGCAGCACTGCTGTAGAGATTTCAATCTTGGAATGAACCTAATGAGCCTCGATGGTGTGGTCATGAACCTGAGAACAAAGTCGGCAACACTATCCACAGGAAAAGCACTGCCGCTGCACACGACGTCACGAAGGTTCACACATTGAATGTGCTGGAAGACCACGTCACCATTTCTCCCCGCTCCAGCTTCAGCATTTCCATGGTGTTCAACAATCAACAGACATGCAAGGCGTCGTTGAAGGTGACCAACAGATGTTGATAAACCGCAAAATTTGCGTCGCCAGAGCAAAAGCTGAGCTGTGAGGAGGGAACGTAGGAGTGATGCTCAAGAACTTCAGCAGCACAGTCACGATGGTTGCCTACGTCAAAGAGATACTAAAAGCCAGCAATGCTTTCGCCCTCACCAATTCCACCAAATCTACTCCGAGGACTGAAAGCCTTCAACCAGCTTTTGACATTAATCCGAGCCTTCCGACGCATAAACAAGAGCAGCTCGAAAATCTGCTCCTGAAATACAATCACTGCTTTTTGTCGCCATCACGAATTCGACAGACCCCTGTCGCGCAACATCAATTTGTGATATAATAAAATGCCCGGCCATTCCGTCAGAGTCCGTACAGAGTTTCGACTCGAGAACGCGTGGCCACAATGGAACAAGTCGATGAAATGCTCCACTACGACATTATCCAGAATTCTTAGGCGGCACCGGTGGTATTAGTGAACAAAAAATTGACCCCATATCTGCATTTTATTTGCAAATGTCATTGAAAGACGATAGTCTTGCATGTGTAGAGAGTGAACAAAAATTTATTTGATGCTCTGCGCAAGAAAATCGGTGAATGATATTCCGCAGGCGCTACGTTAGATTGCCTCGAGCATGCAGCGGAGGCGAACGAGCGCATCAAGTCACGTCACACGTGAGACATGAGCGCCATCTGGCAGTTTCTTTTGGAAAACAAAGCGCGTGGCCGTGCGCGCCCTTCTCCGAGGTGTTAAGGTGTAGAACGCGAAGCGACAGGTAGGTGTCACCACCATCTCGTCTTAGCAAAGCGTTGAAAACACTCCCCGTTCCGTGCAAGAGTTGCATAGTAATCGCAGCGTGGTAAGCGCTACGGTCCTTAAAATTACTTATGTATGCGTTTTCTAGTAAGAGATGCATATGCAGAATATATGCGTATTGTAATGGTGCCCCGGACATGCGCAACAATTGCTTTTTAATTGACAATTGCATAAGCATGAACGCTTAACCTTGAGCAACATTGGTGGTTGCTGCGGATGAGGTCGGCCGTTTCAAGTACTCGAAGCCTGTGAGAGTGGACGAACAGACAAATGTACAGACAGGCAGACCGACCGACCGACCGACCGACCGACCGACCGACCGACAGACAGACAGACAGACAGACAGACCAAAATTTTTGCGTCGAAAGTCCCCAAGAAAGACTATCGTCTAGACTACGAGACTATCGTCTAGACCACTAGACTGCGAGGTTGTCCCCAACGGTATTACCAACTCGCAACAGCGCCGATCACGCGCCTCAAGCCGTTTAATGAACGTTAGCGAACTGAATAAGGGTATTTCGTTGTTGTCGTGGTTGTAGTGGTTATTGCTGCTGTATCTTACTTTATTATTTGTACTTTCTGGCATTATTATTGCACTTCCATATTCTGTTGGAGCAATGGGACGACGTTTTTTCAAAGGCGAGCAAGGCCACGATCCTTGTTCAAATTTTCTCATCACCCAGTTACGCTGTACGCGATTTTCAGCGCAAACAGCACCTACGGTGCTCGGGAAGCTTCAGGGGTGCCGTAGATCATTTTGTTGAGATTACGCCCACGTCGTGAGCATTTCAGATTATTCTGGAGTCCACGTCGCTGCTAACAATAATGCTAGAATGTTCGATGGCGAGTGTATAAATGCCGACACGCTTCGCCACTTGTCAGTTGATCGGCGGCCGACGCTGCGTTCGCCGCTATTAGTGTAAGTGTGCTACTGCAGCCCGACTTACCATTTACCCGGCAAAGCTTCGCCCAAATAAACATCTTGATCTGACCATCCAGTCTTCTGCCTTCAGCCACGTCACGACCCCATCAAAATATTGCAGGGATTATTGCCAACACAGAACGGATAGGCTGAGAATCGGGTAGATGTAAATGATTTGTAAAATACCGATTATACTGGAGACGATGAGATCAGGCGCGCTTCAGGAGCAGCAAAAGCTATTTCCGCCTCACATCCTAGCGGCATCAGCCCCGATGTGAGCCTGTCAGATTTTTCCTCAAGACAAGCCTAAAGGAAGCCGGAGAGGTTCAAGTTTCGACGGGGTTCGCACCATCCAACTAGCTGTCATATTTTCTGAGAGATGTCACATCAGTGCTGTCAGAAGCGGTATTTCGAAGTCGAAAAAATTTTTTTTGAAAATTTAGCATTATTTGCGGATCCCACGAATTATATCTTTTTTTGCAGATCCAGGCTCATGGCGTTACGTACAGATCCTTATGGTTTTTTCAACGGGCGGCTAAAGAAATTATGTGAATATGTCTCTAAGCACTTGTTCGAGTGTTCAGTGGTGAAACCTCTCAGCCATGATACTGCTCCGGCTGAAAGTAGGGGTTTTTATATAAGTGGCACAATTACACCAATTTTATGGTTGTCCTACCACCCTGAATATGAGTGTAGTGTACGAAATTTTACACTTGGTACGGTAGCCAGTTATGACGCCAGTTGCAGTAGAATACAAATAAAATGTTCTGGCACTACACATGCTTCCCATCCTATTTTTTTGCTGCTGCATTGCCCCAATCTAAAGAAGTTCCCTTTGCTCGTATAGGTATAATGTTCCGCAATAAGAATCGAGAAAATTTAATTAGATGCTGTAGCCCACTTGTTGCACGCTGCTGCTGTCCAAGCTAACTTTATTTTTACTGCTTTGAGTGTACTAACGCCTTACTAAGGGACACGAAACTACAGATTCAATAAATTTCTCAACAGCTGAAGATAATCAAAACAGTTAAAACACGTGCAACCAGCGCACTGCCCACGAAATAAGGCCCCGTTTCAGTATACATCGTAAATATTTCATGTTTCTGCCATTTTTATTTAAATTTTTGAGCTTCTCGTCTAGCAATATCAGAGTAACACAAACATTCCTCGCCACGCGTAATTCGCGTACCGCGCTAAATTAGATTAGAAATAGAGAAAGTAATGGAGTGAACAGATAAGAAAGTTAGGCGCAAAATGCTCCCGAAACTGTCAGCGGTGATTAAATTAGCCTTCGCAGCATTCCTTTTTCTTCTTTATCAGACCTTCTCCTTTACTGGGGAAAACAGAATAGTTATTTATTTATTGTATGCTTGAATGTATATTTTACGCTCAAGCGAAATGTAAATCTGAGCTAAAGCCAAATTAGGCCATGACCTGTATCACTAAATGAAGAAAATAGGAGCCGATACGGTTTGCTTATCGAATATTTTCTATTTATTTATCAGCACCTCAAACGATGGTCACTATTATTGGGCAGTACCGGCAAAAGAGCGAGAGACTGACTATAATTGATTTTTTTCTAAGTTTGGTGTGATTTTATTGGAATTCTTTGGGTTGCTGAGCTTCTTTCCACTGCTCGTCTTCTGTCATATATTTTTTGTCACCAATATAGTTTTGTTTTTATAAATCTGAGCTCCTTCTCCACAGACCCACATGCAGGGGCCTTAAACCCAAGAAAGCCGATTCTTCCGTGTGCGTACAGGCACAGATATAATGCAGTAACATCGATTGATTCCAACATCCCACAAGTTGACATTAGAGTACTGGGCTTGCACCTGTCGCCCTATAGTCACAACGGTGAAAAAATACGCAGAGTATACGGTGCTGTCAATGAAATGCTCCGCCTACTGCAACGAATAACAAATCGCCACAATGGAAAGAAAGAAAGCAATACCATCCGTCTGGTACATGTTTTTGTTATGAGCCACATAACGTACCTCGCCTCCTACCTCAAGTGCCAGGTGACTGAACGAAGTTAGCTTGGCCGTCTCATCCGCAAAGCATACAAATGCGAAATAGGATTACCAATAATTACTTACACCGAAACATTTCTCGAGCTGGGGTTGCACAGTACCCTAGATGACCTAATCGAAGCACACAACAAGTACAAACGTTTGGCGAGAACGAGAACCGGTCGGTCAACACATCCTCGAGAGACTGGGCATAAACTACCACACGCAGCGTGGCAAAATGGTTGGAATACCAAGACACATTCGAGAGCGCATTGTCTTTCTGCCATTTCCGAGGAATATGCATTTTACTCATCACATCGGTAGGCGCAACAGACGTGCACAAGATCTAGAAAACAAATTCGGCAACAGCAAAGACACCATTTACATAGACGTGGCCCATTACGAGCGGCAACGCGGTTTCGTCGTAGTGATCACGAATCGCGCAGTAACTTGCATCGCGAGCGCTACATTACGCACGGAAAAAGGGAGGTGGCGGAAGAAGCGGCGATAGCCCTCGCAATAGCTACCGCGGACGCCGAAGTGATCATAGGCGATTCTCAGGTGGCCCTACGCAACTACGCCAGCGGCCGGATCTCCCGCGAAGCAACACACATTCTCAAAATTTCCGGAGGCAATGTTTGCTATGAAAACGACAGTTTCTTCGAAAGGACCCCCGCCCACACAGATCCTCCACTCGCGGGCAACGCGACTGCCCACGCCGCGGCTCCAGGCCTTGCACGCCGAGCTGTGGCACCTCTCGGCAGCCCTGATGTCTCGCAGACATCGAGAACAATGCGGACATGGACGTTGGGGGATCGCATGACAACTTTCAGAGACATCACCTAACACTACGGACTCAACAGATGCAAATATCCACCACTACACAAAAAACTAAACAAGAAACAGGAGATTGCCTGGAGACAAATACAGACTCACACGTGCCCGAACCCAGTGATCCTACGCCTCTGTTACCTCGACATTTATACATCCGATGACTGTAAAGTGTGTGGAGCAAGAGCGACGCTGCAGCGCATGGAGTGGGAGTGCACCGAGAGCGTGCAGCAGTCCCCTACGAACCAGGTAGACATGGCAGTCTCAAACCGCGAGGCACGATGGGAGGCGGCTCTGCTCAGCCGCAACCTCACCGATCAACTGTGGGCAGTCCAGCTTGCCTGGGAAGCCGTTCGTGTAGAAGGACTCGAGGACGTCACCTGGGCTGGGGTGCTTGTAGCCACACCCCGCTAAACACGGCCGGACAATCTCAAAGAAGCTTTTACTCCCTCACTCCCCAGTATACCCGCTGATCAGTTAACATATCGTCTTAGTGCGCATCTTTGCTCTTGTACTGAGTTCGATGACATGGCCTCCACCCATACCTTCCACGTCGTCTGTGGCCACTCTAAGAAAGCGCTCCAGCCACCCAAGTGACGTCGACAGTGAGGACACGCTCATGTACCCTACGGCCAGTGATGAGAGCTCCGATAAAAGTGACTTTGTGCCCGTGGCAAGACGCAAGGTGAAGAGGACGCTACTTACGACATCTCCTTCTCAAAGTAAGGCCACCCCGAATATTCACGAGCCACCGGTTCACACTATTTTATTTGTCCCGCTGAATGCCGCTGACAGCATGAACTGACTTAATCGCCAGGTCGTGAGAAGCACATAAATAACAGACGTGAGAATCAATGGCCGCAAGAACGTTCTGGCGATAGACGTTTCGCAACGTACTGTTCTCGACTTATTGACCAAGGTGAATGTGCTGGGGAACATCCACGGACGTTCTTTCATACCAGATGGCAAGGACTCTAGGGCAGGCGTTATCTACGACGTCGACACTTCTATCAGCGATATTGATTTTTCCAATCTAATCAAACCATTGACGCAAGCTACTATAATCTTGCAAGCCCACCGTCTAAGGAACTCACGATGCGTGAAACTAGTTTTCAAGGGTGTCAGTCTCCCAACTCAAGTAAGAGTTGGTCATTTTTGACACACAGTACCGCCGTTCGTGCCGAAACCTATTCAGTGTCGGAAGTGCTGTAAAATAGGACACGTGAGTGCTGTTTGCACAAGTTCCGCTGTGTGCTCCCGATGCTGGGAGTCGCAAAACACCGAAGCCTGCCAAGCAGAACATCGCAAATGTGGCAATTGCTAAGGTCTTCACGAGGCGTCATCAAAGCAGTGCCCTAATGTGAAGAAGTAGATGCAAGTGGTGCGGCAGATGGCCAGGGACGGTTCCACCCACTGGGAGGCTGCTGCCAAAGTGCGACGTCGGCGTTCGCGCCATAAGAAAACTCCTAGGACATACTCTGCCAAGACCAGGGATGCACTGCTACCCCATATTACGCACTCACCACCACAAGCATCAACAAGTGCCAACAAGCATCCTCAGAAAGACGCAAGAAACATTGACCCTGACACGTGGCCAGCGCTGTCATCCGTGTCACCGCCAGTAGAGCAGCAGCATTGCCCGCTGAAAGCTGCTTCAGAGCGAGTAAGTCGTGACAGTCAAGATAACGAAATAATAGACGTGATTAAGATCCTCAAGAAGACAATTCCAGTGCTCCTGAATAATATTCAGACTCCGGCTGCCCACAGCGCTCTTCAAATATTGGACGCGTTGAATCCGGTGCTATCAAATCTAGAGAAGCACCATGGCTCTTTCTCTGCAGCCCTCCCGTAAACAAGTGAAAGAGGCATCAATTTTTCAATGAAATGCCCGAGGTCTTAGAACCCGCCTTTCGGATTTTTAGAATCAGTTTCCAGTTATCGTAATTTGTGAACCACGTCTTCACAATGCTATAAGACTTTCCAAATACGAGACTTTCAGATCTGCAACCCGTAAAGAAAATGGTAAGGTCAGTGTTTACATCAGCTGCGAACTCACATATGTTGAGCATCCAGTAACACCGGACGACCGCAACCAATACGTGTGCCTGAGGGTTAAGCGTAAGAACGTGAACTTCACGCTAGTGGCAGTATATATTTCGCCTTCAGGCCACTTCGACATATCAAGTTTAGGTGACATTATATCAGCGACACCTATAAGCCATGGATTATTACTGGTGATTTTAACAGTCATCACCCCCTATGGGGAAGCCATAAGATGAACCGTCTGGGAATAAATGTGTCCTCCTTTGCATCTGACCACCAACTATATTGTTTAAATGACGGCACCTCCACGTTTTTACATGGTCTGACATATACTGGCTCTCTCGACCTAACTCTTGTGTCAAGTAGCCTAAGTAACAAGGTGCAGTGGTTTGCGGACAATGAAACGCATGGCAGTGACCACATCCCCACCTATATAAAGATAAAGGGGCTAAGCAAGCCTTAGATCGCGTCCACTTCACAGATAGACTGCTCAAAGTACAGATTATTCACAGAGAAGCAATCCGAGAGAAACCAAGAAGGCTCTATTGATAGCCTAGAAGGTATAATGAAGGGCGCTATTAAAGAAGCAACGTTTAGTTGTGGATTTTTGCCAGATTTTTGAAAATATGAGGTGGAGTTGGAGCCACTTCAAGCAAGCCGTCGTCGCGCCGAACTACGTTATAGACGCACGAATTCCATCTACGACTTGAGGGAGGCGAGACGTCTACAAAACAAGATTGAACGTCGAATCAATGCACTACAGTCGCTACGATGGAAGTCACTATGCGAGTCGCTCGATTCCCATAAACCTCTTTCGCAAATATGGAGAACAATCCGCGGCCTATGAACATTGCCACACAGCATCGCCCGTTCAATTGCCTTGCTCTCCACCAAAGCCAACGTGAAATCGACGTAGCAGAAGATTCTGTGGCAGGGTTGCAAACAAGGGGTCCGGGATCAACATGAGTAACCTATGAAACGCGCCGGTATCCAGAGACGCTCGGATGAACGATATGTTTTCTCTAGAGGAGCTTCAGACAGCATTGGCAGCATGCAAGCGCTCGTAATCTCCTGGACCTGATGGAGTCACTTACATGGCCCTTGCTAACCTAGGAGAAACAGCTCGGCATGCCCTTCTAGCTGTATACAATGACACGTGGAGCAACGGTTTCGTTCCTCCTTTGTAGAAGTGCAGCTGCCTTGTGCCGCTGCTCAAACCAGGCAAATCCCCTCTGAACATAGCCTCCTATCGCCCCATCGAGCTTCCCAGCTTTTTTGGAAAGGTGATGGAGAGAATGGTGCTTACTCGCCTGGAGTGGTACCTGGAAGATAACAATATATACCCTGATGCTTTCACCAGCTTTCGACGTGGACGGTCTTTTATAGACAATGTTGTTGATCTTGTCACGTCTGTACAGCAGCAGAAAAGCCTAAGGAGATAATCAGCGGCACTTTTCTTGGATATTGAGGCTGCATATGACAATGTACTACATGAAACAATCCTACACGCCTTGGGGAGCACTGGATTGGGAGGCCGCGTTTACCAATGGATCTACAGCTATTTGAAGGACAGAACCTTCTTCGTTCATACAGAAGATGGTGCAACAAGGCACCATCATACTTATCGCGGTGTACCTCAAGGTGGGGTCCTAAGCCTCATACGTTTTAACCTTGCGCCCATCGACTTCGTTGACGTCCTGCCACACTCCGTACATCTGTCGATATACGCAGACGACATCTGCATCTGAGCATCAGGGGTCACGCGTCTACACGTACGAGCCAGGCTTCAGACAGCGGCTACACTGACGTCAAACTACCTTCAAGGACGAGAACTGGAGCTTTATTCTGAGAAATGCTCACGGGTTGCGTTAACGCCCAAGACAATGACGCCATACCACATCAGAATCAATGGACACACGATCAGCTATCAAACGACCCACCATTTTCAGGGAGTAATAATAGATTGTGACTTGTCTTGGAGCCCTCATATCGCTCACATGAAGAAAAAACTGACCATGATCACCCATGTCATAAGGTTTCTTGCGGGAAAATTATTGGTTGCATCGGCACGAGCCATTCTTCAACTGTATGCTGCAACTTTTTCTTGGCTTCATGCGCTACAGCCTACCTGTGCTTGGCAAGGCACGCATAACAAACGTACGCGTCCTCCAGTCATTACAGGCTCAAGAACTGAGAATATGCCTCGGGCTTCCGAGACGCGTATGCTCAGCAGCGACTGTCGCAATCACAGCCTACATTCGTGTCGATGCTTTAAGAACTCACATAAGACATGCTATCCGGATTCAATCGCATCACCTCGCCTCCCTTCCAACTTCCAGGCCACGCTCTGCGTTCTGCTCTATTATTGCCTCACATCACGCGGTGATTCCCACGAACTTCACGCACGCAGCAAGACCGTCGTTACCATTATGGTCTCTACATCCACTGGAAGGCCGTAATAACAATCCCCGGCATGCGAAAGAAGAAAACAATTCGGCATATTTGACCCTAAAACAAACAACTATACTGTTCCTGCATGAAAAACACAGTGGACGCATTAATTTTTACATGAATGGGTCGGTCACTTCTACAAGTTCAACAGGCGCATTGGTAATTCCGGAGAAATCTATCACGACGAAGTTCAGGACCTCGCATCTGACATCATCCACGGCGGCAGAACTCGCAGCCATTCGTGCCGCTTTGGAGTTCCTAGTTGAAGAAACGCAGCAGACATGGCCAATCTTCTCCGACTCCAAAGCAGCACTCCAGGGCATTGCCTCGCCATATCGTCATGGACCAAACGAACAGCTAATTGCTGAAATACGACTGCTTCATCATTGGGCTATAGAGAAACAACATGACATAGCGTATCAATGGATACCAGGCCACTGCACCATTGATGGAAACAACCGCGCAGATAAAGCAGCCCGATCTGCTCATGATGATGCCCCTTGTGCAGCTATACAATTATCAAGAACGGAAGCCGCTGCAAGGCTTCGATCACTTGCACGAGAACTGACACTCACTCAGTGGAATTCACCAGCATCACCAACGTCCGCCTTCATAATTTGGACCCACACCTACAGCTCCGTTTTCAATCAGGAATAACCAGAGCTGAGGAGACATTTTGTGCCATCTGTGGATTGAGGCGGCCTTTACGAATGCTTATTCGTTTCGAATCGGAATGGCCAGCAGCCCAACATGTGACAACTGTGGCTGCGCAGAGACTTTCTCCCATCTTTTCTGCGAGTGTCCTCACTTCAGTGTGCCAAGAAAAGAACTGTCAAAAGTTTTAGATAGACTAGACAATCGCCAATTGTCGGAAGAAAGGGTATTAGGACACTGGCCGAGACCGTCTTCCGCACGCAAGGCATTGAGAGCGTTGTTGCACTTTCTGCAGGCAAGTGGTCTTAGAGACAGGCTGTAAGCGGCGTCATGGATTGTCTGATGACCTTCTCTCTCCTTTTTTTCTTCGTCTCTTTCCTCTCATCTTTTATCCCCCTTATCTCCTTCCCCAATACAGTGTAGCCAGCCGGTCTGAGAACTGGCTAACCTCCCTGTCCTTCCTCTTTCAAACCTCCTCCGCCTCCTCCTCGATGACATATAAACTACCTCAAGAACACAAAACAATAGTTTAAAGGTGTTCAATAACCTGACTGCGTGCAGTTCTTACAGTGTTAAATGGATATGTACGAAGTGCGATTGCTACTGGTAAGAATCAATGGTGATCGTAAACGTACCGCACGGGAAACATGGAAGTTTGCTGCTTCGACAGCTTCTACTTAGGACCGACGGGCCACTGCATCAAACAGAGATTATTGGAACACGAGAGATCACTAACCGAAACCTCACCTAATATTTCTTTAGTATGTCGAGAGTGTGAGAGCCCTCCTAAATTTGCTGAACGCACAGTTTTGTAAAGACAGAGGAAGAAAGCAACGCTTTGATGAGTTAGACATGGCATATAGCAATGACCGCAGTAGCGCATGAGCCAGCCAGCCGTCGATTACCTTCCATAAAGATAAACTCAAATTCCTCAACTCTTAACTTTCATGTAGAACTCCACGCGTGCCACACTGATAGGTTCCAATATTTCATAGGTATGCACAGATGTGGTTTCGTGTCTTCTTTTTTTTTTCACTAGTGAGAGCTGCTTCTGTTGTTAGTATGCGTTTGTGGTTGTCTGGCTTCTATCTTGTGCGCGTGTTTGCAAAACCCGTCTCTTTAGGATTTAACTATGATAGTAGGGTCTGTCTCTATAAATGGGATATCACGGGCGCTATGCTGCATATACCTAAAGCATTGCAGCCGTAGTGGTCGCCTGGTAGGCCTGCGTTTGAGAGGAGGCTTGATCAAGGGTGTGCCACCAATAGATTGGTGAAGAGAAACACAATTATTGGCCACAGCCTGTGCACGACAGTTGGCGCAGCAGAGAATCGCTTCGAGTTTTGCTGTCCTGTGCAGGTTCTTCCTGTTGCCTGCCAGCAACGGCGACAATGCAAGCAGGAAACTCTTCTAGCTTTAGGAATGGCGAAAGGACGCTCCCAATTTTCGCATCCACATCTCCAAACGGAAGAAGCATTTTTCGTTACACGAATGGAGACGCGTAGTAACGTATAGAATATACTAATAGGTAGCGTCTTATCACATCATTTATTTGCAACATAAATCATACATCCAGCTATAAAGTGACACCACCTTATATAAAAGAGAGAACAAAAGGCACCGTGTGAATAATTCGTTTTTGTGTGAACTTTTGGCGAGTTTTTCCCTAAACGTACGCTGTTTCAATTAGCTCTTTCTACAAGCACTTTGATCAATGAGGAGCAATTTTATAACCTTTTGGAGCAGAAATACACGAAATTTGCTTATCCTCTGAAACTCCATGCCTGACAAAGCTCTAACATTAGGACATGTTTAATTCTATTAAGGTTTACACTGAACCTTGATAGCACTCAATGACAGCTGAAATAATGCACTTAAGACAAACAGTGAAGAAGCACTGGGCCAGAATGTTCTAGTTAAGGCCTCAGTCATTTTGTTCCTGACGATAATAAAAGCTGCTTGCTGAATGTAGTTTGCAACATAGGACACATTGAATTTTATACAAAGCTTGATACTGAGGAGTGCACTGCATTCATTGAAAGCTCGAAGGAGTGCGCTTCAGACGAACACTCTTGTATCACTGGCACCAAATTACTCAAATATTCGTTTTATTTTATTTTGTTCATCACAATTTTTTGTGTAAAGCGAGAAGCGGTGTTATATTATTACGTTTTACAAAGACCTACTAATTCATAAAACCGTATGAGAACAAAAACTGAAAGAATTGGAAACATCGTTCTAAAACATGCAAGCCCAATTTTTTTTTTACTTTCTCAAAATGCAATTTGGTGACAAAGAAGGTTAGCCATGTTAAAACCATTGAACCCTGTTAAAGGAATTATCAGGGTTTATTAATCAAGGCTGCAAGGTCTGGTTGGTACAAATGTACCAACCAGCCCTCATAGTACCGTCAATTTCGCACCCATTTGTTTCAGTAATATATATTACACTCCTTCCAAGACAAAAATCACTGTTACAAGAAAGAGATCTACTCGCAAAGCCTCGTTGTTGTGCGCCGGTAGGGTAGAGCAGCCGGCCAATGGCGTCGCCAAGGGGGTGACACACCGGGCCTATGCCCTCCCCCTGAAATGTTTTTCTGCCATAGCATATATATCTTAGAATGACACTGGACCATCTGCATGCACGAACCCAACTTCAGATCAAAGAGAAACCCCTCCTGTCTCCCCCCCACCCCTCAAGAAACAAACTTCTGCCTACGCCCCCCAGTGACCGGCATCAATCGTAACAGACAGCTGCGATAGATGCCTTTGGCTCGTATATGAGAAGCGTAAAAAAACGTTTATTTTATTTTGTTCGCGTGAATCTTACCTTAGTCACTTCCGGGACGGAAATCAGTTAATAAAAATTCGGTGAACAAAACAATTTTCACTTCGATATTTCGGTGTCATTGCTAGGGAATCAGAAAATAAAGTATGAAATACAATGAATAGCAAAGAAAGAATAGTTAATGAGTACTTCCTTTGCTTTTACTTCTAAAACAGTAAATAAGTCATCGACTATACGATCGCTTGTTTGGTTCAGCCAGGTAGGAGCACAGCCACGTGTGAACAGAAAAACCCGCCCACGTTCAACATTTACTGTTTCCCATATGGTAAGTGCTGACCTCAACATGAAGCATTGCACAGCTCTTGACGTAGCAGCCTGTATACGTGTTCAGTGATGCCGAGATATCTCGTTGAAGTAGCAAAGGATTCTGTGAAGCCCAAGCAACAAATTTTTGTTAGCGCTGATGGAAGTTGCAGTATCGATAGTACTTATGCCCAAATTTAGGCAGAAAAAAATAGAACACCCATCACTTTGATTTGCGTGGTGAGCGAGAGTCAATAGGGCCAGGCAGTGCGGCCTGGCTCACACGTGGCGTCATGCTTCGGCTCCAGATTTCGACTCCTGCTCAGTGTCTGCAGTCCGCGGGCAAATGATAACACTGCGTCGTGGTCTACGGCTGCACCAAACTGCATAGAATAATGCAGTAAAAAATGAAGGGCTCTCTTGAATTATGTCTTCCGACAGCCGCGAGAACGCACTAGTTGGAAAAAAACTGAATAAATTAAGTGTACGAAACATTTGCTGTTCTTATACAACTGTCTCTGATTGCAATGCGATCGTATCACTTTTACTGGACTTAACTCGCTACTTCATAATTCACTTTGGGACACACGGAATCTAACGCATCTCCCTTCATTGCCTTTTCTCACGCTGAAACAAAATTTCAGTTTTGGCCCTAACCACAATTCAAAAATCAAGTAGCGGTTACTAACGTATTTCTTATTATTTGTGGTGTGTTTTTATTTCAGGGAGATTTTGTTGCATTTTTTTTGTAAAATTGCAATCCCCATGGTTGCATGCGCAGATACAGGTAGAAGTTTTTGCGTTGTAGTGTGTCATAGTTACGTAACAACAACCTCAGCTTTTCACGTTAGCCAATTCGTTACTCTGCGAATTGGGATCTCATTGAACGAAGTGTGATTTCACTGCAGTTGGAATGAAGTTAGAATGATGAAGATGAGCAGAGTGGTCGGAATGGCAGGAGTATATAGAAGCGGATGTGGTGGTTGTGGGAGTACTGAGCAGTGGGAATGTTAAGAGTAGTTGCACAAATGTGTAATGGGGTTGATCTGCGATGGCTTCCAGACATGGGAGAATTGACTGAGAAGATATTTTCTGTTGAAACACAAAGTACGTAGTCAAAATTTCTATCATTAAGCTCGAAGCCGCCAGCTCTATATGTAAATCATACTACCACCTCTTGTGACAGTATATCTTCATTTTCTCGAAGCTAGTTATAGTGTGACCTATGTGTTACAAAATTTGGGTATTATCATTGCTTGCACAGGCAAGTAGTGGAAACTTACTTCACTGTTTAGAAATTCCTGCTTGCCGAACATGTGTAACCATACAGGAACAGCGCACGAATCTAAACGCCGGTAAATCGCCTTGTCTGGCACTTTTTTTTAGCAATGGTAACCCACCATTGAAGATATGGTGAAACATGAATGAGCGGAAAGTTTAGCACACGTCAAGGCGATGTTGTGCTGCTACCAATTGCGCTTCCTATATACGGACTCAGAAACATATATGCATCATCTGACTGGCCGTATTGAGGATGGGCGACCCACCTTTACGCTCAAAAATATCTGCCTCGCCCTTAGAGACAGCAGCTGCAGCGAATCTTCGACACCAATGATTCGTTTCTCGTCGAGCTGCCCCAAATACGAAGGCGACTCTTCGGTGGTCACCATGCGGAAGCCAGTCACGTTGCATCACGAGCTGTAGAAGGAGCGCAGATGTAGTGTGTGCATATCCTGTGGAAGAGGGAAAAAACAAAGAAAGTAGGGTCGAGATGGTAACGATATTATCTGTTCCTTGATACATTCTGTTGCAAGTCAGTTCCACGGATTCACGCAAGTCGACGGAAAGCTTTAGCAAGGGACACTGACAGTCACGCACTTTTAGCACAAAGTCACAAGAAGCTTCAAATAAATATCTGAAACAAAAGATTCGGATAGCTTTTGGATGAGTATTACTGATAGTTACGGTAATTAATGGACATGTGAATAATTAGGTATTTTTGTGTCAGTTTAAAGGCTACTCATGCGTTTATTGTAATTGCGAAGTTTTTTGGTTAAAACTATTCTGTTGCAAGGTCAGAAAAAAACTGTCACAACAGGATGCATATTAAGAACGCCAATGTAGGAAATAATTTTTAACACCCAGGGCTCTATAATATGTACACCAGTGCACACATGGGTGCTATTGAAATCAGCCCACACCAAAATGTGGCCAAAGTGGCCGGCACTCAAACCCACGTTCTTAACTTAGCACCGCGGGATCTTACAGGTCAAGCTAACACAAGGGTTGCTTGGCACAAAGGGTGTAATAAAGACGTTATTTTTGTAACGTTGTGGTTAGATACTAAAATATCACTTTTATATAATATGGTTACCAATACTGATGGTGAGTTGTCTTAACAGAAGAGAACGTAGTACTTAAATAATTATACAGACATATATGACTGTAGGCACTAATTCGTTAGCCTGCATATTTTTTTCATACGTATGTGGTAAAGAAGCGGGAGATTTTCATATAAAATCTAGAAACTTTAAGCCCATTACTTGAATGCGATACATTAATTTAAATGCAGAATTTTTTGGAAATAACAAGAATCTATCTTTGAGTACACTTTAGTCACAAAAACATGACAAGTAAATTAATGATTGTACCTCCTAAACAGCGGCAGCGTGCTCTCAGGAAGTTATTACCTGCAAAGCCGTTCAGCCATTACTACATGGCATTCTCGTTTTTTATCTATTTACATCTCCTTACGTATTCCGCAGTGCAGGTTAGCAATGTGGACATTCATCCTCCGGTTAGCCTGCCTGCCTGTTTTCCACCTTAGTTCTACGTCTGTCTATCTCTTACTTTCTTAATTATCTAAGGTGCCCCCATGTAATAACTGATTTCTAATCGTAATACTTCAAGGCACCTAAATCTGCCAGGTATTTCCCACAATTTCACCCAGAATTATTATCATCCTGTTTAAAACTTTTATTTCGTAATATTGGATTCGATTACGTGTTTGAGAGCCTGTATAATAGAGTGATCTGCACCTGAAAAATTCACTATGAAAGCTACTTCATCCGTCAAATACATTTTCGGAGTTTGTTAGCTAAGAATAATCCTTTACAAACCAGGAAAAGGGTCAAAATTGCATGTTTCCCACTCGTTGTTACATTCAAGTCATGTATTTTTTTCAACTACGCCGTTCTAAGAGATCCCACAAATCCGCCGTTTTTCTATGAATGAAAACCTTATCCTTCACCTTGCAGAGAGCAGCTCAAAACCATGCTGCCGCCAGTGCTTTAACTGGTTTCAAAGTGCATTGCATATGCCACCACGGAAATTCACATGCGTTGGACATGCCATCACGTTTACATCCATTCCATTGAAATATTAGTTCTCGAGGAGCCGTCACCATGAACATTCATAACACTCACATGTGCAATGAGAATGCAGACCCGCATTCTCACTGCATGTCTGCATTCGTTTCCTTTCGAAGAGAGAGAGAGAGAAATAAACGTCCGTGGTGCTGGGCGACATCGTGCACCCTAGAGCCTTTCTTCTTGGTGAAATGATAGCCCCATGCAGTGTGTGAGGCATTGAAGTGTCCCACTATGACGATCTTGTGGCCTTTTGTGCGTTTGCTGAGTTCTCGTACGAAGTGGTTGATATCTGGTAGTTTGTCTCAAAGGGGGGGGGGTGTGCACGTTGGCTATGAATAGACTTTTCTGCCTCTTTCATTCTGGCAGAAGTTCTACGAGGGTGTTAGTTTCCTGGTGTGCGATGATGTGGGGTTAACTAGACTTGATGAATTCTGGAAGGCTCGTGCGTCGTGGACCACACCATCTGAAGTTTCATTGCTATATGCGTAAAGTTGATTGCTGTGTTTTTAACACTTGGTAACGGCTCGCCATCTTCGATTGATTCGACGTCACGTCGGCGATCGCGAGTGGGCTGAGCAAGAAGCGTTGTGGCTGTTCGCCCGCGCCTTTCTCCGATTGAGTAGGCGTGAGTTGCCGAAGGTGTCTAGCTGTGCCACGGTGACATAAGTTTCGACAAGAATAAGATATTTTGTTGGCTGTCAAATACGACAAGCGAATTTACCCGTGCTAACCCTAACAGAATTGTGCACTATAGGCAGTGACCCTTTCTTTTAAAAGCTGAGGCTTTAGAAAATAGCAACGCAGAAATTTCTAACACATAACGCTGCCATGCTGAAAGCTCCCGCCTGCACCACTTTCTTTCCAAACAGCGCCTTCTCCGAAAAAGGGCCTGGTGGGCTACGTGCACGCAGTGACGCCACACTGTTATAAAGCAGGGAGATGTTTACTGCAGCGTGCGGCAAATCTTTGTAACTCCGCGCTTACTGAACAAGTTCTAAAAACTTTCCAATACTTATTTTTGAGGCAATAACCTTCTTCAGTGATTAGAATCTGTAGCTACTTCGAAAAAAGTTTTCAGGGGTCCCTTTAACTAACAGCGCATGCGTTTGCCTTCCAATGCGGCTCTAGTTGCTACGAAAGTGGATGGCACTTACCAAGGACGTTGTAATGTAGTTGTGGTATTCTGTAAGCATTCCGACATCCTAGGCCTGCGTGTACAAAGACACAAGTGGTTAAAACGCTCACACGGAAGTTTCGACACGAACTGCTCATATCAAACAGACAGTATGTAATTGTGGTCCAAGTTATTGGATACATACAATAAACTGCCCAAACAGTGATTTCTAGAATACGAACAAAGTAATGAAGTGCTAGTTTGAGGGCGTATTGTTTTCTTTATTATTACCAGAAGGGATACATTGGGGTATATTCCTATTCAAGGTTGTCGCATACCAACAGCTCATTTAAAATTCTCTTATTCCACAAAATAAAAGTGGCGCCTACCTAATATGTACATATGGTCTAGTACGATCAGCATTACGCTAGGATGCAAGCATGATTAAGCCATGCATTCCGTTAGAAGACTTCTGCCAAATGATCATCTTTGATTCTGATAGTAGGCCTGATGTGAAGTGTCTTTGAGAACTCAGGCTCTCATGGTATAGTAAACATATTAGCGTTAAAAAGATAAAAGGAACTTGCGCATCCTACTGCTCTGAGGTGGCACACAAAATCAAAACTTATCGTGTTTAGGGAGTCACTTCTCAGTTGTAATAATTTGCCACATTACACTGCTGCGGAGGTAGGAAGCCATGACAGATTTGAGAGTAGGAAAAATCTAACCAACCTCCTACTGGTTTCGCGATTCACTTCAAATTGCGCAAAGAGATTTAGAACTTTCGAGGTGACCCTCGTGCTTAGCTTAGGTGTCTTCTGGTTGCACTCAATCATCGTCGTTCTTCTGTCCTTCTGCATTCATTTGAATAATTTTGTGTTTCTTCTTAAACACCTATAGCGCACAGAAACGGCAGGAAGACGGAGGTGCGACCCAGACAGGTGTGTGCTATAGGCGTTAAATTAGGATACCGACAAGCCCAAGCTCACCTTATTTGTGATTCGCATGCTGCTGAAGCGGATCGCAGAGCGAAAGTTATAGCGCGCAAACAAAACGACGACACAGAGACAAGAAAGACACGAAAGACCCTTCTTGTCGCTGTGTCGTCGCTTTGTTTTCGCGCTATAACTATCGTCATGCCATACCGACTAGCCCAAGCTGCCACACTTCTAGGATCGCAGAGGCCACATTGAAAGGCAGGTGTGTTAGATCTCCGCTCCGGTAGGTGCGACAACGATCTCATCTCGTTGCAATATTCTAAAACCTTATCAAATGAGTTTTTTTAGCAAAACGAAAAAGCCCAAGACGCCTCCCCAAAGGCGAAATTAGACGTTGTGTGTGACGTCCCGCGGGGTCTAGGACGAGTATTACAACAAAACTCTTCACACAATGACGCCACCACGAGACGTATTGAGGACGTCACAAATCGAACGTCCCTATGACGTTCACTTAACATCACTGTGATGTGCCGCCCCATCATGCCACCCTCAAGTGAAATTGTAGAAGTCGTGAGTTGGTAAAAATTTGTCCGATGACGCAGGCAGTGTGAAACCACATTGCTGAAAGCGTTCGAAGAGTAGCGCGTTCACATAAACACACTAAGTAAGAAGAGAAGCAAGTGACCATCCATGCATTCTGTACAAATGGTTAACCAGTCAAGCTGAAAAGTGCTGTCCCGCTGTTGCGAGGAGTCGTCTCTCGACAACATTGAGCCTGAGCAAATGCAAAAGAATCAATGAATAAAACTACTCATTTATGGTGGTTAAATTTGAAAGGCTGCTATTGATCAGCGATTCCTTGCACATACCACAGACCTGAAGCTGAGCGACGTTGGCAGGAGCCGGAAACCACCGTATCGCTACCTCTATGGCATTGCTTCATTGCTGCAGACGCCGCATCCTGTCAATCATTGCCAGGTTGTTTTCAAACCCTAGGCAGTCACAGACGCCGTAGCTAAAGAAAAGGTGCCGCTGGAAAAAGTGCCGCCAAAAGCGGACGGTTGCCCGGCGAACGCGCTTCCGCAGTCATCACGTTGACACTGTTGTTGCTGCAAAGCCGTTTGTTGGGCACGCCGTTGTTGCAAGATTTGATATCGTGAGCGAACTTGGCGGCACGGTTTGCAGCATCTGCCCGTCACCGGTACATGTATTCCCATTCACGATTTAGCACGGCTTAGAAGGCTGCCGGACCGTTCGCGGATGGACGGACCGATGGACGGATGGACGGACGGACGGACGGACGGACGAATGGACAGGCGGACAGACAGACAGACAGACAGACAAACAGACAGACAGACAAATAGATAGATAGATAGATAGATAGATAGATAGATAGATAGATAGATAGATAGATAGATAGATAGATAGATAGATAGATAGATAGATAGATAGATAGATAGTCGAAATTCGTGGGGTACGCAAAGAAATGCTTCGCATTCAAAACAAGCAAGCCCGCCCAGTCCAGTGCTCTTCAAGCTTGATACCATTAGTGCGAAGCTCTCTAGGTTTAGTTTCTTGTTTGTGCTGCATATACTTCACGATTAAGAAAGTTGTGTAGTGCCTTGACTAGATTATAATAACTAGCGTTGCTCACTCATGGTTTGTCATGTCAATTTGTGCCTCTTTGGTTCAATTACATTTCTTCTTTACAAAGCATTGTTATCCCTTCAGATATAGCCATAAAGAAACATGCTTCGTCATGAAGGATTCGGAAACCCTCTTAGCTACGAGTAATAACACATAGGGAAAGAGAGACGTATAAATCTGAATACTTGAAACTTTGTAGCATTCAAAAAGCACGAAAAAATAAATTGAGGAGGCAGACATATTGTGCATTAAATTTTGTTGTAAAACAATGTACATTCCCTTTGCTAGAGTTGCATAATTTTTATTTGTCAGCGTAACCACAGCCTAACTGCAACATGACTGAGTATACCAACAACGCAACGAAGTTGTAGTTGCAGCGCAACTACGAAAGCAAGAAACAAAGAGAGGAAAAAGCGCTTGATTACGCAGTTACGCTGTAGTTACTATTTCTTTGCACTGTTTGTATATTCAGTAATGTCCTACATATTTGCCCGTTTGCACCCTTCCTAATCCAACATGTTATTGTTATTGGTGCTTAACAACGAACAAGTGACAAATGAATTGCAGAAAATAAACAGAGCAGTGGAAATGCGTGGTTACTTCATTAAGATATCATCTGAAAGACAGGGCCACGCCTGCAGAGTGAAAGCCCTTTTTCGAGTGCCAATAAACCTCAGGGAATGAAAATAGGCCCTTGACACCTCCAGTTTGACGACAGGTTGCGAAGTGAGGGGAATCTGCGTCACTTTTACTTATCCAAACGTAATATATAGTTTGCTTTTGCTTCTAAGACACGTCAGGGTATAGAGGAAGGGCGACATTTGTTGAAGGCACTCTCCGAGGAGTATTGATCGAATCTTTGTGCTTGGGCCACTCCCGTCACACCAACAATTTCTTCACATCTCTTGGAAGTTGTTTACCTCATTCGTATTGTATCTTTTTATTGATATCATGCGTTTTGTTTTTGAACTTTTGTGCGCTGCCATGCCCTTCAACAATATGTTTGGTCTCGACAGGCGTGGGAAACAAGTTGAAGGATACATATAGAAAAATATGACCAAAATTATCCTAGTTCTTTATGTTCAGAAATTCGGCACTCAGGCGAACGTTCTCTTACTTATTTTCGGAAATCCTTGTAAATTACAAGGTGGAAGGCCGCGATAAACATACTTTTGCTGCGCCTTTTAGCTGTCAAATTGCGCCGCGCTTAGACTGTTCCTTAAATGCAGCCAGGCGTACAAAAGTAATCTCGTTTTCTTGTGCGTCAGATTTAAATGTGCTTATGTTGAATGCTTTTATTATCTAGCATTCTTGAAAGGGGTGATGTCTGGTGCGTCATCACTATACATTTACATGTCTGTCATTCTTGAAGTTAAAAGTGTACACAATGTAGTCCAAGTACGAACTGCCTGGTATTTCTAAGTGCCTTCTTGTTGTACCACTACAAAATTTCTCCTGTATTTTCAATCTCAGACATTTCAACATATATCTATTTTTAGTGTATATACTAAGGCTTCTGTTAAGCTAATATAACCAAGTGAAAACAAGTTTTTCATCGTGTTTTCAAGGTCTTTTTGATTCAGCGGCTCTATTGTTTCTTTTTATTGGTTAGTCTATACACCACAAGTGTTAACATTGGGTAAACCAAACGCGTCTCCGCTCCTCTGCCGTGTGAAAGTTTCTTCGGCCTGTTTCTTAAACACCACGTCTACTCTTTCAGAACCGCAAACCATAAAACTTCACACCGGCTCTTTAATGGCACTGGAAGGTAGGAGAATAATTCACTCCGTTGGCCCCCCTGTGTTAACACTACCGTGAATTTTCCAGTATTTTATCTCTGCTGACTAAAACTGATGCACTCTAAAAAAATCAGGAGACCACTACAACGTTTTAGTTAAAGAACTCGTTTGAAAACACATCACCTTTACTTCTCCATGAAATCAAAATACCCAAACGCAGAACAATGACATATGCTTGGGTGTCTGGCAAGTGGAACTTAAGGGTTTCAATATTGCGCAAGTGAATGGCGAACAAGAAACGCGGAAATATTATTGAAGGGGGAAGGCAGGATTGGTTGATTCAAAATAATCGAAAAATTTAGCCAAAAGAAACATTGACAAAAAGGGCACCACACCTGCACAATGCCAACTGTCGAAGGGGTTTTATTGAAAGAAAATACACAAACTAGTGCAAAAAGTGGTGGGGTTAAAATGTCAAAATCATCAAAGGAGGTTTTCTTCAGGGCTAAGAAAAACAATTTTAGTAACATGCCGAATGGCTTCAATATGTATGTCTCACCAGGTCTATTATTAACGGAAAAAATCGGCAGATCTCACGTGCCTGGGAATCAACGTTTTGCGAAGCATGCGAGGGAAGGTGACTATGTTGCATTTTTTCTATTGAGGGACACGTCATGAAATGACGCTAAATATATGTACAAATGCTGCACGAACAGACACATGTTGAAGAATTGCAGATGTGTATGTAATCAGTTGTTTACATTTGCGTATTAGCCTCATCAGAAGCACACATAAAGCACTGATGCTCGCGAAGATGCTGGCCCCGGGCACTGCTACATAAATGTACTTGTAGATAACCGCAATTGATGTTAACTCGACGTGAAGGCTTTACCAAAGGTGTACATATGTAATGTTTATAAAATTGGGTAGGCAGCAGTGATACCACTATTGACGTTTCACGAAGATTAGCGTCTATTTGAAAAATAGTTCTGAGACCTGGTGTAGATCTATGACAGAATGCCAAACTGCCTCGCAGAATGGTTGGGTTCGATTCCTGCGCTGAACCTGAAATTTATTATTTGGATTCGTCGGGGGGTCAACGCTGCTTATGTCAGGTTTCCCTTAACACTGACATTTATTCTATGATTTCGTTGGGTCGACGCTACCAATGTCGGGTATTGCTTAACGCTCACGCGATAAAATTGCCAGTATTTGTTCTCGTCGTTCCTGGGTAGATAATAAAAACTGTCAATCACATGTGGCACATAATCGCCCATTTCTATGCACCACTGTCTGGTGGGAAGTGTTTGGCCACGTACGCGACGGGATTGTAACATTATTCATGTCTCGACAAGCGCGTCATACTCGTCAAATCATCTTACTTTCCCATGGTACTTTTGGTTCACGCCAACTCAAGGGGGTGACCACAAGAGCACCCTAACGTAGGCAGCTAGATAGATAGATACGCTCAATGTAGCGGAAATTCTCTAAGAAATTCCCCCATTAAAAAATAAGAAAGGATATCTTTGGTGCTTCGTGCAACCTTCCGTTTTTTTTTTCAAGTTTGAGCGTGTGACAGTGCAAGCGCCTGACAGTAAAGACATGCAACTGTACTGCCTGCAATGCAGTGAAATGTTTCTAACAAGGCGTTTTCTTCCATAACGCCTCATTATCTAATAGCCCGTTATTTAACCGATTGAGAGTCTGTCTTGTCTTATGGGAAACTCCGACGCAGCAGTTTCCACAGTATATACAATACACCCGCTCCCCTGCCATATGCAACGAACTTTTTGCGTCGTCGCCCACCCATTATCTCGACAGCTTTACCCCCGCAAGTGCTCATCCACAGACACTAAAACCTCTCTAAGCTTGTCTGCAGCCGACAACGGTAGCGAATCAAGTTTTAGTGGATACATTATAGTCTCTGATTTTACTGTTCACCTTTTCTCGCAATATTCAGTCGGCTTGAGACTAGTCTTGGTTTTTCGCTGCGGCTGAATAATTTGATTGAGTGCGCAAGGCTATGGCACCCTTACACTTACATTTTGGCACACGTTAACAAAAAACGATTACTTACGAAGTTTCCCATACAGCGTACATCATAATGATGTCACGTTGTTGCTCTTACAACATCACAAACTAATACTATAATATTATTAAACGCGCCAGTCAAGAACAAATCTTGGTGAGTACAAGAAGAATATTACCCTGCAGTATAGTTTGTGTCTGCGCTTCACGTATATTTCGTCGATGTCAGGGAAGCGGGGTTCCCTTTAACCAATGCCTATTATTTTCACGTCATATCGCACCGAATCGACGAAGCCTACAAGTTATGGCCATGACCTTACGACACGTACTTGAACAACTTGTCAAGAATGAAACTTCCCTAAAGATGCCTAACTGTGGCTTATTACTAGATATTTTTTACCTTACTCCAATCAGGTCTTGGGAGCATGCCATTCTTAACCACTGTATATGCATGGTGGATGCGATATCGCAATTCGTGTAAAGAGCGTGCCTGTTATCTCCTCAATTATTGAATTTTTTCAGTTGTGCCATAATATTTTCTATGAGGGTAATACTTCGACTACTAAGAAGTAAATGAGACTGCTCACACGTATGAGATTGATACTCTCTATAGCTTTCTACATAATATTACGATTTTAAGAATATTTTTATTCGTGCGTAATAGGTATACTTGTACCTTTAAAAAAGGCATTTTTGTTGATATCATTGTACGAAAAATGTTAAGTGAAGACCTTGCTGATGAGAAATGTTTTCAATGGTATGCTTTGAAATTATATTGGTCCAGATGCCTGTCTAATGCTCCTGAACAGTTACGCAATTATGCAATGGAAAACGTGATTCACTCAGTAGTCCTCAACGCGTATTCTGTTTGCCTCTCTTTACGGTTTGCTTTGGTGTATGTTAATCACTATCATCAACCTGACTACACCCACAGCAGGGCAAAGGCTTCTCCCATGATCCGCCTACTAACCTGGTCTTGTGCTTTCTGTTGCAAGTTATAGCTGCACATTTTTATTCTCATCGGCCCACCTAACGTTCTCTCTCCTCTTGCATTTGCTTTCTCTGGGAATCTAGTCAGTTACACTTAATGACCACCAGTATCCTGCCTACGCGCTACATGCACAGCCCATGCCCGTTTCTTATTCTTGATTTCAACTGTGATATCATTAACCCAGGTTTGTTCCCTGACCCATAATGCTCTATTCTTGTCTCTTGAGGTTACATCTATCCTTTTCCTTTCCATCGCTCACTGCGCAGTCCTCTATTTAGGCGGGACGCTCTTCGTAAGTCTTCAGATTTCTGTTCCGTAAGTAAGCTCCGGCATGATGCTGTTATATACTTTCCTATTGAGGATTAGTGGCAGATTACCAATCACGTTTTGAGAATGCTTGCCGAATGTTATCCCCTCCATCCTCATTCTCCTGGTTATTTCACTCTCATGGACGGGCTCCACGATTGCTACCTTCTTTAAGTAGACATATTCCTTTACAACTTCCATCTTTTCTCTGTCTTTTGCTAAATGCTGTTTTCTGCCTAGACTGTTGCACACTACTTTAAACTTATGCATTTTAATTTTCCGATCTACTCTTCTGCTTCCCATGTCCCGTTCACAAATCATTAGCTGTAATTGTTCACGTGACTTACTCATCAAGGCGATTCCATCAGCTACTCAAAGGTTGCTAAGATATTCTCCATTACCTGTTATTCCTATCTCTATCCAATTTAGGATCCTGAAAACCTCCTATACACAAGCGGTTAATAGCAGCGGAGAGAAACTTCTTTATTGAAATTCATTCACTTTCTTTTGGGGGAACTATGGTGTCTGTGAATCCGCTGTATAGTTCGTCCAATATGTTTATCTAGGGTTCATCGATGCCCTGAATATTTAATGCATCAGTGATGATGTCTCGACAGGGTCAGACGCCTCCTCGTAATCTATGAAGGCCATGTATAAGGGTTAGCTGTATTCCGCACATTTCCATATTACCTGATTGATAAAACGAATATGGTCTATTGTGGAGTAACCTGTACAAAATTCTGCTTGTTCCTTCGATTAATACAACTCTAATGTCACCCTACTTATATTAGACAATAATTTTGTGCATAGCTTGTAAAAACAAGCAGTAAGCTCATGAGCTTGTAATTTTTGAAGTCCTTGACGTCTTCTTTTTTGTAGATTAGGATGATTTTAACATTTTCCTAAGATTCTCGTACTCTTTCTATCAAGAGACACTTCATATATAAGGTGGCTAGTTGTTCTCACACACTTCACCACCATTTTTCAGCAGGTTCGTCGTTACCTTATTCTTGCCAGCCGATCTGCCTTTTTGCATTTCTTTACAAAGGCTTCAATACTTCCCCTGTCATAACTGTTCAGATGTCAAATTTCTCTGAGCTATTATTCCTTGTTGCGATGTCACTCTGGTTGTTTCGGCTTCTGTACAGCTCTCTGTAGAACTTCTCCATCATGTCAACTATCTTATTCTTGTTGGTTACGACAATGCCTTCTTTATTCCTTAATGCATGCGTTTCAATTCTTCTTATGCACAAGTTTGCGCAGATTTTAGGCTACTGCCGCTTTCTACAGCATGCTCGATTTTTTCATGGGTTGCCTTCGAATGTCAGCTACGTTGCGCCTACTGATGAGCTTCTAAAGCTCCACTTGCCTTATCTCGTCAGTTGTATAAGAAGTTTTTGTGGTTTGTCATCTTTTCGTCAGATTTCTCGTCTCCTGGAATAGTTTTACAGCCTCCTGTCTGGTGACTGTACATCCAACTTCTGTTTACACTGTTTATTGATAGCAGTAAGAATATTCACTGTGTCAACGTGAACGACGGTTACCTCATTTAGAGCTGCGAATCTATTCTGAATTAAAATTCAGAACTTTTGTACTTTTTTACCGTTAGCTCATTTTTCTGGCTTCACGCTTATCATTTTATGCCTTTGATAATTTTCGAATTCAGGTAAATTTGAGCACTTATAATTCAATGGTCATTGCATTGTCTCTTGTGAACTACTTATACATTCTGTACAATGCCTAGCTGTGCACAGCGAATGACGTTCAGTTCATTTTTAAATTTACCATTTGAACTCTGCCATGTTCCCTTATGGTTAGTTCGTTTTTTGTAGAAGGTATTCAAGACCCGTTTATTATTCCGTTCTGTGCACTGTACTAATAACTCTTCTGTGACATTTCTAAAGCAGATGCTATCTTCCCCTACAGCATGGTCTCCGGCCTGTTTCTTGCCTAGTTTGGAATTAAAGTCACTCATCAGTGTAGTGTACTGTGTATTTACGTTATTATTGCATACTCTAGGTCTTTTTACAAGCGTTCAATCAGATGTTCATCATCGCTCGATGTAGGCGCATAGACCTGTACCATCTTCATCTAGTACTATTTCATGACTAAAATATATATTAAAGCTAAAACACAAAAACGATCTTTTTTTCATGGTAAAAGGCATATCAGGACTTAAATATATAAAGGAATATTGTGCTAGCTGCTACGCTGCAAGCTTTAGCAGTTTCAAAAATTTTGAATGTGTGCCAACTTATAAGCAGTAATCCATACTGCTCTCCGTTCTGTACTAATCATTACGCGCGTAGTCACAATTACAATCATTGCCAATGACTGTAACCAACAGTCATGACTGATACAATCATTACTATTCTATTCCTTACTTTTTCGCAGCGAAACACCATCGCCAAGATATTACTCACAACAAAGCAGTGTAAATAACACTTTAGTTGAGAAAGAAATTCTGTGTAGCTTCATTGAGTGCTATTTAGTGGTAATCTTCAGTCAAATTTCAGTTCTGCGAAGATCTCAGGCATACAGATTGCGACATTTATTAGAAAAAAAAGGAAGTAACTTGTGATCTTTTGCGCATAGGTATTGGCCACATATTGGAACATTCTATTGTCTTTAAATATGTCTTATCACCCCACACTAATAACATCTTCATTATGAATACACTGCAGTCCGTAGCAACCACCTATCTGTACAAACACAATTCCCAATATGGAGGGCACAAGAATATCGCAAGTGTGTGCTATAACTCCGAGCGCTGTCGACAGTTTGGGTGATGCCGCCCTGTCGGCTAAAGTGCAAATATGTCGCCTGGTGTCGTTTGCAATGCGATGCATTCTCCACGTGCCGGGAGCACCACACAAACTGCGTAGCGCTTGAAGCCTCCCGTACTCTACTGCACTTGAATGTCCGCTGAGCTCGCTCTCAAGAGTATCGGCCTCCGGGGAAGAGACGTTTTATTGATGTGCGCTTGCGTGAAAGGCAGCCACCATCGTAGGCGGTGCCTTGGCGGCAGACTGCTTTACGAGCCCCGCCCAATATTGGCCGTTAGTAGAGCGAAAGCAGCCACGTGTCGCAGAATGAGAAATCACACAGAAAAAAACTTGGTTAGAACCACTCAAAACTATAATGAACCTCAATGGTGCTCGCGAAAGCAAGAAAAGTGGGAGTGTTTGAGGGAGGAAGGAGGTCAAACTCGCGCATCGTTTTTTGCTTTAAGAACTTTGCGCAAGCACAGTTTTGTTGTTGTTGTTAATATTGATATTATTATGATTATTATTGTTTTCGTTGTTGTTGTTGTTGTTGTTCTTGTGTTTGTTGTTGTTGTTTAGATACTAGCGTCATAAACGAGCTGACGCTTTTTTGCGACACAATGTTTTTATGTGGCTTTTAAGCTCTAATGAGCGAAGTGCGCTCTGGGGTCCCACAAGGATTCGTCCTAGGGCCCCTTCTATTTCTTATCTATATTAATGACCTCCCTTCAAAATTGTGCTCTAATATTCATTTGTTTGCAGACGACTGTGTGATATTTCGTAAGAATAATAATAGTGACGACATTAGAATCCTTCAGTCTGATCTAACCGCTGTTTCTAACTGGTGCCAAACTTGGCTGATGGAATTAAACATTAACAAATGTAAGGTTATGCATGTATCCCGCAACCCCAAGCATCAGTCAACTTATTACCTAAACAACATAGCTTTAGAACTAGTTACATCATATAAGTACCTTGGAGTGCACATTACAACTAATCTCAGCTGGTCAACACATATTGAACATATCATCAACAACGCTAATAGCATGTTAGAGTATTTACGCCGCAATTTTTCTAGAGCCCCATCGTCACTAAAATTATCGCTTTACAAATCCTTAATACGCCCCAAGATAGATTATGCAGCATCAGTATGGGATCCAAGCCAAGAAAATCTAATCGCTTCTCTCGAGCTTGTTCAAAATAATTCCGCTCGCTCTATCCTGTCAAACTATAACCGTACTGCCAACATATCTTCAATGAAAAGCAGCCTTTCCCTTCCCTCTTTATCATCACGCAGGAAACTTTTTCGGTTAACCATGCTACATAAAATATATTATCATTCCTTCCTGCGCAACGAACTCTTACCCCAACCACTATACATTTCCCATCGCATTGACCACCGTCACAAGGTTGGCATTAACTATTATCATACAAAATCTGCCACTCAGTCATTCTTGCCCCGTTCGTCCCGGGAATGGAACCACCTTCCCGCTGAAATTGCGGGTATCACCGATAACCGACTGTTCCGTGCTTCCTTAGCCAATATTGTATATGCAGAAATATCTGATGTTTAATCTGTGTTTGTGTGACCACATTGTTGCCATAATACTAATTTGTGTTGTCTTTCCTTTTCCTTTTTATGTACACAACGTTTTTTGTAACCATGCTACCTCATGTTATGCCTTTGTTTTGTACCACTCCCCTGTGTAATGCCTCTGGCCATGAGGGTATAATAAATAAATAAATAAATAAATAATGGCATCAATTTACATCATTTTGTTTAAACTCAAACTATACATGTTGTGTTTGAAAGGCAATATAAAGAGATAAAATTCTAAGGTGTTCCGATGACAAATTAGCTGCAGGTCACTGAGTACATATTAGTATGAAAGAAGAAAAACCAAACACTGCTCATAAAGCAGTTTAGCCAGATGAGAACAAATCCGCAACACCTATTTCACAAAACCGCAATTATCTGCTCATGTGAGCTTTGAAGAGCATATTCAAAATAAACTAAGCAATAACTTCTTTGAAATCAGCCAGAGCTCTTGAAAGTCAGCTCAGACACTCCAAGTGCATAGGTAGTGAATTCAAGGAGACGGGTATAGCAGTAAAACATGGTACAGTGTTGGCAAATCTAAATACCAAAGATGGTTCGATATGTTAGCTTTTGTAAAGTTCCACTAACCTTAACACGGCTGCACTAATGAGGCGAGAAAAGTCTATTACATTTCACAAAAAAAAACTAAAACACCTATGAAAAAATCTTAACCACATCATTTCTTCACAATGTATAGAAAAAGCATTTCCAAGTCGCTACTTTCTCTATACGTCATATTCTTCTTGCGAGCTGTGGTGTATATCTACGAATCTACATGCTATGGGGTATATGTAATGATGCTTCTCAGCTGCAAAACATTGTTTGTGGAGTCGTACCAATCTCCACGCAAAAGTAATGCCTCCACTAGATCGACTTGGAGAAATGCGTACACTGACTCATTTACCGTTTTAATTCATTTGTTTTATGACCGATTCCTGGATGTCACTGAGTGCTTTTGCATGCAGTCAAGACGACACAAAGAATTCGGGAAGGTGTAACATGAACAGCTGCGCAGTAAAAAAATAATAAACATTGATCCAGCGCACCTGCTTTAAGTATTTCTTGACGCGATGCGTCGGCGCGTCCAACAGGATGCTTGATTCACCTCTCCGTCCCACTTCACGGAACACCTTGCGTAGCTCTTCACCGGGAGCGCACTGCCATAGTCGGAAGGTGACGTCACCCGTTGGGGACAAGCGCAGCAATTCTCGAAGTCGGAGGATAGCTGTGAAGAATTTAAGCAGCATTAAAACAAGATGTACGAATGACATGTTGAAGCATGTAAAGTCTTCGCGAGAGTTCGCGTGCAGGAATAAACCTATGTCAATAAACACACTGCAGTGCTCGTAAACAAAACAAATGAGGCCTGCAACTTATCCCCGTTGTTCTATGTTATTCCTCATTTTCATGCACCTTTGCTTCGTTTTTTCATGTTCTATAAGCCAAGTTCACGCTTTATTATGGTAGTGGCTAGTTTTTTCACCGATAATAAGGATATTCTAAAATTACAACAACCAGAAAAGTTCGCGCGAAAAAGCAGCTAGACAGAGTTCCTAAAAATGCATTGACGTAGCTCGAAGAAGAACTAGACAAAAACAATACAATCATGTAGCCCTAAATTTTACATATATACGCTTCGTATTTAATTACAATGACACCAAACGTTAATTAGGTAGCAGCACTGAAGATCAGCAAACTCCAGTCTTACGGAACGATGATACGTGTGTAAATAAAGTTGCACATAACACGACATCGTCAGGTCAAATAACGTTCGTATAATCAGTCGTTATGTTTCCACCTCATTTGCTAGTAAACCACTTATTTCTATAATGGCACTCACCCTCAATAGTGCACTTTTAGCGAGGCATGCCTTGGTCTTTGGTCTAGCATTTTTCTTACACTGAAAGGCCGACACTTCAATGCCGTTACATATCGCAGTAGCTGGTGTCCTTGATTATTTTATTGTGAACAACCTAATAATGTATGTTTCGATGTTTCGCATCTTCTTTTGCGTCTAGACATGAATGATTGGGACATTTGAAGATAAAATCTGCGTAAACAGCATTGTTGACAATTTACTACACTTCTCGCATTTGTGCATATCCTCTGTATCTTTTTTTTTTCTTTTCGGGAGCAGTATAGTTGAGTGTCGCGCCCTTAAACTGGCAATGCTTTTCCTCCTCCTTCCCCAACTCCTCTCTTCTATAGCGTGTCTTACTATCAATATCAAGTATCCGCACCATAAATCGACCAAGCAATCATAATTTTACGTGGCCAGGAACAAACATAAGGTATTTCTGCAGACGCACGCAAAAATAAAATAATAAATACAAACAATGCAATATAGACCGGCTTCAAGTAAAGAGATCAAATAAAGATATCTAAGATATCAAAATAAAAGATACCAAATAGAAAAGCAAATACGAACAGACGAGAAGAGGTCAACGCAAAATGGGAATAAGAAGACAGGAATGGGAGTGAAAAAAAAAACGGCAGATGCCACGTACAGAGGGAATCGATGATATGCGAAGCACGAATGATGTCACTTTAAGATCAGCACAACGTTACGAGGTGGAAGTAAATGTTGCCGTACATGACTTCCCTGTCATGATTATCATGTTTAGATGCCCCGCCACGGTGGTCTAGTGGCGAAGGTACTCGGCTACTGACCCGCAGGTCGCGGGTTCGATTCCCGGCTGCGGCGGCTTCATTTCCGATGGAGGCGGAAATGTTGTAGGCCCGTGTACTCAGATTTGGGTGCACGTTAAAGAACCCCGGGTGGTCAAAATTTCCGGAGCCCTCCACTACGGCGTCTCTCATAATCAAATAGTGGTTTTGGGACGTTAAACCCCACAAATCAATCAATCAATTATCATGTTTAGATGTGTCGTTTACCTTCGTATTCTCTTCACGTCACGTGATACCAAATTTAGAATAGGCAGAGCTAGCAAAATGGCCGTGATCCTGCTATGAGCGTGGTATGCTGTCATGTTCTTCAATGACACGCGTGTCAGGATTATCATGTTTGAACCAGTCGTATATTTCGTCATTCTTTGACGTCACGTAACAACAAAGTTGGTATACGTGGAGCTAGCGAAATGGTCGCGAGCGCATCATGAAGGGCTCAATATACTCTAATGTAGCGTTGACGTGCGTGCACACTGGCCACAGCGACGCTACGTTAGCAAAACGCGAGTGCTCGCTGGCCTGATGCCAGGCGCGACCAGCGTCCGTCGGCGCGGCCGACGGCATCCGGCGCGAAAGGCGACATGCTGCCAGTCACATACCTTCGTCATTCATTGGCGTCACGTAAAACCAACTTTAGCATTTAGGCTAGCGAAACGGCTGCGAGCGCACGATTAGTGTGGTATGTAGTCATGTCGTTACATAACACGCCTGTAGTGATTATTATGTTTAGGTGTGTCAGTTAGCTATGCCGTCCGTTCTCATCGCGTAATACTGAGTTTGGTACATGTGAAGCTAGCGAAACAGCTGCGAGTGCCTCATGAGCGTCGCATGTATTCACGTTGTTACATGATACGCTTCTCATGTTTATCATGTTTAACCATTATGATACCTTCGTGATCTATTCAGGTAATACCAAATTTGGTATAAGTGAAGCTAGTGAAACGGCCACCAGCGCATCATGAGAGTTTCATGCAGTCATGTTGTTACATGACATATATCTCATGATTATCATGTTTGCACCACTCACATACCTTCGTCGCTGTAATACCGAATTTGGTATATGTGACGCTAGTGAAATGGCCCCGAGCGCATCATGAGCATGGCATGTTGTCATGCTCTTACATGACACGCATGTTATGATTTTTATGTTAGAGTCTCTCGCTTGTGCTCGCCATCCAATCATGCCATACCGTACTAATTCTGCACTATGCTATGTGAATTAAACCACCTCAAAAGCTGCAGGACGATTAAATGTAAATCATGACATTCATGGCATACAGGTTATGATTTTTATGTTAACACTAATCAAATGTTTTTCATACAGTCATGTTATGCCATACCAAGTTTCGTATGGATACCATCATTGAAACGGTCAGGAGAGCTAAAAGTCGTAGGCGGATAGATAGATAGATAGATAGATAGATAGAAAGATAGATAGATAGATAGATAGATAGATAGATAGATAGATAGATAGATAGATAGATAGATAGATAGATAGATAGATAGATAGATAGATAGATAGATAGATACGCTGTGAAATCTACACCACTATGCGAAAGACTTTCTCAAAGACGGAAACAAGAAGAATATGTTATTTGTGAAAAACTGTGTTAGGACAGAGCAACGCTCAGATAAAAATTTTGTATATGGACTATGAAAAGCATCCAGATCAAAAAAAATGCATTATAGAGACTGTATATTATGAGCACTGGAGTGTTGGAGGAAGTTGGCAGGTACATGAAATGTTCGATTCTCTCGGGTTAACTTACACGAAATTCGAAAATTCATACATCGGAGAAGTAAAGGGCAGGATATGACACCATGAACTGGCTTTAAAAAAATAGCAGGTCAACGCGATGTAGCCGACAGTGAAGTCATGACATTGGTAATAATCTGGCATTGGTAAAACCAGATCCAGAGTCATTTTCAGCGAGACGATTGTTTTCAATGCATATAAATTTTTTCTGGACTCGCACAACGGCTGTACTGCCTAATTTAGCTACGATATTTCAGATCACAGATTCATATTCAAGTTGAGAAAGACATATTGCGGTGTACGATTTGCAGAAGATAGTAGGAGAACTGATTTCTCGAGAGATTCGGCAAACACAGTCAAGAAAACGAAGGCCACGCAAGGCAGCGCGTTTAGTGTGAGCAGAAAAAGATGGCATGCTATCAAACGGAACACCAAGAACACCAGCATTACTGAACACATAAACGTCACATAAGAACATGGTATTACCTGAGCATGAAAATCACACGACCGTTGTTTTGTGATATACACTGATGAATTTGGTCTTTGAGGTATTCAGGTATCGGTTATTGTTGTCGCGAAATTTGGAGAAATAACACGTCAGACGGCAGCAGGTGACAGTCGTTAACTGAATGAATTTCCTTAAACATCTTGATTTCATCGGCATATAAGATAGATCAAGAATACCAGTATGCAAAAGAAAAATCGTTAACATAAATTAAAAATAAGGGTGAGCCTAATACCGACTCTTGACGAACCTCACTGTAGTAACTTAGTACAAAAAGGCGTTCAGCAATTTACGACCACTTAACACAGATAGCTACGCTGTATATGCACAACTGAAGAGTCAACATCAAAGTTTGCAAAATAAACCAGCGTCAATGAGTAGCTAACTATGCCAAAAGCCTTGCTCAGGTCTCAGGAGACTACGTCAACCTGTTCTCTCTGAGAAATAGGGGGGGGAGGGGATTCGCACCATAAAACTAGCAAGATTTGCGGTAGATGAGCGGCCAGGGAGAACCAACTGTTGACTGGTAACTAATGAAGTTTTCACAATGACACACAATATGTCGGGAAAAGCCGACTCATATACATTCAATGCTTGATGCGTGAGTGTCTACGTAACAGTTTTCCCACCACTACTTATGCTACCAGCACAAGCTGTCTGATTGAACAGTTTCTTATGTCATATATTTTCTGCGAAAGTCATTTATTTTCGCCGGCACAGGATGCTTTTCATAGCTCACTGTACAACAGGATATCACGTAGTGAATTCGGAAATATATCATAGACCAAAATATCTAGGAAATGCTCTGAAGAATCCAAGTGATCCGATGGTATACAGCAGGTTCATTGTCACGAAGGTTTCTTTCCGGGAAAGCGCGAGCCAATGCAGGTGTGTAAATGAGAGTCCACGACAGGATCGAGAGGCAGACGGTGAATGTCCGCCTGTGCATTTGTTGTGCAGTCAGAGTCAGCGTTTATGTGCGTTCTGACTAAGTCACGACACGTTTCCATTGAAAATACTTCTTTTCTGTCATAAAAAACTGCCTTTCTTGCTCACCGCTTGTCTGGCAACGAGAGGAGACTTCGAGCTGAATTGTTTCAGCCCTAGAAGAACCACTGCGGGCAGATCAATAACAATGGCTTGAGCCGAGTGACAGCCCATGAATTAGATTGCAAAAGCAAAGGGAAAAAAGGAATGCAAAACATACGCAACATGACAGATGCCGCGACATCAGGAGATTCGTGCCAGGGGAAAATCTGATCGACAGAAGAGAAAAAACTTGAAGTGGGGGGGGGTTGCATGAAAGCTAAATTATATACGTCTGCGTGTACGTTTGTGTAAAGAACAAAGACAAGAACAATAGCTTACATGAAAAGGTAATCACTGGTGGAGGCATTTCACCGACGTCAAAAGAATAAAGTTTAGCAACCCGGAACTACAGGAAATATTGTTTTTGAAGGCGTCAAGACGATGCAAATAGCAGGAAAAAATAAAAATGTAGAAGGAAGAAATAATATGTCAACTAAAAGAGCCAGAGCATGGGCTGCGATTGGTTTTACATGGTTGTCACTTAAGACGTGCTGTTTGAGTACAAAGAAACACACACTTAAAGCAAATGTAAGGTATAGTTCAAGTGAGAAATAAAAACTATTTATTTTATGAAAACCTGACGCATATATACAAGGCGAAAGAAAGAAGGAAAGTGTGAACATGCGCAAAGCATACAACAAGAGAGCAACCATCTGCGTCTTAGTTATTTTCGGCCTTTTACACTTTTTAAATATTCATGTAAAAACCAATTTTATCGTCTGCCAAATCTATTGATGGCGCGCTAGCATAGATGTCTTCTCGACAACACCACTGTTGTATCGTGATCTAAAGAAACGGGGCATAGAGAAATGATTGAAGCTTTCACGAAGCCCAAGCTCGGCGAAGACGTGTGGTCTGCCCGCACAACTTTAGACGACGCTCAGTCTGAACGCTTGAATCGTAAAACAGCGCCCTTGAAAATTGTAAAATTACTTTGAGTGGCAATTCATGCATTAAAAATATACTGAGAGTACTTGCTTTACGGACATCAAATTTCATCAATTTTTGTTAGCAAGGCTGTGATTGATAATGCAAGAAAAGATCCCAACTCAGACATAGAGGTTATCGTGAGGATAAATACGCATGAATGCAAATGATGAGCTAATGGTAACTGTTCTTGCTAAGTCTCACTTAGAGTGAATTCTATTTTGGCAGCGCATGGCGTAAGCTAGTTACAGGGCATTCAGGTAGCCTGAGGTTCTTGTGTACACCATATAGTGTCAAAGTTTTAAGCACGAAGTCTACAGGCAGCTACTAAATAATTATCCAGATATTTTCAAACAGAATTGAGATTACTCGCTTCAGCAGTGTCAAGGGTTGTACGATTATATTTAGGTTCACATACATTTCACCCCTCTCTAAACACTTCGTAAACAGGGTGGCTTGTTTTTCACTAATGGAGAGGGTACTAGAATCTTGGAAGAATGCTAATATTCTTAATACATAAGAAAGAAGATGACAATAACTTGAAGAAGTACAGGCTGAACAGCTTGCTCTCCACCGTTACAAGTTATTTACAAAAGTTACTAAAGATTTTGAACAGGCTACTCAATAATCAACCGCATAACATTCGTACTATCAATGAGTTAGTAGAGAAATGCTCAGAATACAGCCAATCACTCTACATGGCATTCATTGATTACAAGAAGGCGTTTGAATCCGTAGAGACATTAGCAGTCTTGCAGACAGAATCAGGGCATTGCTTCAGAATCAAGGCATCGACAAAGCGTATATAAACATCTTGGAAGAAGTCTAAAGGGGTCAAATGCCACCATAAAAAAGCGACAGAATTCCAATAAAAGAGGGTGTAAGACAAGGGGATACAATCTCCCCAATACTATTTACCACGTGCTGAGAGGAGGTTTTCAGCGGCCTAAAATGGGAAGAGTTAGGGAAGAGTCAATGGAGAGTACCTTAGTAACCTGCAATTCGCCGGTTACGATGCATTGCTAGGTAACAGGCGCAGTCAGGCTGATGAAGATGATGATGATGATGACGACAACGACGTTGATATTATTATTAATAATAATAATAATAATAATAATAATAATGTTGATGATGACGATGATGTTGATGATGACGGTATTTTACCCTGAGCACGGGGAACAGAGCACAGCTTTAAAAATTTTGTAAACAACCCAGAGGTCAACATTCGGTTTTGCTGGGGAAATTGCGCACAAGTGTACGATGCACACGGTCATGATAATTTCTCAAAAAGGTGCCGTTAGGCGAAGTTAGACGCGTTTGATTATCGAAACCATGACAATTCCTTGTTTTGGTCTCTCTTTCGCTACCCTCCATGGTATCCCCTCCCAAGCCACTCTGCCCACACGCTGAGCGCCCCTCCCTTGCCCCTCCCAATATCGCGTGGCATACGTCATCGCTGACGCGCTGCTTGAAACACCTTCTACCTACGGTTGCCGCGACTCCGTACATTGAGTCTGTCAATTGCGTTGCAGCTGCGTTCTTGTTGGCAAATAGTGGCTGCCATGCCTACATGATTATGAACACTGCGCGGCACCATCGCAAAACACTCAGATTTAGTTATCACAGTTACGTAACAGGCTGCAGTAGCTGAGTCGTCAGCGGGTGCACGCACATGGGCAGCATGACGAACAACAAGCAGAGCGGACTGCTACTTGCCAACTGAGCAGAAATCCTAGGCTCTTGCTCAACCAATCCCAGCATATTTTGATCGCCGCGTGAGAGATATTCCAATGATGCGTGACGCGGAGGCAAGAAAGGCCCGGAAAGAAGGAGGATTTATTTCTTGGAATTTGTGGGGCTTTGCTGGCTCGTAGCGTTGCCATATGAAGAATCATTGAACCCGACAACTTTCTGGACACAATGCGCGTCTTTGCTTGAAACGTTTAAAAAACATCAGAGGTGGTTTGGCGGTCCTTGAAAGAATGAAAATTGAGGGCATGTATCAGTAAGTTGCGGTCATCACAAACATTTTTGCAAAATTTTCGAAAGCCACATTGAGGACCTGAGACATCATCCCGCAGCAAGCATAGTTTTACGCGTAATCAAATCGAAAACCCTAAGCATGAAGGGAAACTTGAAAGTATAATAAATTGAAATAAGCATAGCAGGAGGGCGTCTGTGATAGAGTGCAAAAAAAAAGAAGCCACTGAGTGATTGTTTCTAAATAATCTCGGCATTCGGAAACTCGGAATTTATATCATCAACTAGAATTTGTACGCTTTTGAGCGAACGAAATATGCACTTGATGAACGAACGAGATCATAAACCAGCGAAATGACTTCTACCGCACAAAGCACATCACTCAAGCATGAAAATAGCTCAGCTTGGATAATCGACTATTCTATATCTATGTTATTTTTCTTACTTTTCACGGCTGCCTTTCGACATACATCATGTGGTTAAACTACGAAATAAAAATATGGCCGAAGGAAAGTACGAAAAAGTGACAAATGTGATAAACAAATTACCTACAAAAGTCTCGCTATATGCCTTGAAATGTTGAGCAATGAATGAAGGTATGAAATACTGAAAGGAAAAGTCTAACGCAGCGCTCGTGTAAAAAAGGCACTCGTTGTGAAAACTGCATTTGTGAAAACCAGAACCGAACAAGCTGCGTCATTACCGTGAAAAACGATCCTACGCGGTTCACGGCATCTGCAGTGAGGCCAGCTGCAGATGTGCTACTCTACCCTGCATCGACTCCACCAGCAAACAAAGACACTACAATAATGCAAGATGTTTTCGCAAGACGACGCAGATTTCCCTGACGCACTGATTGCGTGAGGCACGACGTTTTGTGTAAGCGCGTCCATAACTTCGCATTTTTTTCGTACTATTTTGTTCTCTTTTCCACTTCTTCTTCTATGCATTCTAGGAGAGGCAATCACACATAACTTGGTTAACCTAAATGTCTTTCATCTTTTCTTATCTTTTTCAATATAAGGCGCCGTATATCAGTGAAAACGTTGATTTCCGTAGAGGCTTCTGCCCAGCGGCACCCATGGATTGTCATTCCATTATAAAATGCATTCACACACAAAAAACGTGACTGATCCCATTTTTTGGAAAAGTTGTCAAACGTAAGTAAAACGAGTTCTCGCAGAGATAGTGGAGCATTCACTGTGCATGGTTTCACCACAAGGGCGAAGGAAATAATGCTGCAATAACAAACTGCAACGCCACGCGAAGAACACCCAGCTGCTCGACATATGCAGCGCACACCTCAAGCAGTGAGCACACTTGAAAGAAGCATACACAGGACGAGCGCGGCAAACAACTGCCGCGATTCTTACACTGTGTGTTAGCAGCGAGCTCCTTTCGTAAACGCGGCCGCAGCAGCGAGCAAGTCGACGTTCACACTCCCTTCCCTTACTCTAACCTCATAAGAAACTTGTGGTGGAAGGAAAAGAATCCGAATCCCGAAAAAAAGCGTGCCCGCGAATGAGCCATCACGCTAGAGAACATCTATAGGCATTTTGACCACGCCATTTGGAGATGCGCGCGCACAGCGACGCGCGGCTGGCGCGGCACGACAACCTTTAGAGAGAGCGCACCCTACGCGTGGTCGTCGTGCCTTCTCGCTACTGATGACCAAAACGCACTGAAGTTTCCCAGCTCTGGAGACCGCCAACGGTACATGATCAATATAAATAGCTGGCCCTTAATGCGTGAAGGAATGATCGCTCACTGGCGTAGTGGTTAGCGTCGCGCGCTTAGGAGCGCGAGGTCGCTGGTTTGATGCCCCACTGCGAAACATTTCCTTCTCGTCTTTATTCTTTGCTATTATGTATTTAATTATTGAAATCAAAAATAAAAAAGGAGTTGTCGCACGAACTTGGCGATCGTTACAACTTTCTGTCCATTTGACTTACAAATATAGAAGTAAAAACAAAATTGCATAGATACAGTGCTACTTAGATAGTCCAATTCAAAAGTTGTTATTTGGGCAGGACAAATACGTAGCTGCCTTGCTTACGTTTAACATTTTGTTCAATTATGTTAGTAAATGTTTTACGTCATATCCATGACGGAAATACGTCACTGAGCCATGGTGGACCCCGGCATAAAACACTTTTGCGTTAAAAGAAGTGGTCAAGCAGACGAACAGCGTGTACTCTCTGCCGAAGCGTTCACTGCCGTTTTCGTCGCCCTTTTACCCGCATTCATTTTACTGTAATTGTTTCATTGGGTTCTCGGGGACATGAAGTGAAATTGTGGTCCGTTGCCACGCGCTTGCTCAGCACGTCTCGATGTGGTCAGAACACAAACGAACAAAACAAAATTGATCGTGCTCCAATGTCGTCATTGCGCACGTGTGGTAAGAAACAAAGTTCTGCCTTTAGGTCGCAGTGCGTTTATGGCCTTGCAGGTACGTGAGCGCATGCACATTGCAGCACAAACGTCGTTCGCGCTTGCAATTTAAAAATGTGCGATCGTTACTTTGAAATTGGAGGAGAAAAAAAGCAGAATCCAAGAACGCTGCCTTTACTGCGTGAAAGGATTTTCTTTCATTTATCGTGAGAGGAAGACTTGGCATCTTGCTGACAAAGCAGACTTCACTTCGCTTCCAGTTGAAAATATTCAATAAGCCTTTATTGTGAAGTTTAAAGCGGTAATATAAATTTACTTGTTTTTTTTAAATGCCCTATGTTGTATAGTCATTGTGTCAATCATCGTTTTGTACTTGCTTTGTTTCAAAAGTACACTATGCTAATGTTCGAAACAAAGATCGCAGCATCCATACATTTTTACGAGGTGCCGCAAAAGAATGTCGAAAGAAGGAGGTAAAAAAAGGTCAGAATTTCGCCATACAACAGGCATAAAACAAAACGAAGTGTTGAACAAGACACAGTGAAGACGACAGAAGTTTACTGAGTACTCATATAAGCTATGATCAATAGAGTGAGCAAAGAGACTTACATGTCCGCTATGTCAATACCAAAGTTATCAATAAGCAAGCACATTATTATCATGCCATATGATTGAATATCGGCTACGCATTGACGTTCTCCTCAAGGACAACTTTATTACCACGAAACTCGTGCACCTTGTATAGATGTTTTTTTCTTCTCTTAGCTACATTTTACGTGCACGCCACTACTGGCCAACGTCCAGCCATCGTTGCTTTGCACATACTTCGCGTTTTTGCCACACTTCACACGCTTCGCAATATCGGCAGCGCATCAAGCAGAAGCACCACTGGCGGAATCTTACACAAACCATCACGCAGCACATCTATACTTGCACAGCCAACCAATGCCACGAAAATTCCCATCAAAACCAGCCGGTCTACTTCAGCGTCTCGCATGTTTCACATAGGGATTCATAGCTTTACTCGGCCCATTTCTGAAGCCTTCTGTCAATAACCACTGGATTATTGCCTCCAGTGACTACTTGACCAGGTAGAGCGGAACCCAATTTGTTGAGCAAACAACTGCTCTTGATGCGGCTAAATATTTGATGAAGAAAATTGTTCTCCGGCATAATGTGGCTTAGCTGTCGTCATCACAGAGTGTGGTACCGGGTTTACGGTATAGGTGCTCCAAGATATTCTGTGACTGAGTGGTACGACAAACCGAACAACACCTGAATACTACCCGTATATTAGTCGTTCAACCGAACGCCTAAAAAAGTGATTACATATATATTCTTTCGAAGTACATATGCAAGTATCACAATTTGTAAAAAATCATCCCATTTGTCTACAACACTGCTCTTCGGAATCTTCGGGACACTACCACTTTTGGTTCTTTTAGCCTGGTGTGTAGCATCGACGTCAATATGGTGATCGACTTCACGCTGTCACCAAATCCGCCATACTCGGTTGCCCCGAATACAGACGTATTTGTTTCGTGCCGAAGAAGGCCAGAATCTTCTAGCTTACGTATTTTGTTGCGTAAAAATTGCAGTGCTTGCCGGTACAGCACCACTTGCAAGGCTTTAGCCTACAAGCCGGTCATTCCAGTTTCGCTTTGTACCCGTACACGCCACCGAGGGTGCTCATAAAATTGTTGTGCCGGAATTTTGTAACCTACAGCAGTTTTCATCGGCTCAAAGAAGTTAAGTACGAAGTTTTCCCAGTGGACATATCGCACCGCACTCGTATATAGACCACGCATTTCTGGTGTTGATGGATTTAGAATGCCTCACCCCTTACAAAAAAAAAAACTTACGCCCATCTATAAAAATTTTACAGAGCATTAGTCACCCAGTGTGCAGACTATATGTAAACAAGCGATAAATTTTCTGTCATTCCCTGTCACCTCCGAGTAGTCAATGTGTACAAAGTAAATACCAAAGACACAGACCTCTCGCTCTTCACAATCTAACACCTACCACCCGGTATATATAGGCCAGTCTTCTTGACTGGCCATCGAGTGCTAGCTGGTAGAAAAAGTTTTATCCTTCAAAAATATACATTTACACGTACACAGAATACACGCAAAATTACGGTGGATATGAGGTAGCCATAAAGTACACATTTCTCTTATTTTGCACTTGCTAATGTGCAACAATATTTTAATTAGAGACATTTAATTATGACCTGACAGTAGTCGCATGAAGCTGCAGAATAGCTTCAGCTTTTTTGCAGACACTCTGCGGACTAGAGAGACTGGTGGATGACTCATGGGTGATTGAAAGGTGAAGCCCATTTAGTTATTGTCATAGAATATATCGTGAACGAGAATGTATAAATATGTCCGTGTATAATATATACATCCACACATGCAATCACGGGGACCATATTGAAAGGCGTCATTTTGTCGTCTGTGGAAAATCTGCAGACTAGGTCTGTAAGAGGGGAAGGCTGCGTGACTGAAAAATGAAGCCCATTTTGTTACAGTTATGGAATGTGCCATGGTTCAGAATATATAGACACATACGCATAAAATATATACATCCACACACTCAATCACAGGGCCCAGAATAAAATGCAAGTCTGCTTGTCGTCTGCAGAAAATCTGCACGCAAGGTCTCTACAGACGTTACTGGTAGGGTACTCATGGGTGACTGAAAGGTGACGCCCATTTAAGTATTCTTAAGAAGTGTGCCATGGCCCATAATGTATAGGTATTGTAGTGAAGGGGAATGCCCACTACTGCAGCGACATGGACACGCAGGCGCGAGGCGCGAGCCTTGCGCTTTCGTGTCTCTCTCTTTCCCAACGAATGTTCCTTTCTCTTCCCCAACGAATTTCCTGCCTCTTTTTTGCCGACGAATGTTCTCGACGTATATTTGGACGGCGTCACTGCAATCGCTCTTGTCGATACTGGTGCCGCAGTTTCAGTGATCAGTGCCAGACTCTGCCACTTGCTCAAAGAAGTTAGGATGCCAATAGCAAGTATATCACTTCGTACAGCCATTGCATTGCACGTCACGCCAGCCGCTGCCTGTACTGCTCGCATCGCGACTGATGGCCTCATCTATGTCGTCAAATAACTAGTTTTGGATTCCTGCTCCCATGACCTCATTTTCGGTTGAAACTTTCTCTTCACGAATAAGGCCGTCATCGACTGCTCTCGCGCTGAGGTAGAATTTGAATTGTTTGGTGACGCGCCGTTAAATGATGTTCTTGAAACCGGGGACAAACTATTTGTGAGCTTGACTAGGCATGGGAAGCCTAGTCAAGCTCGCAACAGCTTTTTCTTCCCATGCCCTCTACTTCCTGAAGTGGAAAATATATCATTGATTGACTGACTGATTGATTGATTTATTGATGTTGCTGAAGACGTCATCATACCGCTGATCCCTTTCGCCCTTAACACGGTTTTTTGCAACTCGCTCGCCGAGTCGAGTGCCCTTTTCACGCCATCTGCCATTTTCGATCGCCGCAAGTGTTCGCCGCTACCTTCTAGAACTTGATGACGGCGTCAGCAGACTGCTCATCTCGAACCTCTTGTCATGTCCTGTAACACTACTTCGCGGTGAGTGCGTCGGGGGGGGGGGTTACAGTTTCGACCCTTCTGCAATTGTCGACATGTCGACTAGTCCTTCCGCCAAACATGAAGTCGCCGGAGTTACTTGCGCCTCTTCGCCGCAGACTACTAGGCCCGACTTATTGAGCAGCTCCATCGCCAACACGTTAACCATTTCGCAACGTGCTCAGCTTCTACGACTGCTGGAGAAGTTCCGTTCTTCTTTTGACTACCAGCATACTCCCCTCGGCCGCACGTCCGCTGTTTGTCACCGCATCAATACGGGTACCAATGCGCCACTGCATCAAATACCCTATCGCGTGTCCGCAGCCGAGCGCCAGGTTATTGATGACCAAGTAGCTGACATGCTCATCCAGCCTTCGAATAGCCCCTGGGCATCTCTAGTCGTTCTCGTTAAGAAGAAGGACGGGTCAATTCGCTTCTGTGTTGACTACCGTCGTCTTAACAAGAAAAACACGAAAGGACGTTTACCCCTTACCGAGAATCGACGATGCCCTTGACTGCCTCCAAGGTGCGGAGTACTTCTCTTCTATTGACCTACGGAGTGGCTATTGGCAAGTCCCTCTGGCACCTGAAGATAAGCCTAAGACGGCCTTTGTCACACCTGATGGCTTTTATGAATTCTATGCCATGCCTTTTGGTCTTTGCAACGCGCCCGCGACATTCGAGCGAATCATGGAGAATATTTTCGGAGGCCTGAAGTGGAAAACATGCCTGTGCTACTTAGATGACGTAGTTATATTTTCACCTGATTTTCCGACGCACCTCCGCAGGCTAGATGAAGCACTGCAGTGCCTAACTGACGCCGGCCTTCAGCTCAACCTGAAGAAATGCCGCTTCGGCGCAAATCAGCTCAACATCCTCAGCCATGTTGTCTCTAAAGACGGTATTCCTCCTTACACCGCCAAGTTTTTAGCGGTTGCAGATTTCCATAAATTTGCGTCTCTGTATTTCTTGGCTTCTGCTCCTATTTCCGCCGCTTCATTCGGAATTTTGCGATGATCACTGCCCCCTTGACTGAACTTCTGCGCAGTGACTCGAAAAGTTACACTTGGTCACCCGCCTATGACGATGCCTTCGAAAAGTTGCGCCGCCTGTTAACCTCGCCGCCAATCTTGCGTCACTTTCACCCGACTGCTCGGACTAGGGTACACACCGGTGCCAGCAGTGTTCGACTCGGCGCCGTGCTCGCGCAGCGCAAATCGGGGTTCGAGGAGTACGTATTCGCATACGCAAGCCGTACCCTCATCAAAGCGAGGAAGACAATTCTGTGACAGAGAAGGAGCGTTTGGCAGTTATATGGGCTCTGGGTAAGTTTAGACCGAACCTATATGATCACCCCTTCGACGTAGTCACCGATCACCATGCGCTTTGCTGGTTATACACATCGAAAGACCCCTCCGGCCGTTTAGCTCGCTGGGCTTTGCGTTTGCAAGAGTTCAACATGCGTGTTGTCTACAGGTCTGGCCGATGTCACACTGATGCCGACGCCCTATCACGTTGAACTGTGTCCTCCGAAAGCTCTGCATGTCTATCTGCCACAGACAAAATGATAGCGTTCCCAGAAAACTGCGACATGGCGTCTGAGCAACGTAAGGATGACTGGTTCAGCACTCTTTTGCGATTCCTTTCTGACCCGTCGACTTCTCAATCTTCTCGAACAATGCGCCGTCAAGCGGCTCATTTTCAGGTGCGCGATTGCCTCCTTTATTGCAGGAATCACAAGTCTGACGGCCGAAAGTGGTTACTCGTCATACCTCGCCATCTTCGGGCTGCAATATATTCAGCTTTCCACACTGACTCTCAGTGCGTACATACGGGCGTCTTCAAAACATACGCTCGGCTTTCCTCCCATTTTTATTGGTGAGGCATGTACATCTTTGTGCGCAAATACATTCAGTCATGCCCTCAGTGCCAACGACGCAAAGCTCTCCCTCATCACGCCTTCGGTCCGATCCAGCCAATCCCTTGCCCAGCCAGGCCTTTCGACCGCGTTGGAATCGATATCTATGGGCCTCTACCATTCACGGCTTCCGGAAACCGTTGGATCGTTGTCGCTGTCGACTACTTGACGCGATACGCGGAAACAGCCACTTTGCCTGCTGCCACAGCACGCGACGTATCAACTTTTCGCCTGCGGAACTTCATTCTCCGTCACGGTGCACCGCGTGAACTTCTCAGCGACAGAGGACGTGTATTCCTCTCTGAAGTCGTCAGCGCACTCCTTGCCGAATGCCGTATCATTCACCGGACTACCACCAGCTACCATCCGCAGACGAATGGATTGACGGCAAGATCCAACCGCACTCTAGGGGACATGCTATCTAAGTATGTTGCCTCAGACCACTCCGATTGAGACCTCATTCTGCCTTTTGTGACGTACGCAAACAACACTGCTCCACAGGCGACTACGGGCTTTTCGCCATATTTCCCGTTAAATGGCCGAGACCTTTCCATCACAATAGATACCATTCTACCCTACCACCCAATTCCTCCGAGTCTACGCCTATCTCTCAAGCTGCCCACCGCGTCGAGGAATTCCGTAAGGTCGCCCGGTCGTTTACAACCATCGACCAATGGAGACAAAAGTCTCGATGTGACGATAACCAGCCGTACCCTAAATTTGTTCCGGACACTCTTGTGCGGCTTTGGGTTCCCGCTGTGCCTACAGACATTTCTTAGAAGCTTGTTTCGAAATACCAAAGACCCTACCGCATTGTCACGCAGACTTCACCTGTTAACTACATCGTCGAACCCGTTACGCCATCCACAGACCAGCGCTTTCGGGGTCGTGAAACCGTTCGCGTACAGCGGTTGAAACCTTATTACGATCCGCTCGTACACTGTTCTCTGTGAGTCGTCAGGATGGCTCCTTTTTCGACGGGGGACGAAATGTAGTGAAGAGGAATGCCCACTACTGCAGCGACATCGACACGTTGGCGCGAGGCGCGAGCTAAGGCTACCTGGTTGCTGCTGCGACGCTGCCCCTATACTCGGCCTGTTCGTGCTGCTTCCGCACCGACGCTGCTACCGCTTTTGACCTTGCATTTACATCATAGTATATACGTATATATTATATGCATCCACACACGTCTGCAGAAAATCTGCAGAGTAGGTCTGAACGGTAGTGACTGGTGGATGACTGAAAGGGGAAGCCCGTTTAATAATTGTTATCAAATGCGTCCTGGTCCAGAATATAGAGACACATACGTGTATCTTATATACATCCACGCGCACGTAATCTGGGCACACATCATCACAAAAATCTACTTCCCGTCGGCTCGGAATCTGCAGGAAGTCTGCAGATGAGGTCTACAGAAAGGTCGAGTTTACAGGAAGGTGATTTGGGTGACTGATGGGTGAGTCGTGGATGACAGACATGTCAAACTTACTTGTGCATGTGGCCGCGGTGGGCAGTGGCTACGGTACTCTCCTGCTGGCCCGCAGCTCGCGAAATAAAATCCCGGCTGCGGCGGCTGCATTTTCGATGGAAGCGGAAATGCTGTAGGCTCGTGTGCTCAGATTGGGGTGCACGTTAAAAAACCCCAGGTGGTCAAAATTTCCGCAGCCCTTCAGTACGACGTCTCCCATAATTATATGGTGGTTTTGGGAACCCCCCCCCATATAAATCATCAGTGGTTATAGAATGAAGCCGTAACATGCGCGCTGACTCTAAGTCACAAACTTTGTGGTGTGGAGCTTGCTTTTGGGATTATTGTGAATAAGTTTCGTGTTTTTTGTTATTTCCTCTTTTTACTGTTCAACAAACACAAACGTATTTGACTATATTTTCATGGATTTTCTTAGCCGTGACTTTGAGGTGATGCCTCCTTCCTTTTTGTGTGTGTGTGAGAAGGAGGGCAATGCCAAGTTATAGCGGTGGCAGGAAAGAGAAATAACTTGAGGAAGACTGCGGCTGAAAGTTAGCAGTTTCACATAAAGTTCCTTTTTTTGTCGCTTGCTCTCGCCACTAAAATGAAAGCATAGCAAAGCACCGAAGACACTTTTCTACACTCAATAAGCCAGAATACTGAAAATACGTGTAACAAAATAAGGCGTTCAAAACAATAGAGCCTGGCGTGTTCTCGTATTCACTTAAGTACACACGAAGAATATTTCACAAACATTATTTCTCAAACGTAGACAAGTGACTATAGTCTTTCTCACTTAAATAATTTCAGGACACGTTGGTACGTTCACTAGCGTCGTGTGCTCCTCGCCTAATGACAAACGTGACTAATTGCGCAGAAAAACAGAAACTGTCAAAAACAAAGGGATCACCCCGCCACATTTTGCATGCTACAAAGGAAAGTAGAGGTTTGCTCAGTAAAACGGCAGAAAAGTGCGAACACTTTATTTGAGAATAAATATTCTAGGCCAAGTTTTGGCAGCTCTCATAGCTCAGCTTTTTTTGCATTTATACCTTAGCATCTGCTTTAAAAGACCTTTGACTATAATTTCAGGGGAGTTGGCCTGGAATACATGACTTTGTTTTTCAAGACAAGTGAATTCTTATAAAGGGATCATTAAAATCTCGTCGGAGATTAACCGAGTCTAAAAAATAGTTATTCTTTGAACAATTACTCTTAGAAGAGCCATATTTGTGGCAAGTCAAAACTCACCGAAATGAGCAATGCATGGCACCCTACCCTAAAAGCGGACAATATCAAACACCAATACAGTGCCAAGCGGAAGAACGATTACTTTGGCGAGTTGGTAATAATCCTTAATGTAACTGCACAAATAACGGATCGACACACGAAAGAGAGACAGTGTTCAGACGATTATTAATGACAGTTCTGTGTTATTCCAACATAAGAGCCAAAGAGCGCGCGGACTTCTTCAGACAGCGCACATTCATAAGAAATATGAGCCCCGTACTCACGAAAGAACGTTGGCCTCACCTCAAATTTGCCTCAAGCTTTCGTACCCTCTACATGTGTTATAAAGGCACGATAGCGGTAAGGAGGTAAGAGAACAGCAGTATTGGTCTATGAATGCTGACCTTCTTGGCTCATTAAGCACAATAAAGGCCTAAAAGCGATACGAAAAAATTGTGCAAACGCTGAGGATAGTTTGTGAATGCGAGCGCGAGTCTTGCGTCAGTGCACGTTCCCTCTGTCCCGTTACGCAATAAAGAGTGAAGTAATGTTGGTCCTATGTGACGGGCACGCTATGCTTGATGTGGCCTATAGTTTTTTGTTGGTTTGGTTCAGTGTTTTTTTTTATTCTTCTCTGCCATTTGCTTTCTCTTGCGTTTTATCCTGTCATTTTTACTCGTTCTTGCAATAAAGCTTCAGTTTATAGTCTACGCAGGTCTGTATTTATTTCTGCGTCCGTCCGTTTTTCGCCCAGTTACATTATCGACAATGCTAAGCACCCTTAACTCTAGAAAATGGTATGCGTTGATTCCTATAGCCACAGAGCTACGGTACAAAACTTTTGTGTGTATAACTTCATTAACACAGATTCTATGTTCTTTCTTTTCAATTGAAGTTTCTAAACGCTGAACTCAGTTCTCGCAGAACAATTTAGGCGGCGTGCAAAGGTCATCGCATGTAGGAAAAGCTTCACATCACAGAGCCAGGCCACCCAAGGAAAGGACTGCTGCCAAATCAATAGCGTGAGCTAACTAGCTCGTGCTATTGATTTGATTTGCTGTTTTCTTTCTAAGGAAAGAAAACAGCAAATAAACCAAGTTTCCTAAAGAACGGAAACGATTCAACTGCGGAATTCACACGCTGAAAATGAAACCTAATGCGAACGCACAAGAGGCCCGTTATCTGCGAAATGTGATTGTCGACGCCCGTTTTGAAATGGCCCCTCCCCCTTACGACAACCGTCCCAGGGAGGGTCTAGCAGCTGGCGCGCCTCTCCAGACTTTTTGGGGCCCTCTAAATGACCCTCTCTAATTATCTCCTCACTATCGGCATCTGGGGACGGGTTGGTAGCCTCAACGTCCCTGCGGGATTCTGGAAGCATATATATATATATATATATATATGTAAGCACAATATTCACAACGTTTGACCTTCATCTTCTTCATCTGTATATAACCATCATCACGAAAAACGTCGTCTTCGTTCGAAGCGTCGTTGATCAGGTGATTCGGCCTAATAAACGCCGTCGAGACTCCAACGCTGCTTCTGTCTTACAAGATACATACATTATATATATATAAATAAATATATATATATATAGGTTTGGGATATGGCAGAACGGGAGCGTTGTCAACAAGGATAAATATATTTATTTCTCAACAGTTTCGGGAGGGGTCCTTCTTTCATCAGGGGATAATTCATCCCCTGATGAAGGGAGGACCCGAAACTGTTGGGAAATAAATATATTTATCCTTGTTGACAACGCTCCCGTTGCGCCATATCCCATACCTCCACGAAGACAAACTGGCCCATTGAATTATTACTCCCACTATATATATATATATCTATATATAAGTCCTGATGAAGGCCAGACTCTAGGTCGAAACGTCGAAATAAACCACGTTGTGACCGCTCACGGAGGATATACGGGACTATAAATATATATATATATATATATATATATATATATATATATATATATATATATATATGTTTCTTCAGATAGAATCACAGCACATTCACAAGGTGAATGATGACGAGTAGGGCGAAGCACGTACGAACGCACGCACGGCGCACGGACAGATGCTCAAACCTACGGATGGATGAACTGATGGACGCTTTGCCCTACTCATCAACAATCACTCCGTGGATATGCGGTGACACTGTTTTTATTACCATTTAGTGCAATTTTATGACCTTGAAACCAGGCTACTATGAGGACATAAGACGACACGAAACGCACGACCCATGACGTAAGGCGCTCCCCCCCCCCCCCTGAAAAGAAGGCGCCAGACGTACGTTGTCCCCCCTATAAGATGCGCTGTGCGTTTTCACAGCTCTTCTCTAGAGGCCATGACCAAGTACAGTGAGGTCCTGTGGCCTTCCGTGGTAAACGAACACCCTACCTGCGCAGTAAAAGACCAACGGCTACTTTACGTCACTGTGTTTGTCCCTCGCACTTTTTTCTGTTGCTACTTTATTGCAAAGCACGTGGTCGCACCTCCTTGGAGCTGATCACGCCACAAAACCGGGAAAGAGGACGGCTTTTTGCCGTCCTCTTTCCCGGTTTTGCTACGATCAATGCTACGATCAATGCTACGGTTATGCTACGATCAATGCTACGAGTAATAAGTTCGCGTTGTAATGGAGCTTGCTTGGCGGGCCGATCGGGAAGTATGGAATCCGGGCTGCAGTTACGGTTTCGTGTTGTGCTACAGGGCTGGCTTTGTAAGCGGTGTACACATGGGGAAGCAAATTTTCGACATTCTGTACACTGAGACGTGGTCCGCGCTGAGCATTGCTGATAGTCTTGTTAAACTGTATACACCAAAAGTGAAAAAAAAGATTTGAACGTGGCTGTATAGACTTGAGAGGCGGAAAAAAAACAAATAGTTGTAAGCAGTAGAAAAATATCGGTAATGAATTTGCGAAGTTAACCTGGCTGAAAAGGGGGTTGAGAGACACAATAGCACAAATAATTTGGCTAGTTAGTGACCATTCGCATTTAAACTTGACAAGGCGCACACACAAACCCGGAAACAAAAAGAGAAATATCCTAACAGCACGGGTACCTACTCGCAACAACAGTGTGTTTGAAAGAAAAGCAAATACATATATATCACCTTCGTTCCACTGCCTATAGCTTATCAACAGTTAGCAATGTTTTCCTTCTTGTGTCCGTGTTTCTGTGCGCGGCTTCATCAGTGAAAGGAGGCTAGGTGCAAGTACTACAAGATGCGAAATGTTAATACCTGTGCTGATACCTTTTCACTTGTGTCATTCGTCCGGCCGTCTTTCGTATTCGCGAACTCTGCTAAGCTCGCGCTGACGCGCACAGACACAAGCAGTCGGAAGACGGTAAGGGCCACAGGCCTTGCAGAATCGTCAGCTTTCGCACTACTGTCTAGTTGCTCCAATTTTTTCCTGCAGTTTTATGATCCTACAATACAAGGTCAGTGTGAATTAACGCCTAAAGTGTTACCTCATTGGTTTATATTATTTTCCTGCTGCTCCTTAGTGTCTATAAACTATAAACGATAATGTATGCGCAATCGATGATTTCCATAGTCAAGTTTGTCAAGGAATCCCGTTTGGTCGGGCTAAAACATAGTGGTATAAAACAAAAAAGCCGACCAAGGTTAAATACGCAAAATAGGTTTTGCGTCCACAAACGGGAGTTTTATTCAGAACAAGGCTTCCGTGTAGTGCACGAAAACGTTTTTTTTTTCATTTTGAGCAATCCACCTTGGTATCCTATCTTGCTTCATTCCACAATAAGTGGTCGAATGGGAACATATAGTAGCTCACGTCTTTTTCGGGTAGCCAGCTTCCATTTTATTTGTGATGCTGGCTGCCATAAATTTCGGACTGCCACACACTCCTTTTAAAAATATACGATTAGGAAAACAGGGTGCCACTTACTGAGACTGTCTTCGTAGACGAGCGTGAACGACTTCCAGCCCTTCGTGTCGAGGAGTCCCTTGATTGCCGATCCTAGATGGGCACGCCTAGGCGACAGACGGATCGAGATGGACGACGAGTCACCACCGCCGTCTCCGTCAGTGCTGGCACCGCCGTCGCCGATGCCGCTTCGAGGCGCACGAGTAATGAGGTGGGGGACGCGTGATCGCTTGCACGTGGCACCCACGGCAGCGGAACCGGGGCCCGAACTCGGTCCCACGATGGCCATCACGCCCATCGACAGGAGCTTGCAGGCTACAGAGAATAAAGGCGAAAGACCATTGAGTTACTAGGCACTTGTGTGAATGCAAGCACACGGTGGTTATAGTTACGTTATGCAGAAAAACAACGCATATGTCCCACTATGCGTTGGTCTATCCTTACTGTCCTTTCATACCTTCGTCTATCTATCTATCTATTATACTATCTATCTATCTATCTATCTATCTATCTATCTATCTATCTATCTATCTATCTATCTTTCTATCTGTCTATCTATCTATCTGTCTGTTTATCTGTTTATCTAGCTAGCTAGCTAGCTAGCGAGCAGCATACTGCTTTTTGCTCTCCTGGCCGTTTTGATAAGGGTATCAATACCCAAATTGGTATGACATAACAAGAGTGTGTGAGTGAGCGAGTGAGTGGGTGAGTGAGTGAGTGCGAAAAACTTTATTGTGGTCCATTGCAGACGCTGAGGTTGCCACGCGACACACGGCTAATCCCACGTGGCTGTATGACGAGCGAAAGTGAGTAGTCTTAACACAAAAATCAAGACATGTATGTCATCAATATATTGATTTACATTTCATGGTCTTTCTTTCTTATCTTGCGATGGTTTCGTTCATATGACATGTTGCAAAAATGATATGGTGTGACATGAATACATGGCGAACACAGGTGGCGCGCCCTAACGTGCAAATCATAACATCCATCCCATGTAGGTCATGACTACACGCCGCCCTCAGGGTGCGCTCATCATCGTTTCGCTAGCTTCACATAAACCAAATTTGTTGTTTCGTGACATTATTAAATGATGAAGTAATATGACTGATGCAAACATGATAATAATAACTAGCGTGTCATGTAAGAACATAACAACATACCATGCTCATAATGCGCTCGCGGCCGTTTTACTAGCTTCACATATACAAAATTAAGTATTACGTGACGTGAATGGACTACAAATGTAAATAACAAGCCGAAGCATAATAATAAGGAGATGCGTGTCATGTAAAACATGACTATATGCTACGCTCATAGCACGCTCATGGCTGTTTCTAGCTTCACATATACCTATCACGTAATATATATATATATATATATATATATATATATATATATATATACATATATTGCCACAGGCATGGAACGAGGTTTAGCCATGCCAATGCGAGTATGTGCCATGGTGTGAAAGAAGAAGAGGACGGTTGGTGTGTGCTCGTGCTCTAACGTTCGGTTCGGATCGACGTCCAGTGCTGCTCCTGTGAACAGACGTTGTGGTCGTTCTGTGATCACGTGACATTTTCTGGTGGAGGTGCTGGGTAGTGTTGTATGCACTGCAATCAGCAGCAAGGTCCCGACACTAGCCGCGACTTGGAAGAACCAGCTGACCTACGGCGTAGCAGGCGTCAACTAGGCCTACCTCCTGAATTCGGACCATTTCCTCAACTCGGCAGTACTATGGCTAGTGCGGGAACGCAAACCCAAGAAACATCAACGCTGCCTCCTCCATGGTTCTTCAACGTCCCGCGTACTCCGAAGCCGTTCCACGGTGACCCTTATGAGGACGTCGACGACTGGCTTGACGACTACAACCGTTGCGGCAGCGTCAACGAGTGGAACGAGCAGCGGAAACTTCGGTACGTCTACTTTTATCTCGAGGACTCTGCGCGCACTTGGTTCGAAAACCATGAAGCCACTATGACAACGTGGCCAGAGTTTTGCAACCAGTTGCGAAATACTTTCCGAAGCTCTGACCGAAAGGAGCAAGCGGAACGGCTTCTCAATTCCCGAAACCAGCGTCCGAACGAGAGTGTTGCCATGTTCGTTGAGGACATGACGCGGCTGTTCAGGCGAGCCGACTCTTCAATGACGGAAGAAAAGAAGGTGCGCCTCCTAATGCGTGGAGTGAAGGAGCAGCTGTTCGCGGGACTAGTGCGGAACCCTCCCGGCACAGTAGAGGATTTTCTTCGCGAAGCCACGACAATGGAGAGAATGCTAAGGCAGCGTTCGTACCAGTATGAACGTCCTGGCAGTCTTTCGTCAGTGTCGTCGGCCCTACAAACACCTGACGTCACGACTGTAAAAGACCTGACGGAGCTCGTGCGCAGTATTGTGCGCGAGGAGCTGCAAAAGCTGCACATGGTGTCTTCTCCGCCCCATGTTGCTGCTTTAACGGATGTCGTTCGCGAAGAGGTCCGGCAGCTGGTGCACCCCATGACGACTCTGCGTGCAGCCGAAGTCCAACCCATGACGGCCCCGCGTCCAGCCGAAGCTCCGCTGTTAACGTACGCAGAAGCACTGCGTAGTCCTGCACCGGCGGTTGGCTATCCGTCCCGTCCGTCCACCCTGCAGACGGCACCGTCGTTCTACTCGAGACCACCGCAGTACGGCAACCCACCCCTTACACGGAAATCCAGTGTATGGCGTGCTCCCGACAACCGGCCTCTTTGTTATCACTGTGGTGAACCAGGCCACATCTACCGTGAGTGCGCCTACAGGCACATGGGTCTTCCCGGCTTTCGTCCGGATGCTCGTCGACCCAGAGATGGTGAGCGGCCCCGTGCTATCGCCGAATACTTGGCAAGCCAACGATCCTCAAACCTTCCGCGTCGCCAATCCCGCTCACCATCTCCACGGCGTTCCACGTCACCTGGCCAACAATCAACCTTTGCGGACGTCCTTGCAGGAAGATCACCTAGATCCACAAGCCCGCGCCGGGGAAACTAAGAGCAGCGACCTCTGGGGGTGAGGCCGCTGTTGATCGACCGTTACAAGACCCTCCCCCGATTTGCCTGCCGACATCCGACGACATTCTTTCACCGACGTGTGCCATCGACGACAAACAGGTCTCTGCTCGTATCTCTGTTCTTCTCGACAACCACCCGCTGACCGCTCTGGTAGATACGGGTGCCTATTATTCTGTTATAAGCGCTGACCTCGCTGCACAGCTAAGAAAGGTAATGACACCTTGGGGACATGGAACCAACCTCCGGACTGCGGGAGGTCACCTATTGACACCGCTAGGAATGTGCACTGCCCGCCTCCGAATTCGTGAGTCGACGTACATTGTTTCCTTCGTTGTACTGCGCGAATGCTCCCAAAACCTGATTCTAGGAATGGATTTTCTCCGCGAGCATGGAGCCATTATTAACCTTCGCGACCTGCTCATAACGTTATCTAACGACCATACAGCCCTACGAAAGGATGCAGTTGCGCCGACCACAACACTTCGAATTGCTGACGACACCATCGCACTGCCGCCGCGAGCCAGTATGTTAGTAACGGTGGAGAGCGACTGTGACAACAAGAGTAGTGGCATCGCGGAAACTAACCTCTCGGTGCTCTTGGCTCGGCAGATTTGTGTCGCGCGTGCTATCGTCAAACTGAAACATCGGCGAACTCAGCTTCTGATCACGAATTTCGGCGGCCAGTACCAACACTTAGCAAAGCGAACAGCAATCGCGAACTTTGAAGCCATCGATGACGCAGAATGTTCCACTATCGCTCCGATTGCCACTGCTGCCGAAGGTAACTCTGATATAGCCAGTACGGTTGACGTGAATTGCCAGCTATCCTGTGCGCAGCAACAGCAGATACGCATGATTTTACGTACGTATAGTGATTGTTTTGCGTCCACCTCCAAAATCAAGCAGACCCCAACCGTGAAGCACCGCATTATAACGGACCCTACCGAACGGCCTGTACGACAGCACGCTTACCGCGTGTCGCAAAAAGAACAAGAGGCAATACGTTTTCAAGTGAAACAGATGCTCGACGACGACGTCATCCAACCCTCGAACAGTCCATGGGCGTCACCCGTCGTACTTGTTAAAAAGAAAGACGGCACTCTTCGATTTTGCGTCGATTACCGGAAGCTCAACAAAGTGACAAAGAGAGACGTCTACCCTCTCCCACGCATAGATGATTCACTGGATCGACTTCGACATGCCCGATATTTTTCCTCAATGGATTTACGCAGCGGCTACTGGCAGATCGAGGTCGATGAACGGGACAGGGAAAAAACAGCATTCATAACTCCCGATGGCCTCTACGAATTCAAAGTGTTACCATTTGGATTGTGCTCTGCACCAGCAACGTTCCAAAGGATGATGGACACCGTCCTGTCCGGTCTGAAGTGGGAATCCTGCCTCGTGTATTTAGACGACGTCGTTGTTTTTTCCAAAACATTTGAACAACATTTACAACGACTTCAGTCCGTCTTCGTCGCTATTCGATCCGCAGGCCTATCTCTAAAACCGGAGAAGTGTCATTTCGGCTACGAAGAACTAAAGTTCCTCGGCCACCTTATCAGTCACGATGGCATTAGACCAGACCCAGAAAAGACCATGGCTGTTGCTGCATTTCCTCCACCTTCGAACAAACGGGAACTGCGCCGGTTTTTGGGTCTCTGCGCCTACTACAGGCGCTTTGTCCAGAGCTTTGCCAACATCGCTGAACCCCTTACCCGTTTAACGAAGGAGGATACTCCTTTTGTGTGGGGTCCAGAGCAGAGAGCCGCTTTTTCCCAGCTCCAGCAGTGCCTTCAGAGTGAACCCTTACTAGGGCACTTTGATGAAGATGCCACCACCGAACTTCACACTGACGCAAGCAACATCGGTCTTGGTGCAGTCCTCGTCCAGTGGCAAGACGGCGCTGAACGTCCCATCGCTTATGCTAGCCGCATTTTGTCATCTGCGGAAACTAACTACTCGACCACGGAGAAGGAATGTCTTGCTGTTATTTGGGCGATAACAAAGTTCCGACCGTATCTGTATGGCCGTCCATTCAGAGTAGTAACGGACCATCATGCCCTCTGTTGGCTGGCCAATCTCAAGGACCCTTCAGGGCGCCTCGCGAGGTGGAGCTTACGCCTTCAAGAATTTGAGATTACAGTCGTCTACAAGTCGGGCCGCAGGCACACTGATGCTGATTGCCTTTCGCGCGCACCCCTCGCGACGACATCAAGGGACGATGATACCGATGGCCATTTTCTTTGTGCAGTCAGTGAATCCGACTTGGCCCAACAACAGTGGAATGATTCAGAGATCCAACAACTTATCAAATACCTTCAAGGTCGCAGCTCGAGTCCACCATCGGCGTTTGCACGTTCAGGGTCATTTTGTCTCCGCAACGATATCGTCTACAAAAAGAACTTCGAACCTTATGCGACTGAGTACCTCCTCGTCGTTCCACCAGGGCTACGTGCTGACATTTTATCTGCCTGCCACGACGAGCCTTCCTCCGGCCACCTAGGATTCGCACGCACCCTTGCCCGGATTCGGACTCGCTACTACTGGCCAAAGCTCACCCAGGATGTCAAGAATTACGTTAAAACATGCAATCATTGCCAGCGCCGTAAAGCCCCACCTGTGCGCCCTGCTGGTTTATTACAGCCTGTTGCACCCCCGTCACAACCGTTTGAACGAATCGGCATGGACTTGCTTGGGCCCTTCCCGAAGTCACATGATGGCAATCGCTGGATCGTAGTCGCTACTGACTATTTAACGAGGTACTGCGAAACGAAAGCCCTACAACGAGGCACCGCCAATGAGGTTGCGTATTTTTTTATTAACAACATCGTCCTCCGCCATGGAGCGCCAACAGTTCTTATCACTGACCGTGGAACAGCCTTTACAGCCCAATTGATGCAAGACGTCACGAGACTTAGTGGAACGGCTCATCGCAAAACAACTGCATACCATCCACAAACCAATGGTCTGACGGAGAGATTAAACAAGACGCTCGCTGACATGCTATCTATGTACGTCGACCGTAATCACAAGAACTGGGATGCAATTTTGCCATACGTAACGTTCGCTTACAACACTGCGGTTCAAGAGACTACGGGTTTCACTCCATTCCGGTTGCTTCACGGCCGAGAAGCAATTACGATGCTTGATGCCATGCTGTTGCCTGACACGACCGATATTACTACTGATGCGAACGACTTTCTCCGGCTCGCCGACGCGGCCCGCCAGCTTGCACTCAAGCGGATTCGAAAACAACAACGAATCGACTCGCAGAGGTACAACTCCCGTCATCGCCATGTCATTTACCAACCCGGTGATCTGGTCTGGCTGTGGATCCCCGTTCGCAAAAGGGGCCACTCGGAAAAGTTACTTCACCGCTACTTCGGTCCCTATAGAGTACTACGGCGCCTCACAGATGTCAACTACGAAATTCTGCTTGAAGACACAGCTCAGCGATCTCGATGTTCCAAGCAGCCCGACATTGTTCATGTGTCACGGATGAAGCCACACTACCCCCGAGCCACCTGACACTGCTTCTTCACGCGTCTTTGTGCGTGTACGCGACTGCTTTAACTTTTAATCGGCATCGGTCATCGGGGTGGTACTTTTTTTTCGAAGGGGGGGTAATGCCACAGGCATGGAACGAGGTTTAGCCATGCCAATGCGAGTATGTGCCATGGTGTGAAAGAAGAAGAGGACGGTTGGTGTGTGCTCGTGCTCTAACGTTCGGTTCGGATCGACGTCCAGTGCTGCTCCTGTGAACAGACGTTGTGGTCGTTCTGTGATCACGTGACAATATATATATATATGTTTAAAATATTTATATATAATATATAATAGCCTTTAGCATCGCCTTCGAAAATACATCGCAGAATATCCATGGAGTGAATACCGATGAGTGGGGTGAAGTGTCTGTTTGTCTGTCCGTTCATTCGTCTGCCCGCCTACTCTATCTATCTTTGACGGCCGGACGAACGCTTCACCCTACTCATCATACAGTCTGTGGATATGCTCTTTGAGTTTTTATATGAAAGCCATTAACGCCATGTAGTGACAATATTTACAGGGACACATACACACAACACCTTCATAGGAGCAATTCCTAAAACTAATTAGAAGTGTCTACTATTACTACGAGAGACCAACACCCTAAAGAGCTTCGCGCCTAAAATGCGTAGAAAGACTGAGAAAATACACAGAATGCGTCATCCTGATATAGAAAAGAGCAAAAACGACACAATTAGGTATTTACGGGCAACAGATTGTCCAGCTTCATAACGGAAAGTAATTTATCTACATTATATCATTGATGGTCCTCAGAGCTTAGCACCTTCAGTGCATATTTGTCATCTGTAGCAAGAGGGCGCATAATTCGCGCTTTGGCGCGCTCTAAAGTTCATAGCTCTACGCATTGTGATGCGCGCGCGCCTACTCAGGTTGTGGTATATAAAGCGCCAGAATCAGGTAAGCACGCGCTTACCTGATTCTGGCGCTTTATATGCCTTATGCTTCCACAGCAAGTTTTCTTTAAAGTTATTGCGCTTGCTACTGAACTTTCTGACACGGTGAAGGTGAGCACATATGCGGACGACATCTGCATCTGGGCTTCTGGAGCTACGCGCCCCCAACTGCGTGCTCGACTGCAACGTGCAGTGACCATCACAGCAAGTTACCTACGTCGTCAGGGTCTTGCACTGTCAACTGAAAAATTCGCAGTGCTTGCATTTACACAAAAAATGACAAGATACCCACTAACTGTGAATGGAACAGAATGTCATGCTGTTGCGCAGCACAAATTCCTCGGTGTTATCCTCGACCGGAATCTATCGTGGTCAAAACACGTCACAGCCTTGAAGTCAAAGCTCAAGAGTTTTGTCCACGTTCTTCGGGTCATGGCCGGAGCAAGATGGGGCCTTTCGGAGGCAGCTCTCCGGCAACTGTACCAATCTTTATTCGTAGGGTACTTACGATACAGCATGCCCGTGCTTTCAAGCATGAAGCCCAGTTGTGCGAGTACGCTAGAAAGCATCCAAGCTCAAGGGTTGCGCACATGTTTTGGCTTACCCCAATGCACATCAACCAAGGGAACTCTCGCTGAAGCTCGGGCTTGTCTAATCAGAGTATATGTGCTCTGCGAGCGAGCCTCTTCGAGTCCACCTTCGCCTGTTGACTCGACACAGGCAACATCCCCTATCAGCGCTCCCTGCCAGCCACCGAGACTGCAGTTATTCAAGAGCTATATCGCGGTTCAAGAACATCATACCGCCAAGATTCTCTCCCCACGTGTTCCTGAGACACCTCCATGGCTCCTGCCTAGGCCACTTGTCATACTTCAGATTCCTTCGATTATGAAGTCTCTTGGATCATCGATCGGCCTAAAGCAACTTACACTGCTGCACATAATTTATTACGACGGTGTGGCGCACGTATATACTGATGGATCTACCAAGTCGCGTACCTCCACCGCAGCCTTTGTCATCGCGCAGATGAAGATAGTTCGACGTTTAAAGACAGAGCACAAGACCACATCAACAGCCGCGGAACTTGTTGCTATTCGGGAGGCAATACGTTTCGTGTCGATAGAACTCGCTCGTAAATGGACGATACTGTGCGATGCCAAAGCTGCTCTTCCAACCATCGATGGCTTCATTAGACAAGGTCCATATCATACTTTATCGATTAAAATAGCAGAGCTTCTTGGCACTGCTACAAAAATGGACATCATGCAACATTTCAGTGTATACCTGCTTATTGTGGCATAATGGGCAATGAAGAGGCGTACGCTGCACCTAAGAGAGCTTTAAATAGTGCCCCGGAAGTGTGCATCGCATTTTCTCGACAAGATACTAACAGCCTACTTCGACACGTAATGCGCAACTCCATCTTCGAGCACCAGCAGAAACCAGAACACCAGCACAAGCGGCTGCACAAATGGGACCCAGAAATGAAGTTGCGTATGCCTCACAATTTAAAGCGAAGCATCTCATGCATTATCCACCGCATTCGCCTCGGTGTGGCTTACACGAGACGTTGCACCTACTTGATTGGCTGTAATGACACAGGTCCCAATTGTGGTCACTGTCGGTTGCCAGAAACGCTCAAACATATATTTTGCGACTGTCCAACATGTGCAAGTGAACCTCAGCAACTGATATCTTCGATTGGCCGATATATTAGTCGACTATTAAACGATGAGGTTATGTTAGGTCCTTGGCCTGGCGCCAGTAGCACACATGTGGTTATACGAGCCGTCATCGCTTTCTTGGAAGCCACTGGACTTGATGCACGTGTGTAAAGTTACCCAGCCTAATAAGAACATATCATCTCTCTACCTTACCATCGTCGTTCATCACTCTTTCACTCCCCAGTCACCCTTCCCCAGTGTAGAGTAGCAGGCCAGAGCAAACTATAGCTCAGGTTGACCTCTCTACCTTTCTGTAAATAAATTCTCTCTTGCTTTGAAGTTACTGTGGTTATCAAGATGATGAAGGTCACTTCGCTGGCTGCCACGACCGCGTTTACCAAAGGAGCACACTGCTTACACACGAAGTAAGAAGTCGATCTGTGACAGCTGTTAGTCCACCATCGTCCTGTCTATATATAAATATATGCTCAATGCGTGCTTGCTTTGTGCTTGACGTGCGTGATGCGAAATTCGAGCTGCTTGCTATTCAACATTTCACATTACAATGTGTTTCTGTGGCATCCATTTCTTCGGTGTTGTTATGAAAGAACGCTCAACCAGCGCTAAACTACGTTTCTGAAGACACTTTTCCCTTTCATGTTATACCAATTTTTGCACAAAGAGATCAGGCGTGTTTTTTTTATGTAGGACCACTTTTTTATAGATGTCATGTAAGGAAATGTTGGTGAACCGACATGATGCCGACCACTATTTTGCTTCCTTCTTTCTCCTGACCCGCAGGTCACGGGATCAAATCTCGGCTGCGACTACTGTGGCATTTTCGATGGGGGTTGGGATGCTGAAGGCCCGTGTGCTCAGATTTGGGTGCACGTTAAAGAACACCAGGTGGTCGAACATTCCAGAGCCTTCCACTACGGCGTCTCTTATAATCATATGGTGGTTTTAGAATGTTAAACCTCACAGATAGAATCAAATCATTTTTTACTTTCACTGAATAGTCTGCTGAGATGGAGTATTTGTAGAGGAATCAGCCTCACCTCTGTATTAATTCAGGTAAAACAAAATGAAACCTTAAACTAACACTATAGTAGTTTGTAGCAACAAACTTGACGCTCTCCCTTAAGCTGCTTCACTATATATCTCCATGACCGTGAGGTATAACCCTAAAAATAAGCAATTAACTAAAACACACGCACGACACCCACACTCAAACACAAAGCCTGTACATTAGATATTTCTTGTGTACCTAACTAAACGGCCTATGTACAAGCAGCCTATATTATACAACGCGCCTTCGGTGCTTTATAGTAAGATAACCACGTAAGCAGAACCAGGCGACTCCTTATCCTCAAAGTCTTCGAAAGCGCACCAATGTAACCGCACTATTTCTTACACCTAAGGGCTACCATGATTTCTACATAAAACCTAAACACTTTCGAATAGCTCGAGCGTGAAGTAATTTCACTTTGACGTGGCGACCATTTCCCTTTGACCCCCTGCATAATTTATCTTCCTATTGTCAGAACGAAGCAAGTTCGCCCGTAGGAAATGCGGAAACTGGATGAGCCCTTCGCGAACAAGTACAAGGCAGGCTGATTTCACAAAAAGATACTCTTCCAAGGTTCATATGATTCTTCGTTTGTGGCAAGGACAGTCTTTTTCAGCTGCAGTTCCCTGCTGAAGACAGAGAAAGGGAAAACACAAGTGGAGGGCTGCCCCACCACGGTAGTCTACAGGCTAAAGTACTCGGCTGCTGACCCGCTCGTCGCGGTATCGAATCCCGGCTGCGGGGGCTGCATTTTCGATGGAGGTGAAAATGCTGTAGGCCCGTGTGCTCAAATTCAGGCACGCGTTAGAGAACCCCAGGTGGTCGGAATTTTTGGAGCCCTCCACTACGGCGTCTCTCATATATATATATGGTGGTTTTGGAACGTTAAACCCCACCTATAAATCAATCAATCAATCAATCAATCAACAAGTGGAGGGCAACACGCTCAAAACAGCGATCTCAAAACTCAAAGACGCACATGAAAATATATGCTGTCTAAGCTTGAGTCGTTGCCGCGGCTCGATAAAACAAGGTTTACTGCGACGAACAAACCGAGACACTGCGTTTTCGAAGGAGAGGAAAAGCGTTTCTGCGGTTGTTCCACCAAGATTGCTGGGTCGCGGAATCTCATAACGCCATCCATATGCTGCGCTGCTACAGCCACAGATCGATGGCTCCTAGGCGCAGAATAATAAAAAGGAGGCCTCGCAAAGCGTGAAGTCGGTAAGTTGTTGAAGCACCCCTGAACTACTCGCAAAAATAAAGCGAACATATTTGATCAGTGAGATCATCCAGCGTCAGCCTCAATTTAACATCGAAAAATAGCACACAAAATTGCACTGAATAGACGTCAACGGCTCAGGTGTCGAGCATATCTGCGAATTGGGTATAGGGCAAAAGGTATAAGATCAGACAGAAGACGTACTTAAGAATAAATGTCACCCTCCCTAATATGAATATTTATTTTTTCCTCGTGTCTCGTTATTCTCTGTGTCGAACATGCAATAGCCCTTTATTTATTCTTATAGGTGTTCGCTTTTGCAAGGCAGTTAAAAAAAATTGCCCGCAGCTTCCCTCGGGGGAACACTGAGGAGGATGCGGAGCATATAATTGGTGAACGGGGTGTTAAAGTGCGACTTACTTGGCTCGATGGCTAAATTGGTTAACGTGGTTGTGAAATGGGGTGTTAAATTGCGACTTACTTAGGTCGATGGCTAAATTGGTTAACGTGGTTGTAGGAGGGGGTGTTAAATGAGTGAACACGTACACACGTATGCGAAAGGGCGGCGCTGGTCGAAGGGACGTCGATCATTGTGTTTGTGGTTTCGTTGGAATTCATTTCACCGCGACCTTGGACGTCGATGCGCCGTACAAACCAACCGACGAGCGGCAACTGAGCGAGCGAGCGCCGACCTTGAGTATATATACAGCGCGACGGCGCATGCACTGTCAGCTGTTGAATGTTCTCGAAGCGCGACGGCGCATGCGCGTCCACTGGAGAATCAGGAGAATTGTAGAATGTTCTCGAAGGGGAGAAGCGCGCGCGGCACAGATGGTGGGTGACGGTGCATGCGCGCGTCAGCTGTCGAATGTTCGAGAAGGGGGAGAAGCGCAACGGCGCATGCGCGCGCGTCAGCTGCCGATGTTCTCGAAGCGCGACGGCGCATGCGCGCTACATTATACAGCTAGCGAATGTTCGTGAAGAGAAGCGCACGCGGTGTGTAGAGGAGGAAGGGTGCACAGATGGTGGAGGAGTGAAGCGCGCGCGGTGTGTAGAGGAGGAAGGGATGCACAGATGGTGGAAGAAGGAGGAGGAAGCTTGCGGACGGCGCCGCACTACAAGCCTCGAGTATTAGATGCTCCGCATCTAAAAGATGCAGGGTGCATGGATTATTGTTTTCTCGGCCCTAAAGTAGAGTTGCCAAACTCCAGATTCTTTCGCTCTTCCTTGGGGCTTGTGATTTATGCTCTACCTCTCGGTTTTCAGCCGATAATGCAGATTGAAATTAGGAACTGAGTGTGCAGATAAGATAAGTGGTAATAAGGGGAAGGCGGGTGTCTTTACTACGATGTATGCGGTTGCTGCAAGCCTATTTGTTGACGAAAAGTAAAGAAACACATCGTCACAAACATTCAAGACAAGTCAGTGGCTTTAAGTAATGATCTTTCCCGCTGAGTTACGTTTCACGCAGATCACAGGCGGCTGACTGTATGGCATACACGAGTATATTGTTATATTAATCCACTCAACAAAACTGTATTAGTTGTCTATATAACATGATATAACATGATAATGCAATATCCAAGGGTTTACGTTTGAAAACAGCAATAAGCCTATAAGGGACGCCACAGTGGAGAGCTGCAGAATTTTCAACCATCTGGCACTCTTTAATTGACACTGACATCGCAGATAGCACAGCCATATTTATCAAAATATAAGCGGGCTCGTTAAAACAGAAGTTGCCGGGGCACTGAGACGCTCGGAAAAGTAGAAGCATCAGTGCAAAGATAGGCAAAAAAACATGCTGTGTACCGCAACATAAACATAAAGCACACGATGTTGGTATAAGTGGTGCTTTAGAAATTTGCCATTTCATTCTGGAAAACTGCCGGGCGATCAGCGGAGCTGACAGGCATGTACTCCCGCTTCTGCTGTCCTGATATTTCTTCACAAACGTGCTGCTTCTCGGGCGTTCAAACACTCAGTTTCCACTGACAAATTGGAGCGCTAGTTGGCTATCAGTGAACATAAAAAAAAACACTGAAGATAGACGAGCAAGAAAATGAGCGAAGACTGAGGACTGCCGCTACAAACAACTTTTGATTTTCGTCCCAACCACCGAGTTTAAATACACTTCCATGGTGCTGTACAAAAGGTACATTGCACAAACCCGTAAAGCAAATAGATAAAGAAAACAAATATGCAGTCGCACTTGCCGCTTTTTTTTATTTCTTAGTCTTCATGGCCTGCTCCATTTCATAGGAGCTGGTTTAATAGGTATTTAAACAGGTTGATTTGATAAATTTCACTATATATATTGTTTTGAACTATGGCTGATATCATGCACGAGAGTCCCGTCTTCAATCAGATCAAATTTTTATATTGAAACCTGCCATTCCGTGAGCATTTCTTTTACGCTTACCTTTTTCGCTTACCTTTTGCGCTTACCTTTTTTTTACGCTTACCTTTTCCGTGCCGGTAAAGAAATATACCTCTGGCACACGGTACGCTTACAGTCATTTGCACCAAATTACAATCAAAACTAATGTCATTGCAATCTTGCAATCATGGTCTACATGGCTATTTGAAATCAGATTTGAAATTCATGTCAACGCTTATCGGCAGCCTGCTGTGATAACAAAAATTTACGTAACATTGTCTGGCTGCTTCAAACTATACTGCGACGTGATGAAAGGGCATCAGCATGAAAAGTCCTCATATATCAAAAGCAAGACTAACAGCTGCTCACAACTTGCAGTCAACACTAGTTGGAACCAGGACAGCCTTCATAAATTTTTGACAGTGATGAATGATGATCAGTGCAAACGAGCATTAATTGTTCATCCAGCTGCTGCGAAGGAAGCACCAGAACCGACTGAAATGCCTCAAGCTCGCCATTAAAAATATATCACAGAGAACGAGGTACTTGGAGCTGCTTGCGCCAACATGCCAATTCGTTTGCATTGGCTGCTCATCGAGCTTCAATTTCGTCGGCGATTAACAGAGAACTGTGGCGCTATCAAAGGGAAAAAATGGTTCAAAAACACTCTCCCTAAGTGGGTGTCCAACGCGTGCGTGCGAATTCTGCAACAGCGGGTCTAGTTGGAGCCTGGGAAAGAATAACGCTATACATAGTGCTACCACTATCGCGATGTGTAAATTATAATGTGACGGAAAAGTAAACAACAAGCTTTCATAAACATCTTAATATTGGTTACAGTTGCTTTAAGATATCGGCTTCATTATCTCTTCTTTAGCGCCTGTTGACGGAGTGCACAAGTTCCGCTTCCATTCGTTCAGTGAACGCATTCAACGGACGAATGTCATTCACTGGGCTCGTTCAGCAGCAACAAAAATGGCATTAACGCCCGATGAGATTCGAAGCGAATGACATGACAAGTACCGTGTGACAGGAGTATTACTGACTTTTGCGTGAGCTTACTGAAAGCTCAATAAAGAAGAAATGGTTGCGTAGGGCTTTAACTCCGTTCTCAGTAAATCAGGCCATATAACATTCTGGAAAGCTTCGATAGCCAAGTAACCCGTCTACTGGTGGTACACTCCCATTCAAAGTTCAATGTAAAAGTCGCGAATTCACTATTGCAGATAGTCAAACACGGAGCAGAAAGGGTAAGGGCTTGAACTGGTACATTCACAGGGAAGGCTGTGTTCTCGCACACCCTGTTGGACGGATTCAAGAAAGTGGCAAGTAGCACGACGCACCTCAAGTTTCCTCTGCCTGTAATAAGCTACAAAAAATTTGATCTCGGACCTGCGTTGAAGCAAATGAGAATGCAGCAGCAGGCATACAGAGCCTTTTGGGAATCGCTCTTTTTAAGTAGTGTACTCTGATGCATGCCCTGAGAAAAAAAAGTACATTGGAAAGCCCGAAACATGCGATGCATTATTCTGCATGTGGGTGTGAACTGATTTTCCGCAGTACTGAAATACTATACGAACACGAGAACAGTTCTTGGTTTGCTTTAAATATGTATTTTTTAAGAACGTTGCTGTATGTACAAGTGAGGCTCCGGGATGCTTGTATTCTTCGAATATTAAAATTTTTATGGCTTTATTCGGCATGCAAAGCGGTCACTTGGACCTTCTTGCAGAGAAACTTTTTTTCCAAATATTTTTCTGTATCATTTTTTTTCTGCATCCAATGCAATGCACGCGTGCGCAACATCGTGATAGTATAGATATGACGAACACAAATAGTCGTTAGTAGCGTTAGCCCATTTACGGGTCTGCTTTATCGCGCTTGTGAACTTTGAACCCTGTTTCTTTTATTGTCCGTCATACTTACCACCAAAACACGCTCGAACATCGCACCTCAGGCGAACAACTGTGGCGAAGCAGGTGGAAACACAGAGCTTCATTTAGGTTTTGTACGGAGCCTTCATTACGAGCCCACTTTGACCTATTCATGACATCTGTTAAAAAAGTCTTCGTGAGACGACATGTGTTCACGTCCTCACGTGAAGTCATCCGTGTTTTCTTTCGCATCGTTATGATTCATCCTAACTTCTTTCTTCCTCTGTACCAGGAATGGCACGTTCATTGGCATTCGTTCAGTGTAACACTTCGTTGCTGCAGGCAACAAAGACGGTCATGTGGTTTTCCGGGCAACAATGAAATGTCCCCACGTGGAATGACAAATTACCTCAATTGGAGGTCCTATTGTCCTATCAGTAATGACAGATCGCTGACAAGCCCACCATTGAGAGAACGAAAGTTACTGGAAAACGTCACATACAAAAAATACAATGAACAGCACAGTTTGCGAGAACGCGTGTCTGTATACTTGCCGGCAGCGGCTCTTTCGCGTACGATGTCACCACCTAAATATTCGAGACACAAAAGTTTCGCTTATACGATTGCCCAAAGTGCCATAGCTCGAATGTGTTTTACGAGGGATACTGTGTGCTGATTTTTTCACTTATCGCAACAAACGAGAAAAGAACAGGAAATAAAGGAAAGGCAAGGATGTTAACCAGTGTGAAAGGATTGGCATGTCACCCTAGACGGGGTAGAGGTATGAGGAGTTTTAAAGGTGAAGACGGGAAACTCACTATGAAGGTATGATAATAGCGAGTGATATTGTGATATACTAACGCAGCACTGTGCACCTGTCTTTATTGTTCGGTTTAGTATTTGTAATGCTGTTACAAATTGCCTCAAATTATTGTGTTGAGGTGTGGAACTTGTTTTCCACAATGTACCCGATTACCAAACTGAAATTACGCTGACTAAATTTAAAATAACTGGCCGTGGGTTTCTTTCACAAATCGACATTTCGGCCACTGTTGCTCTGCACCAATTTTAATGTTCTTATAGATGAGGTTCACCCAGGAACCTCATGATGAAGTTTAATAACTTCAACGAATCAAGCGACAAAATATTATAGAAAAATGTCCTCTTCACCCCCGCCTATTCGAAAAATGCGGTACAAAATTGATGTTGAAATAATATTGCTTACCCTGACGGGATGCGTAATGGCAGCGGAGTGAACGTCGCTGACACGGTTGAAACGGGCATCGATGCGGGTGCTGGGAGAGCGGTTCGAAGCGAAGATCGGTGTCGCATTTACTTGAGTAAACGTTTGTTTGAAACGCAGGCACAATAGGTTGGTTAGGTTTCGTGAAGTTTCACCGCAGATAAACAAGCTGGAAGAGTGTTTCCACTCGACGGGCGGTTGAGCACTGCTGGCGGTAGAGAAGGTAAAGAGAGAGTGCGTTGCGAACGAGTGGGAAAGTCGGCAGCTGCGGGCGTTGCTGCGGGCGTTGCTGCGATCGGGCTGCAGGTCAGGTAGAGAGTGACGTCAGCGCTCACCTGCGGGGGAAGTGTGAGAGGGTAGCTTGACATGAACGCGCAGCTGTGGTGTGACCCACTTGGGACTGCTCCAACACTTGTGGCGAGGGGAACGCGTGGCGGCGAGTTCGTAAGGACGCTCGTAGGTACGGTGTTACACACGTAAGTTAAATAGCTGCTTCGCATCTAAAACAGAAATTTTGTTACAGAAAGAAGAACAAAAAGAGCCCATTTGCGGTACAGTAGCACTGAATGTCTTCTTTTTAAGCCTCTGACTAGGGCCGGCAAGCTTGTCGGAACGTCGGCCTCTTCATCGGTCGAATGTACTGAAGATTTTTTTTGCGGCAGCCATACGACCCACCAGGGGCCATTAGGACGAGACGAAAACTCATTTGTCACGTAAAGGCAAGGCCGGAACGAGAAGCTCTGGGCACTGGCGAAGTAAAAAAGAAGAGTTCTATCTCATTTAACAATGCTCTATGGAATCGCAGAAACTGAAAACAAGTAAATCACCCCGGAAAACATCAACATAGCACAATACGCATGAGCAGTGGAAGTCAGTCTGAGATCAGGGAACCTTTTTGCTATATCACAAAGGGATTAAGTTCAATGAACTTAGGTCGATGGCGTAAGCAAAGGCCAATCGGGCCGTCGATGCTGTTAAGCACGTAGATAACGTTTGTAGGGAAAGTGTAGCTCGATACCCATTACCACGCAGCAAGATCTCATCAAACGAGCCCACGGGGCAAAAAAATTTCCCCAACAGTGACTCTTTCATATAATTTTGTGCATAGTGAGAAACTGTTCCAACATCGTTCTTTTTTGAAGTGGTGCTTTGTATTGTGAAGTTACTTGAAACACTGAGCTACTTGAAATACATCGGTGCGCATAGGGCTAAGTGGCGCCACGTTACGAAGCGTGTTGCCTTCCGAAATAAAGATAACGACGCAGATACTGGTTAATGTTATAACGCAGCTCAAATCTACAATGAATCAGGTATGCTTTGAGGAGGATCCTCTCCACTAATGAACCAGGAGTGCCGGGTTTCGGTCTTTGCTTGTAATAACAGCGTGAAAGTGATAAACACGCGTGAGAATTACAAATATTCGGCTTCTAACAACCTCATCCTACGTATTTATCGACTTGCGTATATTACATATTAAATCGCTTGCGTCAGGTATACCAGGGCTGTCTGCCATCTAAAAAATTCTGGTAACATCGCAATCAGAACAACAGCCACCCCTATAGTTTACTGTAGACGGGTAGTAATAAATATATCCGTGGGGTACTGATTTTAGATAAATCCTAATTTAGGGAAACCCGGAAATGGCGAGGCGGTCATCATACGCAGTTAAAGAGCTGGCTGGAGGTAGGGCAATGATAAAATGATATCCAGAAAGTTGTTGTCTGAGAATTTGAATTCAGGAGATCAATAAGCAGAGGAAGAATTTACTATCGGCACATCAGAGTCCGAGCTGGAAAAATGCGGTGACATGCACATGGCTGCAGGTCACCTTCAGGTGAAACTTACTCGACGCCTTAAGCAACGTTACTAGATTAGCTTCAGTTTGAAAGCTCCGCGTCGGCGCGTGACCCCTTTCCGTCTCCCGCCGCGTGGTGGCGCTCGCCACACGCTTGGCCCGGCTTCCCGGCTCGTCGAAGCACGTTGCACGAACCGATTTTGTTCGTGTTGTTGTGGTGTGCTTTGTTCATGTGCTTTGTTCATCATGTTCGAGTCGTCTGACGTTATAAGTGCCGTTGTATCGTGACCAACCGACATACCGCGTTGTTTCGTAACTGGATTCAAAAGCGGTTACGAGTCTCAAAGATCTGCCGAGAAGCGGCATTTCTTCTGGGCGCCTAGAGATTCTTCACGTCTTCAAGTGTGGCAGCATGCGATTCCACGGCTGCACAAGCAGCTCACAAGTTCTTGCGTTGTGTGCGATCTCCATTTCGAGGACAGTCACTTAGTGAAGGAGTTCGTGCACAACATAAACGGGGACGTTGTTATCATTCCGCACGACAATTGGGACCTCAAGGACGACGCTGTTCCCCGCTCGTTCCCGAACTGCCCTTCATACCTTTCGAAACCGGCGCGGAAACGTAAGCAACCAGCTGTGCGGAGGGCACCTCCCGTTAAGGTGTGCAAAAGGCAAGGTGATGGCGATGTTACAAGCCTGTGTGATGATGGAAGTAACTCCCATGTGTGTGGAGCTATCGCGTCGCTCTACAGCGAGCTCGTGGATTTGGCAAAAACAATCCAGAAAATTCAAGGCTGGTCTTTCGAAGTTGTTGACGCCAGTGTTGTTGTGTACAAGCTCAAAGTGGAAAATGCTGTGCCTAGGGTTGATAAGGCTGTTGTAGTGTCTAGGACACTTGCTGTTTCTGTGGGTTCCAATGGGCGACTTGTGCCGTCCGTAGTGTACGCCAAAGATGAAAATGTTGACGTGAAGACAGTTGAAGAATTTAAGTGTTTACTTGGGTATGTAGAGAAATCGAAGTTCTGTGAAGGCTGCCCTACGAAGTTGTACCCTTCTATATTGAAAAGCTCAGTGGCTACCCAGGATGGCAACACATGGCGACGAGAAACGTGCGCAACTATGTCCTTAAAGTCCACGTGTCATGAATGCAAGCTGCTAGGCAAGCTGTTTTCGCAGCGCAAGAACAGGCGAAAACACATTAAACCTAGTCAGAAGAGCGCTCAGATGAAAGTGCTACGGCGCAAGGCTATTCGTGCTACTTTGAAACGAGAAAAGGCAAGGAAGGATATTCTCCTCATGAAGAAGCAGCTCCGCACATTGTCGGATTCAAAGAATAATGAAGTTCTTCAAATACTTCCAAGTAAGCAGCAGCTTGTGTTCAAAACTGCCTTCGTGGCAGCAAAAGCAAAATCAAAGCTTGGAAGGCACTATGACCAATAGTGGCTGATGATGTGCCTCCTCCTTCAAATCTCCAGTACGAAGGCGTACAGTTTAATATCTGATAAGCAGTTGCTGCCACTTCGAACTAAAGCGCGATTGCGTCAAATAATCAGTGGAATACCGTGTAAATATGGCTACAACCAAGTAGCACTGAGGTGCATCGAGGAGCACCTAAATGACAAGAGCCATCTGAGGCGTTGTGGTGTGCTTCTCGTTGATGAGATTGAACTAAAGCAGGCCGTAGCATTCAACAAAGCCTTCTACAAAATGGATGGATTTGTGGACTATGGTGATGAGCAAGCGACAGGCATGGATCAGCTTGCGGATCATGGGCTAGTACTCATGTATGTCCCGCTTTTTGAAGACTGGGTACAGCCTATTGCTACATTTGCCACCAAAGGATCTGCACCAGGAAAAGTCCTGTCCGAGATTGTAATCAGTGCTGTCATAAACTCCACAAACATGGTGCTTCTGTGCTGGCCACCATAAGTGACGGAGCTGGCAATAACCGCTCCATGTGGAGCCAGCTGGGAATATCTGGAAACTTGGATTCTGCATGTCACTTCATCGAGCACCCCTTGGAACCATCGCAGAATATCTATTTTATCTGTGATATCCCACATGTCATCAAGTGTATCCGAAATCACCTAAAGAAACGCACCTACGGAATGGTAAGAGCAAATAGCGCACTACAAATGAACAAACCTTTAACTACATGTTCTCTCTCTTTCAGGCGGGTAATCATCAAATCAATTTTTAACATTACGTTACTCTTTATGAAACAGAGAAGAACAAGCAACTACGAGTGGTGCCCAAGCTGACAAGAGCTCATGTGGCTCCCGACAACCTCCGTAAAATGAGCGTCCGTCTTGCTACGCAGGTATAGTTCGCCTGTTAATCAATGCATGATATTTGCCTGCAAGTTTTGAAAAGATAGGTGCTCCTTTATAAAAAAGAAAAATTTTTTATTCATCCAACAGCTGCACAAAGCCATAAAAGAAGTATTTTTCTCACTTTCTCAGAATCGCAGGTTCAGTAGACCTGGACAAACTTTAATAAAACTACGATGCTGTCTGTGAGGTTTATTTTATACGCAATTTTCCACCTAACAGTAAAACGAAGCTGCAACTCAAGTGAGACGCTTGTCCAGCTTGCGGATTTCCACAGAACTGATATGCCAAGCATTTCTTTGACAGCTCCTCAGCCGTTCTGCATCACATGGAATCAAAGTATACCGAGAAGCAAAAGTGCCATGCTTCGAACAAAGTGAAGGAACAGAAGCATTCACCAAAATCATCAATGACCTTTTTGATGCCTTAAATGTCAAGTTGCCGTTCCAAGGAATCAGACCGGGCTGAGAAACAATTACAGGTGATAAATCTGCTTGTTTTATTTGCTTTATCATGTCTGCAGCTCATGTTAAATCTGTTCAAATTTCTGCTAAAACTTTTGCTCATATCCCTCTTTATGCCATTCATCTTTAGGTCATCAAAGATTTTTTTGCTCTCCTTAATATGACCGAGAGAAATGCTGTCTGCAGTGGCCTGAAGCTTTTTGCATCATAAAAGACGACAGAGGCTATGCGGGTAACTTTTCTGTCAACACTTGACATCACTGAATACTTGTTGGCCAGGGTTCTCACTATAATTTGACAGCTAAGCTTAACCAAGATGCTCTAGAAGTGAGTGCAAAAGCTGTGTTTATTCAAGTTCAATAGAAATGACAGATTTCTTTTACTTTTTTCAGCGCCACTTCGGATTAGTGCGGTCATTTGGTGGCGATGAATCACATCCAACAGTCGTCAATTTCACACAAATATTTCGACCTCTGAGTTTGTACACACCGATCAAAACAGCTCTGCGCGGGAGCGTGGAAGGCGCACCAAGTGCTGTGCTTGTTGGTGTTCAAGATACCTTGAGAAGGACGAAAGAAGATGGTAGCTTGAATAAGGCCAAGTTGCGTGATACGATTGAGGCTAGGATGCGTGACTTAACCACAGGGCCAGGGGACTCCCACCAGCACGAAGACAGCGACCACGTTGATTTGAAAGGAGAAGTAGACGAGGGCATCCTGTACTGTTTGTCAGGATATGTGGTTCAGAAATTCACAAAAACCACCACCTGCTCTTCATGCATAGAAGACATAAGCTCCACTGAGCCAGATGTAGGCAAAGATGCTTACCTCACTATTTACAGGAGCTTCAAGGAAGGGTCTTTGAAACATCCTTCGAGAGAAATGCTGCACTTTCTGAAAATTTTGAACCACGCAGTTTAACATTCCTTGAGCGGTGATCAAGTTACATCAGACATCTTTTGGGACGTGCTTGATGAGCTGGAGATGGAGAACATCGATCGTGTTGGATTCGTGGAGCATGAGGCCGCCTTTACATGCCAGGTGCTGAATTTTATTATAGTTACCAGGATGCACTTCTATGCTAAGGATGTGAACCGTCGCCTTGAGAATAGCGAAAAAGCCGCCGTGGCAAAAAAAGGCCCGTTTGCTGTAGATAAATGCGTCATCCATGGCTAAGTGGGCGCATAAACTTTTTTGTACTTTTACAAAGCAATAAATCACTTTGTTGAATCAAAGCACAAGCTCTCTTTCATTCATTTGTCTAGACTCCCGAACAAGCAACAAATACGCGAAATGAACACGGAGTCTCGTAACTAACGCAAAGATGGGAAACATCGCTGGCTATGTTCTCAAATAAACAACTTCACTAGGAGACACCGAAATAACACAGGAGATTTGCTATTTTTGTGTTGAGCAGTTTAACTGAACGTCTAACGGGCAATTACAGCTGAATAGCACGTCAGTCCATACCCTCGCATTGCTCTTCGCATTACCGCAGATGTGTAGGTAAGGTAGATTATTCGCCATGCCTGAGGTCTGTACTTGAATCTTATCGCGGAGGAAATACAAATTCACGTGTTGCAAATGAAACCCGCTCGGAGCAAGTGGCCGCAGACAGCAGAGCAGAGGCAAGCGAACGCGGTTTTAGGGCTGGATGGATGGATATGGCTGTACCCTTTAGACCGGGCGGTGGCTAGCGCCACCAAGCCGCAATACTTAATGAACCAAAAACTAGATTTATTTTTTTTCTTTAAAAAGTGAGTTTGAGGATACGTACTTTGCAGTGAAGGATTTAATTTTCACTTGTGCCTTGACTTTAGCCACCATTCAGATAACCTCCTTTTAGTTAAGTCTACCCGCTTAAAGTCTATTTTGCCCTCCCGGTCCCTAAACCCCAGTGCTTTGAGAAACTCAGCGCCATCATCCTGAACTATAGGGTGAAGCCCTTTACAGAACATTATCAAGTGTTCGGCAGTTTCTTCTTCCTCTCCACACACACTGCATACTGTGTCTACCCCTTCGTATTTGGCCCTATATGTCTTGGTTCGCAGTACTCCCGTCCTGGCCTCAAACAGTAGAGAACTACCCTGAGTATTATCATAGATCCTTTCCTTGGCAATTTCCTGCTTAAAGGTTCGATAGATCTCTAGTGCGGACTTCTTAATCATGCCCACTCTCCACATATTGGTCTCCGTTTCCTTCACTTTCTTCTTAACCGATAGTTCTTTTTGGTTTGGCCACCTGCTGTTTTCTAAGTACTTAACAGTCAATTTCCTGGTTCGCTTCCTCCATTTTGTATCGACATTCTTCATGTACAAGTAGCTGAAAACCTTCTAGCCCAACGCTCCTCCCCATTTCTCTCAATCGCTTCTCAAATTTTATCTTGCTGCTAGCTTCGCTGCCCTCAAATGATGTCCATCCCATATCACCTTGTACTCCCCGATCTGGTGTATTCCCGTGAGCTCCTAAGGCAAGCCTACCTATTCCACGTTGCTTAATTTCTAATCTTGCTTGAACTTCTGATCTCATGCACAAAACCGCATTGCCGAACGTCAGACCAGGAACCATGACCCCTTTCCATATTCCCCTCACAACATCATACCTATGGTAATTACACAGTGTCCTACTTTTCATCACTGCTGCATTCCTGTTACCTTCAGTCGTCACGTATATTTCGTATTCCCTCAGGTACTCGGTCCCATTTCTTATCCATACGCCCAAATATTTGTATTTATCTGTTATCTCTAGCGTGACCTCCTGTATTCTAAGCTCACTACCTTCGTTATCATTGAAAATCATGACTGCTGATTTTTCCTTACTGAATCTGAAATCTAACCTATCTCCCTCATTACCGCAGATGTCTATCAATCTCTGCAAATCTTCCTTGTTGTTGGCCATTAGCACTATATCATATGCGTAGATTAATGCTGGAAGTGCCTGATCAATGAGTTTTCCTTGTTTGACTACAGAGAGGTTGAAGCCCAGTCCACTTCCCTCTAATTTGGCCTCTAATCCTTGTAGGTACATCATGAATAATAAGGGTGACAGGGGACACCCCTGCCTAAGCCCCCGTTTTACCTCTGCAGGCTTCGATACCTGTTTTTCCCACTTTATAACTACTTTGTTACCTTTATAGATATCCTTTAAAAGATTAGTGACTACATGTTCCACGCCTAGTGCGTCCAGTATTTCCCACAATTCCTCTTGAACCACGCTATCGTACGCTCCCTTGATATCCAAAAATGCTAGTCACAGGGGCCTGTGTTCCTTTTCTGCTATTTCTATGCACTGCGTCAGTGAGAACAGATTGTCTTCCAGCCTCCTGTGTTTCAGAAACGCATTCTGCAGTTCCCCCAGCACCCCCTCATCCTCTATCCGTGCCTGCAGTTTTTCCTTTATAATCTGCATCGCCATCCTGTAGACCACTGATGTAACTGTTATGGGACGGTAGTTGTTTATGTCAGCTTTGTCCCCCTTTCCTTTAGAGATCATGCTCATCCTGCTAAGTTTCCATCCATCGGGAACTTGACCATCGATTATTAGTTTGCTCACTGCCTCTCTCAAAGCCTGCTTAGACTTCGGACCTAATGTCTTTATCAGCATAATTGGAAAGCCATCTGGACCTGTTGATTTACTACTCGGAACCCTTTTCTCAGCCCTTTCCCACTCACGTTGTGAAAAAGGAGCCATTGCACCACTTGGTACGTCCTTGTCTATTGTGGTGCATAAAGCACTTCTTTGTTGAAATTTTTCTGTTACCCTTGTTCTTATATATTCAATAGCTTTGTCCCCGTGTAGCCTAGCACCTTGGGCTGTAGTTATAAACCTCTGCTCTAGGCTCGTCTCATTTCTTACGGAGTTTAGATGGTTCCAAAATTTCGCAGCTGCCTTTCTATCTTTTTTATGTACTTCTGTCAGCCACTGAGCACCTTTACTTCTAATCTTTTCATTGATCAGAAGGGATGCATCCCTTCTACAGCTTAGAAAGGTTTCCCATTTTCTTTCAACGCCATCTGTCGGTTCACCCCGCTGCTTAGCATGTCTGTGTTCCCTAGAGGCTTCCTGACGTTTTGCTATGACTCTCTTAACTTCCTCATCCCACCAACTTTTGGGTTTGTGTCTTCTTTTCTGGGGTGACTTGTCACGCGTCTTAGCAAGCTCTAGCTCAAACAGTCTAATTAGATTCGTGTATATCCACACTGTCGTATTATCCTCCGTGATTACTTTCTCAATTTGTTGAGTGGCTATTTCAATTTGCCCTTCTGAATAAACGTTTTGCTGTAGTTGCTCATCTTGTCTCCTTCCCACTTTCACTGCTCTTCCAAAACGTAGCTCGATACGTTTGTGATCATTACCCAGACTTCTGGAACCACCTTCATCGATGTGCATTCCCCTGAGCTTATCATACATCCTATGTGACATCACTGCATAATCTATCGTCGACTGCAGCCTTCCTACCTCCCATGTTATTTGCCCTTCACACTTCTCGGTACTGTTGCAAATGATAAAATCAAGCCTTTCACACATATCCATGATCATTTTGCCTGTCGGGTCGGTATACCCATCTATATCTTCTACGTGCACATTCATGTATCCTAGTATAATTATCTCGCACTCTTTTCCTAACTCCTGAATGTCCTTTGATATACACTCTACCATTCCCTGGTTTTCCTCTCTGGCCTTTGCTTCCGTCCACAAGTACACAAAACCAAGGAGTGCCATTTGACCTGCCACTTTCCCTTTTAGCCATAAATGTTCCTTGCACTCCTGATTGACCCTTTGCAAGTCTGTACTTTTATGAATGAATGCCCCAATACCACCCCGCTTTCTGCTGCCTTCTGTTCTACTACAATATTCCCACGCGTAGTTCAGATTGTTCAGAGGTTGTTCCATGTCCCTGAGATGTGTTTCTACAAAACCGTATACCATCGGCCTCTATTTCCTTAGCTGTTCTTCTATCTCTTCCCACTTCAGCCTGTTCCTACCATCCTGCATGTTAATATACCCTATGTCTGAATTGGCTCGGCGCTCGTGGCTACGTCTATTTATTCCCCGGACTCTACCTATCTTAGATACTGGTGCCCATTCCACCTGTCGAAGAGTCTCCCTGGCTGTTTTCCTCGTTACTAGCTATCCTGCACCCCGAAGGGCTCGCTTGCCCCCCAAAAAAGTACTGCGCGTCCTGCAAGCCGCCAGCCCACCTCATGACCTAGCCGTCCATCGAAGTGAATTCTGTCTCATTGAAAACCACCCCACCTATGCACCTCTCTGTTTATTTCCACCACCTCAAAGCCTTTCTCTCGACTCATTCGCCATATCTCTTGGTTTGCGTTGACAACCTTTGCAGGTGGCTATCACGCACCGGTACCTCCGGTATCGTGCATATCACTACCTGTACTTTAGGAGAAGTGGCGCGCATGTCATCGACGCCTTTCGCCAGTGTGGTTGCTAGTCCTGCTGTATCTTCATTTAAGACATCGTTTAAACCGCCTGAATATATCACGAGGTTTTGTATATCAGCTGCAGTTTTGAGTTTTGCACTCGCTTGCCTCATGACTGCTTCAAGCTTGCGTCCTGGGAACACCCGTACTGCAAGCCTCTTGTCACCTCTTACCCTCTCTTTGATGGCTTCTGTGCATCGATTTAACTTCGAGTCCCCGGCAATTATCACATGCTGTGTCTTTTCAGCTGGAGCGTTCTGCACCTGGGGGCTACTTGCACCTGTGATGCCGGCTGCTTTGTCACCTCCCAGCTCACCACTGCCTCGCTGAAGCTGGGCCTTGCGACAATTGAACCGGATGAACCTGTTTTTTCCAAGCTTGCTTGCTCTTCCTTCTCCACCATTCTGGTTGCCGGTTCCCTGCTGTTCTCTCCGTAGGCCGCTTTTTTGTTCAGCTTCGCTAGTGCTTCTTCGGCGGACTTCAGTCTTTCTCCCATTGCCCTCGTTTTCTCGTGCTCTGTCGCCAACGCAGTCTCGAGCTCGGCGATTCTCATCAGCTGTTCACTCTGGGCAACCATCATTTTCTTCATTTTTTTCTCGACCTCATATTGCCTACACTTCGCGTCAGCCTCTTCTCCATCCGCTTCTACACTTGGGTCCACTTTCAAAACAACTCCACATCCTGAACACTTTACAGTGTTTTTAACCATGCCTTTCGGACACCAATTGTCCCTATACTCGATAATCACTAAACTCGAGCCCTGCACTACGAAAAAAAAAGAAAGTCTAAGCTCTACTACCAATATTTAGGTGTTCAATGTACGCGCACCTCCCCCACGGGGTGGCAAAAGGAAAAAAAAACAAAAAAAATTCAAACACACACACACCCACACTAACTAATCATGTACAAGTAGCTGGTGACTGGCCCCCGAAAAAGCCGTACCATAAAATAAGTGCTATGAAGATTTCAACTGCTGCCTTATAATTATAATGACAAGCTCAAAACATGCAAAAACACTTATCTGCGCAGTCGATCCGGAGCGCTCAAAAAACACGTCCATCCACCGTGACAGCCCGAACCGAGTGTCCAAGAGAGGTGGCAGCGCCGCCCCGCGAGAGGAGACGGAAAGGGGACACATTCGCGCGTGCGGCCTGGGCGGAGCTTGCAAACTGAACTAATCTAGTAACGTTGGCCGGAAGCTATTCGCATAGATCATTGATGCACGCAATGGAAACGCATGCCCACATGAGGGAATTGAAGCACTTTTCACGGAACTATTGCCACACACTGTACCTGATGCTGCTAAAATACACGAGCAACTTGTACGTAGTACTTTCATTATATTTTTTAACAACGAACGCACAGCGGATCCGGAGAAGTAATTTGAAGACCAGTGAGAGGCTCTCTTAGTGACGTAAGGCCCCTTAAAACCAGTTATGGTGGTGAACAATGGTCAGGCCATTACAGCACGAATTGGCTACCTGGAATGAGATGGTCATGCATTAGAAATATAAATGTTAGAGCATAGTCAAAATTAAAGTAATTTCTTTTTTCACAATTTACAGTAATATTGTGGGCATCTTGGACAGCTTAAAGTTTATTCAAGATCGCCCGGAAAGGCCTTCGTCCTGAAGCATGCATGATGATCGTTACCGTAATGTAATAATTTGCACGTAAAGAAATTTCGCCTGCACATTCCGCACCTTATACATCGAGGGCACACTGCGGGTCACATCCAACCTTCGCAAATTAAACAACTGCAAATAATTAAGGAAACACCTTTTCGATTGTAATGTATATCAAACAGTTTTTTCTATCCAAATTGTTTCATGTAAATTTCATTCAAAGGACAATGGCAGTTATACGGAAAGCTGCTACACTGATAATATTCTTTAACGTTAATATTAGGCGAATATAAACTATAAAATACTTTCGACATTTCTAAAGTATTTTATTTCAAACGCAGCCTACATAATACGAGAAATCAATTTTGGAAGAAGTAAAACAACAAAAAACATAATATTCATAACCAGGATCGTTTCCTATTGCTTACAACAACGTATTCCTAATGCAGAAACGGCGTTTCTTATGAAGAAGAAAAAAACACCTAAATAGCGTAATCGCCCATCGAAATGTTGTTTATTCTTATATACCAACAAACGAGGAAAATTATACCGCAATTCAATTTTGCGCATTTGAAAACATACGTATGAACACCATAGAGAAAACAAATCTCCTCAAGCTCCACGCGACGTGGAAGTTGATGCGGTTGAAAACAATTGCCTAATGTCTGGCGATGAAGCATTGCTTGGTTGATTTCGAGCCAAGTTTTGTGAGGCAGATCGACTTCATTCAATAAAACGGATAGCTTTATCGGTGACGCTTGGGCATACTGGCCAGAAACGTCTGCCTCTTTCATGTCTGAAGTGTGGCCTAGGCGTCAGTTTCATCAAACGGGGATGTACACTGCGGTGTGCTCTACTGAATGCAGTAAGCACAAGTGCACCAAACTAGAGCCTGTCTAACTAGGGGAATAGTTAAAGTGTGGCTCGCTGCGCATGCTTGATAAAACGCCTCTAATTTTATTAAAACATTCAGCGAAGTGTCATTGCGAAGAGCAAAGCTAGGAATTTGAAACACTGCGGAATTCTATAGACGAAGACAAGTTTTCCTCTAGGCAACACTTGCATCTTATTGTGGAACACACATCTTTTCACGACCGTTGACTGATCAACTCGTCTCGCTTCGTCTATACCTCGGCGAGACAGGTACTTCATACAAAACACTCTTTGCAACCATGTGCGGGCTATATGTGTATCAAGAAGCGATCCTGCAATTTCTGGCCATTCAAGAGCGTTTCAGAATGGCATGGCATGGCATGCCTTTTTGTTGTGCTCATCATTGCAACACGGACTAATCGAGAACCCCGCAGTTCGAAAAGTGTCTCGAGGATGGGCGTATTGTGCGTCAGATGGTGCATAAATAGATCTCTGCAGCCATGGCAGACACTATATATGTGTGTGTATCGTATGTGGAGATCAATAATTATGTTCATCGGCATAACACGTCAACAATGCAATTATCTCTGTCGGCTTTATATATGCAGCATGGCAAAATAACTGCTGGCTTCATTAGTAGCTCTAAAGCATTGTTATGCGAAAGTTGTTCACACTTCCTAGTATAATAATGACAATATTCTGAAGTAATATAGCACAGGGGGAACTTGTACTAAAGATACAATTGCTGTGCTAGATAAAATAACAGTACGATGAGTACAGCCTCAGCATACTTCCGCATAAAATGCTACGATCGCACAGCACAAACTGACTTCTAAGGAAATTGAAATCTTCCAAGAAGTATATCAAATGATCAAGGAACAAAGTACAACGAAAGCCATCTATCAACACTGACGTTTGTCACTAACGCAATTTGATGGCATCGAGGCTGATGTTTCTCGTGAACGCTCACTGAATTGCAGAAGCCCTAAAAGAATTGCATTATTCAATAAGTGTCTTTATGTGCTTGGCGATAAATATATTCACATTTATGTTTTATATTTATAAAGGAAGTCGCAGGACTTACTCATTTCCATCGATGTCACTGCCTAAGAAGCCTTAATTTTGCTGAAGGCAGTTGGTAATTGCTTAATGATAGAATAAAGTTCCCTAATAAAGCGCGAATGCGAAATATGTGATTCATTTTGACACATTCTCAAGATCAAACTAGTCCTAAGCACCTCCATTACTGATGGGCGCCTCCACTTAAATCGAGTAGACTGTAAAAGGTACATCTTTAAGCTGCATTTTTTAAGATTCATGATATTGAACTCTACGTTATATTTTTTCAGTTAATGCAATATTTGAACTTGCCGTCATTCAGAATGCTCCTCAAGTTACCGGCACATGCAGGTTGTTTGTGCTATTTTGACATCCGGTAACAATAAAGCCCGTTGATTTTTCAGAACAAATCATACAGGACTTAGGCCTGAGAGAACCCACGCTGACCACTGGGCTTCGTATAGCAAGGGCATTCGTCAAACCAGCCAACCCCCATCGTTTAGATATGTTGTCGTTATCCCTGAATACTTTGAGCTGAACAATGTGTCTGGTAGCCTAGTACGAAAACGACGAAGGGGAATTGTCATTCAACATATATAGAGACGAGCAAGCAATTATAGGTCTACTTGTATTAAGGGCATGGAGATATTACAAATGAATTTACTATAAAATGAAATGAATTGAAGCACATATGAATGGGGGTACCAAATTATGAAAGCTAGCGTTGTCTTACTGCTGAAGAAATAAATCGCAATAGCTACACTTTACTAATACAAGTGTACGAGGACAAAAGTTAGGAACTAATTGAAATGCTCAAATTACTATGAACATCTCCATGAAGCAATAAAACAATGAGATATGAATTGAAATCAAGCGACGATAAAACCACGGCATTTATTACAGCGTAAATCGGAATGGACGATATTCCAGTCAACAGCCATTAGTAAAAGTGAAGGTTTGTGTGACATGAGTTGTATAGGAGCGACTGTACTGCGAAAAGGACGGCTGATTTCAAGTGGATAACGGCTGCTGGAACTAGTCAAAATGCACAGAATGTTGGTAAGTAACATCTGGAGCAATAAGACTGGACGAAATGAAGGGATCCGATGGGTGTCAGATAACGTAAGAAAAGAAACTTTGGAAACCCATTCGAGCGATGGATGAGCTCAATTACAAATAAGTATGACTGCGATAGCAGTGCTGATGATTGCTAAGAACGTATATCACATCGCTGGTTTTGCATAGTGTTTACATAGACTAAGGCAGAGTTCTCCGACACGTGATCTACGCTGCAAAATACTTTCTTGGTCTCATATATTCTTTTTATATTCCTAATAAGTATGCTCTTGAGCATGACTATAGTAAAGCATTTGTTTTGTAAAACACCCGCTTAGTCCGTTATGTGCAGAAACAAAGCCATGAAAGAAAAACGATATAGTTTGGAGTCGTAGCCCAGGAAATAGTCATATTGAAGATTAGAATGTGTATGTTGGAACCATGATGCCAAGTCTTCTTCAGAAAAGACGCATATATTAGAAATGGGAAATGCCTTCTTAAAATGGCAACTTTAGTGAACATTTTGTACGAACTAACCTCTTTCTCCTGCTTTTACGTTCTCCTTTGTGATGACCCTTCCGAGAAAAAAATTTTACTGCTGCCCTCTAGTTGAGGTGAGTTGTACACGCCCTAGTTAGATAAAATTAATAATAGCCATTACGTTACCTATGGCTCCATGTTCAGTTGACAATGATGGTTGTTTACTCGTAATTCTTATCGTGCATAGAAGGCAAGCAGCACGTGGATTTCCCATTACTTTTTTTAAACTACTGGTGATAAGAAACTAGCCCTAACTTGAGATACCAAACTTCTTACAGATGCCTAAACCTGCAATATTTCAGGTTGGCAATTTTACAGTTGTAAATTAACTTCTCTTCTGCACGGACGTTCGCATTACTTGATGCCGCAAAGGTTGACATTGTGTAATCAACTAAGACAGTGTTTTTTTTGTTTAGAACACTAACACTATACGACAGATTTATGGTAAACCTCCTACTTTGTAATTTCATCAACAGACCGCACAGGGTAGTGCTTCATTAGCTACAAGAAAAGTGCATAATTACGTTGGCCGACAAAGCAAGTTTTAAAACGAGTATACAGAAAAACATCTCCACTTCTATTTGGAGAATGAATGCAGTGCAGCACGTTTGTGACCTTACTCGTAGTATCAGCTTGAAAAAATATGAAACCAAGGAATATTACCAAAGTGTAGTGCGTTTAAAAAGCACGAAAGCATTTCACGGAAGGTCATGATACAATATCCGCAATAGAAAAAGGTCTGCTGTTCCATAAACTTGTCCTTAGGCCATTCCGTGGGCCCCATCCAGGACACATATATTGCAAAGAATTGCGTTGTAAACTTGTTTGTGCATTTGCAAGCCTAGTTAGAATGTGCGTGTTTCTACGCGCTGAAAATTCATACTGTATAGTTTTTTAATATGCAGTGAATACACCACTATTTATTATATAGTATTTGTGTTTTTTATTTATTATTTGTTTTTTAACTGCAACGGACATAGACGCGGTCGTTGGGGTGGAATGAAATAAAAAAATGATCTATGGTAAAATTTCTTTGAAATCACCTATAGTATTTTTAGCTTTTTTTTTGCTGGGCAGTATAAAACAACCGATCGAAAATAACATTCAGGCTGCAAAAACTATTTTGACCCTGAAATCGAGCACGCTCTGACGAGGACAAACGGTACAAGTATTAAAGGTGGCCGATCGCGCACTTCTCACTTATATTCAATTCAAATGAGGACATGAAGGAAACACAGGTATACTCTAGACACTTCTTTATTTACTTTGCTTGTGTATAACGATCCCATTTCGCTACTTGAGAGGCAAAACGCCATTACTCCTAGAAAATCTACAACTTGAAGATGTGCAATGTAAGCAAGTCTGTGAAGTCTGTGAATGTTTGGAAGATAAAACACATTTCTCTCATGTGACGTCTTTTTTTATTTATTTATTTATTTATTCAGATACCCTCAAGGCCCGAGGGCATTACAGAGGGGAGTGGGTACATACATACATGTACAGCATACAAAGCAAAATACAACAACAGAAAAATTGCAATCATCGCTTGCTACAGGGTTGAACTGAGGCTACGTACAAATAAAATTAGTGACGGCAATTTTAAATAAAGCAGCATCTTTTATACCAACAATATCACAAGGAAGATGATTCCAACATACAGATGTTTTTGGCACAAATGAATCATGAAAACACTTGGCGTGCGCTAAAGGAAGTCCTACTTTATGGCGATGATCAATGCGAGTGGAAACGTAAGTTGGTTGGGCCAATAATCTGCTTCTGAGTAACGGATTTGTGAAGTAAATTTTATGGAATATACACAGCCGAGACACTTTCCTGCGAAGAGACAGTAGGGGTAATGCTAGTGTAGTTTTCATTGATGTGACGCTCGAGGTGCGATGGTAATTTGAAAGGATGAAGCGCGCTGCCCGATTCTGCACTCGTTCTAATTCATAGATAAGCGAGTCATGACCAGGGTCCCAAACAGATGCTGCATATTCTAATCTGCTACGTACCAATACTTTGTAGAGTAAGAGTTTCAAGGAAACGGGTGCCTGATTAAAATTTCTTCGAAGGTAACCCAACGTGCTTAATTTGAGGTCGCGCAGCTAACAAAAATTACAAGAAGAAATATAAGAGTAGAGCGTAACTGCTTTCCGAGCGTGAAATGCATCATGGGACGGTATCCTCTGGATGACTCCAGCAAGTCTGAACCTGGTGAGGGCATGAGCAGGGTCGTTGTTGACAAGATCGACCGCGCTGCGGAACGCACTTTCGGATTCACGCTCCCCGTCCTCGAAAATGGCTCCTGCAGAGAAAAAATACATGCGCAAATTATTGCGAGGGAGATTATGACCCACAGGAAAAAATGCTGAGCACTGCCGCATTCAGAGTTCATGTTTCTGGTGGAACCAACATAAATCCGCGTTCTTCCTTGCTTGAGGCTAATATGCGCCACTTTTGGGCTTTCGTTACTGTAACATGAGGTTTTTTACTAGCGTTTGCGTATCCTATATTGTGGCTGGCTGTAGTCAAAGTTCGAGTGAAAATATTATTATCAAAAAACCAAGAAGTCAGGCGGATATTGTGAAAACGCTGTTTTAACGCATGCAGAATGTTTGGCGTAAACATAAATATTTCATCAGACAGTGGATATAAAACTGACGGTATGAGGCAAAAATGGGTGGTACTAGCTCGACTGCCAAATTATACATTTGAACGCGATGGCTTTATTTCCCATCAGCTACTTCATTTGTCGCATGATGTGCGGAACTTGTTGTTCATTATGTTATGAACTCACAGTTGATAATTTTCATACCACACTCGACATCATACAATTTCCAAGAATAGAATTGTATGTACTTGACGTAAGTATTCCTCTGATATAATGAACCGTCCTTCTTATATTATGGTGCTCCAAGTGTATCCGCTTTTTCTGCTCATAATTTTTCAAAGAATATTGAACACCTTCAGAAGAATTTGGCGGAAAAGTTTATGACAACATGCTATTAGCACACCTCCAATTCTGACGGCTCAGCCTAATTCTTATCTGTAATTACACCGTATTTCGACAGCATAAACATCCAGATATCATTATAATACGGTGATGCCCAGCCGTGTGTACAATAACCATGCTTAGTAATCTATAAGCAAGGGAGTGGTGGGAACTGGAAGTCAGGATGAGGAGGAGAGATCTCAGGAAGAACGAAAAGAGTAAAGCACAGAATACATATGCAAGGTTTAAGACAGGAATAACCGTGAATATAACAACCATGTTTATCAGGGTACAATTAAGAGTGGACAATAGAAGATAAAGGAAAGTAAACGTAGGGAGAAGCAACGTGAGAAAGAGGGTGTAAACAGCGTTGGGAATGTGACGTATAGTATCGCCACTCTCGTAAAGCACAGCAAAGAAAACGGAATATGCGTTGAAAATTGCAGGTTTCGTGGAGGGGGAAGTAAATGAGGATGAGAAAGAGGGAACTAAGGATGGTATTAAGGAAACTATAACATAGCTATGAATGGTGTCCCACAAAAAAAAACACGTATGTACAGGCATGCATAGTATTATACAGTAAGCTTGTAGGAAAGGGAAGGGATTGTGAGTGGGAGACGAACTGGAAGGAAAGAAGGTAAAGCACGACCTAGCAAAGTATGGCGTCACGCAGGAAACATCATGTATAATTGCACACATATTTGGATGAAGTTGCACTTGTCTATCTCGGTACCTAGGAGCACGAAACATAGAAGGCACGAGAAAAGGTTGGAAAAGGAGCGTAGGTGAGCGGTTGGGGAGGGTAGAGCATAATAATATACGCATGCGTACTATAGCGCAACGTGAGGTCAGAAAGGGAGGTTCGGCAAAGGAGTAGCGATGCGAATAGAAAGGCGGTTAGCACTAGGGGAAAGTTAGGCATAGCGTAGTCTTGTATTGTATAGTACAGCAAGCGGTGGAATGGAGGAGTGGTATCAATTGAGGATAGAAAAAAAAAGGCTCCAGTATTTTTTGAAATACTTGGCGTAGTAAAGTATAGGTCCGGCATCGCTTGTACCAGGAGCTTCAGAGTTTCTTACACTACCATTAACACGTTCGTAACTTGTCCCCATATCCCATAATACCATGCGTGAGAAGTCCAATAATCTTTAAATGTATTCAGGGCGACATCGTTCTCTGTGCAACCTTGTTGAGCCGTATTGGTGTTACCGGCTTTAGCGGATCCACAAAGCCATTCGCGACGCTAATTCAAAGAATTGAACCATACACAGCCGTGTCCCGGCAAGTCCTGCACAGCTTCAGTTTATCGTACAAGATCACTTACTACAACATTTCTCGTCAAACGCGACACACACTGACGCGCTGTTTATTACAACGCACAGAGATGATTGAATGTAAATGCGTGTCGAACCAAAGCCTATCGGATACTTCACAAAAACATCTAGACTTGAGCGCCGCAAACTCATGAGCAAGTATGACCTTGACTCCATCGGTGCTCATATGAACCGACTCTGCTTTGACTACTCATAGCTTGTTTCTTCAACGCGTCCCGCTTGTTCTCTCGCCGAGCATAGTCCGCGTCTACCCATCGTCATCGTTCCGCCACTGCTCCATTGGCCACGATCCTCTCGTTGTTGACGAGTACATTCTCGAGTGTCAACACGTTGAGGCTCGCTACGAGCAGCCTCTCACTCCCTTGTACTGATCTTTCTCGGGCGGTTCATTGCCAGAACAGCCTCGGTACGACGAGGCACGGTAGGGCGATTCCATAGACAAGAATGTGACTTGTAAGTTAAGTTATGGCGCTCTTTTTGACGGAAATCACTGCTCAGTGACACCAATTTTAAATTTGACATGAAATCTGCACTGTCACTACGTGGTTTGGTACGGCGACACCCCAGCTGTCACCATGAACTGGTGAGGCGGCTCCTCCATCGGCTTGAAGGCTTCGTGGAGTGTTGAATGCTCGTCTTCGCGAAACGTCACGAGCTTGAAGCACGGCAAAGGTGGTGCACAGTGGTGGCGAATGTTATGGCAACGACGCGGTGAGGCTTTCTCCATACAACAGCCATTTTTCATGATTGGGCTCACAGCTTCACTCTTAAAGCGAGAAGAGAACAGGGGTCGACAGCATCATAAATGAACATTTCCTTGTCCGCCATGGACGACGAGAAAGCCGCATGTTTGGGAACATTAGCCTGCTTTTGCCGCAGAACACAAGATTTACTGAAACAGAACAGAGTCGTCCCTCCACACTACTGATGTGTTTAATTGTTATTACCACTGCACACATCGGTTTCTGCTCGTTTTTGCGTCTTCAGTCAGTTTTCTTGTAGTGTACATAAAAGACGTGGCATATGTAGGTCCACAGATACACGCACAGTGAAATATGAACACACACTTTAAGGATTACCCTCTCACAATTTTAGTGTTTATCCATTCATTACAAAACAACATGACGCCACCAGAATTGTCTTTAGGGACACGACTTTTTCTACCTGTCATTGTACTGTCTTCAATATCTATTTTTCTTCACGTAAGGCCTATATTCTTTTGTTTTTTTCTTTTGTGTTTTGCCGTTTGTCTCTGCTATCTTCAAGTTTCTGCCATTTTAAGTAACGCCTGTACGACCACAGCGTTTGACGCGGCCCTTTTTTGCACGCGTTTGCCTTTTACTTTCGCGCTGTACTTCTTCATCAACTCCGCAAACTGCAAGGCCGCGCCTGTCTGCAAGTGGTGGCGGCGACCCCAACAAAGTGCACCCCGGACACCATCCGTCATTCTTGAGTGCCGCTGAGTCGCATCATCGTTTGTGGTTGTTTTCAAAAACAGAGTGTACTCCAGAGATTTAACTTCAACGTTGTTGTTTCGACAACAGAGTAAGTATAATAACGTTAGTGAGAAAAAAAAGCAGGCACTTATAGTCAAGATATATGAAGGGCTATCAGGTCCTAACAACGAGGGGTACTGATACAAACCCGGAAAAAAAGTATGGCTGGTCAGAAAACAACCGCTCACACTGCATGATTATAAGCCTTAGCGGAGACATTTATATAGAAGACATACAAAGAAATATCTTAGAATACAATCTAGACCAAACTTCAACCTTGACTAGACATATTCTAACTCCGGACAGTAATACAAAAATAAATCTTATATTAACACATCAGTACTATCTGGGAATAAATTTGGTAACATGGTCATTACACGTAATGTAGGTTGGAAGAGAAGAGAGAAAAAATGTTGCTACCATTATTTATGGTTTTATAGACATTGACAATGTTCATGTATGGATGGTTGTTGAGAAAGACATATTAGTTAGTGTGCTCTGGCCATTTATTTTTAGGGAGAATAGAAAAGTAGATAACTTTTCCACAGAAGCTGCCAGGTTTGCATGCGTGATATCGATCTGTTAGTTGGAGGTCAGTTTGGCCTTACTTAGAAAAAGTTAGCCTTATTTCGTTGCACTGAAACATTTAGAGGCGTTAATATTATGTTCAGTGGAGTATGTCACATGATGAGAATGCATTGCATTTACCCAATCAAAATTCTAGTGACAACAACGAAACATTGATCCAACCTTGATACATCAACAAAGTGCGAGCGCATTTTGTCTTTGTTAACTTTCGCATTGTCAAACCTGCTGACCTCCAACTTCATTATTTGTCGAAAATGCGTGCGTTCTCTTCTCTATGGACGTAACCACGCATTTGCTGGTCTCCGAGCCCGATTTATACGTTGAAAAATTCTGCAGAAAGCAATAGATGATCCCGAGAGGCAGTTTGTTTTTAATTTTTGCACTGCTTACCTCTACTTGACAATATAACTTTTTTTGCAAGTAGGTCACGCACAATCAAGACGCCAAAAAGTAGGGTAGTTTAGGTTCCTCCCAGAAACTCATAGCTTGACGTGCGGTGCTCATGTTGATTGAATTGTGATTCCACCTAATGAAGTAACTGTTAAAATGTCGCAGTTATTTTTAGTACCTGAGTACCCATAAAGCGCAAAGCAAAAAAAATGCGGTGCAAAAATGCCGCGATCCAAAGTAATACTTTTATGATCCGAAAGCAACGTAGGCGTTTTGGCCTTCATAGTAAATCCCTTAAAGTGATTCACGTATAGACAATCAAGGACTCCATGTCTCGACAAAAAATCAACAGGGCAGATAAGTTAAATACCAATTATATTCTAGAAAGTAAACTTGCTTACCACTATCAGCTGTTTTACAATCCATGAGATGCCTTTTTTCTTGCAAGATACGGTGTCGCAAATGCAAGAGGACACTGGAGAGTATATTGGTGGGCTACGAAAATTTAGTTTTATTACCCTGCTCAGTGGACTTCAACGCTGTCCAGATTTATTATTTTTTCTTTCCTCTTTGTAATATCCTGGAAAAAGTAGAAATGGCACAGAAGATTTTCACGAATGTAGGTAAACCGTTTTCCTTTTCTAGCTAGCGTCTTTTCGACCTTCAGTGTGCATTCACGTACTTGCTTTACGAAACTTTTTATTGATGCTGTTCCCACTTCTTCCTGACTATTTTACATAGAAAAATAAATAAACACGAATAGAAACACGAAGCCTTGCTCCTCTTAAACAAATGCTACAGATTTCCCTGTTCATCCTAGCAGACGCAAGGGCGACGATGCCCGGCTTGATTTCCGTCGAAGGTTTCTTCTCTCTTTCCGCCACACTTTCGTTAGTCTTGCCGATTTAAGGAAGCGCAAAATGCCTCTCCGTTCCTGGTCTTCGAAAACGTTGCAATCGAGACTTCGTTCTTCACCATCGCCAATACCGTTACCCTTCTCCCTCTGGTCTCTTTCCTTCCGTGCCCCTTACTCTTTTCCACCAACAATTCGCCTTGTCGGCTCACGCTGGGTCAACGCTTTGTTTTCCGCAACCGAGTTCACTCGGCTCTGCTAAAGCTGTCTCGCCCACGCGTTTATAGAGGCAAAACAACGTTACGGTTTGCTTGCCCTTTGCTTTTTTTTTCTTTGAAGGGCTCAGCATGCATCGTACTAGATTTGTTGCTGTAGAAATGTGGGCTCAAACTGCCGCGAGAAACGGTGACTGTTCTCAGACAACCTGGCTATGAGCACTAAGGCGATTTTGCAGTCAGGCATTTTCTTTTCACATTACGCCAACAAACTATCATTCTTTTCTTTCATTATTCGTTATCTTACACCTCCAGTTTTTTTTCAACTAGGTGGTAGCAAAGCGGAGTCTTCCTCTGGTTAACCATCCCGTCTTTACTTTCTCTTTCTCCCTCTTTCATTTCTAAGACCTGGGGAGCCAAAAAGTATATTACAGCAATAATATCTGTGGTTTCACGTTATAAAACCACAATTTGATTATGAGAGACCATGTAGTGGAGTGCTCCGGAAGTTTTGGCTGCCTGATGTTCTTGAGCGTGCATTTAAATCTCACAATACACGCGCATCTTGCATTGGGCCTTCATTTGAATGCAGCCGCCATGGCTGGGACCAAACCTGCATCTTGTGGGATCTACACCAGAGCACCATCGCCGCTATACCATCGCGGCTGACGTGGACAAGAGGAAAGTGCAGCCAATGCGATTGTACTAGTTCAAGAGAATTATGCCGGCCTGTGTTTCCCTTGATGCTTTTTGCACATTCTGCTGGGTCTCATTGAAGTAAAAAAGAAAGATTGTTCACTTTCTTCGAGAAAGTAAGAGGTTTGTCCAAGAAATTTTTTGACTGTATTTAGTACCATTGAATGTTTTATTGGAAAAAGAAAAAAAAACTCCTAGAATACTCACACGCAAGACCTACGCACATTCCTCAAGCTTCGTGTGTCCTATTAGCAATACGTATGCCGTTTAACGTGTAATCATAGCAAATATGATACGTGCGCCACCATGGTTGTCTGGTGGCTAAGGTACTCGGGTGGTGACCCGCGGGTCACGGGATTGAAACGCAGCTGCGGGGGCTATATTTTCGATGGCGGCGAATATGCTGTAGGCCCATGCGCTCAGATTTGGGTGAACGTTACATAACCCCAGATGGTCGAAATTTCCGGATCCCTTCACTACGGTGTCTCCCATATGCATATGGCGATTTTCGAACGTCAAACCCTACATATCAATCAATCAGTCAATCAGTCAATCAATCAATCAATCAATTATTGCTGTAATACGTCGCTATTTGTAATTGGGACGCATTATGCTTATTTTGAAGAGTTTAGTGATATAAATTTTGCTTCCTCACATATTTCTATTTATATCTCTTACAATTGTACAATAGAGAGTTGTTTTAGCTTCCATGATTTCACGAACAGTATATAAATACAGATTGCCACTGTTTTTTTTCTTAAAATGTACGTTTTCATGCTCAGGAATGAAGAATGCCTGAAGTAAGGAGTGCTTGCTCCCAGCTTCCCTGCATGTAACTATGGCGACAATACGCTGGTGCTCGAAAACAGTGCGCCATTTTGTCACATCTGAGGCAAAGCGAAAACCCGCCAAACTCGCATGAAAAAAAGCTAAGCGTTAAACGAACGAGGCTTTAAAATGTAGACAACCAAGTCGGTTTTCGCCTCCGTGCAATTTTTCCCGCGAAGCAGGCAGAGGCGCGCGAAAAAAAAAACGTGAACAAGGAAGGCACACTGTGAAGATACATTCAAAAACATGAAGCAACTTTAGCGCCAAGGCCCATCAGAACGACCGCTCAGAAGCTGGTTGCTGCAGTTTCTGTCATCGTGCCTGCCTCCTCCCGACGCGCCTGTTTCGTTTTGCGTCCTGTTTCTCCGCTAGTCTTTGTATCTTCAGGGCCAAGCATGAGACGGATGCATTCTGCGGCCTTCGAATTCTTGGCAAATGCAATGAAATACTGAAAGTCGATCTCCTCTTAGGGCCCTCACAGTCTTTATATATTACATATTCTTCATGCAGACGTTTAAAAAAACTAGTTCCAACCATTTTACCATACATCCTGGTGGATTTCTCGCAACTTGCTGACTCGCTTGTACTGGACGAGCCACGCGTCGACAACTTCTCCCGATTTTCCTCCGAAGGTTGGTGAGGCTCGGTAGTAGGGCACAGAACGCAGTGGCGTTGGCCTCGAAGCGTTAGATGACTGATCTTGGGCCATTACGACCGACGCAGGCGTGAGTCCCGCAAGGCGGTGGCTGCGGCAAAGTCCTGGTAGTGAAGTTCCCGTCATTGGGTTTGTCTTGCCCAGCACCTCCACCAATCTGTTACGCACAAGGTGGACCAGGACGTATACGGCTGAAGGGGCCGTTTATTTTGGTCGCGAAGAGAAGCGCCGGAGCGGCCAACAGGTTGATGATCGCAGTGTGGTCTTCTCTCTTCTTCCAGCTTGGGGAAGCCAGCATGTTCACCCATCTTGGCTTTTTTCCCAGGCATGTGCAACAATATTACTGTTTCAGCCTCGAAATGAGCAAGACCGATAGTTAGGAAAGATCGCAATAGAAATTAGGTGAGAATGTATGCACTGACAATATTTTCATTTAATTTAGGCACGCACGTGCTTCTTTTACAAGGTTCGCGTAAGCTATTGAATTATCTACACATGTATTATTTTAGCACTCGAGCCCACCCATTCCACTGACTTCATCAACATAATTAGTGCATTTCAATTCTACTTGCCAAGAACGTACCTCTTGGACCTGAACAAATGCCTCCCTTGATGATGTATTTTTTTTTCTCTGAAACGAACTTTCTTGGATTAAAAGTGACGATAATATTGGTAAAATGGACTAACTCGGAGACACTCACTGCTCGATCTCAGTCTGAGTGGTCTTGAGGTAGTCGACTTATAAATGAGTTTGCCGGCTGACTAAGGTGCACGGATATTTTTCAGCGGTTACGCAGAAAATATACTATGGTTCAGTTACTTAGGTTCTGGAAGACTTTCGACTGAACCCTAATTATTAAAGTCCAAAGTGTACTTTACACATGATTACACATGAATTCTGGAATTGCCGAAGCGACATAATATTTGTGTGTGATGTTTAAAGGGCAACACTGACTTTGTTTACACTCTTCCTAACTGCACCGCAGTAATATATGAAGAATCAGGCATTACCACCACATATGCAGGATTTACTATCGTATAATATGACATGACTTTTCGTGCACTCACTACTCTTCTCAATAATGGAAACTGTGAGATGTATTATGGTTAAAACATAGAACGACATAGCTATGCCCCGCTAGATTATTGACCCGCTGCAGGAATTGATTCACCAGGAGGCAGATAGATGGATGTGAAATTAGAAATTCCAGGTAAAAATATCGAACTCTGCACGCATAGTATAAAGACGTCGCTGACCGAGAGAAAAAGTAGAATTCGCTCATTTGTGATGTTAAATGACGTCGAATTCAGCAAATATAAACCGAGAATATCATTTCAAGCTTATGATTAAAACGCCTTACGAAATGTGTTCTTCAAAAACGAAGCGAGCCTAAAACCAAGCAGTGGCCTAGTAGAGCAGACACCGCAATATTTTTGTAGAAAATTGAATATGGCATGTCAAAAAATTGCGTAATCTACATAGAAAAAACTTACTGCGTTTATTTTAAGTTTGCGTTCATTGCTGTTTTGGCGCATAGCATGCTGTGCGCCAAGCAAGCGAAGAAACTCTCGAAAGCGGTGAAAACTTTCAAGGAAACCTCACTTCAGTTGCAATGATGTTTTAATGTTATCATTGTTTAGTTTCATGTAGAGCAGCAAAACGAAACTATCGAAAATGAACTTTATTGATATGAACAATAAAAAGATGCAACTTTCACGAAAACGACATTTGGGGAAGCCAAAGTCAATGAATGTCGGGATGTTACGAAGATAAATGATTCTATCCAAGCTGTTCAGCAGAACACGATGGCTTCAGCAGCAACTCCACCACTGCACCCTTTAAAGACTCAACGAGAAGAAAAAGCCACCGGAGCACGACTAAACTTACTTTAACGAAGATCCGGCTTTTCGACCAGACCTGAAAGCACGGTCAACGTTGTTGTGTGCAAATGCATCCATCACTATTTATCTCTTTTCAGAGAAATGAGATTTTCTGCTTGTATTTATAGCATAGGGTAGAGATAAGAGAAGATGACTATGCACAACCTGCTTAACCCCCATGTTACATTTTTATAGTTATACCGTAATAGTTACCCCGTATAGTTATTCTACGCTTTGCCGCAAGATGCTGTGCTAGGTTCTGTGAAAGAGTGCATTGAACGGGACAATGATGACGTGTATTTCCGTAATAGAAGTGGAATGTCACGAGAAACATATCTTGAATTACTCTACTTGTACGTAGAGAGGACGGCTGTACTATTTAAAGATGGGCTGTTACGACAAAAAATATACAAGATAGCCCTTGTGCTAAGAAGAATTTTTTTCGCAAAGTTTACTGACTGGTAAATTATGATTTCATTGAAAAGGTTTTAGAAAATTTATATTTTTTATGAATTTTTGATTGTGGGCTTAAACAAGGTTTCGAATACGTATCGCTGAATGAAAAAAAAACTATATTGCTGAATAACATGTAATGTTACACTGCATCTGGTATATAATTTACTGGTTTATCTTTCTTGTACGATGTCGTTTTTGGGTATATATTGATTTATTAATTGAATAAAAATTAGTTGATAGTCTGCTCTGGTCACTGTGCCAATTTCGCTTGTCCTCGTGTGTGCGCGCTATGCTTCAGTATGAAGGCATACATACTTCATAGTCTACCTATATTTTGGGGGGGTTATATCCTAAGGCTCATAACAATTCGGATTTAATTAACTGTTCACCTCTTAAAGTTGTTCCAGGGTTCATTTTCACTGAGTGGAACCTATAGGGTATTGTACTGTTCTAATGACGGAAAGAGAACTGTTGGTGCAAATTTATCAATATTGAACGCTGGTTCTTTCAATAACAAGTTTCTAGCAATATTGTCGTAAATGATTTTTTATGATTTGACAGTTATTCCATAACAAAGGTTCAACCAAGGTATAAATTCCAAGAGACGAGTTCGAACAACTACGACTAAGATATCAGTAAAAAATGTTTCATTTGCATGTTGGAGCAAATTAGGACTAGTGTAGGCATTGTATTGCTATATTTTTTGCCGTCCCCATCAGAACATAAATATTCATCGACTCTCGTATAAGAACCAATTTTGGCTATTTCGAAAATATCAATACGAGGAGAATTGGCCACAACTAGCTCTAAATGTTTTTTTTCTATTTTCTTTTCCTCCATCACGCACATATTATCGGGGACTGTGTCCTGAACAAGTGTTTTTCTGTAGCCGATACGACCTACCATAGGGTATAAAAATGACGCGAAAGCTCGTTGGTCTCGTAAAGACAAGCCATAAACGTGAAAGCCCAGCCAAGTAAGAAAAGAAAACCATGCGTTCTCACAATGCTCACAGTTTAGACACCCCAAAAAAAGGAAGCACAAAAAGTTATTAGGGAAAACATTCTGTAGAAGTCGGATGATGCACGAGCATAGGAAATCAGCTCTAGGCGGAATAATATTTTCGCTCTATTGAAAAGGGTATACAGGTTCGCCCAGTTGTGGTTTTTGGCGCGACCGTAATCATTTTGCGGGGTTCACTTCGAGTAACACGTGAGGGCCTTCTCAGAACTCACGAAATTCAATGCCTATTACCATGCGGCAAGATCTTTCCGAGCTAGTCATTGGAAGATCGCCTTTCATCCAGAATGTCTCCAACGCGCAATACAATGAGCGCCCTGCGACAATATATTTTTCCAGTAAGGGCCTTTCTTTTTTTTCGGCACTACTTTGCTTCGTGGCCTGTGTTGAAATGTTGAGCCAGAGCCTCAGATCAGAGGGCCTACGTACCCACACATTCCGAAGCATGTTGCCTTCATAAATGAAGGTGCTATCGTGGGGAGTCACGAGCGCTTTCTGGCAACTTGAACCTCGAGGGCCATCAACATTGGTTTACAAATGATTATTTTTACCAGCCTACCACGAATGGGGTCTTTCGAGCTTCTCTCTACAAGACTCGTGCAAGCTGTAAACGTGCAAATATCGTAGAGGGAGGAAGTACCGGCACGAATACGTACCCACAAGGGAGAGGACACGGACACACAGATGCTCTCTTGTAGGTGTGTGTTCAGGGTGTTAGTGCCTCATCGTACAACGAACCAACTCGCCCTAAAGGAAGCTTTACCACTGCCAATATCTCGAAAGGCTCTCACTTTACCTACGCCAACTTGTTTATACCACTGCTTTTTTGATTGTCTTCTCTGTACGTATTTGTATGTATGAGACAGCTGAAACAGCCTGTCACTTCAGAAAATCTAAGCACATCGCACAAACTACTGCGAGCGCCAGTACAATTACGTGGTACTGCTGCTCATGGTGAAATGTACGGCTTAATAATGTTTTTGAAAACACTATTTCGAAGTTACAAAAATGACGAAGATGCGTTTCTGTGGGGCTTTAAAGGGGTCGAGAAGCAGTGCGAAAATAATAGGCTGTGTAAAAAAAGCATTATCTTAAAACGTTATGCTCCCAAATGAATTCAACGCACAGGCAATAGTCACGCCATTGTCAAAGAACCGTCCTATACTTTTCGTTTTACTCGATCATTTCTCTCTCTCTCTCTCTATTTATATTATATATATATATATATATATATATATATATATATATATATATATATATATATATATATATATATATATACTCGAAAGATGGAGTTTGTGGTTTGTGTACAATGTTCCGAGTTACTAAAAAACGTGTAACAATAGCAAAATCTATCGTACTCGAGTGTAAAGACAAATAATCTCGTAAGACGTAACGGTGCTATAGAGATTAAGTTGCCTACAGGTCGTAGAATGAAATATCCGCCAAGGCGGCCGGATTTTCGGGGGATACGTCAATGCTTCAGGACCGTGTGCATACATTTAGGTACAATTCAACAAACCGCAGGTGGTCGAAAATTCCGAAGCAGTTCCCTACGGCGTCTCTTCCAACTACATAGTAATTATGGTACCTTGGCCCATCATCAAATACTTCCGCAAAAAAGTACTATTAACAGTAGTTTGGCAGGCATTCTTTCTGACCACGGTTTCATATATTTGAATTCGCACGACAACGATGGCGAGTACGTATAAAGAAGTCCACATCAAGAACAATAAGCAAAAAATATGTTGGAAATTTCAAAGCCTTCGTAATGTGGTAGCCACATCAACTGCCCACTTCCACACACGAATTGATTTCAGCGTTGTAGGATTTGAGGGAAACATGTTCTTGCATTTTCTTTGAGTTCTGCTGGTTTTCTCATCTTCTAGAGACGTAGAGAAGATCTGAATCATCTAACAGTAAGAAGGCACTCGTCGTAGCTAAATAATAACTAGACAGATCTACCTCTCGTCACAAAGATGTGTACTCTGAAGCGCATTGAGGATCTAAGAAGCCTATCTTGCGACAAGTGTTCTTGGAATCAAAACAGGTATGCCTACATGCACGATTAACACGTTTTCCCACTCACGGGAGCTTCAAGTGTCTTTGGTCATGTTTGAAGCGAATAAAAGTTTGCGCAAGCTACACAGTGAAGTTTTGGTCCTGCAACAGAAAACTCAAAAGCGACGATGAACTCAAATAGGACGGTAACTTTTGTGTGGCCAGTAACTATAACAGAATCGTTCCGGTGAAAGCCCAAGGCTCTGCGGTGTTAAGCACGCCTGGGAGATGGGAGCGCGTGCGGCCACGTCGTGACGATCCGCTGGTAATCCTGTCGCCACGTCGTGACGACCCCGCTGTAATGCTAAAAACACGATAGTTCTCTCAAGGTGCCCATTGCCACCAGTAATGCTCATTGCCACCAGTAAGCCATCCGCTCCTATCATGCTGGAGTGCGCAAAGTACGGATGTACACTTCCCCCACACATCATAATTCGCTCCATGGATATGCTGTCAAGTTTTCACGGTGCGAGTGACGTCATCATGACGTCACTGACATTTGCGCCACCTCTTGAGTAAATCAAAGAACTAGGTGGTCGCGTACCACGTGATATACAAGAAATAGACAGACCTACAAGTTTAGGAGCTTCACCCCGAAAAAAAGCATATGTACAAGCAGTTCCTATCTACGACAATTACAGCAAGATTCACGCATTGTCAAAATGCATGTTTTTCGAAATATTTACCAAGGAGCTGGTTATGACGCATTGCTCAATTTCAAGGCAGGCATTACAAGTCATATCAAAATCTTTGAGTTAACTGGTCACGTGCGTATAATTTGAGTGACGCTGGCGTATGAGGCCAGCCGACTATATTAGGGCAGCTGCGTGACAGACGGAGATAGAGAAGGGTACACCAGCAGAAGTGTTATGTTCAACTGAGCAGCCTACGACCTCTCTTTCGAGCCTGAAGGGCAGTTAATATTTCGCCATATTGTTGGAAACTATAATTTAGAGTAGGCTTCAGCTTCATCCGCGCGACATGCATGATCTGCTGTGCGCGAGCTCAAATTGCAAAACAAAATTTTTCTACGAGAGTGCGCTGTTTAATTACGAACCACGAGGGCGGCGTCTTCCAGGCTGGAGACAAAACGCACGTCACTTCATTTATTATTTTTGAAACAATTGCTTCAAAAACGAAACATTTGCGTCTGAAATCTTGGGAAACTACCAGAACTTGGAAGTCTTTCAAAAATTGTGCGTTGGGCGACAATTGCATCTGACGCTGCTGCGCACATTCAAAACCCGCTGAATGGTTGCATTAGCCGGCTCTGTCTGTATCTCGGTGAGACAGGCGCACGAATGCAAACGAGCTTATTACGACCTTGCGCTCAAGATATTTGGAGAAGCAATCTGCGATCTTCTTTGCGTTATGAACTTTTTTATGTCGATGCAAAATGACGCTCCATTATATGCCGAGTGCAGTTTAATTAGAAATCCAGTGAAAACCTTGACGTCAGAAAGCTTCAACGTGCGTAGCATATTTTCAGACAAATGCTGTGGTTCAAATATTAGAGTGAACGCAGGTAAATGTTTGTATCAGGTGCTGAAGATCTGCGATTCTGTAACACTGCAATAGATATAGAAGTCATCTAGGTATCCTCTATATACATAAAGAAGACAAATGAACTGCTACAACCAACCTGCTTGCATAAAACTCTCGAGTGAACGAGAATTAGACCTATTGGACAATCGAAATTAAAAACTTTTAACGAAACTATCGTATTCGGTTTGTGAATTTTGGGGAAGAAGTTGGCTTTACGAACGTACATAACAATAATGCTAAGAAGATGCCTTCAAGACAATACACCGTTAAGGGGCGAAGCTTCTGAGGGAGGAGCTCTGTCCCATGCCCGTCGTCGTAGCACTGTGTGGATATTTTTAGCCCTATGGATATCCACACGGCTATCCAAATAAATAAGCACATGAATATTCATATGGCCTTTCACGTAAATATTATGTATGAACATCTGAATATCATTTGTGCATTTTGAATAATGAGCACCTGTCTATATACTGTACACGAATGTTATCACATCTTTGCATGGAATTGGTGTTGATAGTCCGCCTGAGCTTCACCTTCTCGCCGTCGTTCCCTTCGTGAGTACGCTGCTATTTTTTCTGATACATTTTTTTCGTGATATGTTGTTTCGAAGGGGGAGTTACACGCGGGCTGTGATACGCAAGGAAATATGGCGTCACTACAAATAGCCCGTCAAGTTTTTTATATGGGGCCAAAAAACGTACTTGTCCATCGTCAGAAGCTTCCAGACTACCTTGGCCCTAATGTTTGTTTTAATTGTGAAGCTTTTTTTGCCTACGGCAGGAAATATTGGTATCTATCTATCTATCTATCTATCTATCTATCTATCTATCTATCTATCTATCTATCTATCTGTCTGTCTGTCTGTCAGTCTGTCTGTCTATCTATCTATCTATCTATCTATCTATCTTTCTATCTAGCCGCCTACTCGGAATGCTCTCGTGACTACCTCATTTAATTAGTGGTGACTTAAATTTGAATAATTTTAATTTGAATAATGCTCTCACAGAACGCTTGTGCTCGTGTCTCAGTGTTTTCAATTTGTTTTTTGTTTCAAATTTAAATTTGAATTTTAAATTTGAATAATGCTCTCACAGAACGCTTGTGCCCGTGTCTCAGTGTTGTCAATTTGTTTTCCTGGAAATCCTGGGAGCTGCCGCTCCCTCCTTTGCGGTGATGCTTCAGGACACACCTGAGAATGTTCCAGGCGTGCAACCGTCGCACCGGACTTCGTCATCCAGGAAGCGTAGCAACGCGTCGAGCGACACCGACAGTGAGGCAACCGATTTGTATTCGGACGGCTTTGAGTCATCGGATGATGACTTCACGGTCGTCATGAATCGATCTACAAAACGAAGACTGCTGCGAACGGCATCGTCGGCAAGTGTTTCCACCGTTAAGACTGCACCACAGCGGTGGCCGCACACCATGCTGTTTATGCCTGAAGACCCTGCATCTAACTTGCGACTCCTCAACAGGCAAGTTCTTTCTGTGCTTCTCGAGGAAACCGCGCCGAATGAGATCAAAGACGTGAGGATCAATGCACGAAAGAATGTCCTTGCTGTAGACGTTATGCACCGTAGCGCACTGCAAAGCCTTCGGCGCATAACAGAAATCGGCAACGTGAAAGTTCGGCCAATGGTCGCTACAGGTTGTAATGGCACTGTTGGCGTCATTTATGATGTGGATCTTTCCATCTCAGCTAATGACCTGCCAATACTAATAAAGCCAGCGACTGAAGGCACCCGCATTACGCACATTACCAGACTCGGCAACTCACGCTGCTTGAGGCTTGTGTTCGAGGGAGACAGCCTTCCCTCGTATGTCAAAGTTGGCCATGTTCGCCACTCAGTGCGTCCTTACATACCGAAGCCACTGCAATGCTACAAGTGCTTCAAGATGGGACACGTAAAAGGTGTCTGTGAGAACAAAGTTGTGTGTCCGCGGTGCGCTGAGTCTCACTCAAAAGACGCCTGCAGTGCCACCATACTACGATGTCCAAACTGCCACGGCGCTCATGAGGCCTCATCCAAAGATTGCCCGCAGGTGCGAAACGAGCACGCGGTACTCAGGCGTATGGTGCGGGACAATTCAACGCACAGGGAAGCTGCCGCTACACTACGCCGACGACGGCGTCGTGGGCGAAGACCATCACGGAAAAACGCCTCTACCGATAGAGAGATGTCATCCTCTATCAAAGAGGCTGACCCACAAACACCGAGCTCACTGAAGACGGATACTGCCAAACAGAAGAAAGGGACAGCAGTCGCGCCTTCCGAACAGTGGCCCTCTCTTCCACGACGTCAACCTACTTCGGAGCTGCATCAAATCCCGCCGCCGTCGACGACCCCTCAAACCAGTGATGCGATGAATGAAGATCAAGTGATAAGCTTGCTGCAATCGCTGATGAGTACCATGCGTGTTCTACTGAGTAATATGAAGACTTCTGCTGCGCAAACCGCACTGTATGTGCTGGACACCCTGAGTCCGGTGCTTGCAGCTCTAAAGTAAAACCATGGCCAGCGAGGCACCGTCGTTTCGAGCGGAAGTCAAGAATGCATCTGTCTTTCAGTGGAATGCCAGAGGACTGAAGTCGCGCATGTCTGAATTTAGACAATTTGTATTTGTGAACCGCTTCCCCATTATTGTGATTTGTGAACCCAACCTGTGTGCTTCACTCAAGCTGTCAAGATATAAGTGCTTTATGTCCTCCACTCACAGAGACTGCAGCAAAGTTATTGTATTCATGCGCCATGACCTCACTTACGTTCACCACAGAGTCTCGCCTGATGAAGGGAATCAGTATGTGTGCCTTACTGTGAAGAAGCATAAGGTTGCTTTCACGATTATCGGAGCTTACTTATCTCCATCAAGCCGCCTTGACTGCGAGCGTTTACGCGGTATTCTGACATCAACTCCAAGGCCATGGGTGATCACTGGCGACTTCAATGCCCACCATTTCCTATGGGGAAGCTCCAGGGACAACTCTAGAGGAAGAAAATTGGTGTCCTTAGCCTCGGAGTACGAACTCTGCGTTTGTAACGATGGAAGCCCTACATATTTACGCGGATCAGCCTTTAGCAGCTGCCCGGACCTTACATTGGTTTCTCGCTCACTTATCAGGAAAGTGCACTGGTTTTCGGATCTGGAAACGCGGGGCAGCGACCATATACCAACTTACCTCTGTATAGAAGGTTTCACCAGCTCCAAGTCCTCAAGAGGCCTCAAGTACAACGATTGGCCGAAATTCAAAATGTTCATGGAAGACTGCTGTACCGACGGCTCATCATATAACCTAGAAGACTCGATAAAGGATGTCCTGCAGAATACCACGCATACACATTTGACTAGTCACAAGCGCACCGATTTCGACATCGAGCTTGAGAAACTTCGCGCAATACGCCGTCGTGCAGAACGAAGGTACCGACGGACAAAATGCATGGATGATTTGAGGCTGGCTAGACGCATTCAAAAGAAACTGCAGCGGCATATAAATAAACTGGCTAGGCGACATTGGACATCCTTTTGCGAGTCGTTGGATTCACGAAAGCCCCTATCACTGATATGGCGAACTGTCCGGGGTCTTAGCACAACCTTGGGTCAGCGACACCCGTTTAAATCTCTGGCACTTCACCTTCGATGCAGAGAGATTGACGTCGCAGAATCTTTCTGTAGAAGAATAGCCGGTGATTCCAGTTTCACAGTATCAAGAACGGGAACGTTTGACAACCCACCGCCCTCACGTGATCCCCGTATGGAATGCCAGTTTTCTATGGATGAGCTAGAGGCGGCACTGGCTCTGTGCAGACGTTCTTCAGCACCCGGTCCTGACGGCATTACCTATCGTGCCCTTTGTAATCTTGGAGACGAAGCTCGGAAGGCACTCTTACGCCTATACAACGACTCCTTGCAGACTGGTACTGTTCCCCAGGCATGGAAGTCAAGTCGCCTCATTCCACTTCTAAAGGCAGGTGAATCTCCTTTGGATATTGCCTCATACCGTCCTATCGCACTTGCCAGTTGTGTGGGAAAAACGATGGAACGAATGATTCTAACACGAATGGAGTGGTATTTAGAGCACTACGAAATCTATCCAGTATCCATGACCGGATTCAGGCGCGGCCATTCGTCAATCGACAACGTTGTTGATCTGGTGACATATGTTCAACACCACAAAGCCTATAAGAGACTGTGCGCCGCCCTGTTTCTAGACGTTAAGGGGGCTTACGACAATGTCACCCATGAAGCCATCCTTAGTGCTTTGGAAACAGTAGGTCTTGGTGGCAAGATATATATGTGGGTGTACAGCTACTTACAGCTGAGATCATTTTACGTGATGACAGCGAATGGCCCAACACCTGATTATTACAGCAGCCGAGGAGTTCCTCAGGGAGGAGTGCTAAGCCCTACCCTTTTCAACCTAACTCTCATTGGTCTAGTCGAGCAGCTACCTAGCACTATAGAACTTTCTGTCTATGCTGATGACATCTGCATTTGGACATCAGGTGTGACAAGGCCTCAGCTTCGCGCCCGCCTTCAGAAGGCTGCTACAACGGCGTCATGCTATCTTCGTAAACAAGGCCTCGAGGTGTCCGGCGGAAAATGTGCAGTGGTAGCGTTCACGCGGAAACCAATGTCTGCTTACAGTATATCGATTAATGAAGAATACATATCGTTCAGCAGAAGCCACAGGTTCTTGGGAGTCATAATAGATAGAAACCTGTCGTGGACTCCACACGTGAACTATGTGAAGAAGCGGCTGATCGCAACATGCCACATGCTCAAATTCCTTGCAGGAAAAAATTGGGGAGTGCCCATATCGTCCATGCTACAACTGTACAGAGTGCTGTTTATCGGATTCTTACGGTACAGCTTACCTGCAATGTCTAACACCGGCAAGACCAACCTGCGCGCAACTCAGAGCATTCAAGCCCAAGCACTTAAGATATGCCTTGGAATACCCCGCAGTGCTTCAACGGCTGAAACCATTGCCATCGCTCAAGATCACTCGATAAATACGCATATTATTACCGAGACAATGCGCATGCACCTCAGGCATTATGCCAGGACCCCTTCTCACCACCTGGCGAGCCTAGTTGCTGAAAGGCCCCGCACGACATACGGCACTATTGTCTCCAAGCATCGTTCATCGTTTGCTGAGACATACGCAACTGCATCAAAGCCACTGCTTCCTCCTTGGAGCTTGAGCCGGCCGCGAGTTCACTTAATGATTCCAGGAATGAGGAGAAAATCGGACTTACCGACACATGCCCTGAAACAACTGAGTCTATCCCTACTGGAAGAAAACTACAGTAACCACGTGCACATTTACACGGATGGCTCTACTACGCCATCTAGTTCAGGTGGAGCAGTGGTTATACCATCACAAGGGATAACTCGGTGTTTTAAGACTTCACATGTGACAAGTTCGAAGACGGCCGAACACGAGGCTCTGCGCAATGCACTGGAACACATCAATTCGGAAGAAAGACCAGGTAAATGGGCTGTGTTTTCTGACTCAAAACCAGCGTTACAGTGCCTGATATCAGTTCTCCGACGCGGATGCCACGACCAGTTGACCTACCAAACCGTGAAACTTCACCACCTGTTAATACAAAAAGGCCATGACATCGTCTTTCAGTGGTTACGTGGGCATAGTGGTATAGGCGGCAATGATTCTGCAGATCATGCTGCTCGCACGTCACATAAAGAAGCGAACAGCGTTCCGATACCGCTTTCAAGAGCGGATGCGGCGAGGCAGATTCGTCAACTGGCCCGCAGTCTCACACTGACTGAGTGGAACACACCAAGCATACGACGTACACGACTGCACGAGCTCGACCCTTCACTACAACTCCGGCCTCCACCCGGCCTACATCGACGTGAAGCTTCGCTTCTCTATCGCCTTTGGCTGGGAGTTGCTTTCACGAAAGCTTATACCACGTTAATCAGAATTACTGACAGAGCGGCGTGCGATGTTTGCGGCACCGACGAAAATATCGAACACCTGCTGTGTCATTGTCCTCGATTTGCCTCAGAGAGACAATTACTTGCCAACGCAATGCGGCGACTGGATGATCGGCCTCTTTCTGTGCAGGTGCTATTACAGCAACGTACACATGCCTCGACAGCCCACAAGGCAATGAAAGCCCTGCTGCGTTTCCTGAGAAAGACAGGCTTGTGTGAACGCCTCTGACATGCGGTAGAGTTCTACACGCTGCAGTGAAATTACTGTCAGTCTCTCCCCCACCCCCTTTTTTCCCTCTCTTCCCTCTTTCTCGTCTTTCTTGTCCCCTTCCTTTATCCCCCAGTGTAGGGTAGCCAACCGGATGTCTTTCTGGTTAACCTCCCTGCCTTCTCCCTTTTTGTTGCTTCCTCCTCCCTAAGTTTGAATAAGATGGCAACCCGATTTTAGAAATACATCTTTTGTCAATGTCATAAATAACGTGAATTTCCTACTCTAGACGTCCTCAGCCATTTTTTACAGATACAAGTAACACACCCGTTTACTGCAAGGGACATGGTACACGGGCATGCGGCACGGATGATTCCCAGCTTATATATATTGAGCAACGGCAAAAAGAGGCATTTGAAATTAATATGCGAGAACAATAAGAACCGCCATTGGTAAGGTTGACTTGATATATGCAAAGGTAATGAAAATTAGGATATCATCAGAAATTGAATCCAGGCATTCTACCTGGCACTCAAGTAATATACAACACAGGTGTGCCAGGTCCGGGAACTGCTTTGGAAAATACCTCTCAAGAAGGTGTGACTTCAGTGCAACTTCAATCGTGGTTGTGGTCATGGCTGCCAAATTTCTAACATATAAATAAACACTAAAAAAACAAAACCAGGCCTGCGAGAAAGGCACAGCACAGTCAAAGCGATTGCTAGAAGAGGCGCCTTTCAGAGCCTTTTTTGAACACTCATTGGGTGACTGCTGTAAACTTACTTGCTGGGAACCGTATACGTCAATAATATTAATAATTTGTGGGTAGTAGGCCGGCATGTGCTATGCGATTTTTTTCACCCTTCTTAGTGCGGTATCCGCTAATAACTTGCAAGGAATTTCGGGCCAATTGTTCTTGCTGTGGCTGCCGATATTAAGAAATTACGCCGGAAGCGGGTATGCGCCCACAATTAATAACTAAACAAAAGCTTTCGTAATGGGTTGTAGAAATGGATGACCCACTCGTTATGCTAATCTCATTATTATATCCCTTGTTGTTCTTTTGCTGTTCTATAATGCTTTATTACTTATAATAGCGCGATTCATTTCCCGAAATCAAAACTTTTCTCATAAAAATTTGAATTTTTTCCCGACATCAACCTTGCCAACGACAAGTTTGCAAACAAGTCCCAAGCACCGGCGTGGCTCAGTGGCAGATTACTCGGCTGGCACGCAGCGCAACCGTTTCCGAGGTACACTGTGTTTGGTAGTAGGTTTTTTTTCTAATTTCGCGATAGTTGTTACGGACACCGGCGGCGCCGGCCCGCTACAACGCCACGCGTGCCCCGTGTTTTGATCTCATAACAGCTTTCGCTGTAAGAATAGGCAGAGTCTATACGAACAGTGGGAATCAAGGATACGCGAAGCGCAAAGCAGGAAGGTTGATATGTCACGTTAAAATCAGCTGAGCGTTATGTGGCGGACAGACATAGTACACAGTAAGCACAAGTAAAATTTTTATGCGCACTCACGTATGTAAATTAGATGCAAATATATAATTTATAGTCACCTAACAACGGCACCACTGACGTTTACAATACCAGCAACAGAAGAGGTAGGCTTATATCTTGTACATCAAGCTATCGAACCAGCCGCAAGCTCTCCATGAGCGGGACGTTCAAATCATGTCGTACATGACATGCATGTCATGATTGCATGTTAAAACCTGTACTTTATGTTCGCAGCAGAGTGGCGTCACGCGACGCCTGCTAAGGTGTTTATCACACTAGCGAACCTGCTGCAAGCGCACCAAGAGTGTGGCCTGTAATTTATGCCGTACATGACTTCCATTTGATGATTATCACGTTTGAACGTGTGGTTTATTTCGTGTTCTGTTCACGTCACCTGATATAAAATTTGGTATATTTGAACCTAGCGAAACGGTCGCGAGCATGCTATGAGCGTAGCATGTAGTCATGTTTTATAAGAGACACATATCATAATTATTACGTTTGGACAAGTCATTTACTTTCGTCGTTCATTGACGTCACGTAATACCAAAATTGGCATATGTGAAGCTTGTGAAATGGCCGTGAGTGCATCGTGAGCGACGTATGTAGTCATGTTCCTACATTACATGCGTGTGATCATTATCATGTTTGAGCATAATATTTACCTTCGTCGTCTATTAACGACAAGTGATACCAAATGTGCTATGTGTGGAGCCAGCAAAACAGCCACGAGCATTCTATGCAGCGTAGCATGTATTCATTTTTTGCATGATAAGCATGCCTTGATTACCATCTTTGGACCTGTCATTCGTCTCGTCATCTTTCCGCGTCACGTAATACCAAATTTGGTATATGTGAAGCCAGCGAAATGACTGTGGGTGCACTGCCAGCGTGGCGTGTAGTCATGACTTACAAGAAATGCAATTCGTATATTTCCACATTAAGGCCGGCCACTTATGTTCTCCTTGCAGTCGTGTCATACCATACCGGTTTTGAAATATGCTACAGAGTAGCAAGTAGTCATGTTTTTACATGACTACTTGATGCTGATGACATGCAACTTATGACATTCATGAGGCACAGGTAAAAAATTTCATGATGTGACTAGTCAGTCACGCGTGTCATACGATCATCTTATGCCACACCAATTTAGGTAACGATTCCATTTCGAAATAGCCAGGAGAGCTAAGAGTCGTAGGGGGATAGATAGATAGATAGATAGATAGATAGATAGATAGATAGATAGATAGATAGATAGATAGATAGATAGATAGATAGATAGATTCGCTCAAAGTCACCGAAGTTCCCTGAGAAATGCTTCACATTAAAAAAAATCCCATAAAACTAGTGGCTGAGTGTTTGGCATAAAACTGTTCCTTACAAAGCGTGGCATCTGCCAAATTCTATTCTCTATTTTAACTTGGTAACTGATCAGCACTCTGCGTCCACCTGGCTAAATTCTCTGAGAAAAAAAAGCACCAAAAGTTACAAGGTATTTCACAGCCTCGCATGCCCCACACAAATGCCGCTGATTCGGGTGTTCATCTACACAGACGCATGGTCGACGATGCCATGCTCAACTTCAGCGGAACGCGCCTATTTTGACGCACTTGAGAGTTTGATGAATAGAGCAAGCAAGTAAAGCCTTACACTGCCGGATCTCTGCAAAGACTGCTATAGTGTCTCCATACTCCACCCTCTTCCTTCTCATGTACTCTATCTTATCTCTCACTTTTCCGTTTCACCCTGCCCGTGCTCCAACCTGCAGTTGTTCTTGTTAATGTTCACTGGATAAACGGTTTGTTTTGAGTAATCGGATTTTTCAGCTCGCCGAAATTTCCCTCGCACGCTCACTGATCGCTGCAAAACGACTTCTTTGTTACTTACGCTTTGTTTGTATTTTTGTACGTGAAGAGCTCCTAAATTGTGCGATGTCATGCACAGTACTGTGCAATGAAATCAAGTGCATTTATTTTCAGAAATTTGGGGTTTATGAGGCGCCACTTAGATGGCCAAAAAGAAAACATTGACAATGCGAGAAAGTAAAATAAAGAAAAAAATTGGCAGCATATCCACGGAGTGAATGATGGAGAGTGGGGCGAAGCATTCGTCCGTTCATTCGTTCTTGCTTCCGTCCGTCCATGCGTCCGTCTGTGTGACCGTCCATGCGTCCATCCGCCCGTCCGTGCGTGCGTCTGTTCGTGCGTCCGTCGCTGCGTTCATTCGTGTACCGCTCCTGCGTCCGTTCAAGCATCCATCCATGCATCTGTCTGTGTGTCCATTCATCCATCTATTCAACACTCCAAGTACCACCATCTCGCATCTTTTCATCATATAATCGATGGATGAATGGATGGATGCTATGAGCGTCCCCTTTATAACGGGGTGGTGACAAGTATGCCACCAGGCTCGACAAAAAAAAAGAAAAAAAAACCTTTTTTTCTTTTTTGATGTTGGCCTAATGCCTCTACTTCGATAAATTCTATCTTATTGGAAAAAAAGGTAAATTTTCAGCTTACGTTCTCTGCCATTTACGGCACACTGTCCATATTTTATTTTTCCAATATTTATTTTTGTCCTTTCTCTCTAATTTTCTGCCACCAATACTCTAACCGTCTCTTACTTATTTCAATCGCGGGTGTGTTCAGCTTTCCATTGTTGTCCCTAAAACCCAAGGCTTCCTGTAGGCTCGTGCCCAAACGTACACCTGGATGGATATCTCCACATTCAATCAGAACATGCTCCGCCGTTTCCTTATCTTTCCCGCAGCATGTGCATTGTTCTTCTTCTTTACTGAATCTTGCTTTATAACTACGCGTTCTAAGGCAACCCGATCTCGCTTCAAACAGTAAAGCGCTTCCCCTTGAATTATCGTAAAATGCCTCCCTCCTTATTTCATTTTTGCCCTTTCGGTAGTTACTCAAAGCCGGTTTTTTCTCCATAGCTGCCATCCAGTAAATCCTCTCCGCCTCCCTGACTTTTCCCTTAACGCTCTTTGTTGACATATGGCTTACAATACCAGCCGTATATTTACTAGTGAGTCTTCTAGTTCTTTTTCTCCACTGTGTGTCCACGCTCTTCCTATACAAATAACGGAACACCTTCTCTGCCCATCTACTCTCCTTTATATTTCTTAGCCTTTCTTCGAACCTTATTTTGCTCTGCGCTTCCCTCGCCTCAAAACCTGCCCACCCCATATCGCCCTTTAAAGCCTCGTTTGTCGTCTTCCCGTGAGCACCCAACGCGAGGCGTCCCACAGTCCTTTGATTTACATCCATTCCCGATTGCACCTCTGCCCTCATGCACACCACTGAGTTCCCAAAAGTAAGCCCTGGAACCATTACACCCTTCCACAGACCTCGAAGCACCTCATACCTATTGTATCCCCACAACGCTCTGTGCTTCATTATTGCCGCATTCCTCTTTCCCTTTGCTGCCGAGGCTTTTTCCTGTACCTCCATGTATCTATCACTCTCATTTACCCATACTCCAAGGTACTTGTATTCACTTACCCTCGGTATTTCTTGGCCTTGTATGGACACCGTCTGATCACAGGGATCATTGAATACCATCAATCCACACTTCGTTACACTGAATCCTAGTCCAAGAGCTTCACCTTCCCTTCCGCATATATTCGCCAGCTGCTGTATATCATCTCGACTGTCCGCAAATAAGACGATATCGTCCGCATAAAATAAACCTGGAAGCTTCTGCTCAATCATCATGCCGCCCTGTTTGTGTGACAGATTAAAACCAATGTTGCTACCTTCTAGCGCTTTTTCCATACTCACCATGTACAGCATGAATAACAGCGAGGACAAAGGACATCCCTGTCTCAGACCCTTGCTAACCTCAACGTTCTCTTTGCCACGCATTCCTTCCCACTCTATGCAAACTGTATTTTCTCGGTATATCTCCCTCAAAAGCTGTATACAGTCGTCGCCCATGCCCATTCCTTTCAATATATCCCACAAAATTTCCTGATTAACGTTGTCGTATGCCCCAGTGATGTCTAGAAAAGCCACGTACAAGGGCCTATTCTCTATTTTAGATATTTCTATACACTGAGTGAGAACAAACAGGTTATCGTCTAACCGCCTGTCGACTCGAAATCCGTTCTGAAGTTCTCCCAAAATATCGTTATGTTCAGCCCATGTTTCTATTTTCATTTTTACTGCTTGCATCGCCAACCTGTATAGTACCGATGTAATGGTTAGTGGTCTATACGAGCGAATCTTGTCCTTTTCTCCCTTGCCTTTATAGATTAAGTTCGTTCTACTTTGTCGCCAACTGTCCGGTATTTGTCCGTCCTTTAAGCTTTTTTCTACTGCTTTTAACAATGCTTCTTTAGTGTTATGTCCTAGTTCGTTAATGAGGCTAACGGGAATCCCATCTAAACCCGCGGCAGTGCGCTTTGGAATTTTTCCTTCGGCCTTTTTCCAGTTGAAATTATCAAGTACTAGCTCTTCCTCTGTTGCTTTCTCCGCCACACTTTTACTCACCGGGGAGATCCCCTGGACGCTCTTTTGAAACGAATCGGCTGTTACCTTTTGGATGTAACCTAGCGCTTCGTACCCTTCCAATTGATTTCCTCCTTCATCTAGAATATGTTGTTGCGTTGTGACAGACTTCCTACCTAGCGCCTTTATGTGGCTCCAAAAAATCCTAGGCGCGGCCTCCTTTTTTTCGTGTATCTCTGTCATCCAGCGTTCACTTTCACCTTTAATTTTTGCCTCTACCAATTTCTGTACAAGGGATTTTTTCTCTAAATATATTTCCCATATTTTTTTTTACTTCGTCCTGCGGCCGCTTCTCCTTTTTTGCCTTTCTATGCTCCCGTGATGCTTCGCGTCGCTTCTCGATCGCCTCCCGGATTTCCTTGTTCCACCAACTTTTTGGCTTCCTTTTTCCTTTCCAGCAAACAGTTTTCTTCTCTTTCCCTATCTCCTTCGTCATTAGATGTAACAGCTCACTATACTCCCAGTCCTTGCCTGGTATTTCGCCTACTTCTTCCTCGACTCTTGCGGCTATATTTATTATTTGTTTGTCATTTAAATACGAGCTGCCAGACTTTGATTCCATGCTCATATTTTCAGTTTCGTATCCCATTTGTAATGTTATTCGTTTATGATCACTACCCAAGCTGTTATTGCCTTCCTCGTCTATCCTCATTTCTGTCAGTTTGTGGTAAATTCCTTCAGTCATGAGACAATAATCAATACTTGATTGCTTGTTTCCGACTTCCCATGTGATCTGGCCGTCACATTTAGGCCCCGTGTTAACTATCTCCAGACTATGTTGCTCGCAAAGATCTAGTAATAACTTCCCATTGGTGTCTGAATATCCGTCAAGGTCATGTATGTGGGCATTCATGTCCCCTAGAAGGATGATTTCGGCCCCATTACCAAATTCCTTAATATCCGCACTCATGCAATCCACTATCTCCTGATTCTTTTCTCTGCAGTTATTCCCCGTCCACAAGTAGGCTACCCCTAGCCACGTTTCCTTTCCACCTACTGTGCCCAGAACCCAGAGGTGCTCTGAACACGTCTGTTTCACTCTAACCCATTTGGCTCCGCGATGAATTAGCATTCCTACACCCCCACCTTTCCTTTCCGATATGGTCCTGTTACACCCTTCCCAAACATAATTTTCAATATGTGGTGGCTCTTCCAAGTCTCTAAGGTGTGTTTCTGTAACCGCATACACGCCTATCTGTTCTTTGTTTAACTGCTCCTCAATCTCTAACAATTTTGCCTTCTTTCTGCCACCCTGCATGTTTATGTAACTAATTGCAACACGCGCCTTTTTCCTTTTTCTTTTACCTTTTTTCTGGTTTTTCGCAATTCTACCTGTCAAAGCGTCCTCCTGGTTGTTTTCCCTGTTACGAGCTACCCCGGACTCCGAAGGGCCCGTGAGCCCCCCAAAAAAGCTACTGTGCGTCCTGCCAGTCGCCAGCCCACCTCGTGTCCAAGCCTCTTATCGAAATGAATCTTGTCTCTTTGGAATCCACCCCACCTGTGCACTTCCCTGTTTAAATCCACTACCTCGAAACCCTTCTCTCGACTAATTCGCCATATCTCTTTGTTTGCGTCGACAACCGCTCATTGCAGGTTGACGTTGCGTACTGGTACTTCCGGTACTGTGCATACTACAATTTGCACCTGGGGGGACACGGCGCGCATGTCATCCACTCCTTTCGCCAAGGTCGTCGCTAGTCCTGACGATTCTTTTTTCAGGACGTCATTTAGCCCTCCCGCAATTACAACAAGGTTACGATTGTTAGCTTTAGCTGCGAGTTGTTCACCCGCTTGACTCATTACTGTCCCCAGCGTTTGTCCTGGGAACGTCCCTATCGCAACTCTCTTGTCGCCTTTCACCCTTTCTTTAATTGTCGCTGCGCATCGGACTAAATTTGAGTCACCGGCGATGCTGACCTGTTCAGACATTCCTTCTGAAACCTGCACCTGGCTGCTGACTAGGTGACTAGCGTGAGTCACGGCTGCTGGTTTGCTCCCTCCCTCCCTCAAAACTACTTCCCGGTAGCTGGGCCCTGTGGCCAATGTATCTGCCTTTGTCATGCCTGTTTCCTTCATCTCTCCCGCACGGGGGGTCGTCGCCATATTGCTTCCGCCGTCACCTGCGTCTTCGTTCCCTTTCACGACCTTCGATAGGCCCTTCTCGGCTGACCGGAGCCTTTCTTCCATGGCTGACGTTTTCTCTCGCTCCTTCGCCAATGCATTCTCCAGCTCTGCAATTTTCTCCATGAGCCCACTCTGGACCGCCATCATATTTCCCCATATAGAAGCACCGCCATCCAGCGGACATTCCAAGGACTAAACGAGAAGTGGCACACGCACACTTTCTTACGGCTTGCGCTTCGGGTCTACTTCCCGCCTTTAACCACCTCGAGTTCATGGTATATACTCGTTCACTCAATTCATGGCACTGCGGCCCAACGCTCGCTAAACCTTTCTAAAACCAAGAAGGTTACGCCCAGCGAGTATAGCGTAGCAGCCTTTTCCTGCCAGGTTGTGCTCAATCTACATGTCAATGGCGGCTAATGGGAAATGAGAGACAGGATAATTCGCCTTTTACTTACTTACGGCTTGCGCTTCGTATCTACTTCCCACCTTTCACCACCTCGAGTTTATTCATGGTATATACTAGTTCATCGTATTCATGGCACTGCGGCTCAACGCTCACTAAACCTTTCTAAAGCTAAGGAGGTTACACCCAGCGAGTATAACGTAGCAACCCTTTCTCGTCAGATTGTGCTCAATGTACATGCCAATGGCTGCTAATAGGGATCGCAGCGTGCGCGTTAACTAAAAGCCGAATGCTCCTGTCTCTCATTCCCCATTAACATCCATTGGCATGTACATTGAGCATATTTTTTTATTGTTCAACAACGCACAGAAGAAATCTCTCACCGGCAACACCTTGGAGGTCAAACTGATGTATTCATTACATACTAACACTGCCACGAGGGATGACCTGGCGCCGTTATAAGATGCTTCGCCCCTAAAATGCGAGACTATGCTGATATTTAATGCCATACGAACCTACTTGGAGGCAATAAACTTAGCTCGCTTTCCCATCAAAAGTGAGAGCTTAGCGTCAAACGTTCATTTTTGCTACGCTGGATATTGCACGAAGTTTCTGTGTACAGTGGAAAGGCTCAGAAATTATAGAGATACAAAATAATGATAAAGTAGGTGCACTGCGTGAACGGAAATAGCACTACGCAAACTGCTAAGCTTGAATTTGCAGCTGAATACCGTTGCTCTTTTTAGAAGTTTGGGAGAATTGTGCGAGAACTTGTGCCTGGCTACTCCTAATACTGCCGTGTTTTCAGGGATTACGAGATTTCTCGCTTATTTACACATTCACAATCGTAAAGAAGTGACAAAGATCTGGTAGGAACAAGTATTGTTAAGTATTCAAGAAGGTTAGTGTTTGCTGCGTAATTTGTTATTATTTTTAATTCAGACGGAATATCCTAATAACAGAATGAAACTGCTTCAGCTTCGCGGCATATTACTCACCTCTTCAAGGTAACTTGTTGAGTGCAATGTTTTACGGTATCAATTTTGAAGATGTAAATAACTACCAACTGCCAGTGTTTTTGTTCAAATTGTTGCTTTTCACCACCCTGAAAATGCAGCAGGCTTCGTAATAAGCCAATTGTGTACGAGGTTTACTGCAATTACCTATAACTATCGCAGGCCAGTGCTCAGACACACTGCGGCGTGTCACCGCAGCTGAAGCCAAAGAAGAACCTATTAGACTTTAATCACAAACGTTCAGCGTAAAATGAACAATGCTTGGAAACGTGTACAAGCTGTTCGGCTCGCAACAGGCATGAACTTTTCACTGCAGAGCAGAGACATACTCAGAAAATGCATGAACAAAGAAAGCACAGCTTTATTGAGCAAGAGACCTGCTCGATTAAGAACGACAGGACGGTGCGGGCTGCTTTGAAAACGCACGCTCGAGAATGCTCGCGAAATGGTGGTGCCAGCTTAGTTTGTCGCTCCTTTATACGGCAACGCATTTGCTTCATTGTTCATCGTGGTCCGCTGTGTCAGTATAGTTTCAGGGCCTAACATGAAATTATGCGTCCTCGGGCCTTCCTATGTTTGGGGAATTCATCAAACGTCTAACTACCGAGTTCCTTTATAGGCCGTTCTAGTCTTCAAATCTTCAAAACAAAACCTCTGCTTAATTCCGCGGAATGTTGAAGGCAAGCGAGGGCTTCACGTCTGTATTTCCCTCACGTTTTCTTAAACACGTCATGTATATTCAGCCCAGCATGTTTGGTTTACTGTTATTGTTTGCTTTTATGGTGCAACTATAGCTTGAAGGAAGCGCTTAAACGTCAGTTCTACCAGACTGCACCAACAAAACTGCTCTTAACCACTTTCCGTCCAAGAACAATCCGCGTAAAAGGGGTGTTTACTATTCCTCCAAGCGTGGTTAGCTGGCTAGATATTTTTGCTTATTATTACAAACAGTTCAAAACTTTTCAGCAACGTTTTGAGTGTGAGCGTTGCAGGAATAGTGCATGGTTTAGTAGCTCTCTCGTTAACCTAAACATACATGACCGCATGTTTATGTCTTGGGCGTTGGCTATACGGGGCCCTGACACTGTGGTTTATAAATCATAGAATATTCTGGTGATTTTTTACCCTTGGGGCATGCCTATCATGCGTGCCTGATTCACCAGAAATGAGTCTTCGGCAACAACATGCAGCGTCTATCAGAAGTCGACACATACATATTGAGTGACGTATCACACTGAATTTCACCTTCTTCATACGGAAGCTTAAGCGAGGCACCGGTGGTTAGTACACTGAACACTCCAGCTCATGCACTTGAGAGCTCAGTAGATGTTACGGTGCTTGGTTTTGAAACAGTGCCACTTAAAGTTAGTCAGTTATCCCCATTTTTCACTTTGCTTTCGAAAACTTTACCCAAAGCACCACCTTAGTGAAAGTGCGTAATGAGTGATTTCAAGGTAGCAATTGTAGCTGCAACATGGTGGCCACACAGCAAAATTGAAGTTGATATCTTTTATGAAGAACAAGTGGTAGCATTCAATGCTGTGCGTTTCAATCCTGTCATTTTAAAGGGTTTGAATATCAATATACGTTCATTTATTGTGTTTAACAGTTCTGTTGATATTTTGCCAACTTTACACTACCCGAGTTATTAGTAGGTGTCCTATACTCTTAACGCCACACATACTATAGTTGAACTGCATTAAAGCGATAGGTAAAGCGACTGGCAGTGAGGGACTTACACTTGTAAAGGAACGCGTCTACTCAGGATAAGTAGTAATCGCGGAGTCAAATTAAGGCATTGAAATAACTAAAATATTAAGCATAGGATTGGGTACCACTATCACTCAAGAGGAGTGTATATATAAAAACTGCAGCTTACCGGCAGTTAACCGCAGAGAAGAGAAGAGGAGGCCTAAAAAGAGGGTTCTACTTGAATGGAGGATGACGTAGCGAGCAATGCAAAAATAAGATAGGAAATATCTCAATGGACAGGAATGGAGAAGTGTCGGTCAAGGAACAGACGGCTCTTGAGGACATGTTAGCCGAAATTCAAACGAAGATAGTGACATGACCCGGGAAGTAGCGTGTAGTCGAAATAATTACTGGTCATTACCAATAACCAGACTGAAGCCAGAAGAAGGCAGAGGCATGGGAGGGAGACAAAGTCTGGCGGCGAGGTGAAATGACGAAGCTAATGGGTTTAACGCGTTCGCAGCAAACAACGGGCAGGGTTTGTAGGAAAAGCGTGAGCTGTGAAGCTGCTCCGCAGTGAGTGCAGTCAGGTTTATAAGGATAATTATGATGAATACGATGACACTGGTGGTACAATGTCCACCGTAGTATGAAATGATCTTTCTGCTCGGTTGGTAACTTGACTATCGCGGGTTTTATTCCGGCCACGTGTTCGCATCTTCAATGAGCCATAACACTAGATGCCCGCGTGTCGTGCATGTTGGTGCATGTTAAAGAACACCAAGTGGTCGAAATTTGTGAAGCCAACACTACGGCAGGCCTTATAATCATATGGCGGGTTTCGCGCAAAAAATACCCCGTATTATTGTTATCGTTACACTCAACTTATATCGAAAATCGCTGTCTATCAAGAGCGTATATTGTAGCAAGTGATTGTAAACGTAATTGAACGCCGTGTAACAAGTTGACCAAATAGTCAATTTTGCAATTCTAACGCGTCCAGCAGGTTTTCACATTACGTGCCAGACGATATCTGCGAGAGAACTAAATTGGTAGCATGAAGCGTAATACCATAAATTATTCTTAATCTGAGGCACCACCATGATAATGGAAGGTGACGTGCCCGACGGCCGTTATTACCGTCTGCACCGGAGGCTCAAATTTAAAACGCACCACCTGTTTTTGCGCGTGGTATCTTCATAGTAGATATGCCTGCTGGCATCCAAGGGCCGACGGTGTCCGTAGTGAACCCTTTATTACCATGACGCCCAACAGACATCGTTTGGCACGGATGTCTAAGAATACTTTGCCAGAATTTGATGAATGCCTGTTCGCAAATTCGCAGCAGTCAGAGCAATATTTCTCGTTATCAAACAAAAATATGCGCTCGTTAATTTACTGGAAGTGAATGGTTTCATTTCAAGACCCTGTAGAGGACTCGAGAGGTATTTTTGCAGTAAATATTGAATGCATATTGAATACAGCATATACGCAGGGTAACGTGTGTGAATCATGATTTACACGTTCAAAGACGGACGGGAATATTTCGTTCTGTACACGAAGACACAAGACTCATAGGTTTGAGGGTGTTGAAAACAGCTTCCATGAAAACAAAAACGGTCGTCTGCCTACGCATATAGCCAGAAAAGGCGTTCTATATAGTTGTGTACTGTTCTAAGTAGCTTTCAGTGAACAACCCGAGGTATATCGTAGCTCGTGTCTTCAATTCATATCAGTCCTGCACTGTAGAATTAAAATTACCTGTAAAAATGAACAAGAAAAAAAAAGCATTTAGCGAACTAAAACTCAACACTCCGTACATGCTACTTCCCGTCAAAGCTTGAGAAAAAACGCTTCTTTGAGTCCTTGGGTAGTGTTTACACGCACAGCAGATGGAGCTTGCAGGCTCACCATTAAATTTGCGGAGATTGTTCACTCCTGATTCAAACTTTTTTCTGCATCAAGTTCTATGTTTTATGACTTTCACTTCTATACAGGAGACGAACCACACATTGAATTAAAAGTGTACTCTTGAAAAGAAACCTCTAGAGAATACATGTGAGTGAGATAACAGAAAATGCTACCAAAAAAGAGCCATGATGTTTTTTTTCGTTTGTGTGTGTGTGCGTTTTAGCTTCATTTTTGCGTCTTTTTTTGCTTCCGGAAGCGAACATTGCGATACGACACAGGCACATTACGTGGGCAGGGAGTAGACAGACACAAATAGGACCTCTAAAAGACAACATATCCTTCGAGAAATGAAGGCGAATCATGACAGAAGCCACAACACTGTACCAGCAAGTTCTTGTTCACTGTCGAACTTAGCTTTCTTATTTTTTTCTATTTCTTTTTATAACGCGGACACACGATTGATGCGGCAGTGCCGGCATTTCTTCTTTAGCGATCCTGGCCCTGTGTTTCACGTCTGTTTTTTGTTCAGATTTTCTGGGAACACGCTCTTAGTGAAATCTTCTTCGCGAAAGTCGACAGGAAAACTTCATGTTCTTTTGAGAAACACAGTCTATGGTGCTATTATAAAGGAAAAGTTAAGCTATAGCTGAAAAAAAAAAACACTGCTGTGTGAAAGATATAAGATGAAACAATAGGTAAGAAGGAATAAAAACAAAGTTATTTATTTTTCGAACACTCATTAGAAAGCTATTAAACATATCAAATGAGTGTTGTAAAGCCCATGGGGTCATCATACCATCCGTGGTAGAAGTAAAACTGTTTCCTTGACTGCCTGTATATACCGAACTGCCTGTATAATGCCTGTATATACCGAAAAGGTAAAGTCAGTGTTAATTAACAAACTTGCAGGTGCTTGAAAATCTCTAGATTATGATTAGTTGTAATCACATAGATCAACAACGTTGCAATAAATTAGTCACCTAGATTTTCTTGTGCACGTGTGCACAAGCGTGAAACTTTATTGTAGATATACCTTTACCTGTGACGTTATTTTGACGTTGCAAAGACGACGTTGCAAAGATGTCTTTTATCTGCGTAGCACTCCTTATAGTCTTGAATGGCCACGCGGCACCTGCCTCCCGCAAGCCCCAAAACGCGTGTTTGAGAGGAAAATTTTCGCATGTTGGAATTTTTCCTGTTATGAGAACACCTCCACATTGACTTCCCGTGTTTTGCGACCGAGCGGTGTCGTTATGATAAAAGGCCCTGATATCTCATAAGAATCGAAGAATAACCGTCGGCGTGTTAAACAAGACAAGCGATACAAAAAGTAAATGCAGTGATGAAGCCACCCCATAGCCCCATCGTTGCATCATTGTGGCGTCACATAACCAGTCGTCACATTATGCCATCATGACATGACGCCATCGTTTCGGCAAAGGTGCGTGATCTTGAAGACAGGGCGTCGTCACGATGGCCGTAAAAATATTTGGAGAGGTAGTTGCTTAAAATAGACGGAGAAGAACCATCGTTTCGGCAAAGGTGCGTGATCTTGAAGACAGGGCATCGTCACGATGGCCGTAAAAATATTTGGAGAGGGAGTTGCTTAAAATAGACGGAGAAGAACGATACTGAGCACGGAGTTTTCACAACATTGCGTTGCCGGGGCAGCCGGTGGGAATCCATAGTTTTCTTTCCTTTTTTTATGAAAAATATTAAAACGACACTGACTAAGCGCTGTCATCTACTTTGTGTCGTAATTCTGCGCCGAAGAAACCACAATTGCTCTGAGCTGCAACTGTTCTTTAAATAACTGCATTAGCTTTCATAATATTTTGTCTAACAAAAAAACGAGCCTTGAAATTTACAGTTTTCCTCATGCATAGAAAACTTTGCTCTGTTTCCACTCGAGAAACTTCGACGTAACCATTCTTGACTATGCTCTTTCACATTTGCTTTCCACCTAGGAAAAACGCATTCATACTACTCCTGTATACTCTGATTTCGCAACCGTTGTGGAGTCGCCCAGTGATTAAAAGCACTCGCTTCCAGATCGAGGAAGCCAAAGTTGAAACCCGGTCGCACTAAGAAAATAATTTACAATTTTTCTTGAGCTTCTGTGTTACACTTGCCAGTTGATGCACAGAAACAATAATACGCGCGTTCCAATCTACTGCCTTCCGTTCCAATGTGCCCATTTGATAATTTTTTGATCAAAACTTTACCCTGTCAATTAACAAACATATTTAGGGAGGGTGCATATTGCCACGTTCCATTTCCTAAGTTTTTGTTATCGTCCCAAAACAGCACACGATTCTTAGCGCAAACCGCGCCTGCAGTTTTCTAGAAGGTTCCGGACTGTAGTAGATCATTTCGATAAGATCACGCCCACTGTGCGAACGGTACAGATTGTTCTGGAAGCTACGCCACCGCCAGCGATAACGCTAGAACATTCGACGGCAAGAGTATAAATGCCGACGCGCTTCGCCGCTTGTCAGTTGTTGATCGAAGGCCGACGCTCCGTTCGCCGCTATCAGTCCGAGACTGCTATCTGTGCGAGACTGCTGCTGTAATTGGACTTTCCGTTTACCGGGCACAGGTTCGCCCAAATAAACAGTTAAACCCCAACACGAAGTCTCCTGTCTTCGGCCACGTCACGACCCCGTGACATCTGGTGGAGGTGCTGCTTCGTTCATGTACCGGACGCCCCCGTCAAGCCGTGAACCCAGCCCACGTCGCGGAGAAGACACCGACGCCAACCAGGAGCAGCGAACAAGCCGCCGACAGCAAGGGCTACCACCGGAGTACGGGCTTCTAGAAGACAAGGCGCGGAAGACCAAGACCATGACTGCGACTGCAGCGACTATGACAACCGCCGCATCCCAGCCCACGATGGTGATGCATCAACCCAGGGAACCAACAATTTTCCATGGGTCATCGTTCGAAGACCCGGAGACCTGGCTGGAAACATACGACCGTGTGGCCGCCCTCAACCACTGGGACAACGAAGAAAAGCTCCGTCGTGTGTACTTCTACCTGGAAGACACCGCAAGGACCTGGCTAGAGAATCATGAGTCCACGCTCCGAACGTGGGATGTCTTCTGCGGCGCATTTCTGCAAACGTTCGCGAGCGTCGCTCGCAAAGAAAGAGCCGCTGCTCAACTAGAGACCCGGGTTCAGCTTCCAAATGAGAAGGTTGGAATTTTCACAGAGGAGATGACCCGCCTATTTCGTCACGCTGACCCAGACATGCCTGAGGAGAAGAAAGTTCGTTTCCTCATGCGAGGGGTCAAACAGGAGCTCTTCGTGGGACTAATGAGAAATCCACCGAACACCGTCCAAGAATTTGTATCCGAGGCGACCACCATCGAAAAAACCCTTGACATGCGCACCAGACAGTATAATCGTCGCCTGATTCCAGAATGCGCTGCTGCTCAAACCAGTGACTCTGAAAACCTGCGTGAAACGATCCGAGCGATCGTGCGGGAAGAGCTGCGCAAACTGTTGCCTTCGGCGCACCCTCAAGTGGATTCGATCGCCGACATTGTGCGAGAAGAAGTTCGGCAATCGCTTCAAGTTCCCCACGCACCGCTGCCCGAGCCGGAAGCTATGAGCTACGCCGCTGCACTGCGCCACAACGCTCCTCCCCGTCCACGCCAAAACGCCGCCCCATCGCACTTCCGTCGACAGACGCCACCGCCGCCCCCACCCCCACCGACGTCATACCGTTCGCCAGCGGCCCAGCGCAGTGCACCGAGGAAGACTGACGTCTGGCGCACCCCTGACCATCGCCCGCTCTGCTACCACTGCGGCGAGGCCGGACACACATATCGCCGTTGCCAGTACCGACAGATGGGACTGCGTGGCTTTGCCGTCAATGCACCGCGTCCACAGCCAGGAGAACGACCACGTGACATCGCCGACTACCTGACAGGAACTCGGTGGACACCACGAAGCCCTTCGCGTTCCCCGTCGCCCAGCCGCCGCACGTCACCGCACCACCGGCAGTACTCTGGCCCAACGCGGGGCCGGTCTCCTAGCCCGTATCCGGGAAACTAAGGGCAGCAACCGGTGGAGGTGCGGTTGCTGTGCGACGAACTACCGAAGATCCTCCGACGACGACGACGCCGCGACGGAGCTTTCCGAACACAACGCCAAACAGGCAAAGCCCTGACGGTGAAATCTCACTTACCGAAGGTGGCCTGACGACGCAACTTGGAAGCAGCGGAACAAGCCGACGCAGCCGTGACCCGACGCCACGCCCTAACTGTAATGCGAGACGGCGAACTAGCGACCTCGACGTTCTTATCGACGGCCACAGTGTGACCGCTCTCGTCGATACTGGAGCCGACTATTCTGTCATCAGTGGGTCGTTCGCCGCGAAGTTAAAGAAAGTTAGGACAGCTTGGAAAGGCCCTGAAATCCGCACAGCCGGAGGTCATCTCGTAACGCCTGCAGGAATCTGCACAGCGAGAGTCACCATTAACGGCCGTATTTATCCTACAGACTTCGTAGTCCTACAGGGTTGCTCGAGAGATGTCATCCTTGGCATGGACTTCTTATGCCTCCATGGTGCTGTCATCAACTTAAAAACAAAGTCGATAACGTTATCCACAAAAGAAGCACTACCGACGCGCACGCCGTCAGGACACCATGCCTTGAATGTGCTGGAAGAACAAGTCACCATTCGGCCTCGCTCAAGCGTCATTATTTCAGTCGGCGCTCCTAAATCACCTGACTTGGAAGGCGTCGTTGAAGGCAGTCAGCATCTGTTGGTCACCCGAAATATTTGCGTCGCAAGAGGAATTGCAGAGCTGCGGGGAGGCAAAGCAACGGTTATGCTCACGAATTTCAGCAATGAGTACAAACATGTGAACAAAGGAACAACGGTCGCATACATCGAAGAAATTGTCGAAGCCACCAGTGCTTTCGCCCTCGCCGATTCTGCGGAACCTGCTCAGAGGAACCAAGCCCCTCCTATAGCTTTCGACGTCAATCCCAGACTTCCAAACGATAACCAAGAACAGCTCAAGACCCTGCTTCTGCAATACGAAGATTGCTTTTCGTCGTCATCGAAAATTCGGCAGACCCCAATCACGAAACATCGCATCATAACCGAAGAAAATGCCAGACCACTCCGTCAGAGTCCGTACAGGGTTTCGACGCGAGAACGTGAGGCCATGAAGAGACAAGCTGATGAAATGCTGCGGGATGACATTATCCAGCCGTCCAAGAGTCCATGGGCATCCCCCGTGGTGTTAGTGAAGAAAAAGGATGGAACCCTACGTTTCTGCGTCGATTATTGCCGCCTGAACAAAATCACAAGAAAGGACGTGTATCCTCTCCCACGAATAGACGACGCACTTGATCGGCTCCATAATGCCAAGTACTTTTCGTCAATGGACCTCAAGACTGGCTATTGGCAAATCGAAGTCGACGAAAGAGACCGAGAGAAGACGGCGTTTATAACACCGGACGGCCTCTTCGAGTTTAAGGTGATGCCCTTCGGCCTTTGCTCAGCGCCTGCAACTTTTCAACGCGTTATGGATACAGTACTGGCAGGATTGAAGTGGCAGACTTGCCTTGTGTACTTGGACGACGTCGTCGTGTTTTCCTCGAGTTTCGACGAGCATCTTCGGCGCCTTGAAGCTGTACTTCAAGCCATCAAGACTTCCGGACTCACACTGAAGCCAGAAAAGTGCAGATTTGCGTATGAGGAGCTCTTGTTCCTGGGGCACGTTATCAGCAAGTCTGGAGTTCATCCCGATCCACGGAAAACAGCCGCCATCGCCGACTTCCCGCCGCCCACTGACAAGAAAGCAGTGCGCCGATTTCTGGGCCTGTGTACCTATTATAGGCGGTTCGTGAAAAACTTCGCCCGCATCGCCGATCCTCTCACTAACCTTACCAAGGCCGACGTGGAGTTTAAGTGGGAAACGCCGCAGGAACACGCTTTCCAGGAGCTAAAACATCGCCTCCAGACGCCTCCGTTACTTGCCCATTTCGACGAATTCGCCGAGACAGAAATACATACTGACGCAAGCAGCGTAGGTCTTGGCGCCGTTCTTGTGCAGAGGGCTGACGGACTTGAAAGGGTTATTAGTTACGCCAGCCGATCGCTATCCAAAGCAGAAGCAAATTATTCCACAACAGAAAAGGAGTGCCTGGCCATCATCTGGGCTACGTCGAAATTTCGCCCCTACCTCTACGGCAGGCCCTTCAAAGTTGTGAGCGACCACCACGCATTGTGTTGGCTAGCCAACTTGAAGGACCCTTCAGGTCGCCTCGCACGATGGAGCCTGAGACTTCAAGAATATGACATTACTGTCATTTACAAGTCCGGCAAAAAACACTCCGACGCCGTCTGTCTCTCTCGTGCGCCTGTCGACCAACCGCTACCCGACGACCCGGATGACGACTACTTCTTAGGAACGATAACTACCGACGACTTCGCTGAACGACAGAGGGCCGACCCGGAACTTAAGGCCCTAATAGAATACCTCGAAGGCAGGACCGCCGAAGTCCCGAAGGTATTCAAGCGCGCACTTGCGTCGTTCTTTCTACGAAACGGTCTTCTACAAAAGAAAAACTTTTCACCGATTCGAGCTGAGTACCTCCTTGTGGTGCCTTCAGCTCTGCGACCAGAACTCCTGCAGGCCCTGCACGACGATCCGACGGCAGGGCACCTCGGTGTTTCTCGCAAGCTCGCGAGGATACAAGAAAGGTACTACTGGCCACGTCTTACCACCGACGTCACTCGTTATGTGAGGACATGCCGGGACTGTCAGCGACGCAAGACACCGCCGACAAGGACAGCGGGACTTCTGCAGCGAATTGATCCACCTTGCCGACCTTTCCAGCAGATTGGTATGGACCTACTGGGGCCGTTCCCGACGTCGGCCTTCGGAAACAAGTGGATCGTGGTAGCTACCGACTACCTCACCCGCTACGCCGAAACAAAAGCCCTGCCAAAAGGCAGTGCATCCGAGGTAGCTAAGTTCTTCGTCGAAAATATCGTCCTACGTCACGGCGCCCCGGAGGTCCTTATCACCGACAGAGGAACGGCATTCACTGCCGACTTAACTCAAGCGATCTTGGCATACAGCCAAACAAACCACCGCCGGACGACAGCGTACCACCCACAGACCAACGGCCTCACCGAGCGGCTTAACAAGACGATCGCCGACATGCTGTCAATGTACGTCGATGTCGAACACAAGACGTGGGACGCCATTCTTCCGTATGTGACCTTCGCATACAACACGGCGGTGCAGGAGACGACGCAGATATCTCCATACAAATTGGTCTACGGAAGGAGCCCGGCAACGACGCTCGATGCCATGTTACCCAACGTCACCGACGAAGAAAACCTCGATGTGAGCGAGTACCTTCAACGAGCCGAAGAAGCCCGACAACTTGCGCGTCTCCGTATCAAGAATCAACAGACGACCGACAGCCACCGTTACAACCTTCGACGACGCTTCGTGGAATACCAGCCCGGTGAACGTGTTTGGGTGTGGACGCCGATACGCCGACGTGGACTAAGTGAAAAGCTTCTGCGACGGTACTTCGGACCGTACAAGGTGGTTCGACGTCTCGGCCCACTTGATTACGAGGTTGTCCCCGACGGCATCACGAACTCTCAACGACGCCGATCGCGACCTGAAGTCGTCCATGTCGCGCGCCTCAAGCCGTTTCATGCGCGTTAACAAACTGAACCAGTGTTTTTTTGTATTATTGTTGTATCAGAATTTATTCATTGTACTTTCTTGCATTATTATTGTACTTTCATCTTTAGTTAAAGCATCGGGACGATGCCTTTTTTCAGAGGGGGGCAATGCCACGTTCCATTTCCTAAGTTTTTGTTATCGTCCCAAAACAGCACACGATTCTTAGCGCAAACCGCGCCTGCAGTTTTCTAGAAGGTTCCGGACTGTAGTAGATCATTTCGATAAGATCACGCCCACTGTGCGAACGATACAGATTGTTCTGGAAGCTACGCCACCGCCAGCGATAACGCTAGAACATTCAATGGCAAGAGTATAAATGCCGACGCGCTTCGCCGCTTGTCAGTTGTTGATCGAAGGCCGACGCTCCGTTCGCCGCTATCAGTCCGAGACTGCTATCTGTGCGAGACTGCTGCTGTAATTGGACTTTCCGTTTACCGGGCACAGGTTCGCCCAAATAAACAGTTAAACCCCAACACGAAGTCTCCTGTCTTCGGCCACGTCACGACCCCATGACAATATCTTTAAAAAACGCCAGGCTTGCGCGTAAGGCGCAGCACAGTCATAGCGAAAGATGAAAAAGTGGCGTTTCAGAGCCTTTTCTAAACACTAATTGGGTAGCTTCTGGAAGCAAACTTGCTAGGGACCCAGTACGGCATTATTAATAATACTTTTTGGGCAGTAGTCAGGCATTCACGATGCTATGTTTTATCATTTTTGAAGCATGGTATCCGCTAAATACTTGCAAGGGAGATTGAATGAATTGTTCGTGCTGTGACTAACGACGAAGATGAATTATGCCTGAAGTGACTCTGCGCCAGAGATAATAAGTGATCAAGAACAAGATTTTGTAGTGGGTTGGAGCATCGGGCGACCCACAATAGTTAGGCTATTCGTATCGTGTGGCACCTGGTTGTTCTTTTGGTGTTATAAAACACTCTGTTACTCCTATTAACACCATTCTTTTCCCGACATCAAGCCTGCCTAAGGCAAGTTTGCCAGCAAGTCTCAAGCACTGGCGTGGCTTAATAATAGAATACTGGGCTGGCACGCAGCGTATCCGGGCTTGAGCCCTATTGTGTCCTTGGTACTAAGTTTTTTTTTGTCATTTCTTGCGGTAGTGGTTGCGGACACCGGTGGCGGCAGTGGCGGCGGTGGACAACTACGGCACCACGCGTCAACCGAGTTGTGATCTGATAACAGCTTTCGCTGTAAAACTGTCCTTAATTGTATGTTGCAGTCACAGTACAAATATGGCAAACGTTGAAGCTAAACTCAGCATACAGTGGGCTTACTAAGGCTAATCTCACCATACAATGGACAAGCTACATTTACCATAGATCTTGCTGTGGAAGTACTTCACTGATTTCAGTCAAGTTTTAGTGTCTTTCATGTCCACGGCATGAAGCCTTGATTGTGCACACAGAGGCAAACAACTGCAGGTGTACTTAACGCTAGACGCATAAAGGCCAAACTATTCAGGTCTTGTTAAAACTGCACTGCTCAGGTTATTCTTCTGGTAGCCTGGACTACGCTTCTCTCTGTACCTTCTCGTGGCGTAGACTATTCCGTGACGTAGTCATTTTCTCGTGGCCGTAATGCGGAATTTTCACTTCTAGTCCACCTAAAGTACACGCACTGCTAAAAAATTCAATACCTCCGTATTCCGGTGCAACCGTTTACTAAATATACGCGTAATTGCAGAGGGGCCATATCACGCCGGACCATTTAGCGACAGAAGTCTGGGTCCACAAGTACGTAGCTTGAGTGCGCAGGAGCTCCCTAAATGATATTCATTTGTATACGGTTCAAGCTACTTGACTAAAAGAAGGGCTGTTCTCACGTGGTATGCACTTGGTGTTGTTACTGCGCTTTAAGGGAGCCTTCCTAGTAAACTATAGCAAAAATAAATTGGATAACAAAACGTACTTGTGGATTGGCATCTCAGACAATGGTATCATGAATGACAGTGTCGACTTGTCAGCGTTCACAAAAGTAAGCAGCGTTTTCTTCAACAAATGCAATTTGGCAGCGCTCTTATTGGCTATTGTAGCAGATTCTTGTGAGCACACTGTTAAGCAATGAAACTAAGGTAACGCACACTTGGAAATAACGTGGTACTGTGATTACAAGCTTACAAAATGTATGATAGGATTATTGATGTTTGGAACTTGCGAAAAATGCATCCAAATGATAAATATAATAGTGTTTAAAAGCAGGACAATTACCAGGTTTTCAACTGATCCAATATCTCTTCTAAAGTGTGCACATCCACAACATTTTTCACTGTGTGGCAAAGCAGAGCCAGACGTTTATTAGCAAGAGCAAATTTCAATGTAACCTTACTGATCCCTCAAATATCATTGAACAATAAATACCCGACTTACCAATTGATTAATTGCTGGACTGACCTTTTGAGTTATAATTCATTGGTTGATACATTGATTCTATTAACGATTGATAGGTGGATGAATAATCGATAAATCGATAGATTGATCAACCCATTGCAAAGCGTCACTGAAGGCCTGATAATTTGTAGCTGTGCTACTTTTCCTTCCTATAGATTATACTAAGATGATACATTAGGCGTGAAGGTAATTACTAGCTATTTATTGATTTACCATCACGTTCGGCAGCGTGTGCTTGATTTTGTTCGGGTACTTCAATACGTGCTTTGTAACAAAAATAATTTTTGTTTTTTTGATAAAGGAATTAGTTTTTATTGGGCACTGGCTACATGACCATCTTTAGAATAGCCTTTCGAGAAAAGTGTTTTGCCCATGCCTGGAGAATTGTATTGATTGATTACTATGTGGGATTTAACGTCCCAAAACCACCATATGTTTATGAGAGACGCCGTAGCGGAGAGCTCCGGAAATTTCGACCACCTGGGGTTTTTTAACGTGCAACCAAATTTGAGCACACCGGCCTACAACAATTCCGCCTCTATCGGAAATGCAGCCGCCGCAGCCGGGATATGAAGAATTGTATAGCCGCGCACGCATGTTCAAGCTCGTCGCAAGCTACACCAAATATAAAGACCTTCATTCCTAAGTGCTTGACGTCAAAATAAACTTGTGAACCCTCATATGACAGAGCGAAGCGTAAATACAAGTGTCACGCAGATTTAGACTTTTTTCTCAACCTGTCTAAGTCTGGTTTTCAATCTATCATTAAATCAATTTTCCATCGAGAGGTAATTTTTATCACAACAGAAGGAACTATCGCATGTTCTATTGTTCGATTCATCGTTATATCGGCATTGCTTTGGTCGAAGGAATGTCAGCGTCTCCAAACATTGAAATACTTAGGACATTTCACGGAACAAATCAGCCGACCAATTTTATGCACGTTATTGCACTTTAGAAACCAATACCGAGTTGCTTTTTACGGTTTCTTATTAGAAGTGGCATCGGCCATCTCATTCAAGCTCGTATTAGGCAGTAGCAGGGCTGACAATTACAGCACGCTTTTTTCGGTAACAATTATTTGCTTATAGCTATACATTAAGCAGTCGCTGTGCAGCCCTGGCTATACCATGGCGTTCTGCTCTACTGTCGGTCTGCCTCAATAAGAGGGTCAGGGAAGCCAACTTTTTTCACTCACACAGAAAAGCATGAAGCGCAAAGACAAAAATCTGAAACTAACGTCTAAAATAAGACAACCGCTGCATCATTTCTACAAAAGACCAACTCCAACGTGCGATGAATCAAATTCTTCAGGGCAACGAGAACACTGTCAGGCAGAAGTACGAGAAAAAAATGCGGAGAACCTGAAGTAAGAGCAGAAATAAGAAAAAGAAAACGAAGCATTCCAGCCAAAACACAAGAGCCAACATTTCTCGTAAGATTCAAAACAATAAATAGAAGAAGGCACTATAGTATAGGAGACGCAACATGAACAGCAGTAAATTAACTGTGGTAACAAGAACGTGATCCTGTCGTATCATGTCTGCTCTCATTTCCCGCGAAGTGTCGCATAGCAGACTGCACAAAACAGCAGATAAGTTGATAACGAGGTGCCGAACAAGAAATGTAACTAAGACGCGCCTGGAGCGATTATTGGTTGGTGCGAGGTTCTTGGGCAAGATCAGGAAGTGCACCAAGTGAAGCGTACCAGATTGCTGGTACCTGTCGCGGCAGATCTACCGCTTTCGTCTCTGTTTCCCAAGTACCCTGTCCAAGGCTTTACACTCTACTCGGACAGTCTCCATTTCTACTAGTCTTGTTTGCTTATAAAATTTTCCGCCTGCTTTTCATCTACCGATGCCGCAATGGTAAAAATCAGTAAAGAAACTCCAGGTGTGACAAATGTATCTGTGAGGAAGCGGCACCATTGCTCGACTTCTTTAGTTGAAAAGTGTCGATAAGGTGAGGTAGGTGCACAGCGGTCGTCGCATGCTTTATGAATACAGAAAAGATGTGCATTCAGAGCTTATTTTTCTTTTGTTAAAAGAAAGCGACTATGAATAAGATACTGGACACAGCTCTATTCTTAGATAAGAAAAAGTGAAACAGTGTTGCTTAATAACGAATAAGAAGATAACAAGCAGAGCTGAAGCATTCTACAGTGAAAGCTGTCATGAGGTGACAAAAGCTAGTTTGGGCATAATTTTGCATCCGCAGTCGCCACTGTCCACACCTGTCTCCACTCCCGGAAGAGCACTTTGAACTGGTATGATTTTGGGCTGGGAGTCACGTCAACATATGCACTTCAGCGCAATAGAAGGGGTGAAATTCAGCAACGAGTGGGTCATTCAATGCTTCCGGCGTATTACAAAGGACCCAGCCGTAGTTCTGTATCACATTCAGGAAGAGCGCGAAGTGCACATAATATATCATAAGTGTGTAGTGGATTTGAAATATTTGTGGGGTTTAACGTCTCAAAACCACCATATGATTATGAGACACGCCGTAGTGGAGGGCTCCGGAAATTTTGACCTCCTGGGGTTCTTTAACGTGCACCCAAATTTAAGCACACGGGCCTACAACATTTCCGCCTCCATCGGAAATGCAGCTGCCGCAGTCGCGATTCGATCCAGCGACCCGCGGGTCAGCAGCCAAGTACCTTAGCCACTAGGCCTTCGCGACGGGGCGGAACGCCGAACTTCATGAAATGTAGCGTGGCTTTAAAGTAAAATAATAACCAGGCCTCACACAGTTCCAAAGACTAAATAACTGTTGTTGAATTCTGCCAACCCACTACAAAAAACTCGGATGTACTTTTTCATTTTCCTCAGCCGCAATGCAGAAAATCACATATAGCCTAATTGATATGTAGCGGGTAGCCAGTTTTTTCCTCAGAATGCAAAATATTTGCAAATTTGTGGCTCCCCTATAATTTTTAACAAAACTTATTAGCATAGGCGCAGCCAGAATACGTGCTTCTATGACATGAGTAAAAAAAAGCTGCCAACCACCAAAAGAAATGACATCCTCCAGTTTTCAAGTGCCTGTGCTGTGTGTTCCACGCACGCCGAGCGGTGTTTTTGAGGTACTCCTATATATTCCACGAACAAGATAACAATAGAGACCGCCCCAAATGGTGTGCCTGTTGCCCGGAAGGAACAGTGAAGTTTCACTGCACACTTCATACTCTATGAAAAGAGAAAAAAGCCATTTCATGGGCTGTTCAAATAAGGCTGTATAGATCATGCTCAAGTGTGAGTCACAATAAAGAAACCGAGCAGAGTGGGATGAAAAAACTTTATTTCAGTCCTGCAGGATGCGCTTAGCGCGTAGCGGGCGTCTCCCACGTGGGGCCGACAGGGAGTACCTGGCGGCCGCTTCGTGGGCCTGCTGGACGGCCCATTGCTGGTCGGCAAGAAGTGAACTCCTGAGGGACCTCTCCCACTTGCTTGAGGTAGAGTCGGGAGGAGTTGTTCTACACTCCCAGAGCATGTGTGCGAGCGTCGCTGTGTGTCCACATGATGGGCATGTGTCGCTGGGGTATGGATCGGGATAATAAATGTGAAGCGTGGCAAGGTTTGGGTACGTGTGTGTCTGTAATAGGCGTAGGGTTAATGCCTGCGGTCGGTTAAGTTTCGGATGTGGGGGTGGAAAAATGCGGCGTTCCAGGTAAAAGTGCTTTGTAATTTCATTGTACGTAATTGGTGCATCCCGATTGGTATCTAACCCAGCAAGATGAGGTTGCCCTGCGGCAGCGTGGTCGGTAAGTGCGCGCGCTGCATCATGGGCGATCTCGTTGAGGTTGGATAGGGCACCTGGCACTTGGCCGAGATGGGCGGGGAACCAGATGACAGTGTGGTGCTTCAGGGCACTCGTGTCCGCATTGCGCAGGATACGTAACACCTGGTCGGAGATGACTCCGCGTTCGAAGGCTTTTATGGCCGGCCTGTAGTCGCTGTAGATGAATTCCCGTTTGCTGTCGAGCATAGCTATAGCTATAGCTACTTGCTCCGCTACTTCGGGGATTTGGGTGAGGACTGTGGCTGAGTTAAGAGTCTGCTGCGCGGATGATACCGCGACCGTGGCGAAGGCTTCGTTGTTGCGATAGGCAGCGGCGTCCACGAACGAGAGGTTGTCCGCTTCCATGTCTATGCGCTTGATAATGACGGTCGCCCGCGCAAGGCGCCTGCCTCTGTTGCATTCGGGGTGTACATTTCGTGGTATGGGAGCGATCGTGATAAGGTCGCGGATTTCACGGGAAATTAGAGTCAACTCTGGGGGGTCCCAGGCCCTTGAGGAGAAGAAGCCGAGCTCGCGCAGAATATGGGGGCCCGCCTTGGTGGTAGTGAGTCGGGTCAATTGCACGCCTTCCTGAGCTTCGGCGATCTCTTCTAGCGTGTTATGTACGTCAAGCTCGAGGAGTTCCTGTTTCATATTTTCGCCCGCACGCGCGCACACACCAACGCATGTGCTCATATAGTAAAAAAAAATTCGCCGAAAAGTTCCTCATGTCTATGCTTCTGTTTTCGCACCAGACGTGGTCAAAACCATGAAACAACTTTTTGGCATCAACCGCTGGAGGTGCAGCGCAAAATTTCCGCGCATGCCGCAAACATTTCGGCACGACAGTACGTGTTTCCTACGGCCAACATGCACCATCCAAACAAATATACGTGTATCTTTGTCAACAACGCAAACGAGAGGAAGCGCTGCTTCGTTTCGCAGTGCATAGACCATTGCGTATATTTAGCATATGAGAGGACGATATTTGCCTCGCGGTACGCATCGCACTCGGTGTAATCGTGGACTGCGGAAATGTATTCAGCGTTGAATCGGGCATAGCGTCGTTATAGTCTATCGTATGCTCCGCATCGTAAAGGTGATTGACAAGCTTTTTTTATTAAGTTCGCTTTTCGGGAGCGCCCATCGAGCTGGGTGATCTTTTCGGAGCCGCAGTGCAGGTAGAGCATTGTGAGCCACTGCAAATGCGCCACGAGAGCCCTGCACGTCCACGGCAGCGAGCGGCAGCACGGTGGCAAGAAGGGAAAATGCTCTCTATAAATTCTTATTTGACATTTGTTTGTCTCAGGTGGCGCTGCGTGTCAATAGTCACAGCATCACTAAGTGGTGCTTAGGGAACCTACAGCATGGCTACTTTGCGGACGGGTATGTCTTTGTTAGCTTCGTTCCTAAATGACGCAGTGGCTGCCGTTGGTGAGCTCTTGGTCATCTACTTCATGAAAGAACGACACTGATTCGGGTGAAGAAGCAATAGTGGCGCAAAGATCGATCGGCAAAGAGACACCCTGGCGGGTGTCTAATAGAGGATCTTGTAAATGGTGGTTCCCTGATCTTCCTTTTCTTTGCAGCACCAATCACAACATCTCCCAAGAAACAAAATTACAGCTTGGTGCTTCAACTCATCCTGTGGCTTTTATGGCAACCTTGTGTCTAAGCTATTGTTTTGGAAAGAGATATATAGAGAACAAAAGTGCAGCAGAAAGCCGAGAAGGGGCAAAGCAACTATAAAGCTGTGTTATATTAGGAACCGTGACAGAAGCAGAAATCAGTGCATGGGAGCTGGCTTGAAGGCAATAACGTGCTAAGCTGGACCGAAACAGGGACATCGTTCTCTGTGTTGCCACTCGGCTCGACAAACACCTTAGCGAAAAGAAGACGCGAGAAATGACAGAGGAGGTTCAACAGCGATTGTCAAGTCTCGACTGCTGTCTTAGACACTTGGCCATGTGGTGGCGTCAGTAGCAGGAGTTGTCTCTTTCCGCATCTACTCACAATCTTGCCTTTTTTTACATGATAAATATGCACTTTTTTGTTAGGTAATGTTTCTTGTCTTGATTTTTTATACTCAGTTTTGTGTTGTGAACGGGACCGCTTTCTTTGACAAAGAGGTGTAGATCAGAGTTAAGCCAAATGTGCGCACGATTACATAGTAACAGTTAGCTCAGGCCTGTAAAAGATCTGTGCCAACAGAAAACTCGCTTACCAGAATTTTTGTAGTTTTTTTCAACTCGACAGTGCTCTATGCTGTAGTCCACCAAGATGGCGTATTTTTGTCAGGGTAGTGACGTCTACAAATAACAGAATAATCAGTGAAGCAAAATCTTTCGTTTGGGAGTAGAACCCAAGAACTTTTGATCGGGGACAACAAAAGCTGGGCACGATATCACTGGCGCCATGTTCGCATCTTTTATAGGCTTTAAAAGCACGACATTTATAATTACCACTGCCCTCTTAAGGTACTCTTTGTAAAGTTTAATACTGCATCATGTCCGTGAGATCCAGAATTCGTTTATTCAATGCGTCGTTTCTACCCATCTATACCACTTGGTGTCTTTCTAATAGGAGAAATGAAATTTTGTCAACGCCTTAATTCACTGGCAGGTGGCGACTTTGTCCAAAGCGTCGGCGTGGCTCATAGTATCGATCCATTTATATTAAGAATTACAGCATATCCACGGAGTGCTTGATGACGAGTGGGGACAAGCGTCTATGCGCGTGTTTGTTGGTCCGCGCGAGCATCCGTGCGCCCGTTCGTCCATCTGTCTGTCTATGTGCGTCCATTCTTCTGTCTTTCTGTCCGTTCATCCACTCCTTTCACACTGAAGCAAGTCTCGGACGGATGAATGCATCGCCCCAATGATCAGCACCCCCGCCGGGGATACGCTGTCTACGCAGGACATATGGACGACCGACCACCCTAAAATAGTTCAGCAACGCCTAGAGCAATGCACTTACTTCGCCTGGATGCAACTCAGCGTTCCCCGTTTAGGCTATCAAAGGAAGACTCAATCCGCCTGGCGTTTCTTTCTATTCGGAAAGCGGCATTCAGTACCTCTAACATGCCGCGAGTAACATGCCAACCGGCATCAGCAACAGCGTGTGCCGCGACACTACCTCGCACCTTTGGTACTGCAGCTAAGATGCGTAACGCGCGCTGTTTTAGCACAGTGACTACTATGGTCTTGTAATTCAAGGGAACACTTCTTTCTGCAAGCCGCGCCTAACACAACCCGCTACACAGACTCGGACGTGTTTTGGAAGCGCCGGCTGCATTCCACTGACCCCAACATCGAGGACTTTTCAACGTGGACTGACTATTTGTTAGCAGATATTCACGCTGTCACTGCCTAAATCCCCATCATGCAGGATCATCCCGCAATCGACTTCCGCTTTGCTCACTTGTAGGCCGGTCGCACTGGCCTCACCAACTGTTGGCATAAGCAACGTGACAATTGTCGCTTACGCTGCCACATCACACACCTTGATCGTGCTATTGAGCGACACACCACCTTGCTTGCATGTCAAAAGGGGGAACTCTGTTCAGAGCTCTCCGGTAAGTTCCACTGCAAACAATCTTGGCATCTCTTCCGCCCCCTCCTCGACCCTGCTTCCGCCAAGTCTGTCGCTTGGCAGACTACAACTTGAGATACGGACCTATCGCGGTGACACTCCTTCACTGATGGCAGACCTAGCTGCCAAGTACTTCTAGCTTTTGACTGCCGCTGTATACCTCCTTCTCTTGCTCCCTAAAATTTGGCCCCAGATCCAGAACTCGACACCGACATAACGGAAGCAGAGGTCTGCACGGTATTATAGATGCTCCGCACCGCCTCTGCGTTCGGTCCAGATCGCATTCCCAACAAGCTCCTCCGATAGCTCGACGCTCTTTCGATCGCTATCCTCCGTCATTTACTCAACGAGTGCTGGTGCTCCGGCAACATACCTCAATAATGCAAACATGCCCACATGACTTTTACCCCAAGCCACGAAAAATACCCACAATCTAAAATCTCAGGCCTGTTTCACTCAGTTCAAGCGTCAGCAATCTTTTGAAACACGTTGTTCTCGCTCACCTGCAAACGTACACGAACGCTTACCATCTCCTTCCCCACAGTACCATTCAATTCCACCCCCGCCTCTCTACGCAAGATGTCCTCTTGCAACTCCACCATGAACTCCTCCACCCGCCCAAAATTTCAGGCACTTAAGCTCTCCTTGGCCTCGGCTTTCAAAATGCATTCGACAACAATTTTCATTCGGCTATCCTTGCCGAACTCTCAACCCTTAATCTCCGCACTCGCACCTACAACTACGCTAGGCAGTTTGGCACGGTCCGCACGGCATACATCATCATGAGGGACCTCTTGCCTCCAGTGTACGAGCTCGGCCATCGCCACACCCCTCAGGGTGCGTTATTGCCATCTTTTTTTATTTAACCATACCCCCCGCTCACTTCCTGGAAATCTCAACTGTATCCCCGGTCTCAAATACACCCTATATGCTGACGACGGCACTCTTGAAGTGAAATCCGGCTCTCATGACCACATCGAGCAGAGGTTGCAACGGGCAGCTGACGTCGTGACATCCCACGTGCGCGCAGGCGGTCTCACGTTCTCGCTGACGTCGGCTTCACTTTTCATGTGGCCTTCGATAGCCGTCGCTACACAGAGCCTCACCCTGCCATAACTGTGCACGCGAAATCCACTACCGTGCTCGTCATTCCCCATCTCCACGTGCATGGCCTGATACTCTAGTCCCACCACCAAACACACACACACCATCGACAAGCTCTCGCTTTCGATGCAACAGACCACACGAATTCTTGCCCGCATCCGTTCTCAACCGGCGGGCATGTGAGAAGACGACTTGCTTAGCCTTGTCGACGCCTTCGTTGTTTTCTGAATCACAAACGTCCTTCCTTACACTTGTCTTCTCAAATCAGAACTCGACAAAATCGACGTCCTCCTCTGTTGGGCATACGAGACTGCCCTAAGCCATATCCCAACATGTCTACGAATCATCTTCTTGGTACTTGCTGTACACAAAACACTTGATGAGTTGATTGTTGCTTACCGGTCTGCTAAGGTGCAATGCCTGCATCATTCGCCGACTGGCTGCCACATGCTTTCCTCCACCGGCGCGAGACCCCCTTCCAGCCTCCGGATCTGGCCTCACTCCCCAATGCTGTTCTAATGGCCCTCTGCATCAAGCTTATGTGCAAGAATAGCTCGCGGGCCACCACAACGCTCGCCACCAAGCCCGGGCGACCATTCTTCGCACCAACTACACTCACCACCGGCAGTTGCATACAGGGAAGCGGCTCTTTACAACTCACCCAGGGATGCTTTCGTACTCGTTTCTGTGTCGCCCTCCTCAGTGCCTTGAGTGCCTACAATCATGGCCGCCAACGTTCAAACTCCCTACACGCTGTCGAGGCGGAGGAGGTGGCCATCGCTTTTTTTGCGACCTCGGCTGACGCTGGCGTCATACCGAGCGCCAACAAACGAACTATTCCGAGTATCTCGTGAGGTCTTGCATCGCCTGTTACCCTACTGCTCCTTCACCCAATACTGCGGCAAGAGGAGCACTAACATCTTGAACTGATGTGGGTCCCCAGCCACTCGGGTCAACTTGCTAACGAGATATCTTGCCAACACGATTGAGAATTCGTCGACCGAGCAGAGGACAATTGAAACTCGGGAACCCCAATGCCGGAACCCCTGGTTACTAACCACGACATTACCCAGTGTTATTGCCTCAAGCGATGCACCTTTCCACCCTCTCTCGCTTGTCTCCCCAAGCGGTTTCAGGTCACTCGGCATCGCCTACAGACCTACACCTTTTCGCGCTCCCTGGTCTTTTGCGAAATCCACCTAGTTGCCAAACTACGCTGCTGCCTCTGTGGTAGTACGGCCTCGCTGAACCAAATCTTCAGCAGCTGCCCGGTTGGTGCCTTGCCCACTAACCTCTTTCACCCACCCTGTACCAAGGCAGCGTGGAGTCTCTTCTTTCCAGCACCGATAGGGACATTCAAACACGGATCCTGGAACGAGTGTAGACGTGATGGAGAGGTATGGCCTGGCAGCGTACTTGGCTTAGCTTCCTTCAACATTCACCCTTTCGGTGAATAAATGATGTCGCTCACTCACTCTCTGCTGCTGCTCTGTCTACTCCCGGTGTTCTCAACGATCATAGTCCAAACAACGCTCTCGATGAATGCTCGTCGTTGAGGCCGTGAAGTTTCATCATGCTGCACGGGTAAATCACCATTTGACCCTCTATGAACCACCACCGACCCCTTTTCCACCATGGTTATTCGGTGTCTGGCTGTTTATATCAGTGGTCTCAGATAGTGCAGCCAAAGCCGTGAACCGGAAAGACGACCTACTATCGCGTGGTGAAAAAAAAATCGCCTCAGACTAATGTTTTCGTGTCGGCCTCACAGCGTTGTTTACTGGCCGCCTACGTAGCGAAGCGAGTAAACTTTCGGTGAATTTTGTCCGTTTTCCACCCTCCGAGAAAAACTTTGAACGCACGTGAAGTGCTGCGAACTTGCTTGCTTTTTACTGTTCTGAACAGTTGGGTCGCCCGCGATTTCAGACGCAGGCGTCGCTCTCGCTGATCAGCCCGCCAACCGCGACCACTTCACGTCGAGTAGCTCTTGTAGAGTGGTGCACATCCTCGAACTCTTTCAACCATGTCCCCAAACTTTCCTATCTCTTCTTTCTTCTCTCTGTTGCTCCTTTGTGGCGATGCTCTGTCTTCTTTATCTTTCTACTCTTCTTGTTATTCCCCTAATCCCATGTTCTACAAAGCACTGCACTGTGTCGCCAATTACGCAAACGAAAATAACGTGTCTTTTTTACTCTCTTGAAGAACCGGTACTACTTAGTGCTTTCTTTTCTCAAACAGCGCCGATTGAGCCAAGAATCATTGACGTCATCGTAGAACGTTATGATGCAAGTATGTATTGAACATTAAAAATAGAGTTTTTTCAATAACTTACGTGGTTGCATGTGATAACAATGGAATAAAACCTGACAATACGGTTTGAATCGGCTCCACAACGCGAAGTACATTTTATCAATAGACACTAGCCATGGCCAAATAGACGCCCACCTGTGAAATGAAGAGAAAAGTGCGTTTTTAACACGTTCAAGGTCATGCCCTTTGGTCTTTGCTCGGCACCTGCTACGTTTCAACGGTTTATGGATACAGTGCTAGCAGGATTGAAATGGCAGACTTGCCTCGTGTATTAAGGCGGCGTCTTGCGTTTTCTTTGAACTTCAACGAACCCCTCCGGTGCCTTGAAGCTGTGCTTTAAGCAATCGAGACGTCCAAACTCACGCTGAAGGCAGAAACTTGTAATTTCACGTACGAGGAGCTGTTGTTCCTGGGCAGGTTACCAGCAAGTCTGGAGTTCACAACGACCTGCAGAAAAAGATGCTAACGTCGCCTTCAGGCCACCCACCAACGAAAAGGCCGTAGGCGGATTTCCCGCTTTGTGCGCCTAATATTGATGCTTGCACCATCACGGTGGTCTAGTGGCTGAGGTACTCGGCTGCTAATTCGCAGGTCGCAAGATTGAATCCCGGCTGCGGCGGCTGCATTTCCGATAGAGGTAAAAATTCTGTAAGCCCGTGTGCTTAGATTTGGGCTGGCCTTAAAGAACCCCAGGTGGTCTACATTTTCAGAGCCGTTTACTACTGCGTCTATCATAATCATATGGTGGTTTTGGGACGTTAAACCACGCTTATCAATCATCCATCACTATTGACGCTTCGTCAAGATTTTATCACAAATCCCCGAGTCAATACCACACTTAACGAAGACCGACGTTCTATTTAAGTGGTAAACGACACAAATTCAAGCATTTCAGGAATTGAAAGGATGCCTTCAGATGCCTCTGATACAAGCGCAATACGTCAGATACGCTAATACTTGAAATCCACACTCACGCAAGCAACGTAGGATTTGGCGTCGTTCTGGTTCAGAAGACCGATGAACTGGAGAGGGTTATAAGCTAGGCTAGCCTGTCGGTATCTAAGGCAGAATTGAATTATTCTTAAACAAAAATATGAGTGCCTTGTAGTCATCTGGGCCACGTCAAAGTTTCGCCGCTACCTCTACGACAGGCCCACCATAGCTGTGAACTACCACCATGCCGTGTGTTGACTAGCTACCTTGGAGGAGCCTTCAGATCACATTGCGCGCTTGAGCCTGACTTCTAAACAATATGACATGACAACCTTTTACAAGACCAACAGAAAACACTCTCACGCCGACAGCCCGTCTCTTGTCCCCGCTAACCCAGCAACGCCCAATGAACTGCGTGGGGACAGCTGCAGACGACTTCATCGAGTAAGTGAGCCGGCGTGAAACTGAGGGGCCAAGTGAAGTACCTCGAGGGCCTGACCACCATCGTCCCAAAAATAACCAGACAAGGACTGACATACTTTTTTGACAAAAACAACGTTCTTGTAAAGAAGCACCTTTCTGTCCTGAGCCAGCTACTTTATGATTGTACCTTCGGCAACGCAATCAGAGTTTTTGCAGGACGTGCCATACGACCTAACTGCTGGCCACCTTCGTTTTTCTCGCATGATCGGGGGGATACAAGAAAATCACTACTGGCCACACGTTGCTGCCGACGTCGCTCGTTACGAGAGGCCACGTTGAGTCTGCCAGGGACGCAAGAGACCGCAAAGGTGGCCACGAAGCTTTCTTCAGCTGATTGAGCCCTCTAGCGGACCGTTCCAGCAAATCAGCTTAGATCTCTCGGAACCGTTCCCGACGTTGATCTATGGAATAGCTGTAAAGATGAATAAACAACGGAGCAAAAATCACCTTAAAATATGAAAGAAATAATAAAGAGACACCAAACAATGGGGTTTGAAGCCTTTCCATGTTTAATCGGCGAGAAAAAAGTGAGCGATCAGTCACACATAGCCTAAATATTTTGTTACATACCTTGTTGAAAGGTTTTTTTAGTGATGCTATCATGTCTTTTTTATTTTTTTGGCCCACATTTATCATGAATGACTGCAATGAGTCATCGACTATTGGAAATCTTTCTCTTGATGAAGGTTGTGGCAGTGGCTAGGGCGCCTCACGGCAACTGTTGGCAGAAAGAATCAATTTCCCTGGCGCTCGCTTCCAGTGCATGGGAACTATTTCCTAGTATTATATTTGTAGCTTATGTCTATGGTTAGATTTTCAGCTGCCGACAAGAGAAGGTCGTCAAATTACCTCTACTGTGTCAGTTCTTTTATGGCGACAGTGAGACACCAGAGAGCACTTATGATTATCCCGTTAATCAAAAGTTTACAATGATATCGAAGGCTAGAAAACTTGCAGGTGTGTTATGAAAAAGCGCTTGGCTTTGAATTCCATATCCTAAATCAGAAACTCTGCACTCGAGATAAATAAAAAAAAGAGGTTATGCTTTCACAGATTATTGCCAAATTTTAAGCGAAAGTCCTAGAATATTAGAAGTGTGCAAAAATGCAATAATCACATTTTTGGCTCGTGTTTTGGTAAGAAAAGCGGAGCATACGGATAACCGGAAGGTCACTAAAATTTTGCGCGGGCCTTTAACCTTAACTGATGTCATTCGGCATTGCTTTAAATCAAAATATGCGAAAAACTCAGCAAAATAAAAGAAAATAACACGCAAAATAAATGATATTATGCCTGTATAAAGACCGCGAACAAGTGATGTGGCCTGAAAAACAATTATCTAAAAGTACTACCTGAAGCCACATGATAATAGAGCCGCATTACATATCACTTGGTCAATGTTTGGCCGATCCCTGAGGCAACACTGAACTGCTTGATGTGCCGAAAGCTTACAGGAATCTGGAGTATGTTAATACAATTGACTGAGAAGAAGAGAGATTAACTTTAACTCAGAGTGGAATAAGCAAATATTCAAAGAAGATGGTGAACCTTTACGCCATAAATAATCTTCGTAGTAGCCGAACCCTAACCTCCTCGTTCAAGTTTATATTGTTTCATTTGTACTGGAATTTGTAGTGTTCCATTTGCAGTGTTCCATTTGTAGCGACTTCTCTGTTTGAATAAATATCATCGTACATATTACTGTTTCCTGTTTTGTTGTTTAACGTGATGTCGCGGTGAATTACACAGTTTTATTACCTGTTATTTTTGTTATATAACTTCTTCACTAAACAGTTAAATAAATAAATAATCAAATACTTCATCATTCCGAGTTGAGAATTGAATATACAGCACAATGCAGCAGATGAAAATGTACAAATGTGGATGATTTGAAATGACTGAATAAACTTGATTCAAAATCTGGCAATTTTCTTGGGGCGAGGCAGGGGCGAAACACCTCACTCTACCCACCCTATATTGATGATTAGGAAACAGATCTATTGTGATTGGGTCCCATCTCTATCGTAACATTCATGATTTTTTTGAGTAGCTTCGTTCTGATGCCGCTAGAAAATCAGGGATTGTTCCGTATCTTTTATTGCGATAGCAATTAAATGGACCGTCTCGGCTAAGTTCCTCTGCTGCAATGCTTCGAAGTATAGTGGAATGACTAAACCACAAAATTTCAATAGTAGCGCTTTGCTATTGGGCCCGGGACATGAAAGTCTCATGTATTGCACAGGGGCGTAGCCAGGGGGTGGCACACTGTGCACTTGCTTCCTACTTAATCTTTCTCATCATGGCATAAAGAGCAAAAATGGCCATCATATGGGGGTGCCCTTTCCGAGTTCAAAGTGGTGCATCCCCCCCCCGGAAAAAGTTTATGAATACGCGCCTGGTTTTGCATGGCCAACGCACCCTGTTCCAACCGATAGTGCAGTTCATGAATTCGGCGCGAACATGGCCAACGTTACTTATTAATTGATGTCGTCATCGGACCAGTGTTCCCCGTACATCTCGTATTTGGCGCTGCAGTAATCAAATCATTGCAGGGGAATACTTTTGCGTCTGTTGCGTTGATTGGGTGTCTTAAAATATTAATCCTGCTTTCTGTGTTTTGCTGAATAGATTTTTGCTCAAAACGTCCAAACGTTGTGGGTTCCTTGTTTATTTTAGAGGAAAAGTCGTTCGCTTTCCTCCCTCGTAGTTCAGCATAAATAAAAGGTGCGACATGAATGACGTTTTATGTTTTTTCAAAGAAATAGTTTTATATTTTTATTTACACGACAGAAATAGAAACCAACGACATTTAAAATATGCGTACCTGGCTAAGGTTGCTGACATTTTAATCGTACCATGGAATAAACCTTTACGAAAACTTTACCGTTGGCAACCCGAAAAAATTTTGTGTGAGGGCTGATAACAGGCCAACTTAATTCGCAAAGTGCTTTATATGTGAGAATGAACGGTGTTGATCCAGGAATGATTGTGCTTGCTGACACACTGCTCAACAGAACCATGAAAAAGTTATGAACTTTCCATACCCTATGAATATTTCGAGCAATAATTTGTAGTACTGGCAATGCTACCTACATGATGACCTCCTTGCGCGTCGACAGAGTGCGCTTGTCAGTTCTGACCTTGGAAAGGAAGCTTGAACAATCCTACCAGCCGACGAAACTGCCAAGGAATACGGTCTCTCCGCTAGCCTCTAGCTGGGAGCCGAGCCTAGCAATCTGCCCAAAATAATGAAGTTTTTTTCTAACTCAGTTTTCTGTCCCAAGTACTATTCAATACTTTCCTTCACAACGAGCAGTCCTTTAGGATCTTCCAACTCAAGCGCCTACTTGAGCCCAAGGAAACTGATTTTCCTCGTGCCATCTGTGCGCATGAAATGTATCCGTAAAAAGATCAGCATAACTGCTTCAGAAAACTACACAAAGAAATCTCTGGACAGACGTCTCTTCTTGCCGTGAACAGGAATTCCAGCCGGTAATTGCCTGCTGCTTTCATGTGCCTATGTAACGTACAGCCTCTATTTGGACTTTTTTTTCGTTTCGCTTTGGGATGCTGTATCACGCTAGCAGCTCCGTAGGTCGAAACAACCCGTTCTTCTGTACTTCAATAACGCTTTCAGGAGATGAGCTTCCTGACTAAGCGCATTACGCGAATGATTCACTTTGCTTCCTCTACATAAGGCAGAGCGGTAAACAACAAAGGAAATGAGTTTGCCCGTTCGGGTCAGCCATGTTGCTGTGATTTGGTGCCTGATTGACTCATAAAAGGAGAAATTAAACACCTTAATTGAACTTTGTGTATTTTTCAGATGCATTGGTTGTTTTTGCATCGGCTATTAGAAATAAAATTAGGACTGCACATTTCCGCAATATATACAAACCTCTTTTATGCGTGGTTTGGGGTGAACGAAATTTAAGTTCGTGAAACTTGCATTTATTGCTAAATGCTTGGAATTTTCTATCGCAAGATAGGGACGGTGGGGGTAATAATGGGTTCATTGTTTTTTTTAAATAAGAAAATTATGTAACTTGATGTTAAATACCTATTTATTCTTATGCAAGTCATGTTCTGCTTTGTGAACTCTAGGTCTCTAAATACACGGTCAGTAGTCTTCGATCGTAGTATTTCTGAGCAAGTTATTATATTCGCAATGGTTCTCGGTACAACACTCGTGGCTCCTGATTCTACATCACTTATATTATAGGTGCCATAACCTGCGTATGGGTATTGTCTGTAATTGTATATGATCCCTTTAACACGAAAGTTTGCTATGGCGGGGTCCGCCATGGCTCCGCTGACGCATTTCCGTACCGGATATAACGTTCTGAAATACATACAACATATTGCAAAAAATGATACGCAAAAGCTCTGCCGGGGTGTGTCAAACCAGCCACCTCGTGGTAAGCAGAGCGTGGCACAGTGCACATGCAGTCAAGAGCGTTGTAGTTCTCCACAACAAAATCGCAAATGTATCTGACCAGTATATAACGTGGACCTGTATGACAGCAAGCACACTAAAGCCGAAGGCTCCCTTGAGCTGTTTATATAACTGCCGTCACAACAATTAACTAGGAAAGAAAAGTAGCTCGAAGAACAAGTGAAGTTCAAAGATCAAGTGGTAGAGTGCTTCTTTTTTGTGCGAGCTTGCTCTCATCGTGTTAAGTTTATTATAATATATGCGGTTCTGCCTGTTTTACGCCAGTTGTTTACAACAGCATTCAGCAGGCTATGTGATATCCTTGCCCCCGGAGAGATTTCACAAAACAAAAATAAATAGAATACGCAGCTCTCTCTCTACACGTGTTTGCAATTACAGGAACAACTGTGCACGAAACTCTGCAGAGCTAGCTATATTTTAGACAGAATAATGAAGCCGATCAAGAAAAGAAGACGATTGCCTATCCAAGTCTGCAGGCCTTGTTAAATGTATGAACGAGATAAGGTAAGTGTGTCCTGAACTACTCTAAGTTTGGTACATTGTTATTGATTGATTGATTGATATGCGAGGTTTAACGTTTAAAACCACCATATGTTTATGAGAGACGCCGCAGTGGAGGGCTCCGGAAATTTCAACCACCTCAGGTTCTTTAACGTGCATCCAAATATGAGCACACGGGTCTGCAAGCACACGGGCCTGCAGCCAGGATTCGATTCCGTGACCTGCGGGTCAGCAGCCGAGTATTTTAGTCACTAGGTCCTGCAGTTGGCATTACATTCCTGTCACCATGGTCATTTTCGCAAAAACAATCGAAGAGCAAGTGCGTTCACGACATTCACATACATGGAGTAACGGAACAACAGTACATTTGGTCACAAAGCGCCAGCACAACGAACCAAATTTGGGGGGTGGGGCGGAAAACGTGGTTGGCTGGGGTAGGTCGTGGTTGGACGTGTTCGGCTGCTTTTTACTTGCTATTCTTTGTAGCTTGGCATGTACAAAGAGACAGTGAAGAATGAAAAAATTAGGGCGCCCTAAAGCTTCACCTTTAGGAGTTGAACGCCGATTTCTGTGTTCAAGTATTTCAAGAAAGAACACCACCTTTAAAAGTTTATTTACAGTTTTCTTTAATTGTTTGACGATTTAAAGTACGACGTACTCTACTGTGAGAGTAGTGGTAAGTTGTCTCGTGTATGAAACCTATTATGACTTCAGCATGTGAATAGGAAAAGTGGTTAGCAATTTAGAGTACTTAGTAACCTACTATGGGGAAGCATACAGGCATGCCGTGGGCGTCGTACTTGATGAAGTTGTGTTGGCAAAAATACGCCGTGAATGAGTTCACGACACCAACTGGTGGCGATCAGAATACTTGCGCAGCAGATGTATATTTAAAAAAATGTTTATATGGCGACTCACCAGGCCCCACAATAAATATTAGTTAGTCCGTGGAAGTTGTATGTCTGATGAGGAGCATTATGGCAAAGAAACTTTTTCAAGTGAATCTTTACAAGCTAAGATCCCTTTTCTTTTTTTGAAGCTGCGCAAAACGAGAATTAGAGTGGGGAAGCTCGAAGCCTTGACCGCCTGCCTGCGTATAGCCTTTGCAAGTCAAATTTCTTCCCTACCCTTTCCGGCATTCGACCAAGAGGTCAAGTATGCATGATGTGCCCCAACAAGCCCAATCCCCGAGTACGCGAGCAGCGTTGTTTTGTTGACTAGCATTATTTTGTGGTCTACTGATTGTTTCTGCGGGATGGTTTGGGAACGATAGCTTGGACGAGGTACGATAGATGAGCATAATGAGTGTTTGAACACGCAGGAGCGTTATTGCTTTAGCGGAACAGGCATCTGCTTGATGCGCTCTCCGCAGGGACACGAACGCATACGCAACGCAAGCACATTTGCCCCACATCTCATTGCAGTTCACGAAAAAAATAAAAAAGATGCGCTCATTCCCTATAGAATCTCATGATTTATCTCAAGCTTGATTATTCTCGTCAAGCAACAAATTACATAAACTTCGAATGTTGTGTTAAAGAATTTTCGCTATGTCACGTGCCACTGCTGGCAACGCCAGACCCCAGTGGCCTACGTAGAATACCAACGTCATTGCACTGCCCTGTACGTAAGACAAATCATTCGTGCACGTCTTGCCCCCATCCTCTGGGCGCGCACTCGCAAAAGGAAGAAAAAGCAGCTTCAATTCTTAAATTTGGCCCGATTCTGCGGCCCGTGGTGGTAGTAAGTTTGGCAGATGTAATCGCAAACGCCCCATGTACGCATTGCGCTTGTCGGGTTGAAATTTTCAAACCTGGTGAGTGGCCCTATGACGACTTACTATGGGAGAGCAAAATGCTGTCCTCATACGGACTGTGGACGCATCATTTGAAACGGAAACTGCTGCTGATAGAGCCGAATTACTGAGTGATTGTTACCATGAAACATCTTCACAAGGCTACATAAGAGCTCCGGTCAGAGTGCACATCTTAGCCGAACATACACTCAATATTTCAAGGAACACAAAAAAGCTATGTATGATACATTTACAGTCTTAATTCACATTATTTATGTGTCATTTCCTAAACGAGTGTAAATATGCGAGATAAATTGTTCTTTCCATGATTTAGCGTTTTCTGCTGATGTTACTCCTGTATGTTATAAAGTAGAGGCACAGTTTTAAATGCGAAGCATTTCTTAGCAAACTTCGGCGACTTTGAGCGTATCTATCTATCTATCTATCTATCTATCCGATCATCTATCTATATCTATCTGTTTATCTATATATCTATCTATAAATTTATCTATATATCTATCTCTAAATCTATTTATCTATCTATAGATCTATCTATCTATCTATCTATTCATCTATCTATATCTATCTGTCTATCTATCTATCTGTCTATATATAAATCTATCTATAAATTTATCTATAGATCTATCTATAAATCTATCTATCTATTTATCTATAGATCTATCTATAAATCTATCTATCTATCTATCTATCTATCTATCTATCTATCTATCTATCTATGTAGCCGCTCATGACTTTTTGCTCTTCTGGCCGTTTCGAAAATGGTATCAATACCAAACTTAGCATGGCATAACATGAATGTATGAAGAACATATTTGACTTGTCATACCATGAAAGTTGTGATATGTATGTCATGAAAGGCATGGTTTACATTGATCTTGATGCTCTCGTGGTGGTTTCGCTCACACGACATGTTGCAAAACTGGTATGGTATGACATGACTGCATGGCGAACGCAAGCGACATACCTTAACGTAGAAATCATGATATGCATGTCATGTAAGTCATGAATCATGACTACACGCCACGCTCATGGTGCGCTTGCGGTCGTTTCGATGGCTTCACATATGCCAAATATGGTATGACAGGACGTGAATGAATGACTAAAGTGTATGACTGATGCACACATGATACTCATGAGATGCGTGTCATGTTAGACATGACTAAACGCCGCGCTCATGATGTGCTCGTGATCGTTTCGCTAGGTTCACTTACACCAAATTAGGTATTACGTGACGTAAATGGATTACGAAGGTATGTGACTGGTGCAAACATGATAATCATCAAGTGCGTGTCATGTAACAAGATGACTACATGCCACACTCAAGGCACCAATACACTTCGACGGGACCAAGCCCACGTGCGTGCCGGCGTTGATTTCGTCGCGTCACGACGGCGATGCCATGCCAGGCGCCGATCTGCCTGCCATACTCGCAGGCGTGCGCCACGCTGCGTTGCTTAGACGCATGCGCGTGTGGGCGCGTTGGGCGTTTCTCCGTCACCAAGAGAGGCAGATGCAGTGCTGTCTGGGTAACGTCATCGGCGCGAAATGCACCATGTCGCATTTTGCGCCGGTTGCTGCCTGGCCGCGCCAACGAACGCTGGTCGCACTGGTCGCGCCTGGCGTCAGACTATACAGTGCTCGCGTTGCTAGCGCAGCGTTGCTGTGCCCAGCGTGCACGTGCCTCAACGTTACGTCGGAAGTGTATTGGGTCATTCATGATGCACTTGTGGCCGTTTCGCTGGCTCCACATATACCATATTTAGTGTCAGGTGACGTGAATACATGACGAAGGTAAATGACACGTTCGAACATAATAATCATGACAACAAAGTTATGTACGGCTTAATTTACCTCCCCCTCGTAATGTTGTGCTCATTTGAAAGTAACATATTAAGATTCCTCATTTGTGCTTCGCACGTCAAGGATTCACACTGTACGTGGGATCTGCCAATTTTTTAAGGGCGAAGCTCCTTAGGGTCGAGCCATGTCTCTTGTCCCTCAACGTGACAGGCTATGGACATTCATAATCGTATGAATACTTTAGTAAATATCAATATACTTATAAACATTGATATGGACATCTCAACACCACCTCAAGAATTGCTTATGACGAACAGTCATTGTTCTACAGGCTACTTTCTCTGCTAAACATTTTAAACCACGAAGATTTTCATCCTTTGTGTAAAAAAGAACTGTCACATTGAACACTTCGCCCAGATTCTTTATTTTTTTGGCCATTTTTCTGGCAATTTCTGGCAAATTCTGGCAATTCCTTCCTTTCTAATGTTGCTTTTTGATGTTCATGCCACTTCATGACTACATTTCAACTATTTTCTTTCTATTTTCAGCGCTTTGTTTCATAAAGTTTTTATATTACTTTTTCTGATCTGATATGTAGAAGTTTATTTGTTATTCTTTATGCATGATTGTCTGCAATTCCTGCTGCTTTGCCGACTTGTGAACGGGTTCGAGACCTCTTGAATCTCTTGAGATATCAGTCCTGTGCTCTTCCTAAATAAAGAAAAATAAATTGATTGATTGATTGATTGATATGTGCATTGTGATGAATAAACAGGTTCTTGTATACTGTACACGCATGTTTTCACATTTTTGTACGATTGAGTAAGCAAACTACGGAGATTATTGATCCCCCTGAACTTCGCCAACTCGAAATAACTCTTTTCTCAGATATGCTGTTTTTTTGCCTCTATAGTTGTAGTAGGAATTTCATTTTTGGTACGGTATTACACCAAGGAGGAGGGCCCTCTAGTCCATAGGCCGAGCTCGACAGTATCAAAATACACGTATCTTAGATGCTACCTTAGATGCTTTTTCATTGTCTTGCTTAAGTATCGTCATACGTCTCACAAAATGAGCGTGTGCACCTTCATTTTCGACCGATATAGCAATGTCTCGCGTATTGTAAAGGGATCCTGCAACACTTGCTCTAGCAACTAACGAATGAAATAGTTAAATGAACCTATTGCCTCACAATTCACCACCGCAAAAGTTTTTCGCCTCATGCTGATATGAAATTATCTCTTCTCTCGTCCCAACAAAAGCATTGGATTTGAACCAAGCAGAGATGACACACGCAAAAAAGTATGTCACACACGCCCCGTGAACTTGAGCAGTTTTACTCTTTGGGCGAACCTTGGCAGGGTCGAGCCATGTCCGCCGTCTGCTGTGACACGGAATGACGATGAAGACGACGTTCATGATAATGAAGAAGTGTGTTTCAAAATACACAGTCTCTTTCTGCCATGACAGCGTAGCACATTCAAGGTAACCATTATACGCAATGGCGTTGATGAGCTGATTTCGACGAAGTTGATCCAGAAAAATGACTGTCTTGTGCACTAAATGACGTCTCGATGCATTTTGTATGACTGCAAAGAAACAACAACCACCAGAGAACATGCACAGACCTTGTATTTGCCAACACCTGGCTAATCTGATACCACAAAGCAGTATTATTGGAGGCAAAACAAAATTCAAAACTCAACACAACAAACAATTTATGACAAATGAACATTGCACATAGTTATACACCTATTTACCCCTGACACCAAATGACCTGACTGCTTTGCCACCGAGTGGACGATGTTCAAATGAGCAATGGCTGGATCAGTGGCTGTGACGAGTAACTTCTGAGCTTGTAGTGTCATTTGGCGAGGGAAGAGAAAGCAAATTTCCGCTGACTGAGAATGTAATGTGAGTTGCAGGCCGTGTGCCACACCACAGTATTGCGCTCACGTGTTTCCAAGAGCCTCAACAACTGATCGGCAGGGCTTTCTGTCATTCTAGAACGTGCTGCGGGGTGCATTTAGGAAAAAAGATTGTGCTACAGAAATAGCTTTTGCCAGCTCATTGCAGGGAGTATGGCTGCCAGCCATTGGCGGACAACAGCACTTGTTTGTTCGGCGATCGGTAAGAATGTACTAGAGAGGTGACAGACGCTTTTTTACAATAAAATGTTGGAAAAATGTGTTAGCAAGCTGTCTGTGGCACTTGGGGAAAAGGAGCTTGGACGCCTGGGTTCAGTGCTGTCAAGGTAATGTGAAATTTAGTACTTTTTTCAACCGTTGTGCATGTTTTGCGAATGAGTGTGGGCATTATTTTTGTTTGCTTTCCTTTTTCTAGAATATTGACGCATGACGCATGTTTCATTTTTCCTTGTGTGTACGTGCTTCTTTGTACGCTGTTTGCTTTGCTGTGCAGTCGCCATGGTATGCCATGTCACCAGGTCTCCTACCTGATATATGTGTGTGTGTTCCTTTAATACAGTTTAGTTGCGAGTTCAGCGTCTTTTCATCTCTTTGTTCGTCTCTGTCTGAATATTTGCACTGTTTTTACATCAAAATATGAACCGCCAGCTAGCCCAACTTTTGCTTCACGTGAACTGTGATGCTGTAACTAACTCCAACTGATGTTCTCTCTACCGTTTTCAGCTGTAAAATGTAAAACTGAAGACTGTCAACTGTTAATGACGTTGTGGAATATCATGTATCTCTCTCTCTCGCTATATATATATGTATATATATATATATATATATATATATATATATATATTCGAAAATTTATGAGAATTACTTGATTAGAAGCGTATAGGAAAAATTTCTATGCCATAATAAACATCCAGTCTTGATGGCGAGTATCAGTTGTCAATTGAATGCTACTGTAAATCAAACATATTCATTCGATTGATTCTAGTAAGGCACAGGAAACTGCACCTATGTTGCTGCTCAAGGCAAGCTATGTTAAATTAATTCAGGTCCTGAATAGGCACATTGTTTTCTGATATAGAAATAAGTAGGTGTGTTTCCTTTTCTTCAATGCCAAGGAGAAAATATTCACGGACAAGTTGGGGTGCTCCTATCAGTTACCACAATTATTGCAATGAAATGGTAGCATGCTTGATGTTGCAACCCCTTTCGCATAACAGTTGCGAATTGAATAACATGCCATCTTATCCGAGGTGGTATGAAGTACGATTCACTGTGATGTCCGATTTTACTTATACCACACCCAGTGATTTTACGAATAACTTATCAAAATACGCGTAAGGTTAAAAAACATAACAGTGTCCCCTTCATCAACTTGTGGAGCTGAATCCTGGCTGCTTACGAAAATCCTGACTGCTTACTTAACTACCGGAGGAAAGAATCATTAGGCTAAATCTTGAATAGGCGTGGTGGAGGCATGTAGTACAAAGGCAAGAAAAGCACTCGTAATTAAAGTTACATCCACACCGAAGGTGGCGCGTCGAAGCGGCCAAGCGAGTTTTTCGAAGCGGCGAGGTGGAGAGCGCGTGAAACTGTACAGATCACCACATCCCATGAATCGCCGCGCGGCAGATTAGGCGGGCATCTCGCGCTTTTGCGCACGTGTCCCTGTGAGGTGTCAGCGCTTGTCCTAAACGTACATCCACGCCACGACCGCACCTCTGTAGCGTGGCATTCCGATTGGCTGTGGCAGCGATCGCCCTTGTCACCTGGTTTTTCTCTCGCTTTAGCCGCCTGGAGAGGAGGTTTTTTCCGCTTTTCGCCTTGCCATCTCACTGCTTTGGCCACCCCGCCTTCGGTGTGAACGAGCCTTAAGCGTGACAAAGAAGAGTGAACGAGCGGGGAAACGCATGAAGTTGATCAGCTCACTATTTTAACGTGATAGCGTTAGAAAGCTCGTGTCGCAGAAAACCCGCCGCCGGCGTCGGCCCCGTTGGTTGTGAGAAAAAATAGTCTGTCCGTCTCTGACCGAAAAATCAAGTTACCAAGATAGCCGCGGGAGGCTGCTACTTGTCCACGCGTGCGCGCGCAATCACACTGACAAAGCCGCGCCTTAGAATAAAAAAAAAGTTCTCAAGGTTACGAAGTGCGGCAGCTTTTTTCCCTGCTACCCCTCCCTGCTTAGCATCCAGCGCTTTGGTCGGGACGAGAGAAGAGGGGATGCAATCGAAGCATGCGACAAACCTTTATAACTCCACTCGCACTGGACGGATTCTTAAAACTTTTGCGGCGTTGAATTCGTGCGGCCATAAGCTCTTCTAGTGAATTCATTTGATAGTTACTTGAAAAAGTGTTTCAGAGCCCCTTTAACGCATATTGTTCGACAGCAGTCACGACGAAACCGAGCCAGTTCGGTGATAATAGCACGCACTGCTCCAATTTACTGTGTGCGTGTTTGTGTGCGTGCGTTTGTATGTAACAAAACATATATTTAGAATGCGATTGGTGGTTGAAGGGTGCACCAGGGGCCGGATTTCGTTATCGCGTTCAACTCCTAAAGGGGAAGCTTAAGGGTCCCCAGTTTTATGAACATCAGGTGGACAGATAAGCTTTTCTTTTTTGATGTAGAATGAGGCAACAGAAAGCGCCGGATTGTATCATTGGGCGAAATGTGTGAGATGCTTTTGCACGGCCGTATACATGATAATGAAAAATAAATGCTGCAGAATTTGAGTCAAAAGATTACATACCAAAGCAATATCATGAACTGGAATCATACCAATATTAAATCATGGGTAAATTAATTGCACCTGTTATGTGTCGCATCTTTAGCTATAGAAGACAGTGTATTGCCAGAAAAGACAACATTTAGAAAACAAACTAGCATTTGAAGTTTGACAGGCTCGTTATTTTTTACAAATTGGATTTCATTCTCGGTGACTGGACGTTTGGATTCCCGTCTAAATGGCCACAACGTTCTTATTTTTATCTCAGCACTTTTTAGATTATTTCATTCTTTTAATTAGGCCTTTATTGCGTCTGGAAATGTCCCAGTTTGCTTGCAACTTTGACTTGTATGGTGAAGGATTCTGCTCAGCAGAGTGGCACATATTTGACAGCAAAAACAACAGCAGCTGTGTGCATTATCCATTTGTGTAGGGAACAGACAGGCTTACGTTGAAGTAATATTTGTAGCCTTGACTTGATGTGGCTTCTCTTTCATTTATTTTTATTGATTCAGAGAAATAAAGTAATTAGCTTTTTTTAATGTTTTAATCTGGAAAACTAGATCAATTTTTTCTTGCTTTTCAACTTCTAAATATTTTGGAAATTCCCCTGTCATTTGGCCCCAACGAACCCTGACATGTTCAGTCAGAATTCTGTCCACTGCCTATAAAAGGCTCCCTGTTAACCACCAGCCTTAATAATAGCGCCGCGCTGGTGACGCACAAGTTCCTTTGCAAAGCAATCTAGCGGTAAGCCAGCCAACTTTAAGCAGCAGCTCACAATTATGTTCTTAAAGAAAAAAATAAAAGCTTGTTTAAAGAAACTGGAGAAAACAATTACAACTTCCCTGGCTGCAAATATGTTTGTTATAATACTTAAGTTGGCAAGTACACGTGCATGGAAGACGAGAGATTGTTTCGTTGTAGCGAATATTGCGAGAAAGTGCACGCAGCCTTTAATATAGGTGGCGCCACTGCACTTAGGGCATCGAAACTTGGTGTGTGTAACGAAGAAATCACATCGGTACAGCGCCAGCGGCATGCTTTTACTCGAGTTGCGTGCTCGCTATGTCGCTTCACAGTGCTTGTGGAGCAGTTTGACTAGAACCTAGCGGTTGTATTTCGAAATGGCGTTTTAAAGCGAAGTATAAAGGCAGGCAAATTCAAGCGAAAATCTTGAATACAGAAGCGTTCTGCAGTACCTAGGGTTGATTCGAATATTAAGAATGCTAAAACACACTAACCTAGACACCGTTAAACAAAGAAGTGTTTGGATAACTTTAAATCTAAACACTCATTTTTATAAAAAGACGTCACAGATATTTGATAGAGGAACCTTGCTCACGACACACAGTGACGTTGATTCGCAAGCTTTGGACGAGTAGCGCACGCAAGGAGTTTAAATGAAAAAAGTAGTACAGTGCGGGGATAGAAAATGTGTTTTTTGATAGCCTTATGCAATCAAACAGATTTCTGTGAATTATGTTTGCTTTAAAACATATTTTTTGTCTCTGAAATACAAAAGTTTAAGTTACCATACACAGTAAATTTTTACACCCTTAAGGGTGTAAACTGACTTGTCGCCAGAGGAACACAATATGGGTGTTTTCAGATACTCCCAATTAAAGGGTGTTAGCTGAACACCCTACACTAAGGGTGTTCAGCAGAATATTTGGGTGTTCTCATACTTCAACACCCTTCTAAGAGGGTGTTGAAAGGGTGTGCGACCTTCGAGTAACGCGTTATTCGAAGGTCGCATGGTCGGTTCCTGTCCATGGCAAGTTATCTTTTCACCCACACTTACATTACGATTCAGTATATTAACTTCCCCTATACATTCCTTGGCAATATGGTCTGTTTGATCTTACTATATATATATATATATATATATATATATATATATATATATATATATATATATACGTAAAGCAAGCTTACTGCAATGCAGTGATATTACTCAAAGCCTTCTTTGTAAAGCCGACTATAGAAATTGACTGCCTTTTATGGTTATACAATGAGATATAAATATTTAGTGCTAAATAGCGTAAGCATCTCGGGTATACACAGTAAAAATTTTTACACCCAGAAGTGTGTAAATGAGCTTGTCCCGTGGACGACACCCTAAGGGTGTTATTTCAGCCCCTTCCAAAAAGGGTGCTTTACCATGCACCCTTAGAATAGGGTGTACATGTAAAAAAACTGTAGGGTGTTACAAAAACACCCTTAAGGAAGGGTTCCTTCGATGTCCTTCACTTTTTTTAGCACCCTGTGAGGAGGGTGCGAGAAGGGTGCACACGGGTGTTGAGTGCCTATGGCAAGGGTGGCAGTATTCTTTTAGACTGCACTAATGGATATCAGCATGCGCTGATTACACACTACTTGAAGAAAGTGGTGCTGACTATCGAAGGTGCGCCACCTGTCGAGCTCCATTCATTGCGTGTGGGCAAAAATATAAACACGTACAATCGTGTATGAACTTGTGCTGGATCTATATATACTTCACAGTATATGCATAATGCGTGTTACAGAAAATGGAGCCTTGCTGCCCTTGCATATTGTTTTTATTTAATAGGCAAATAAAACATAAACTTTTCTTCTGCCACACAACTTTTTCAGCAGATATACGTTCATTTATACGTACACTACATATGCAACACCTCAAATGTTTATTATATTTTTTCAGTTTCACTTTATTGACAACTCTTTGCAGCATACAATTACACTGGTTTCAGTTTAGTATACTGCTTCAAGTACATAGAGACTACAAATGAAATACACGCTAATATAGCCCTATAATTCTTTCAAGTATCTACAATCCCAGTGGTTTCCAGTTTAATACTCCTTCATGTATACAATCGGTTAATAGGAATGAAATGCAGGCAAATATGTACTTATGATTCTTTCAAATATATACAATCACCATGATTTCACTATATACGCCTTCATGTACACAATCGTTCCCAAGAAGTGATGCACACAAAAATATATATGGATAATGTTTTCAAATGTATACAATCACAGTGGTTTAAGCGTTGTATTCCTGGATGTATAACAATTGGTTATGAGAAATGATGTACATGCAAACATATACGGGTTTTCGCACATATAACTTTAGCGAATACTTAGGAAACCAATACAATGATCAGAAACATAATAAGCAAAAAGCGAACACAAAACTGAGTCAGGACACACAAAAAACAAAAAAGGTAATGCATAATTATGGCTAATGACACAGCTGGGTCTCTTTATGCCAAATGTCCAAGCCATTTTGGCAACCATCCCAATTGTATTCCAAAAAGTCGTCCTGCATTGAAAATAGTGAACTTCTGGAATATTTAGGAGAGGAAAAATATTTGGTCACGTGGATGCCTTCTGAACTTTCTGGAATGCCGTCTAGGTGTTGTATGTGAAAAATTTTATTTTAAAGCACCGCTCCTTCTTTCCGTACGAAACTCGGTCTACGTGTTACGTAGACCAAGTTATGCTACTTATGCTACTTATGCTATTTATGTTTGAATTTTGTGTTTACAATTTCAGGTTGCTTGAAACCAATGTATTGAATATATATATTGTTTGTCAGTGCTGATGTCTAAGCTTTGCACTGTCACGAACTGCGGAGGGACAAGGGCCTTTGTCAGGCTGTTCGCCTTTAGCCCTTTGCCCCTGCAGTGAGCTTCGTATCCGGCTTACTGTAAATGAAAATACTAATACTGTAACAAGAGCCTAATTTGGGCGAGTTGGTTCATCATGGTTGTGTGCTAGTCACAGCGCGACAACTTTAAGAAAAGACACAAAGGACAGGAAAGAGCACAGACTGTCAACTGAATTTAATGAATGTGCTACGAGCGCTTTTATACGGAGTACAAGAACTGTGTTCATGCGTGACGACACGTGTGAGCACTACAAAATATCTTAACTGTGAAAAGAATACTGCCCTCTCATAAAGGATAAGTGAACGTGTAGTGATGCACTGATCATTGGTTTACCTGATAAAAAATACTTCTACAAACGTTAACTTGGCATTAAGTAAACTATTCTCGTGACGAATGGGGCAAGATTGACTATTCCTTTTGCTGTTTAGTACACACACTTTTGAAAGCTTGCAAGGGGTGGAAAACAACACGCTAATATCATATCTGCTGGATATTTTTTTTAATTGTGAGACATGTGATGTGGTATAACATGCACAGGTTTTGGACATTGTTTTTTGTTGGACCTGTCTTCTTTAACTTTACTTTCTGCAGGAGGGTTTTGCGAACGGATGTGATGATTCTGTTGGGATACCGAGCATCTTTTAGTCTTTTTCTCTGGTTTGTAAGTCTGACCTCACCCTTGTGCTAACATGACTTCTGAAGGGTGGCCTGAATACATGTGGTATCAATTCCTCTTTCTACTAATTTTGAATGCCCACTATCAAAAGGCAGAACATTCTTAGCACTCCTTGGCTGATAGCACCAGCCAATACCCCAACAGCATCATCACACTTGTTTGTGAAACCCTCCTTCAGAAAGCAAAGTTAAAGGAAACAGGACCAAAAATAAGAGAATGACCAATCACCTTTGCATGTCACACAGTACTACGTACATAAGGTGTCTCACAATTTTAGGAAAATAGCCAGCAGATATGACATTGTTGTTTTCCACCCCTTGCAAGCTTTCAAAAGTGCATGTACTTACAGCAACAGAAATAGTCAATCTTGCACCATTCGTCACTAGACTAGGTTTACCGAATGCCAATCCAATGTGTATGAGATACCGCTAACATGTGGAAAAGTTAACATAGGACACGGGGCAATGCTTCAATGATCAAGCAAGACAGCATGCTTTAAATGTTAGGAAGGGCTATAGTAGTCTCATGGCCGGACACCGTAAAGAATGTAAGTGTAGTCCTAGGTTTCATAAAACACGGATTTTGAAAAAAAAGCAAGCAGAAAAAATGAGAGATTTTAGAACTCTTTATCAGGAAGGCCAAGCATCAATGCATCAGTACACCTCAACTTATCTTTTCCGAAAAAGAGTATTCTTTTCTCGGTTCAAATTGTTTTGTCATGGTCACACATGTGTTGTTGCAGATGAGTCCTGGTCTTGTGCTCAGTATAAAAACGCTCGTACCACCTTCAATAAAATTCAGTTGACAGCGCTCTTTCCTGTCCTTTTTGCGATAAGATTTTTATTACAGAAAAAATTTCATTTTCTTACAATTTAGGTATAATGATGAGTTTTTATTGTGTCACAACATGGAGCAAATTGCATCCCAATACGGACAAAAATCACGATTTTGTGAAATTCGTGATATTTTCTCGTATATTTCAGCAACTTGAGAGGTCTAAAGATATTTTTTCCTCAAAATATACCTTCTGTGGAGTAAGTATTCACTGCTCAGATATACATACAAAGTGCAATATTGCAAATAAAAATGCAAACATAACACATTTTGGCTTTGTTCTTGGAAGCGAATGTGGCGAAAAAATTGCACTATTATTATTGAGCTTCAAATACCTTACAGAAGCACATTTACTTAACAGGTAGACCGAATTTGCATTAGAAAAAATAAGCGGTGGTTTCAAAATGAAATTTTCCACAAACAGCACACAGACGGTATTATGCCAGGAAGTTATAAGCCAGCCACATGAACGAATTTTTTTTCTCGCTGAAATATTCTAGCAGTTCACTGTTTTCAACGCAGTAAGTCAGCACATTTTTTTTCAAATACAATTCAGATGGTCGCCAAAGTGGCTGGGACGTTTGGCATGGAATGATCCAGCTATATTTAAGCAAAATAACTTACACAAATAACAATAATTTTTCATCTACCATGACCACCCTAGAAAAAGTTGTTCAGGCATTGTGCCACTAAAATTTTCAGCGTCGTACTGCCTGAAAAACTTCTTTCATAAACTCCAAACTCACGCCGAGAAAAAGCCGCTCAATCACGGTGGTTGTTAAAGGCCTTGCGGCCGTAGACAATGTTGAAAATAAAAAAAATCAACTCATCAGTGCTGTCACTCCTTCTCCGTCATTACTGACACGGAAGATTTTTCGGTTATCCATGTGGAGGTTCAGGAAGTAGGCTTGCTCTAGGCTGGGGCCGGGGTAGACTACGCAGGACGTCAGCGGCACCATCTCATCCTGTAATAAGAGCAAATATGACTACTCATAAAAGGATGTTCGTGCTGTTCTGGCAGCACCATATATAAAGAATGTGTAGTGTGTATCCTTCGAAATGGCGTGTAATTCACAATACACTGAACTCGAAGCAAACAACCCATACATTCCAATAATTTCGTATGATAAAGATAAGAGTTTTCCAGCATACATCAAATTCCCGAAATGAGGTGAAGTGTAAGACTACAGCTCAAAAATGGCACTTACGAAAGCCTGAACTCACCTAAGAATCAAATTCCTCGTAGGGTAGTGAGCCAGTGTGAAAAACAATTCTTAAAGTACAACGTTCCGAACATGTAGCATTAATCAAAACGCACAAGAAACTTACCTCTTCATGTACAAACAGTGAAGACATCTCTGCTTTCTCTTTTACATGAGAACAAATGATCTTGGGCGTGGCACTAGCGAAGAGGTCTGCAAAAAAAAGTAAAAGATTTACTGACTTTAATCAAGCCTCTAAGAATCTGAATAATTGTTACAAGTCACCAATCAGTGTCATTCTGACTGCCTCTATCATCATCATCATCATCATCATCAGCCTGTCTACGTCCACTGCAGGACAAAGGCCTCTCCCATGTTCTGCCAGTTAACCCGGTCCTGTGCTTGCTGTTGCCAATTTATACCCGCAAACTTCTTAATCTCATCTGCCCACCTAACCTTCTGTCTCCCCCTACCCCGCTTCGCTTCTCTGGGAATCCAGTTGGTGACCCTTAATGACCAGCGGTTATCCTGTCTACGTGCTACATGCCCGGCCCATGTCCATTTTCTCTTCTTTATTGCAGCTATGATATCCTTAACTCCCGTTTGTCCCCTAATCCACTCTGCTCTCTTCTTGTCTCTTAAGGTTACACCTACCATTTTTCTTTCCATTGCTCGCTGCGTCGTCCTCAATTTAAGTTGAACCCTCTTTGTGAGTCTCCAGGTTTCTGCTCCGTAGCTAAGTACCGGCAAGATACAGCTGTTATATACCTTCCTCTTGAGAGACAGTGGCAATCTACTTGTCATAATTTGAGAGTGCCTGCCGAATGTGCTCCACCCCATTCTTATTCTTCTAGTTACTTCAATCTCGTGGTTAGGCTCTGCGGTTATTACCTGCCCTAAGTAGACATAGTCTTTTGCAACTTCAAGTGCACTATTACCTATCGCAAAGCGCTGCTCCTTTCCGAGGTTGTTGTACATTACTTTCGTTTTCTGCAGATTAATTTTAAAACCAACCTTTCTGCTCTCCTTGTCTAACTCCGTAATCATGAGTTGCAATTCGTCCCCTGAGTTACTCAGCAATGCAATGTCATCGGCGAAGCGCAGGTTACTGAGGTACTCTCCATTAACTCTTATCCCCAACTGTTCCCATTCTAGGCTTCTGAAAACGTCCTGTAAGCACGCAGTGAATAGCATTGGGGAGATTGTGTCCCCCTGCCTTACACCCTTCTTTATTGGTATTCTGTTGCTTTTTTTATGAAGCACTATGGTAGCAGTTGATCCCCTGTAGATTTCTTCCAGAATGTTTATATATATTTCATCTACGCCCTGATTCCGCAGTGTCTGCATGACGGCTGATATTTCTACTGAATCAAACGCCTTCTCGTAATCTATGAAGGCTATGTATAGTGGTTGGTTATACTCTGAGCATTTCTCTATTACCTGATTGATAGTATGAATGTGGTCAATTGTTGAGTAGCCTGTTCTAAATCCTGCTTGTTCCTTTGGTTGATTGAATTCTAATGTTTTCTTTACTCTGCTAGCAATTACCTTTGTAAATAGCTTGTATACTACAGAGAGCAAGCTGATCGGCCTGTAATTCTTCAAGTCCTTGTCATCTCCTTTCTTATGTATTAAGATGATGTTAGCGTTCTTCCAAGACTCTGGTACTTTTCCCGTCAGGAGACACCTCGTAAATAGAGTGGCTAGTTTTCTAACACAATCTGTCCTCCATCTTTCAGCAGATCTGATGTTACTTGATCCTCACCAGCAGCTTTGCCTCTGTGCATGCTCTCCAAAGCTTTTCTGACTTCTTCTATCATTACCGGTGGGGTGTCGTCTGGGTTACTGCTAGTTCTTATAGTATTAAGGTCGTGGTTGTCTCGGCTACTGTACAGATCTCTGTAAAACTCCTCCGCTATTTTAACTATCCTATCCATATTGGTAGTTAATTTGCCTTCTTTGTCCCTTAGTGCATACATCCGCCTTTTGCCTATCCCAAGTTTCCTCTTCACTGCTTTGACGCTTCCTCCGTTTTTCAGAGCGTGCTCGATTCTCTCCATGTTATACCTTCTTACATCGCATACTTTACGTCTATTAATCAGCTTCGAAAGCTCTGCCAGTTCTATTTTGTCTGTTGGACTTGACACTTTCATGATTTGACGCTTCTTAATTAGGTTCTTCGTTTCCTGGGAAAGCTTGCCGGTGTCCTGTCTAGCTACCCTGCCTCCAACTTCCACTGCACACTCCGTGATGATACTCGTCAGATTATCATTCATTGTATCTACGCTGAGGTTGGTTTCCTCGCTAAGAGCAGAGTACCTGTTCTGCAGTGACACTCTGAATTCCTGTACTTTCCCTCTCAGTGCTAGCTCATTGATTTGCTTCTTGCGTATCAGTTTCTGTCGTTGCTTCTTCAAGTCTAGGCGGATTCGAGCCCGTACCATTCTATGGTCACTGCATCTTACCTTGCCAACCACGTCCACATCCTGCACGACTCCTGGGTGTGCAGTCATTATAAAGTCTATTTCGTTCTTATTTACGCCATTAGGGCTCCTCCATGTCCACTTGCGGTTTTCTCGTTTTCGGTAGAAGGTATTCAAAATACGCAGATTATTGCGTTCTGCGAATTCTACTAGTAGCTCTCCTCTAGCGTTTCTAGTGCCGATGCCACAATGTCCTACTGCCTGGTCTCCAGCCTGCTTCTTCCCTACCTTTGCATTAAAGTCGCCCATTACTATAGTATACTGTGTTTTCACCTTACTCATTGCCGATTCCACGTCTTCATAGAAGCTTTCAACTGAAGCGTCATCATGGCTGGATGTAGGCGCGTAAGCCTGTACTACCTTCATTTTGCATCTTTTATTCAGTTTAATTACAATGCCTACCACCCTTTCATTAATGCTATAGTAGTCCTCTATGTTGCCAGCTATGTTTCTGTGAGTTAGGAACCCTACTCCCAGTTCTCTTCTGTCTGCCAAGCCCCGATAGCAAATGACGTGCCCATTCTGTAGCACAGTATAGGCCTCATCTGTCCTCCTAACCTCACTCAGCCCTATTATATCCCATTTAATGCCTTCTAGCTCCTCGAATAATACAGCTAGACTTCCCTCACTAGATAACGTTCTAACGTTAAACGTTGCTAAGTTCAAGTTCCAATGGTGGCCTGTCCGTATCCAGAGATTCCTAGCACCCTCTGCTGCTTTGCAGATCTGACCGCCGCCGTGGTCAGTTGCTCCGCAGCTGGTGGGGACTGAGGGCCGTGAGCTAATTGACGAATGCCTACGGGAGGGGGTGGCCAGATACTGCACCAGGGTGACCAATCCTTCTCTGGTGAGATCATCGGTGCGTACCGGCTTTAAGCCGGTACGATCAGACAGTAGACTGCCTCTATAAGGGCATCAAAAATGAACAATTTTCTCGTTCTTTCTACCCTCACAAGACGCTCCGTCAATGGAATATAATACAAATTTGACGCTGTGCTTCCTAATTGCCCGCTTTCGAGACGTAGGGCTGCGAACATGTGTTTTGTGCACCTAATCTAGCACAGAAATTCGTAATCTTTATTTCAATCATCTTAATTCCTTGTAATTTCATAAAAGATGTGATAGCTCGTCCAGTTTTTAAAGAGTTGCGGGCCTGCAATAGGCACTGCCTAGCACGTATGAAAGTATTTCTTTAAAAAAATTTTTTCAAAGCTTGCTTTCAGAAAAAGCGTCTGGCATATTTTGACAACCAAGCCCTCCCTCTGATGGCAATCAGGGGCACGCTATTAGCGATTATTCACCACGGGACTTACAAACGTAGCCCGTGCCTAAAAACTCAGTTAAACACAATCAAGCAAGTAGGAGCGCTCTAACGACACCAACGCGCGCGGACGCCGTCTACATTGCAGCAGCCATGGCTTATGCTAGAGCTACCGCACATAGCTCCCACAGTCACGTATACTCTCTCGATTCTGTTATAACGCCGAATGTTATCGCAGATGAATTCAAAGCACGAAAACAGCAAACAGAAACGAGGGAAAACAGCGCACGGCGATGGCCACAACAACGTGCCTTTGGAAGTCTGCTAGATATTTCCCTGTTTCTGGTGACACTTGTCCTAAATAGTTTAAAAGACCGAGGCGCACGAGGTGAGAGCATCGCGGCATATCAGCACCTCCAACTATACCGTCTTTAAGCAAAAAAAAGCCATTTCCTACAGTGCGCCTCTGTATACATAATTTTTTTCTTTCTTTTTTTACGCTTACACCTACAGAAGCAAGTTGCACATTTGAGTATTAATAGAAGTGCTATTACGATGTAGCCCAAAGCACATCTTAAAACAATATCAATCACTTTGTGCAATGTAGAGACAATGTGCGATCAGCAACTAATCCCGCCCTTGTTAATTTATCACATCACTCACTGTATGAGTGATGCAGGCACATACACAACATCGCGCATTGCAGTGTGAACTCGTTAAGTCACACGTTTAATCAGGCATCTGAAACAGGCCCGCGAACGCATGGTGTTATAAATGGCTGGCAGCCTACTTCGGCAGAGCTGCTGCAGGCGCCCAGATAGCACTGTATGATTACTACCCACGAAAACAGTACACTCACCGTTAACAGGCCCACGTTGTCCGTGTCCGCCACTCCACGAATATTTCTTAATCCGAACGTCACTTGGAACACAGTGTCATGCGTGAGCACCATTGAATATGCGCCTGTTCGCTAGAACACACACAGCGACCAAGACCACAGACCAACGCAACGCATTTGAAAGACGATGAGACAGAGAGAGCAACGTTCAGAGAGAGAAGGAGGAGGCACTGGCGGCGGCGCTGCAGCTGTCGACGCAGGTGTTCGGTGACGCAACTATTCGCTTATCTACGCCGCCGTTGTGGGAGCAACTCTGGCCGGGGTGAGTGGGGGGGGGAAGGAGCGGGAAACCCGCCAAGACAGCGCCGAAAGGCAAACGCTATGGCGCATACCGCGGACGGCCGTTCGACGCGGAATGACTCCTTGTAAATGGCAACTCTCCTTCCAGCCAGTCGCACAGCGACGCAGGTTATTTACCAGCCTTGGGTTCTTTGAGTATTTTGACGGAATGCGATAGCAGTGGGCGAAAAATAGTGAAGCAAAACTTGCGGAAAACAAAGTGCACCATGGAATGGTTAGAAACAATAATTATTTCGTCCTCGGTGGCATTAGCGGGAGAGCATCGCTACACCTTTTTCCAGAGGAATTTCTTTTCGCATTGTCTGTGTCTGGCGATTCCGCGTATGGTGCCGCAAACACTGAATGCGTAGTCGAAAATGGAACAAATTAATCCACAGTCGCGGATGTTTAGAAGGGTTGTCACGCACCACGAAACGTGCCGAGGTTGTTATAACAAACTTTTTGCTGACCACATGATCAGTACATAATTCCATATGCTTGCCCATTGAGCTAGCTAAGCACCTGTAGCAAAGACAGGGCACGTTCTTGTTAAACGTTGTTAATATAAACGATGTTTGTGCATAAGTGCAGTGACAGCTTTCCGTGTGAATTGGTCATAACCCACTTTTTCGAGCGTAGAAGCGCCTCAGCGGATCTAATCAGCTACCACAGCAAGTTCGTAAGCAATGATGAGGTACGAAAATGTGCAGCTGTTTTCCATGTACTGAATAGTCCGTGTACAGTGCGTTGACCACCGCCATTTCTTAAGCCACCTCCCATATAGACTTCCAGTCTGAACGAACTAAGAAGCAGTGCCCCCCCCCCGCACACACACACACGAAATTTGAGGGCGCATGGGCTGATAAACACGCATACTTATTCACAGGCACACACATACACGTATACACACATACGGCAACACACAGACGTGACCGTAAACGCACGCATGCATGGGCGTACATATGTGCACAGGCACGCCTAACACAAGCACGGATTCCCACATACACGCGCACGCACACATGCACGGGTGTACACACAATCGCGCTTACACGCGAACACATACGCAGGCTCACGCACACACACCCATACTCGGGCGAACAATATGTTCCTGTATATAATCAACAGCAAACATGTAGCTTATAATCAACGCTAAGGTGAGCTTTCGTAACGTGGATTGCAGTTCATTGCCATTATAGATGAAACGCGATTTGCTTCTGCTGGCATTCTGCTGTATTCAGAGAGCACCTTCACGCATTCTAAGTCTAGGTCGTCATTTAACGCAAGGTCCACATATTCGTGCAGTAGCTACGCTGCTCGGCTGCCAATCCGAAAGCCGCGAGTTCGATGCCGGCCTTGGCAGTCGAATTCAGATGGAGGCGAAAAGGTAGAAGCCTTTGCACTGTGCGATATCAGCGCCCATTAAAGAACACCAAATGGTCAAAATCTCTAGAGCTTTCCACTACGACGACCCTCATAATCATATTGAGGTTTTTGAAACGTAAAATCCCAAATATTATAATTATTTGTTCTTCTTATGCTGCATATTCCATCTGATGAATCGTCATCTACACCCTTCTCAGGCACAAAAGCACCCTTAGAGCCTATTTTACGGTGCTATCGAGGCAAGCACCCAAACAAATGGGTGCTTTTTTTCAATCGACCATTTATGGGTGTTAAAGGGTGTTGCAAAAGGTGGTTTCTTGAAAAAGCACCCTTTATACACCCTTTTGGGTGTAAAAACTTTCTGCTGTGTATCAATAGGTGGCTCAGTGAGTCGATACAGCAAGCGTGCTTGGTATGCATATGTTTGTGTAGACACACAAACACATTATATTGAAAACATTATTACCAGTAACAGTGCACACGTCTCATGCAGGATGCAGATATATACATATTTCAGCAACTTAATTTGCAGTTGCACTTGGTATCGCAAAACCATGAGAGTTCAGCCTCACCTAGTTCATTTCAAACTTTCTGATTATACAAAAATAACAGAGCTGCTTTGGTAGACATCGTTTCCACCTAATGACATATATCTTTTCCCCCCTCCTAAAAGTAGACATATATTGGCGTAAGATAATTGTCAAGACCATGTACCACAACACAGGTTTTCTCTCAACTGAAAGCAAACACATTTATTATACATTTTATTTTCATTTATACCACAGTTAGAGCATTTTACCACCAATATTCAAACAGGTAAGGTCAGTGGTTGAAGAAAGATGATTAACAGATCAGCCATCACCCCATGAATCTTCACCACATGTTAAAATTTCAAGCTTTATTTTTCAGCATCTTTCTAGGTAATAGAGAATGCATTCGTTTCTCAAAAACACACTCTTAACAAAATCAAAATGAGAGCCTAGAGGTGTAAATGCCGCAGATAGGCTGACCAACGTTTCGATAGGAGGACCTATTTTTGTCAAACGTACCTAGCCTTCTCATCCTTGGCATATTAGTTTCAAGGAGGTTAGTAGAGACGTCCTCTCCTGGCGATGGCATGTGATCTGTTGGCAGTCGTAGCCTGAAAAAAAACTATAAAGCAGAGGAGTGCAGTCCTTGCTTGATTTCGAGTTGGGTGGCAGTAATTCAAAATGTTCTCTGTTCTCGGAGGATGGAGAAAAAAAGAAAGAAAAAAAGAAAGCACCAAATGTAGGAGCGGTGTGCTGCCAATGGGTGGCCGCTACAGACACAAAAAAAGCAAAGAGCTTGAAAGTTCGCAGCCAGCAGACGGTCCCCGCGTTTGGCCATCACAAAGGGTTGCCAACGATAACGGCCTATGCTATTCTCGAACATCTATGATTGGGACTCATAAGAAAGCGGTTACAAAAAGACGCGAGAGAGAAGCAGGTGGCTACTTTTAAATGCCAAGATGTCAAAGGTAAGCGACACCAGATGTGTTTGGAAGACCACGTGTTTATTGGGAAAGGTCATTGGTTAAAATATGCTTTCACTATCCCCGTAGCTGTCCCGCTCAACAGAATTGCCTCAAGACTTTGGCGGCATGTTGGCAGAAAAATAGGCAAGTTCAGAATGCAAAGGAACTAAGCAGTGACGAAAGAAGGACAAAATAAAAGAAAAATTAAAAAAAGGCGGATTGGTGGTAGGTAGCACGCCAGCGTTAACAGACGAGGGAAAAAAGGAGACAAAAGATTCTAGAAAATAAAAACTTTGTAGCATGTATATAGAAACATGCATATCTATAATTAAAATTTTAAAAATTTAGAGTGAATAATTTTAGTACAATATGTAGGTTAGGAGTGATTCCATGTAATACCAGTTATGTCTACTTGAAGGTTGAACATTTCTAGTCCCTAAATACGGCCACAATTACGCAATGGCTTTCAGCGATTCTAAACTACCACGTGCAACATTGATTCCTGATGGGTGTAGGGACATAAATTTGTGTGTAAAGTATGATTTCATGTATTTCTTCTTTCGCGGTGACCGGAAATTATTTTGCAAAACGTAAAGCTTTGCTTTTTCGAAATTGTGGTCCTGTTGGTGGAAGTGACCGGCTACTACTTTAGACAAATTGTGCTTTGTGTCTGCACGGTGGCCGTTCAGTCTTACGTGAATTGGCGACCCAGTTTCGCCTAAATATTGTTTTCTACAGCTGACACACTCAGAAAAGTTTATTAAGTTGTTTAAAAGTGCAGGTGAAGCTCTATGTGACCTTGTGAATGTAGTCAAATAATGTGCTTTTTATGTTGGTAGCCAGCTGTATATATTTGCAGGGTGAGCACATGGGCCGGCCACTGGGATCAGACGTCCTAGTCTAAGTTTGCGTGAACAAGCATGTCTAAGTTAGCGTTGCAAATGCCACGTGCCACGCATTGCAAATTCCCGCAAAACTTAAAGCAAACACTAGGACGTCTGGTTCCTCTGGCCAGCCCAGATGCTCCACCTGTAAAAATATATAGCTGGCTAACAACTTAAAAAGCACAGAATCTGACTACATTCACAAGGTCCCATCGATCTTCATCTGCACCTCAAACAATCTAATATACTGTCTTAAGTGTACCACCTGCCGACACCAATATATAGGCAAAACTGGGCAGCCAATTTACGTAAAACTGAACGGCCACGTGCACACACAAAACACAATTTATCAAAAGCAGTAGCCAGTCACTTCAACCAACAGGGCCACAATTTCGACCAAGCAAAGCTTTAAGTTCTACAAATTTCTGCTCACCATGAGAGAGGAAATACATGGAATGATATTTGATACACAAATCTGAGCACCTACACCGATCACGAATCAATGTAGCACGTCGCAATTTGAATCGCTGAACGCCATAGCATAATTACGACAGCATTTAGAAACGAAAAAGCTTCAACCTTCTAATAGACATAACCGATATTACACGAAATCGCTCTTAGACTACAAGTTGTACTATTGATGTTCTCTCGAATTTTTTTTAAAATTATGAATATAGATATACTTGTGTCTATATACATACTACGAAGTTTTTATTTTCCAGAACCTTTCAACCACAGCTTTCTTTCCTCTCTTGTCGCTTCAAGAAACACTCCTACCGTGCACCATTAAGTCATTGCCAAGGCACCAATTTCTCTGAGTCTCTTTTTCCTTTCCTTGTCTGTTAACGCTAGCGTGTCATCTACCTCCAACCAGCCTTTTTTCATTTTCCTTTCTTTTTGTGTTTCTCTTGTTGATGCTTATTTCCTTTGCATTCTGAATATCTCTATTTCTCTGCCAACATGCCGCCGAATTCTTGAGGCAATTCTGTTGAGCGGGCCACCTACGGTGATAGTGAAAACATATTTTAATTAATGACTTTCCCAATTAAACACATCCTCTTCCGAACACATCTGATATCGCTCACCTTTGACTTCTTGTCATTTAAAAGTAGCCGCCTGCTTCTTTCTCGCGCTCTTTTGTAACCGCTTTCTTATGAGTTCGATTTATAGATGTTCGAGAATAGCATAAGCCTTTATCGTCGGCAACCCTTTGTGATGGCCAAACGCGGGGACCGTCTGCTGACTTCGAACTTTGAAGCTCTTTGCTTTTTTCGTGTCTGTAGCGGCCACCCCTTGGTAGCACACCGCTCCTACTTTGCGTGTTTCCTCTTTTTTGCTTCCCTTTTTCCCCGCCCTCTGAGAACATTGTGAATTGCTACCAGCCAACTTGAAATGAAGTGAGCACTGCACTTGTTTTCTTTCTAGCTTTTTTTTTCATTTCCGACAGCAATTGCCAACAGGGACACGCACCACCACCAGGAGATGACGTCTCTACTAACCCCCTTAAAACTAACATGCCAAGGATAAGAAGGCAAGGCACTTTTGACGAACATAGGTCCTTCTATCGAAACGTCAGCCAGCCTATCTGAGGAACTTCCGCTGTTCACCCAGACTATCCCACTCTTCACACCAGTTTTTTTCTGATCCTAAGGCAGTCTTCAAGCCATTCAAAACACTATGGGCTGTTTATATGACCTCTGCACACACAAATTAGCCATCTGATGTACAATATGCAAAGTATATCAGAGTGACTTGTTGGGCTTTACAGTCTTACAGAGTATAAAAGAAGGAAAATTCGTAACTTCATATATAACTCAGAATACATGCAACAATCAATACCTCTTGCAAGAAATTAGAAATGTAATAAGCACCAGCACACTACTCAGAGCTGCTCAGAAATGCACCTTGATAAAATGCATAAATATTGCAGTAAATTATGAATACAAAAACACAACACCAGTGCACTAGTAGAGATGCCTGCTTGGCACCAAACTGCTGTACTTAAGATGCATCATGGAAGCAAGACCTTAGCCCACAACTAATATACCCGTCAAGTAACCCTTGACTGCTGAACTGAAGGCCGCAAAATAAAACAATGGCTGTGGTGTCTGCAAACACAACACCAGTGCACTAGTAGAGATGCCTGGTTGGCACAAAACTGCTGTACTTAAGATGCATCATGGAAGCAAGACCATAGCCCACAACTAATATACCCGTCAAGTAACCCTTGACTGCTGAACTGAAGGCCGCAAAATCAAACAATGGCTGTGGTGTCTGCAATTCCGATTAAGGGGGAAATGCTTGACACCTGTCTGCTTAGACGTGGATGCATTTTAAAGAACCCCAAGTGGTCAAAATATCTGAAACCCTCCACTACAGTGTCTCTGATAATTATATTGTGGTTTTAACACGTTAACCTCAGTAAATAATATTCCCAATACACTTGACATGAAATAAAGCAAGTAGGTATTACTACAAACCTGAAAAATTCACCATTCAACCCCCCCCCCCCCAATCCAAGGACTCATGTTACAATATTCTAGTATGCCTTCTATCAGTTATCATTAACAATGTAAACATGAGTATGCATCACTGTAAAATATACGACATGGTTTGGTATTGGCAAAGTTAGGTATGATGAAGTACGACAGTGGGAAAACACTTGATTGCACTTATGAATTGAACTTCCCAAAGGCAATAAAATAACTAAGGTAACAAAAATATATTAAAATAGAATATTCAGTGAAGGTTATACTGAAGATAAAACCATTATTGTGCTACTTTTTATCACAACACAAAAAGTGTTTTTAAATGGCCAATTGCACATAAGGCGTCAAATAACATGACATGCGAGTCTGGCGGGACACTCACTCAGTAAAATTTGGAAAAAACGATATCTAATAAAGAGCTCAGTAAGTAGCACTGACACATTCATAAATGCGCTGCCTAGTTACATTGAATTTTATCCTTAAAAACAGAAAAACACCTTGGCAGATTGTGTTCAGGGGGACAAAAACTAAGAAAATAATGCTGTCATCTGCCCAATCAACCAAAAATATTGACATTTTAGTAACGCAAATAAGCAGGTATGTTTGCATTAAAAATTGGAGGCAGTCGTGTTTCTACACAGTCCCACTTTGAAAACTTTTTTGATTATGTTTATGCTCCTAGATATTCCGTTTACAGTTTAACTTTGCTTTTCGTGATTACGCAGGCAAGGCAGTGAGGTGCTGCAAAATATCACTCCATAGCGGAACGAGCAGTCGGTTCTTGCTATCGCCAGCAAATAGCAAGAGTAACCATTTTGATGTTTGCCCATGCCTTCCACCCACGGTCAGATAAAATGCATGAAATCAGAGACTGTGCTAGTGCTCACTGTCCTGCACACATAATAATGCAAGCCGCAACTAAACTTCCAGCAGGATATCTGAGCACAGGCATGCTACAATTCTTACATGTGTAGAACCACAATATGTAGAAATCTGACTGGCTCAAATATTTAACACATACATGATCTCCTGCTGCGGTCACTATTAAGTTGATGATTAAAACAATGGTACCGCTGACACTGATAATTATTTTCTCACATTGCATCCTCCTGGATACATATCTATCAGCAGAGGTGGCTTTTACATACATAACTTACAGCGCTGACTTCTCTTTTAAGGAAAAACAAAAGGGTTAACTTTGAACACCTTGAACCTTTGTCCTCCTTGAATACAGCTACCAGGTGGCTCTGTGCAGCTCGTTTTTCAGAAGAAACAGAAGCCACCCGCCGCTGATGTGCGCCGGCAGTCAAATTTTCCACGAGCCAGCCTTGATGATTGGCTAGTCCAGACGTCTCCCACACTCTCTTCCTACGACGAGCATGTGTAGGCTGCGAGAGAAACAAAAAACAATTTACTGATGTGTCTGTTAGCAAATCATAATTTGGAACTCAATTTAGAATTATCTGAAACGTTGTGTTTTAAAAGAGTAGGATGTACGAAAAGCAGACATGCTACAACAAAAACATTTTCAATGTTTTTGGCGAACATAGCTGCAACCTTACGAAAGAATATGCATTTTCCACATAACAAATGTGTGACAAAATATACTTGAATAGCGCTCTGGCATAGTGCGTATACATGCCAAATCATTATTAGGGCAGCGCGATCATGACGATCAAGTATCTTTGATCAAGTATCTATTGGAGGTAACACATAAAATTCTATTACAAATTTCAGTTTTAACACAACTAATGTAACTTTTTTTCAGCTGGCAACATTAGGACGATTATGCCGATAACATGAAAAATTGGTTTCACTAAATTACTATTGTCAACTGCTAAATTATGGCTGTTAATTCAATGATTCCAGGTGGCTAAAAAGCAGTGCTCCTCACTCATCCCTAACATACCCCTCATTACAAGCTGTGTAATAAATAATGGGAAAAAATGTGGAAATGCTAATACAACGAAACCATCTTGAGCTAACTACCATCCCAATGAAGCATGCAAGCTTATGCAACAATCTCTAGTAACAAGAATACTGGAAGGCATTGGTCACGATTTAGCAATACACAATAAACGTTTGACGAGACTGATTTCTGAAGTTGTGTAATTGCATCAATGCCAACAGCTTGGAAACATGCAGTCTATATTCATAATTGTGAGATGAACATACTGTCCAGTTTTCCATTTTCACAGCAACACGTGCATGCCTTATGTATGCATACTACGATGTATAACATTATTGCAAGGTTCGAGCGGTAAATGATATATTCGTTTCTCCAAACACCACAGATCTCTTCTATAACTGTAGCGCATGTCTATAGAATTTAGTTAAGCTTGTCGTCTGATGTGAAGACAAAACAACATGCTGACCCTAATTGAAAGCATGACGTTTTGGCCCCCACACAAAAGCCCTATTCACAAGTGACAAAGACTGTGCTTTTATTCGTGGCCAGTGTGTGGTTTTTCAATGTTTTCATGTGTGTTTCAGACCAGATGGGCATAAGCTTATATTCTGCTATTATATTCCATTGGAGGTAATGGTCTAAATTGTTCTTACTGTTCGTACAAGTAAAAGTGCTTAGCAAAGTTTGAACACAAAGTTTGGGCGAGGCACATACAATATTTAATAAACCACCACAAAATAATTAAATCTAAGCATAGCGAAAACAAGCTGGATAAAATAAAATGTGCTCTACCGCATGAACTACTGATCGAATTAGTGCTCGCACAGTTAAGCTACAGTTATTCGGCCACAATAAGCCATGAACATTTTGTTCGGAAATACAGTTCAAGTTTAACGAACGGTTCAAAATTCATTGGTTCCGAACGCTTCAGACAACCTATGTTGCGGGTGTATAACGTAAGCTCAGATTTGACTAAACGGGCTGCATAAACACCTAAGCGTACATACGTGCAAGCCTTGCGAGCCGTACCTAAGACGAGGCAGCATGCTGCACGCGAACTCGAGTAACACGGTAGTTCAAAGATGCGTGCCGGCGTGGATGCATACACCGGCATACATTCAGCTACCCGCAGCAATTTCTGATAGCAGTTTTAAAAAAGGGCGTACAACATATGAAACTGTTTTCAAACTGTTTTGGACGTACAACATATGAACCCGTTGACTCCTGTAGCACACAATATGAACAGGCATGCAAAAAAAAATCCTCAAGTTAAGAGATCCAAACTTACGCTCCTTAGGCGTAATCAATGCTTACGGCTAACAAACGCCGTCGTCGCCCAACAATTATTTAAACACAATATTGGTCCATCGCGAGCAGGGCTCCCTGCCAGCACCACTGCCGAGAGAGGTGGGCGCCGTCACAACTCGCACAAATCTGCCGCCGAATTCCCACTGCGCACGCACGTGCCATGTGCTTCACACACCGAAGCATGCTTGAATCAAAAGAAAGACCTCGCCCACGCCTGACTTCCCACAAAAACGCCTTCATCCTGATGAAATGACACACACAAACAGGTTCGCTACGTTAAAGAACCTCACTTATCGCCCACATCTAACGAAAAACGTAGCATGGCGTCGTTATCACGCTCTCGGTGTTGACAAAGCGCCGACAGCAGGAATGTGGTACGTACCTGGCGAGTGTTCCAAAATGCGACGTCACACGTCCTCGCTTGAATAGAGTTCATCTTCGTAATAGGCAGCACCGGCAGAACACAAAACACGAACGCAGCGCGCAAGCACACCTCAAAACGAGAAAATCCCAAGCATTTCCCCGAGGGTGAACATGGTTAAGTGCGAATGCACGGGGTGATGCTATGAGGGGTTGATCGCCCTTCTCTGCCTGACGCTTGCGTTGTCGTTGCGCTTCTTGGGCCGCGTTCGCGGCTCGATGCTGACGCCTCATCTCGGCCTCGCGAGCGCGCAGTTCACCATCCGCTGCACGCTTCGCCCGATTGTCCTCGGCCTCGCGAGCGCGAAGTTCGGCATCCTATGCACGCTTCGCCCGCTTGTCCTCGGCCTCGCGAGCGCGCAGTTCGGCATCCGCTGCACGCTTCGCCCGCTTGCACTCGGCCTCGCGAGCACGCAGTTCGGCATCCGCTTCACGCTTCTCCCGCTTATGTTTGGTCTCACGAGCCCTTCGCAGCGCCGCCTTGTCTTCCAACGTCGGCGAAACCACCGCGGTACCGTCACCTCCAACGACGGGTGCAGTGCTGGCATTCGGTTGTGCTGCATCCGTTGTTGATGGTAGCGTTGCCTCCGGGACATCCATCGCACGACCCGCTCTCGACGGGAGACTGAGAGAGAAGGTGGGCGCGCGAGAGAGAGGGGAGCGCGCGCAGCTGCAGCGAGCGAGGAGAGCGGAGGAGCGAGCGAAGGGGAAGGGGGTATAAGGCGCGTTACTGACACCGATATCAGCGTCGCGTCTGTGGCTTATTCGGTAGAGCGTCGCGCTGCGGCCCGCCAAGTCCTCTTTCTTTTAAAGATAGAGAGAAGACAGCGAACGCCGCCGACGGCGGTGGATGGTTTCGGGTCGCTTATAAAGTGTATTCACACTTAAAAAAAACGATGCTTAACCGACCAGCTGCAGCGCCCGACCAGCGAGCAAGCACGCCCAAACAAGTATCGTGGTTTCAGCTCCGCAGACGTACAATGGCGCAATAAAATGCTTTAGTGATGCATTTAAGTGCAAAAAGTAAACGTAAATATATATAACAAAAACGAAGGGGGCAAAATAATTTTATCTCCATGAACAAATGAAATTAATGTATGACTTAAGCGCGCGAAGTTTGAAACGCTTGCAGATACAATGCATGTTTAACAATTGAACAACAGCGGTAATAAGCACCTAAAACACTCACATTCTTGAATTCAAAATGAACTATTGTTGACGCACACATTTACACACAAAATTTCATTGCAATGTTTGATGGTGCCTATGCATAGGCGTGCCCACCACGGGGGAAGGGGGGCGGGGGCGGCCCTTGGTCATTTAGGGGGCAATGTAAATCCCTATAGGTACATAGAGAAATAGAGAGGGGGCACTGTAACTCGACGGGGGTTGCAGGGGCCCCCACTGATCTTCTCATACACCACCTGCACCCTCCCCACGAAGGGATGTCAAACAGAATAGATAGCAAATACAAATTTTACGGCGTGGGCCGCAGTGCCCCACAATATATATATGTATATATATATATATATATATATATATAGTCACGTAAGGCAAACGCAGTATTCAAACTTCGCGCGCTAGTTCGTGCGCCCCCCAAGAGATCAGCGGCTTGATGATCAAACAAGAAAAGGCCGTGACGGTGCGCGCTTCCTCAGCACGGTATTTTGATGAAAAGAAAGTGGGCCACCGCTCGAGGGTTTTTTCTCGGAGATTGATCCCTGTTTGCTGATCGCCTGTTAGAGAGGCCGCTACTTTTTGGGCACACGTTTGCCCCAATAAACAGTTATTCGTACACCATTTTGATTCTACGTAACAATTCTGGTGGAGGTGCGGGGTAATGATCCCAAACCCAGTTGGACTTCGAGGAAGCAGCCCGGAACCACGAGCAGTCGAACCAACTGAGCTCACGCCAGTTCATCAGCGCTCCAGCCGTCGTCTACGTGGTGAGCCGCCGGAATTTCCCCTGCAACCAGAGTCCAGAGTATCTCAAGCTGTCTCCGGTGAGAGTACCGAAATGTCGTCTCCAACAGCTGCCGCACACGCCGTTTCGCCTCCAGTCGCTGCCACGCACGTCGTTGTCGATGACCCAGGGACGCCGGACCCTTTCCATGGCGATCCTCATGAAGACGCCGAGGATTGGCTGGAGGGTTTTGAGCGCGTCGCCAACTGCAACGGATGGACCGAAGAACGGAAGCTCCGCCGAGTTTATTTCGCAATGCAGGACAGCGCACGAACGTGGTTTCAAAACCATGAAGGTACCATTCGATCGTGGGATGATTTCCGACGGGAGCTACTGGCCACATACCCGAGTACAGACCGCAAGGAAAAAGCTGAAGCTGCCTTGCAAGCAAGAAACCAGCGCAACAATGAAAGCGTCACAATGTGTGTGGAAGACATGTGCCGGTTATTCTGCTGGTCTGATCAGAATATGAGCGAGGACAAGAAACTTCGGCACCTGATGCGTGGGGTGAAGCAGGAGATTTTTGCTGCTTTGCTCCGATGTCCCCCGCGGAACGTCACTGAATTTCGCACCGAGGCGACAGCGGTTGAAAAGACTCTGCAACAGCGAGCGAGCACTACAATCGAGATGTTAACGTCGCATCCGTAGACGCGGTGTCAGCAGTCTTCGGGAATGGCATCGACGTATTACGAGAGCTCATTCGGTCGGTGGATCGAGAAGAGCTCCAGAAGCTAAACGGCAACCCCTCAACGGTCTCGTCATTAGCGGAAGTTGTTCGGGAGGAGGTGAGACAGGCAGTCCGTGAGCAGCAGCCACAAGCCCAGCCTGTTCAAGCGTCGGTTTCGATGCAGCCCGAAGTCTCGTACGCCGAGGTACTGAGAAACACCCCTGTACCTCATTTCCTCGCCCCTGGACCTCTTTTCGCCGGCCCTGGACCTTATTTTGCCGCAGCAAGCACGCATCTGCCGAAACTTCGATTTACGCCATCCCCAACCGAGACTAGGATCCGAAAAGATGATATATGGCGTACTCCTGATCGAATTCCGCTTTGTTATCACTGCGGCGAAGCTGGCCATCTTTACCGGATGTGTGCATATCGCCGAGCTGAACTTCGGGGTTTTCCCGTAAACGCTGCCTGTCCACAAAATGGGAAGCGACCTTTTGAAATCGAGGAGTACTTGTCAACGCGTCAAGGTGCTAACTCCTCGCAGCAGCATCAGTCTCGGTCGACAGCGCCACTGAGGTACCGGTCACCAAGTCCGCGCCCATCTTCATATTCTCCGAGGCGACTTCCCCAAAGCCCGCTTCGGGAAAACTAGAATCGGCGACCTGGGGAGGTAAGGCCGCTGCCGACGCAAGAAAACAACCTCCAGTGCCGATTTCGAAATGTGATGATGGACACGAGACTACGTGCGGAAATGGTAACGTCCCTTTTGATTTGTCGGTAATTATAGACGGCTACGAAACGAATGCTTTAGTAGACACAGGCGCCGACTATTCCGTCATGAGCAGGGGACTTGCCAGAACGCTGAAAAAAGTGCTGACCCCTTGGATAGGACCACAAGGGCGAATCGCCGGGGGACACCTTATCGATCCGACAGGCATGTGTACCTCTAGAGTTGGAATACGTGGCTTCACCTACGTCGCCAGCTTCATTGTCCTGTCAGAGTGTTCAAGAGATCTAATTATCGGAATGGACTTTTTGAAGGCAAATGGCACAGTGATAAACTTGCAGGAAACGTGCGTCTCGTTCTCGACGAAACACGCCATCGCGACATTCGAGAGTGAAAAACGATTCGATGCGCTCCAGATTGCAGGTGATGATGTAACAGTACCTGCAAGATCCATCATCGTTGTCACCGTAAAAAGCAATGTGTACAACGACTATGAAAGAATGGCAGAAAGCAATACTGGGCTATTACTCGAGAAAGGGATCTGTGCAGCAAGAGGTATTGTATGACTGCGTGATGGGTGTACGAGTGTCTTCCTGACAAATTTCCGAAATGAGGTGCAGCACCTTGCGAAGGGAACTGTTGTTGGTCACTTGCACGATTACGTTCCGATTAGGGATTTGAATTCTTCCGAGACTGCACCACTGTACCCTGACGGTATAGATTCCATACTCGCATCTATCCACATCGAAGCAGCCCTATCACCGGACCATAAACAAAAAATCGCGAGCCTTATACGGGAGTACGCCTCATGTTTCTCCACGTCTTTGAAAGTGCGAAGAACATCAATCATCAAACACCGCATCATAATCAATCAATCTGTTAGACATATTTGCCAGCACCCGTACCGAGTGTCACCAAAAGAGAGAGAAGTCATCAGAGGCCAAGTTGAAGAAATGCTCAGGGACGACGTAATTCAACCGTCGGCCAGCCCATGGGCCTCACCTGTAGTACTGGTAAAGAAAAAGGACTAGACCTTGCGCTTCTGCGTTGACTACCAAAATTGAACGTCGTCACAAAGCGGGATGTCTAGCCCCTTCCAAGGATCGATGACACCCTTGACAGACTACGAGACGCGAAATTCTTTTCCTCTCTAGACCTCAAGAGCGGATACTGGCAGATAGAGGTAGACGAACGAGATCGCGAGAAAACTGCTTACGTGACCCCAGATGGGTTATACGAGTTAAGGTACTCCCATTTGGCCTGTGTTCCGCACCCGCCACATTTCAGCGAATGATGGATACTGTGCTGTCCGGGTTAAAATGGCAGTCCTGCCTTGTTTATCTCGATGACGTCGTGATCTTTCCGGCCACCTTCGATCAGCACGTGGAACGACTACGGACTGTGCTCGAAGCGATTAGTTCAGCAGGGCTGACGATAAAACCACAAAAGTGCCATTTTGGCTTTCATGAACTGCTTTTCCTCGGTCATGTGGTTAGCTCTGAAGGCATTCGACCTGACCCCGAAAAGACAGCAGCTGTAGAAAAGTTTCCTAGACCGACAGATAAAAGGGCTGTGAGACGATTCTTAAGACTTTGTGCCTATTACAGAAGATTCGTTAAAGATTTTTCGAAGATTGCGGAGCCACTAACCCGACTGACGAAAGAAGACATGACTTTCACCTGGACAAGCGAGCAAGAAGAGGTGTTCAATGAGCTACGACAGCAACTCCTACACCACCCCGTCCTGGCACATTTCCACGAAGAAGCCGAAACAGAGATTCACACGGACGCAAGCAATTTGGGACTAAGCGCCGTCCTTGTGCAGCTGCAAAACGGAGAGGAAAAAGTGGTCGCATATGCTAGTCGCACTCTTTCGAGAGCTGAAATAAATTATTCGGCGACGGAAAAAGAATGTCTGGCGGTAATATGGGCCATACAGAAATTCCGACCGTACTTATATGGTAGACCATTTCGAGCAGTGAGCGACCATCACTCGTTGTGCTGGCTCGCAGGCCTAAAGGACCCTTCTGGGCGAATTGCTAGATTGAGCCTCAGGTTGCAAGAATACGACATAACAGTCGTATACAAGTCGGTTCGCAAGCACAGCGATGCTGATAGCCTGTCACGCGCACCAATAGAATCTGCACCTGGGGAAGATGGAGACGACTTTCCGTTTCTTGGGGCCGTCAGCACCGCAGACATGACTGAATATTAGCGATCTGACACGAAGTTGCTTAAACTGATCAAGCATCTGGAAGGGCAACCCGTGCGTGTTCCTCAAGTTGTCGTCTGGGGATTGTCCTCGTACCTCATGAGAAACAACGTTTTATACAAGAGAAACTTCGAGCACAGCAAGGAGAAATTCCTACTCGTCGTTCCTTCGGCCTTGCGACCCGAAATCCTGGAAGCCTGCTACGATGACCCAGCAGCAGGACACCTCGGAGTGAGTAGAACATTGGCTCGCATCCGCACAAAATACTACTGGCCAAAGTTACTGGATGCTGTACAGCATTATGTAAGGACATGTAGAGATTGCCAGAGACGCAAAACGCCTCCATTGAAACCTGCAGGATTTCTCCAACCAATCGAACCACCTGCATCTCCGTTCGAACAAGTAGGAATGGATCTACTTGGTTCATTTCCTACGTCATCAATGGGCAACCGAAAGATAGTGGTGGCGACAGACTACTTAACCCAGTATGCCGAGACAGCCTCTCTCACCAGGGGCACGGCTATAGAAGTAGCTGAATTTTTCGTCAATAACATTGTACTACGGCATGGTGTCCCAAAGGTGGTTATCACCGATCGAGGAACTGCATTCATAGCCAATCTTACGCAGTTCATTATGAAACTTACCCACACAAGTCATAGGAAAACAACGGCTTACCACCCCCAAACCAGTGGGCTAACCGAGCGACTCAACAGAACTTTAACCGATATGTTGTTCATTTACGTTGACTTGAAGCACCGTGCGTGGGACAAGATACTGCCGTACGCCACTTTCGCTTACAATACTGCTGTGCAGGAGACTACTAAAGTGACGCCATTCCTGCTAGTCTACGGTCGAGTAGTTACCGCACCATTAGATGCAATGCTGCCTGTAGGCGACAATACAGAGCACAAGCCTGACATTAGCGAATTCATTCAGCGAGCCGAAGAAGCACGGCAGTTGGCGCGACATCACACAAAACAACAACAACGCGTGGATGCAAACCGTTACAACCTTCGTCGGAGAGGAGTCGACTACGCACCAGGCGACGTAGTTTGCATTTGGACTCCTGTGTGGACGCCTGGCCTTTCCGAAAAGCTCATGCGCCGCTATTTCGGCCCTTACCGAGTCCTTCGTCGCGTCAGCTCCTTGAACTACGAGGTGTCACCAGAAGGACGAGTGAGCTCATCAAGATGCCGAAGGAGCACAGAAATCGTGCATGTAGTCAGAATGAAGCCATACTATGACAGGCAATGAACATCGAACTATACAAACCCCGATTATGAGGAATACCTATTTCTCCATTGGAAATCACTCATTCAGACCATCTCAGCAACACTGCTTTTACGCATTGGGACGATGCGTTCTCGGAGGAGGGATAATGACGCAAGGCAAACGCAGTATTCAAACTACGCGCGCTAGTTCGTGCGCCCCCCAAGAGATCAGCGGATTGATAATCAAACAAGAAAAGACCGTGACGGTGCGCGCTTCCTCAGCACGGGATTTTGATGAAAAAGAAGTGGGCCACCGCTCGAGGGTTTTTTTCTCGGAGATTGATCCTTTTTTGCTGATCGCCTGTTAGAGAAGCCGCTACTTTTCGGGCACAAGTTCGCCCCAATAAACAGTTATTCGTACACCATTAGGATTGTACGTAACAATATATATATATATATATATATATATATATATATATATATATATATATATCACCCTAGGGGGGAAACAGAAGGTTAGGTGGGCACATGAGATTAAGAAGTTTGCGGGTATAAATTGGCAGCAGCAAGCACAGGACCGGGTTAAATGGCGGAACATGGGAGAGGCCTTTGTCCTGCAGTGGACGGAGTCAGACTGATGATATATATATATATATATATATATATATATATATATATATATATATATGCGTGTGCGTGGGCGTGGCGGCGCGAATCACTTCTCGTGCTCCCGTATGGTTGCAGAATGTATACTGTGCATTGTTTTCTTTTTCGACCAAGCACGTGTCGTCTTCGATAATGTTGTGAAAACGACTTCCACTCGAACAGCTTTCGACCGAGCAAGGGTTTTTGTAATAAATTCAAGCTATTTTTCTATTTGCTTCTACACATTACTATGTGCTGTCCGTAGCTCGTGAAAGCCCATTCTTTCATTCACATATAATGTGGACGTTATAAAGTGGCAAAGCATGTCGAATCAAACAGTGCGAGAAGATAGTCTCTTTTACATTTTATCAATTATTCTTCGAGTGTTCTGTAAAATTTTGCCAATGCCTCAATCATTTCCTTGATTTTTTTCATCCCTACGATATGTTATCCTATAGGAAAGGCATTCCTTGGGCTATGCGTGGTATTTTATTTGCAAGCATGGATGCAGCTTGATTCTTGCACGTGCACTCCCGCGCCGGCAGTCTGGTGCCCATGGTGCTGAACTGTTGACCCGCAAGTCGCAGGATTAAATCCCGGCCGTTCACGGCGGCCACATTTTTAATGGACGAGAAATAGTGTGAGACCTGTGTAGTTAGACTTAGGTGCACCTTGAGTAAACCCAGGTGGTTTATATTTTCGGAGACCTTTAGTACGGCATCTCTGATGATCATATGACAACTTTGAGACGTGATCATATGACAACTTTATTCCAACAAATATAGGTGTACACCATTCTGTTCTTCAACACACGCACGAACGGCAAATTAACACCCTTTTGCCAGTTACACCCTTCTCTGAGGGTGCACCAGCAAAGAAAAAAGTGTTACATCCATTTGAAAAGGGTGCAAATCTGTAAAACACCCTTTTTACACCCATACGGGTGTGAAAATTTTTACTGTGTATCATTCGCATGGCCGTTGAATAAAAAAATTTGCTGATAATATGCTTGTTTGGAGAAATCAGGCCAGTGAAATGAAAATCTTAAAAAAAGTACTGCGCTGTAAGTCTACGAGCTCACACAACAAAAGTGTCACCACCAAAGAATGCATTTACGTGCCCTTGCGTCTAAAACTTAGCATTTAAAGAAAATGCATTGCAGACAATTTGACATTATTTCTGTAATAGTGATAATAGCCACACAAAAAATAAGAACCACAGAGTTGGTTACATACCTCGAACAAAAACGTTTCTTTAAATTTAACTGTAAACGACGAAAATATAAGCATTCCTTGCGAGAAACAGTTCAACTCTTTTCGTGTCGCACATATCCGTCACCTGGAAATATGTCGAAATGAACGGAAATGCAGTATTGTTTTCTGTTGATTGCAAGTGCCATAATAAATATACTGATGTTTTTGAATTCGTGTTTCCTCTGTGCTACACCTCTTGCAGGCGAAGGCATGGACGGATTCCTAGGAAAATTCTCTTTTTTGGTGTTTGATGCTGCAATTGGTAAGATCGCGTCATCGCGAAAGCTTACCTAAAACTCAGTGGTTCGGCCTTCAAACGTTTTTTAAGACCTTACAATCAATCGTAGGTCTTCAAACATCAAAAAGTGGTTCATGCTAAGTGCGACGCCTTAGTGGATGGCTCTGTGTAATGTCATACGGGAGGTGAGGGGAGGGTCTTTATATTGTAAGAAATGATGTATATGAACCTCCAGTATTTCTTCTCCATGAAATTGTGAGCGCCGCAGTTAAAATAAAAAAGAGCGCATTACGGGTCAGCAAACGACCACTGCAACAGACTCAGTCACTGTGGCAGGTTTATTAGAAAGCGCTTTTCATATATTTGAACTTGCGACTGCCACAGCGACAACAAATTGCAAACAAAAGCTTTCAACAAAGGACCCTGATTGATATGGCAGATGTCCATCTAAACAATTCACACACACTACACTATAATCAATACTCTTAGCTTAATAATATGTAACAGCAGTTTACGATTGCCAAATTTTTTTGGTGCTAGAGTCACTATTTATTTGTCAGGCCCACAATTTAATTTTCTAGTCTTTCGTTCAAATGGGTAAATATGGCTTTCTGAAGAGCATGGCGTTAACAACGTAATACGTCATCTTTCGAGTGTGCTGTTGATAACATGTACCTTTGTTCTGCAGTCAAAACTGTGCCTTTTTCCAGTATTTTTTGTACTTGGGTAAAAACTATCTTTCTGCATGGAACACATGGAGCTGCACTAGCACGAGAGAAGCACTGTGCCAGCAAGCATTAAATGCCACATTCGTACGCCTCAGTCATCGTTTCGGTGCTACTGAAAGCCTAGAGCCTAGATAGCAAGACGTCTAGATTGCGTAAAACCACGTGAAGACGTGTCGTGAAAATAGTTATTTCTTGATGGCTGTTTTATTCCATGAGGCGTTGTGCCAAAAAGCTTGTGATTATTGCAGAGTGAAAGCATATATATATATATATATATATATACGTACATATATATATCTATATATATATATACATATATATATATATACACATATATATATATATATATATATATATATATATATATATATATATATATATATATAAGAGTTTTTGCGAAGCCTTCAGCTGATATGAAGGTAACGTACAGACGCACTCAGATATTTTATTACAGAAAGGGCTTATGCATTCCTGTTGAAAAATATAGCAAATAAAGCGTATGGTTCATAAAGCTAGGGGCATTCCCTTAATAATTTCAAACCTGCTTAAATTAGAAGTTAATTATATTCAACCTCAAACTGCTCCTCTAACACCTGGAAAAACGATATCTATATACCTAATCTGCTGTGCCAAGACATTTATTACAGTCTTTTTATTTGAAGTAATGTAGTGATAAAACAAGATGGGAGAAGGCAGGCATTCTAACCAGAAAAAATTTCTGGAGAACTATACTCCAATGGTTGAATGGACAAGATGAATATCAAGAGAATAAAGGAAGAATCAAGGAGATGCGCTAATAAGCAATCAATGTGCTTACGCGTGAACTTGATAAATATTACTAGGCGAGTGATTGCCTTTCATATATATGTATTTTGTTTTTGATGGGCACTTAAAAAATTAGTTTTTTTCTGCTATCACATTCTTAAACTTCCCCGATCGTAAAGACACCCTCTCCAGCTCTCGATGGATGCTTAGTAAGCTAGAAACCTCTCACGAAGACAAGCCATTTTGGTTTTCCCGAATGAGCAAATGGGGTTACATGACCAACTTTAACGCATTTTACCTCCTAAGTATCCTTTAATAACTCAGAAGAAGAGAGGATGCATTGTACAGAAAGAAAGGTAGTCAGTTTACTAGTCCAGGATAGCTAGGTTGCTACCCTACACTGGGAACGGAATTGAAATGGTGGAAGCGCGAGGAAAGAGAAACAAAGAAAGCACATCACATGACACACGCGCGAACACGAAGTCATACGCAGTCCAAAAAAAGAAACTGCATTGTCCTCCATAAAAGGCACAATTATCGAATCGAGTTTGTAGGCCTTCGTTTCTCCAGCGTCAATAAAGCATGAAAAATCACCGGCATTCTGGACATGACACAGTAACTGATGCACTACATGCAGTAGCGAAATTTTAAAATAACATTGTGAGCGTAAGACTTTTTCAATACAACTGTAGCGCTTGAATTAACAACACTAATATATACAAGAGGTTTCTAAAGCACATAGCCTTAATTATTATAGCGCTTTATTTACACATACTCACTATTACTTAATCAAGTATTGTATTTCGTCTTTTTCTATTTTCGGTAACTCTGGTACTTGCCGCCAACAAGGCTGAAGCCCTTCCTAGCGTAATACTTGAAACCATTCCCATGATATTTGGACGAATTGAGGAACATGCAGAAAAGTGACACGCCAGCTACGCGGCCACTATATCCACAAATTGCATTGGACACTAGTGTTCCTAAAACTAAATGGAATGCGCCAATAGAGGTGCGTTGCTCTATTGTCATAATTTTCTCTTTTTGTCATAATTTAAATTGCGAGACATTTCTTTGCCCACTGCAAGCTTTCTACCTATCTTTTATCTGTGTAGCCGCCTACGTCGACTGCCACTCAGATAGCCCAAGTTCACATTTTATTTGCTTCTGTTTTCCAACTGTAAAGCATTTTTTTCGTGCTGAAAGCAGTTTTCTCGCCTATCTATCTATCTATCTATCTATCTATCTATCTATCTAAATATCTATCTATCTATCCATCTATCCATCTTTCTATCTATCCATCTATCTATATATATATATATATCTATCTATCTATCAATCTATCTACCTATCTTATCTATCTTATCTATCTATCTTGTGACGTGTTTTTTTTGACACTAGACGTCGTGGAACCTCAATGAACGTTAAAGGTAGAGCGTCGAAGAGTGGCGGTTGTCACGCAGCCAAAATCCGAGCAAGCGCGAGCTCGAGCCTTTGGCTGCTACTGACGCTGGTGCTTTCTTGCTTTCTCGCGTGATTCGTGGGAGCCTTTTTTGTTGAATTGGCTCTCTGAGACGAGGAGCTATCCTGGTCACTTAAGGCGTTGGTTGTATAGTCGGGTCGTAATAAGTCTTGATGCCAGATACGTGGGTGATTTCTCGGCCACGACGACACAAGTTGTGGCATGGTGTCTAGGGCTCGACCTTGTAATCGACAGGAGGATTCTGAGAAAGAGTGCGGTAGCAGCCGTGACAACGGGTCCATAACATGGACGACAGCAAATGAGCATTTAGTGGGACCCACAGCTAAACGAAGGCACCATTCTTGAAAGTCGCAAGAAGTCGGTAGCCGGGACGCCTAAGCTCCTCATGACGTTGGTCTTCGCTCGTAAAGGAACGACCCAACTGTAGACAGTTTTCGGCGTAACTCGCAATGTCGGAAATCGAACTGTAGTCACAGGCGTCAGGTATGTAAGAAAATATGGTGACTAGCGTGCATGATGTCTTGTGTTCGTATAGATGAAAGGAAGCTGATAATCCCGTGCTCGCTTGTGCTCCAGTGCTGTACGCCTACGTGACGAAAGCAAGGATGGCGTCCCAATTCACTTGGTCAGATGTGGCGTACATCCTCAGAATATCACTGAGAGTGTGATTAAGTTGTTCGGTTAGACCATTGGTTTTCAGATGATATGCGGTCGTCTTGTGATGAACGGTGTTACTCTGAACGAGCAATGCTTCGACGGATTCGGATAGGAAAACACGTCCTATGGCGCTGAGAAGTGTGTAGGGAGTGCTGTGGCGTAGGACTAAGTTGCGCGAGATTGAAAAAGCATCATTTCTGGCTGTGGCTGTGGGAAAAGCTGCCAACTCTGCATAACCCATAAAGTGGTCTACGCCGACAAATATCTATTGGTTCGCAGAAGTGGAAATGGTCGGGGGAAGCGGGCCGTGTAAATAAATGCCAACGCGGTTACATGGACACGACGGGACACGAGAGAGGTTGAAGCGTACCGCCTGCTCGTTGAAAGGGAGCCTTTATTTGCTGAGAAGCAGTACAAGCGCGAATATACTTGTACACATATGGATGCATTCCGCTCCCATAGTATCTATTGCACAAGTGGTTGTATACGTCTTCAGAACGCCAGCGTGGGCGTTTTGTGGGCTGTTGCGGAAAGCAGCGTATATTTGCGTGCACATGTGGCGAAGTATCAAAAGTGACCACCTCAGAACATTATGTGCGTAATTCCGCCGATAGAAGAGACTATATAGGTTGGCGAAATGAGGCGCTTGACGACGAAGAGTTCTGGAAGCGGGCTTAGCTGGTGGATCTGCTAGAAAGTGAAGTAGGTACCCACGTGTCTTTGCGTTCGTTTACGCTGACTGGCGACAGCAAACGGACGGTGAAGCCATGACCGATGCTAGAGGTGAACGGGAATGAGCGTCCACGTGCAAGAGTTTCTCAGAGACCAAGGCGTGTATACTCGCGGGTGGGTAGAAAATATGACAATCAAACGCCACAGCAAGAAGAAAGAAGACTGCTGCCTGGAGCGAGCACGTGTTACTTTACTTCTTTTTACTTCTTCTAATAAATCATATACGTTCGAAGGAGCCCCTGCTCTCGATCGTGTTAATAATGGTGCCATGAACCAGGATACTACCTCCTCACTGGTAGAAAGGTCAACCTGCCACGGAGCAGCAGCGAATAAAATGGCGGAGGAGCAGAGGGTCAACCTGGATTAAGCAACAAGACCACGGTGGACAGTGCGAACATCTGAAAGAACAAATGGCAAGTAAGGAGTCATTGTTAACCACCTAAATATGAGCAAGGGAGTGATAACGAATAAAAGGAAAGTGCTTTGGTTTCAGATCACGCAACTGATTAACGCAGCCGAGCAGCAAAACAATCATGGAGCTTACCGGAAGCAGCTGCTTACAACGCTAGCGCAGATTAAAGGAATAAGCGACTGTCTCAAAGGCGTAAACGAGCGAATAGAAACGTTTCTGACAGAAGACAATGCCGAAGTTGAATTCGAAAGCGTCATAGGGTACGACGTGAAATTAACGATGACCTTGTATGCAATAGAATTCAGACTTCGACAGCCTGCACAATCGGGTTGAAACAGTAGGACAAGGCAGGTGATGCCATCAAGTACAGAAAAAGAAGCGACGGAACTAGTTAAGCTACAAAAGCTTGAAATGGTTAAGTTCGGGGGAAACTTTTGGAGTGGAACCGCTTTTGGGCTCAGTACGAGTCGGCAGTTCACCTGAGACCAACATGAGCAAGGGACGGAAGTTCAATTACTTTTTAGCATCGGTTACCAGAAAAGCGGCAGCTGCTATTGAAGGACTTCAGTATTCGGCAGAGGAAAATTATGACGACGCAATCAAATTACTGCAAAAACTTCCGGCAATCGCGAACATTCTATTGCGATGCACATGAATGATCTCGTGAGTTTGGAGAAAGTCAGGTCTGCTCAAGATACCGATGACATACAGAGAGTGCAAGTTAATGTATTGGCACTCAAGTCCCTAAAAGTGGAAACCGAGACCTATGCGTCGATGTTGTTTTCCAGTATTAAAAATAAGTTATTTCACCAGAATTATCAATGCAGTTCAATTCCAAAGAGGCTACGAAAAACAGCTCAGATTCAGAAAACGGCGAGGAAAGCAACCCAACTGGAAAAGCGAGCGAGGAAAAGCTGAACAGGCTTATATTATCAATAGAGCAAGTGGCTTTTCGTGAAGAAATATAACGTGAACAAAAGAGGATAACTGCAAAATCAAGAGAGAACGGCCGACAGATGCGCACAACTTCAAGCTTCTATAGCTCAGTGGATAGAATATGCTTATTCTGCAAGCAGAAAACACACGCAACCAAAAACTGTTGCCGGACCATTCAAACGGAGGAAAAGAAAGCTATGCTTAGCGAAAATAGAGCATGCTTCAGATGCACGTGACCAAACCACACTGCAAGCATTTGCAAGGCCCAAGTAAAATGCAAGCAATTCAAGGGACGGCATGCAACGTCAGTGTTGTGAACTGCGAGGCAGAAAACAAGGGCAGAGCTAGTTTCAACAGCACAAGTCGAAGCGATGACGTCTACAATACATGCGACCAAAAATATCAAGCATAATTTTGTGCTTTTGCAGATAACTGTGGCATGCGTAGAAGGAGAAACATATGGCCCACATTATCGTTTTCTATTAGACAGCGGAATTCAACGTTCATTTACGGAAACGGAATTACCGAAAGAAATATGTGCGAAGGTGTTCCGACAGGAAAGGCTGACGAGTGGTTCATTTGGAGGAGACGAAAAGGTGAAACTAACGAACATGGTGCAAGTGACTGTACGATCACGAGAAACAAGAAGGACAATAGTTATTGAATCGTTACAAGTCGACGTTATCTCGCACAGTTGTATGCCCACTTCAAGACAGAAACTCAGCAAGAAAATGAAACAGCTAAAGATGCAAGTGGCAGATCACAGCACAGAGACGACTGCAACAGATTCTGTAGAACTGCTGATCGGCCCATACTATTATTGGGAATTCTTTACAGGTAGAAATTTAAGAATCGAGGACAGACTGGTAGCTGTAGAAACTGTACTGGGATGGGTGCTGCAAGGGCAGTCAGAGCATAGCGAGGCAAACTAACACATAATCAAGCAGTCATGGTTCTGAAGGTTGAAGCTGTAGAGACAAAACTCCAGCGAAGGCTACGGAAGATTTGGAACCTGCAGTCAATGGGGATCACAAGAAATAGTTTGGATAACACAGGAAACGAAGTGGCCGGAGGATTCGAGCGCCAGATTGTACAACAAAACGGTCGCTATCAAGTCAGCTTGCCATGGAACAGGACATAAACTTGGAAAACAACAAGGAAAATGCGATAAAAAGACTACAGCAAATGACAAAAAGGCTGCAGAAAAGTAAGGACGTGCTGCATCGCTACGAAAAAGCTAAGTCAGAGTATATGGCTTTAGAAGTCGCAAAGTCATCAGAACAGCGAAATGCACTTTTCTACTTTATGCCACATTATGCGATCATTCGAGAGAACAGAGCCACAACAAAGGTTGGAGTAGAGTTCAACGCCTTGTGACATTCTGGAAAAGGCATACAATTACAAAACTTATACCATTTCATAAACATTGCATATGTAGTCTTATGATACAGTCGGCACGTCGGGTTAGCTTTAATTAGAGTTAGCCACCATCCGCTGAAGTAGATTTATGTAGCAATTTTAAGGGCTACCATCCTCGTGAGCACCAGCAATTCATTTCATCTTATTTCTTTTAGAGTTACTAATATCCATGTTGCTGTTGGTATTGTTACCCAATCGTAAACAACAGGTTGCATGAAACACATTTGCTGCTTAACTTATGTGCATGTGATTGCTCTTGTACATATCATTACCCCCACTTCGTTGCATTGCATTCAATAAAGTAATTACAACACAATTATCTTGAGTCCGTATGCGAAGCATGTGGATTTGGGTTTTAAAATACGTGGAAAATGCCAATTTTTCACCATCGAATTCTTTGCGTCACCGTATAGCCAAGAGCTTTAGCATGTTTATTTATTCATTTGTCTATTTATTTGGTAACCAAAGTGTTGTCTGTTGTACATTTTATGTAACGCAACATTATGCAACGCAACAACTCAATAATAGTGCTAAAAGATGTCAGCTTAAACAATATACACAATACCAAGCCAGATGTCAGCTTGTTTTTCCCCTAACTCCTCTGTCATAATGTTTTCTCTTTACAGAAATAGGGTGTATTATTATTAATACTCAATCAATCATTCATTCATTTAACGTGCCATAGAACAACCATGAGCTCCTATTGCAGGTGCATGCAAATTTAAAACAATGCAATAAAGCAATACGATAGAGATGCTGTTGAGAAAAATTAAATAAAACACTGAAAACCCACAAACCTAAATCAGCGCAAAAAGGGGGGAATAAAACCCATAAGCTAGAACCTAGAAATGGGAATGAAAAATATAATGGCCGTACAAAACTATATATGCAGATATCTTCCTTGTAGTAGGAAATGAAAAGATTGTGTACATATTGTAAAACTGCGTCAAGAAAAGACAGAGCTGAGATAAAAACAATGACAGTGGACTGTTAAAAACATCAATATGACGAAAGTTGACATTATATGAAGTTTGTATTTTGCGAACAGTAAAGTGCTGAAAAAAATTGGCAGGTACATCGATTCTCTCTGGTTAACTTACGCGGAATCTGAGAATATACACAACTGAGAAGTAAAGGGCAGGATATCATACCGCAAGCTAGTTCGTAAAAAATAACCGGTCCGCGCCGCTTTGTCGGCAGGGAAGTGATGGCAGTGATAATATTCTTGCAGTGTTACAACGAGATATACAGTGATTTGTAGCGAAAGGATGGTTATAAATGATTATGAACTTTTTCTGGACTTGCTCAAAGGCGTCACTGCCAGATTTAGCCATGTCATTCCAAATCACAGATGCATAGTCAAGTTAAGGAAGACGTACTGCAGCGTACAATTTCTGGCAGACTCTATGAGAACTGAATCCTCGAGAAATTTCGCAAACAAAGCACGGAGAACGAAGGCCAGGCATGGGAGCACATTTAGTGGGAGCAAAAAGTTTCGTATGCTGTCAAAAAAAAACCTATAGATCACTGAATTCATAAGGCTCACATATTAACATGGTAATATTCGATTACGGAATTCATGCGATGAAAGTTTTGTGAGATATACTCATGAAGTTTGTCTCTGCGGTATTCAGGGCTTATTGCTATCACACCATTCGGAAAAAGAACACGAATCTCGCTGTAGCAAGTGACAGTCGTTAACTGAGTGAACTTCCTTTATTATCTTGATGCCATCAACATATGGAAGAAAGTAATAACGAATTTGTGAAACACATTGTTTCAGTAAATTAAAATGAAAAGTTCACCTAATAGCGATATTTCAGAGACTCCGCCAGTGACTTTGTACAAGCGAGACGTCTGACAATTTATGGCAACATAATTTAATCTAATAAGCAGATAGCTGCGCAGGATATTCAAAACAGATGAGTCAGCATCAAAGCGTGCAAGTTTAAAGAAAAACAGTGAGTGGATGACTACGCCAAAACCCTTGCTGAGGTCACAGTGGACTACGTCAACCAGTCCTCTCTGAGAAATATGTGGGGGGAGATTCGCGTCATGAAACTAGCAAGACTTGTGTTGCTGATCGAGCGAAACCCATGTTAATTATGAATCAAGGAATCATTCATGCTAACATCCCTTACGCTGGGAAAAGCCACCATCAAGATCTTCGACGTGGCACAGAGAGAAAAAACTGAGCGGTAATTCGAAACATTAGTTTTAATTTGGCCCATAATAAAAGCCCCACTTTGATACCGGAAAAACACGCGCCGTTTTTCATATGCTGGAAAACGTGGAAGCGTTCAGACAGTTATTATACATAATAGTCAGCACTGGGGCGAAGACACTACCATAAGCCTGCAGTATAATGAAAAAGATTCCATTTGGTCCACACGATCAGGGCGGTTTTAAACGCCTAAAGTTATATTTACATGGTCGTAAAATTATTATAATACGTCAATACGCTTCAGAAATTTGTATGAACGACGTTGTTGTTGTCGTAATGGATATCACTGTTGCTGTTGTAGATATTATGCAAGCAATTCGTGTGCTTAGTTTTAGGAAACAGCCTATATTCACTGTTTCATAAATAAATCATTGATGATTGTCCTGAATTTAATTAATGCTACAAACAATCCTAGAACTGAATGCTATCTTATTCATTGCAGTTTCAGATTGCGTCAATAGCTTGCTTTGACAAGTTTTATCTAATAATGGCATGCAGTCTTTTCGTTTATCCACTTGTAATAAATCTTGGCACCACTAGAAAGATTCAACTGACGCAGTAGAAATACCAGCAGCGTCACAAAACTTGTTGTTACAGGGGACGGTACTGTTTTCTTGTGATGTCAGATGAGTGAGGCTTTCATAATAAATGCCAGAGTTTTGCGTTTTATGTTCATTCATTTGTCGGTCTTTACCCGTGGGTTAAATACTAAACAAAACAAAAGTGCACGGAACTTTGCTGCCGTGCACATAACGTTTCGTAAAATTGAATACCCTATGAAGTTCCACCTCAAATGGAAGTTGACTTTTGCAGATTGGTACCAATACTAATGTGGGCACTTCACCGACTCCACAGACGGGAGTTCCATCACGGAGACTTAGCGGAAACTACGACAGTGCCCGACAGACAAAAGAGGGTCTGGTCGGCAAATCGATGTGAGTGCAATCAGGTTACGGAAGCCCAAATTGGACCTTCTCGAGATGAAAGCTGTCGCTTGTATTGCGGTCTCTGGCTTGTCATTTTTCTATTTGGAAAGAAATTCCCGTGGCTCAAAATTTTTTGAAATCCTAGATAATAGCGCGCAGTTCTTAGGCAGTGAGTGTCACCGTTGAAGCCTGCAGTCGGAGTAATCAAGTGAGCGAGCAAGGAGAAAAGAGAGTGAACGTAAAGTCTGTCGGCATCATGACTAACATGCCTACAAGCACGCTTTTATATTCTGCCACGTGCGCATGCGCCTCCTTGGTCTCGACTCGTGAACATGCAACGTGCACTACAGGCTGGCTTTGCTTGTGGTAAAGCACCTTTTGGTGTTTCAATTCGGTCGTGATCCCAGAAATGAACATAATAGTGTAAGGAGCATTCGATGACTAGTAGTTTCCGTGGCACTATGTAATGAATATAATGTCACTACAACAGCAGATAGCTGAAGCTTCGAAAACACTTGGCGTCACCACAACCCGAAGCTGCCCGCAGAATTCGCAATAGGCAAACTTGTAATCATAGGAGACTTCCTCTGTTTTATCAAAGTAAAAAAGGTGCAGAAACATAAACGCGATAGATCAGTCTTATAAGAGGTGTATATGCGATCTTAATTTATTAATTTTTTAAAATTTTGAACACTGTTTATTTTAATATATATATAAAACTTTGAACGTCCTTTTTAATCTACGCCACTGCCTTGTACTGACGTAACAAATAGTGATTTTTGCGCCAGTGACTGGGTATTTCAACATAGTGCTACTGCCTTCCGAAAAATACTCGCCAACTCCACTTTTATATTTTCCGAGCGATTTTTATGCTGTGAGCAATCGCCAGCAAGAAATTTAGAAAACATATTCACAAAACCATCTAAGTAAGGCAGTCCAGCTGTGACTTTATCCCTTTTTTCTCCCACGTGTATGAACCGGCACTTACTTGACTGAACTTTTTTGCTACGGTGCAAAAAGTGATTATATCCTTGTTAAACTTTTAGACGGAGACCACGAGCGTCTGCTTAGAACAAAAGAAGGAGAGAAGAACGCAGACGAATTAGCTGCAAGTTTGGAACGTCAACTCGGCTTCGTGTCACCAATTATTTTTTAGCCTTGTGCTTGTAGAGCTGCTATGTCATTGGACTAGCACCCGAGGGCCGACAAAAGCTTTTAACCAGCAGTATCTTGGTATTATCTGCGTTGTTCAGCCTTGTTACCCCACCCCCTCCCTAAAAAAAGACGCTGCCTCGCATTTCTCAATCCCACGTGGCCAAAGACTGACTGAGTACCACGTGAGCAAAGCTCGAGGAGAGGTATTGAAGTCCACGAATGCGTATCTACCCAGTTTATGCTTTTCCAACTTTTCTTTTTGTAATACCATTGAATCTAATCAAAGTAAATACATTCCGAAAGGCTGCGGAGGGCCAAGAACTTTTGATAGTCTGCTTTTTGTTAGAACTTGGTAAACTACAAATACACAAAACGTTGAAGTAGGAAAAAGCAGAGCGGTAAAAACGAAAACAGGAAACTGGCTTTGTGGCTTTGTAGTTTACTAAATATATACCTACTTGTACAACAATCAACTCTCGTGAATCCCGCAAGAACGTTCACCTCTTTGCGTAATTTTCAAAACAAAATTGAACGGTGCGCTCGAAAAAGTTTAAAAATTTTGTTTAAATCGCGATAGCGATCAGCATCAACTCTGCGTTTTAGCTGCGAGAAATTTTAATGAGAGCACTGTGCTTAATTAGAGGAGTAGCCAGGATTTGTATGGAATGCATATGAATTGATGTGGAAGTCTTTCCCTGCATTCCCCATCGATATGCGGCTGCTGTCATAGAGAGCCCAACTCACATATTCAAGGATAATATATAGCGTCACAGATTAACTGCTAAATTACCATAACAAATAACAGTTCACGATTACAAGCTTGAGTACTACCGGGGGGTGTCACTTGAGAACAATTATCACATAACTTATTATTGCAATGGAAAACTTTACTTGTGTCCTGCTGGACGCGCATTTCACTTCATACGTTTTGTACAATTCAGGTGCATTATTACGAAGAAAAGTAGGCTGAAGAAGATACCCGTTAGACAAGAATATTACTCAGTCTGCAAAAGAAGTGTATATTGCATAACATCCAGACTGAGTCTGAGTTTAAGCTAAAGGGAACTTAGACTCTTGATATTTCTTAAGTTTAGAGCTAATTGCTCCCTAAACAAGGTGAGATGCTATAAAAGCAACCCGAGAGCAATGGTGCTAGTAAATAATTATTGGCGGCAAAATATAAAAATAAAAGCATTGAAAATAGCAGAAACGATAGCGACATAAGCAATTTGCAGCCAGCGGAATAAATCTAGGACGCACACTGCAAATAAAGATGACACAAAATACAGATGCACTGCGCACTTGTCCTCCACTGACCACAGTCTTCACAGAGACCTCGTTCATCTTGTGAGCGCTGAGTCTATCCATCTCGTATATTCTAGCGCATGTGCCGCTTGGTCTACTGCTTTGCTGCACCTATATAATTACATGCTTTATTTTTCATTCGCCCAACATCATTGTTATATCTTGACACAAAGGAAAAAAAGAGCTGACCACATATCTTCGGGCACCAGGACAGGCTCGTCTATCAATTCCCGCGTGGTAACTAATCATCTTTTTTATTTACTAGTCTCTAGATCAGCTTCTAGCTTTCACCAACCTTCGTTTCGGTGATACAGCGTCTGTGTGCGTGTATATGCTTGTATCATACATTTGCTATATATATCTGCGTGATAGATCATAACGTAAAACAACTAAACAAACTACAGTGATCACAGATCACTTCGAGATGTAGTTTGTGTTTACTGTAGTCCTTGTACCAGTCGAGTGCCCATTCTCGGTTTTCTTTTTACACCAACGGCGAAGCAGGATCGCAAGAAAAAAGCCAACACAACTGTGGGTACCAGCGCCTGATGCGCAGTTGCTGCCAAGACAGGCCGCTGCGGATGCAACGCTTGTGTACGCGTGCTAGGGGATAAAAAAATAAATAAAATGCGCGTACTTGCTTGATTTACTATTTTCATTGAATGTTTTAATTTTTCGAACTAAAGTTGAATGATCCTACCATGTTCTCATGCTGTTAGTTGCTTGTTAATATCAGAGTGACCTAAAAGTGTCTTCATAACTCCTGCGCGTGCATTGAATTAGTATATATGAATATGCATATATTTGCATATATTTGGCACAGCGTGCGAATAGATTGGTATGTGGGGTTTTACGTTCCAAAAGCTACCATATGATTATGAGAGACGCCGTAGTCGAGAACTACGTAATTTTTTACTACCTGGCTTAAACTGAGCACATGGGCCCGCAGCATTTTCGTCTCCATCGAAAATGCAGCGGCCGCAGCCGAGATTCGATCCCGCGACTAGCGGTTCCACAGCCGAGTACTCTCTCCACTAGACCACTGCGGCAGAGCAGGGCGCTGCGTGCAGTTCTGGTCAGATTGCATATGCTTAGTAACGCGGGGTAATGGACTATGACGCACCGCCTTCTCTCCACTGTTCACTGGCGCCCTCTATTCAAAGAACATCATGCGAGTAACTATTATGAAATTTCTGTACTCACAATTCAAGTAATGATGGGGAAACGGGAATGGAAGAAGAAGGCAGTACGCAGCGACCAGTGCTAGCTCGAAGTGTAGCAATGACAAACAGGCCTCTCACGAAGTTGCTTTGGCGAAAACTTATCGATACTTGCGATCAAAGCAGTTTTCAAGCATTCTACGTGCAATGAGGAAGCCTATTCGCAAGATGAGATGCCAATAAAAACTCGTAGGAAATGATTTAGGGGAAATGAAAGTGCCTCACGCAGTGGAGGGGAAGATACTAAAAAATATCAGATATGCAAGCGCGCTCTCCTGCGCTGGCCACAGACATGCCTGCGCCTCATTTCTCTCGTTAGAGTAACACAGCCGTATTAAAGGTAACGTGATTGCATGAACTGGATTTGATTCGAACAACGCAAAATCTGCTGCAAAGCTAAACCGGTGTGGCACTAATGCTACTCGTTTCTGAAGTTGTGTCTTTATTTCCGATTGACTTCCTTGCTATTCCTCGTATCCTACAGCTGTAACCAGTGCTAAAATGCAGGTTTCAAAATGTTAATTAGTGCGTTCATGATAGTATGCGATTGCCAGAACAGGTTTGCAAGACCCAAAGTTTTGATTGAATAATTGCTGTCGTTTCGCACGTGCTTCTTCTACAGGTGAGATTTGCAACCTAGTTCTCCTTTTTCGATCATCTGGTGAGGTCAACGTTCTGCCGTTTATGCCGACACTGAAAGGGGTGCCTCGGAGCTACCCTCCAAGGCACACGTTAAGCATATGCAGTCCACTGTAGTAACAAACTTCTGATTTTACGCTGAAAAATTGTCAGCCAATTGCCTTCAACTCGCTTCATTGTTCAGTAAAAAAAGCAGAAAACAATTAGTGCTGTGGAATAAGACCAAGAATTGAAATATTTTAAAATCCAGTCTCCAGGCAAGGCAGTATTTTTTCGAACCAAACAAACAAGCAAAGAAACCCACCGTAATACAGAAAAGCTCGCACTCCGCAAGGTCACTGCCAACACAGCGCCGCACTGGCACGCCACGTCGAGCAATGCTTCAGTGAGAGCTATACGAAGTGAGAGCTATTGAGAGTGAGAGCTTCAGTGAGAGCTGTTGTAATAGTACGGTGGTTTCTATGATGTTCTGGGTATAGTGTTTTCACTGACTCAATTTTTATCCAAGTGCAGGACACCTACCGCACGTGCACCTCGTTTACTTCTGTCACTTGGCTTTGTTCGGCCGCTTTCACTTCTTCTTTCTACGGACAATTTCTCCCAAATAATCCTTCTTTTGGACATACGAGCAACTTAGCGTATAATATTTTTCGATTCAAGTATAGACGCCAACAAAGCCCGACCGGGTAGTCTCTGGCTATCTACCTGGTGGCTGCCGCGCAAGGCCGCCCTATAGAGAATGGCACCCGCACTTTCATTGTTCTCGTTGACAAAGACGTCACTTCAGCCGAATGACCAAGAGGCATAACTTCACAAAATAAGAATTTTTCAATTGTTTCAATAATAACTTGAAGTTTTGTCAGTTAAAATTTGCACTGGTGCATTCGCGACTATGACTTTGTGGTAAATTACTTTTTCCCAAGTTGGTCGACTTTTGAACGAAGCTTTCCCCTTTCCCACAAAAGCTGCCCTATTGACTGTGCTTTTTCTACTCAATTTTTCACTGTCTCTCTGGATCTGAAAAAAAGGTAATTAGCTTCTTTGCGCTCTCGCATAATCATAGTGTTTTTGTTCTTCTCTTCGGTTTTCTTATTGACTGAAGGTAAATATGAGCGTCCTTTGGCGTTTTGTCCGTCTTAATTTGTTGACAAACAGACGGGGGAGGAGACAACATGAACTTTCTAACACATGATATTCATCAAGTATTCAACTCTGGAGCATACGCAGCTACGTATGCATGAGCACCTATTTCTTCATGTACATACATACATACATACATACATACATACATACATACATACATACATACATACATACATACATACATACATACATAGATACATACGTACGCATGTACATACATACACATACATACATACATACATACATACATACATACATACATACATACATACATACATACATACATACATATGTGCTTGTGTGTTCCAGTGTGCGGATGGGGATACATGCAAATTTCTAAGGCCAAAACTTTCGAGAAAATCAGGTTGGTAGGCTAAATATACACACATTTCTATAAGGCAACAACAGCAACCTCATTTACACAGCTAGACAAAGGACTTACCAGTCACGTTTCTCCTCATTCTTTAATACCCTACCCCGGCACCGGTACACCAGTTCAAGAGCTGAGGCTCTGTTAGCGCTTACATTCCTACAGCTGCTGGAAATTCCGTGAGCTACAAAAGTTGGTTCGTATTTGAGTTCCGTACAGCTTATAAAAGGGGTGAATATGACGCACGCTTTTTAAGATATATTCTCAATAATATTTGTGTTCATTGGTTCGGTAACTGTTTATTCGGAAAAGTTTGACGAGTTTGGAAAGACTCTTGCGCATCTAGTTGCATGATTCGCCGAGTTTATGCGCTCTCATACGTGTTATTATTTGTTTTCTGTACACAACACGTTTCGTGAATAGTGAGCGCAAGTTCGAATTTGTTTGTTGCATGCAAATCAAGCTTTCGGTGTTCTTTTTTATAACTCGGACACGTGTTTGATACGCAGTCATTTGCACGTGAGTGCGTTAAAACACCAAATGCCAAAATGAAACCTTCAGTGCTGAATGCCAAAAAGTTGAGTTCAGCATACAAATAACGTCTTATATATGAGGCCATTTAGAAATGCAAATAGCATTCGATGGTAGCTTGATGACAAGTGAAGGTACGTTTGCCGGATAAGTTTCCTAGATATTGCATTTGTTTTATTTCATGGAGATAGGAAAAAAAGCGTTTCGTTCAGTGTATGTCATGGTCGCCTAGGAACGTCGCTATAGATATGTTAACACCCCACCGACAAGATGACAATTGGAGAAATACAAAAACAGCTGGCACGTCAGCACGTCGTGAGAAAAGAGGTATACCTATATACTGTGAAAATAAGCCCTACTAAACTTCTATATCTGTGTGCACTAAGATTGTTTTTATAGCATGACAATGAAGTAAAGAAGAGTTGCTGTAACTGCCTAAATACAACATACAACGCTGAGATCTGCTTTAAATGCACACGGAAGCTTTTGCTGTTGCTTGTTTCACCAAACAAACAGAAAAACGTGGTTGTTTCAGTTGCACAACTTACAACCTTCATTCAGAGGAAAGTAGAGAGCAAGTATGACAACATATTCTTTCTCCTTCAGAATTCACATATATTATGAGTGCGCGCATTTGCGCACAACTTCGTGTTCGAAAATCTTTCGAGAGTGTATGGGCACCTCACAATGCGTCTTTTGCGAGAGACGCATTACTCTTTCTTATCGTATCAGGGTCCATATCTCTACACTGCATATCTCACGCTATATTATCGCTCAGAGTGCATACGTTGAAAGATGTGTACAACCGCAATAACTTTCTATGATAGCTGATTTTTTCACGTCCGACCAGTTAAGAAAGAGCGTTGTCATCCGCACAAGCCTCGCGTTGTTGTCATGCCGGCACCACGTTTGATAGAGCCATAACAAGCGGGTTTTTGTTTGGAATTTAAGCACGCGTTTGCAAGTGATTGCAATACTTCGGGACAACTTTTTGTGGCAGTGAAGGGAAGACTACGTGGGAGGAACTACTGCTCATGTACTCCTTCACGAAGTAGTCTGGCTCGGCTCGCATTTCTGAGCGAAATTGTAAGAGACTTGAACCACACAGCTACTTTTACATTGTTTAACACGTAACGTTACGAGGTAGTGACTTCCCTTTCTTCATCCTTCGGATCAAAAGACCAACCATGGATATTACTGAGCCTCCTCCCGAGCTTACGCGTGACCCCACGGAAGCACTGGCCCACTATTTATTTTTCAGTTCCAATTACCCTTTTCACCTTGCAAGATGTGTTCTTTGCTCGTTGCTAACTACGCTGCAGTTGGAAGGCTCAGAGGTTCAACAGTAGGATTTTATCTGCATATCACATGACATAATTAATAAAACAAGTTAAATAGCACAAGATACACCAAACTTCGAAGGTTTTTGGTATACAAGTAGTGTGTAGATTAGTAAATCGATCTAAGTAGTTTGGACACAACGCAAAACGACAAACTGTGCTGGTCTGATATGGTTATGGGATGGAACGTAATATAGGCGTATCTCTCTCTAACAAGTGATTCATGCTGACGGCAGACACGTCACTAAACTCAAGAAGTAAATTTCTCCACAGTGTCAAACAGGACTTTGTAGTTCACTCTGTTTCCTTTTGAAAGCCCTCATTTTCAAAGATTTCCTAGAGTCTCCACCTGATAACTATTTGCACACCTCTGACACTAGACGCCGTCAAGTTATTCTTGAAAGTGCAGGATATGAGCACACACGCTAATTTCCGCTCGGCGGATGTGAGTGCCATATACTGTAGCTACTCGCTATAACTGTAAACAGCAATTTAATCAATGGAAGTCTTCGGGAAGGGAAGTGTGTTTACAAGCCCAAGTTCCATGGATGGCCCACTTTTCCTTCGTCCAGATGAACCAACGCGTCTTGCGGTTCACCGATATATCTCCTGCTTTCTTCTGACAAACCATTGGACACTTGCGGCAGTGATGTAAATGAAAGTTGAATGTAAGTCCGTGAGTTCTAGTCACATTAGAAATATTGAGTTCGTTAGTGGCAGCACCGATTCATCTGTCAAACCTGAATAACCGGAGATATGTTTCTTTTCATGGCCTGATTCTAACATTGTGCCCTCGACATAAGAAATCACCTTTGTGGCGTCATGCTATAAAATCCTAACTCACAGAATAAATATTATGATAACTATACATGTAACATATTCAACATGTTCAAGCAGGATTCGGAAACACATTTTTCATAAATTTATTATTCGTACTGCGCATTATTCATAGCTTTTGTAAGAGCACTCCTGACACCAAATATGACTGAAGTACAAACAAGGCACCTATTGGAAGATACCTGAAACGTTACAGCTTTTTTTTTCTTTCTATTTACCCTAGTTTGTTAGTCTTACTCGGCACTTTCGACAGAAAAGTACCATTTAGGATATTACAAATAAACGCTTACAAGGATGTGAAAAGGCAAATAACACAGCTAAAAAACTGGAAACAACACTTGTTGTGTGAACATATATGGTCACATTTTGAAAAGAAAATGAACACAGAAGAACAGTCGCTTAATATCCAGGTATGCACGTGGGTTTGAAATACCGCGACTTGACAACCAAAGCTAACAGATATTTCAGAAAGACTTTTTCCTGTGTTTGTAGACTTTCAATATCACGTTCACTTCAACTTGTGTTTTAATGTTATATCAAATATATTTACACTCATGTGCATTTGCAACGTGATCTTGAGCTCACCTATACCGCCCAACTTAATAAGATAGCAATGGCAATCCTGCGTTTATTCATGAATTAAAGCTTGTGAAGGCAGTTGAATTCAAACGCGGCTGGTATTTCTTGTCCCTCGAAGGCACTATGCGAAATAGATTTGGGGAAGGGTATTGCAGTGTGGGATGGGAGGAAGCTGCGTATTTCACGAAGCCCTCTCGGCTCCCCACCCACACGTCCCTTAAGACAACAGTACATGAACACGCAGCTAGGAAGTACAGCCAATGCATTTCAACCTTTGAAAAATTATTTGCACAAACAGCAATATGTGTTGATGTTTCTGTAGAGCCAATATTTGTGTATTTTCAGACCACAACGGGCGTCCCGAAAAAACGCTGCAGCAATACTACAGCAGTTCAACTAAGTTTGGTGGGAATACTCCATTGCTGCTCTGAGGACCACATATGTCACATAAAACGTGGATATATATATGGAACTGTACATCGTAAGTTGCCCAGGTAACCCCCAAACTAGCTCAGTAACCAGCACAATAATTAGCCCCTGCAAGGGGGATAGAGGGCACCACGTGTCTGAAAAACCCACACTGCGAATAAAGGGGCTATTTCCAAGATAAGTTTGTGTTATGTCAACATAAACTTCAAATGTTGAGCGTAATATTCAAGAAAACTGACACACAATAATACCAAGGAAATAGGGTGTTAGTAGAAGTAATTGTAATGTAAAGGGAATGAAAGAAACTGGACAAAACGATAACTGCCACCGGCAGGGTCCCATCCTGGGACCTTCGTATAACGCGTCTAATGCTACTCCACTGAGCTGCAGCGGTGGTCATCCCGCCGTTCACTCTATGGGACATACATTTGCATATAAACGTAGAAGTGTAAGTCAGCGTGCCTGTTACCTCGTAATTGAATCACATGCTACTTGACGTCAACAGGCAAAAAAAAGTGTTGCCCACTGACCTTAATGGCTACTGACTGCGGTAGCGCACATTTAGACGCAGATATATATCTTGCGAATAGGACGGGGGGATGCATGTCACCGTAGCTTAGTAAAAGAGCATGAAACGCTTTATTCAAAGGTCCCTGCTTTGGTGCTTGCTGGAGGCAAGTTGTCTTTTCGCCCATTTTTCCTTCATTCCATTTGCGTACAATTGTATATACTTGAACTAACTTCTCCTATACTTCACTCAAAGTGGCGTCTCCACACGCATGTTATTTTCGTGTGTTTTCGTGCTTATCAAGCGTAGCCTGTAGATAAGCGAAGTGATTTCGGGAGTGTAAAATTGTACTTTAGGAACAAGCGCAAAATTATTTTCATCTTTGGTGTTCCTTCTAGGTGCTACTGTAGTACCCCATTTACCTTTTGCAGTGTAATTTTATCTGTTCCTCATGCTCCAGCGTATTTAGAATGAAATTTCATTTCTACAACAGACTTTCTGTTTGTCATCATGACCAAGTTTCCATGGAGTTTCATCCAAGTCCTTTCGACAGGTGGTCTATGACGTGGCGAACTCCCCCTTTCCGGCCCACTGCGTCGCCCACAAGAAACCTTACCAGTACAGATAATTTCGATTGCATGAACTCAACCTGTGCACGCATGACTGGCCGCAGTTTCATGCCTCCAACTTTTTTCAACAAAATCTTTCTCGACGGAAAGCCCGTTGATCATTCTATATAACCTACCTCCTTCTTTTGCTTATCAAAGCATTGTCTGTATTGCAAAGCGTTGCGCATCACCTGCATTATGGCGACGCCGAACAGACTTCTCGGAGGAGCGTGAAGGCTAGCGTGTAGCCCTGAAAAATGCAATGAGCTGCAATGCCTCGAGAAGGTTGAAGACGATGAAATTCCTCACAGCTTTTCTGTACGTAGGGTGTCGTGAAGGGGTGCTTTTAAAGCAATACTGTAACTGAGGAAGTTTTAGAGAAAACATAAATTATAGACTGGGTTACTAGCCGGATGGTTTTAAGTAATGCGGAAACCGTGAGGAGGACGTTTTGACCATTAACCATTAATGTGACCATTTTGACCATTAATGTGCAACAGCATTGACATGTTTTCACTACGAAGAGCGCATATGGGGGTTTAGGCGAAGCACAACGTGGAATCATAGATCTGCGATAAGTCTGCACTCCAAGGCATAAGGGTGTTAAAAGGGTGTGTGATTAGTCCTTTTGGGGACTAATGGGGCTGCCACAACCATTATTTCCTTCAAGGACTAACGGCACCGGATCTAACAGTTAGTCCCACAGTGGAGCACAGAGGACTTACATTTAGTTCTCCCATTTACGCCTTAGTGAGTAATCGTTAGTCCCTCAATTTACCTCAAAGGACTACCATTTAGTCCTCACATTTGCACCTTATAGGGCAACTGTTTATTCCCCTATTACACCTTACCGGGCAACCGTTAGTCCTCACAGTTCCACCTTGCCCGACGAACGGTTGACTCACTCAAATACTCCAACCGGGTGAACTTTTTGTCCCCAGTTCAAAAATTGTTTTTGTTTGTTTTCTACCAGGCCTACTACTTTTTTCGCCAGTTTTTCTGCGCAGTGAGCAATAAATCGCGCAGAATGGAACACGCGAAAAAGTAGTTAGCCACCTATGTATACCTGCTTTCGCAGTCATGGCAACAACGAAAAGCAAAAGTGAGACATCAAAATCTTATTTTTCTACATACACATGAAGTTTCTCCATTCTGCTAAGTGAATTCATGGTGAAGTGTACAAGTCCAGTCTCATTATCAAATCTTGTTCACTCCTTGTGGAGTGCCTCCGACGAAAGCGATAGATGACAGGCATTACGGACGCCAGTGCACGCAGCCTTCTGCCTTTTGTGTTCCCGCGGCTGCACGTACAATATAGTCAAAATAATTAGACACAAGGGACAGAAGATTGAGATTCACGTATATAAAAGTACGTGCACATTAATACGAAAACAAGCGTTAAAATATGACACACAAATAACTTTACTTCACATCTCGCATAGTCCTTCTGAAGCTGTCCTGACGAGAGATGGATGACGGGAATCGCAGACGCCAGCGCACGCAGTCTTCAGCACGGTGTGTGCTCAAGGCTGCACATAAGCATGTAAAATAGTGAGTCACACGTGACAGAGGATGAATACAAATGTATATGAGAAATACGTGCAAAGTGAAATGAAAACATACGTGAGATGTTACATGCTAATAATTTCACCGTGATGTCACACATCGTCAAAGACTCATTTCGATCCCCGTAGCGCTACAGCTTAGGAGCCGTGGCCGCAGCCACAACTCTGCGAACCACCGTGCCGCCAACAAGTTGGTGAGTACTAAGCGAGCGACGTCGTTCAGCTCGAGCAAGCGAACGCGAAACTAAATACGGTGATGCACGCGGAGTGTCTGCCGCCAGCGAACTTCGAACAGGAGAGTGTGCGTATACGCTTGGTCGCCGCCACGAACAGCGCCGAGCTGGTTAGGAGGTAGCGCCGAAGAAATCGACGGTAATGCGGCTCTTTTCCACAAACTCGAGCAAGTGAACGCGAGTCCGCCTCCGCGGCCAACGGACGGTGCCGAGCTTCTTGCGACCGTTTGACGGGAAAGCCAACTGTAATGACGACCGATTTTCAGTGAGTTCCGATGCTAGCGAAAGCGCCACCAGCATGTGCTGGTGCACTTACAGCACGCGACATACTGTGACCAAGCTCTTTACGAGAACCCGCAACGTGTTTTAGAAGAATCCCAACACAACGACGAGGTCTCAGCCGAATATAGTCAGCCCGGAGCTCATCGCAGCGGCGAAGACAGGTAAGCACTCGACGAGCGAGCATACGGGAGGCCGATGGCAATAGTGGCCGGTTTCCAGGCGGTCGCAACGCACACGCGAACTGCAGAGGCCGAAGCTGACCTCCACGACGCATTTTGCGCATGCGATATACAACTCGTCCAAGCCCGTTGCCGGCAAGCGTGATCCGTATCACACACACGACAAGTCGAGTAGAAGAATAACCCACTTGCTTAAGAATATAGCACGGATTTCTGCCCTGAGTTGGACTGAAGTATATATCCGATAGGCCTGCTGTCTTTTCGGCCGCCATATTGGTCTTCCCAACTGTTGCTGTCCTGTGTTGGTCGTGACTATCTTGAAGCCAGAGCCATACAGCGCGGCGTGGTGACGTGTCGAGACTTTCTCCAGACTTCATGGGTGCAGCGAAACGCAAAAGCAGCAGCCCACGTTCGTTTGAGCGTACACACAACCACCACGTCGTAATTCCTAGATCACCGAATCCAGGCGGCCATGGTCGAGCACTCCAAGCGCGAAGCAACACTAACCGTCACCAGCAAAATACGGGGAAAGAGCCAGCATAGGAGGAGAAGGATGGATAGTCACCTTGGCAACGCTTTTCGCGCTGCCTGCAATCCCTGGGCGGTTCATTCCTTTTGAGCGTGTTTGAAGACTACGTGGATTCGCGCGGCACTCTGCCCTCTGTGGTTGCTCCTCAACGGTATATCCGTTCATGGCGCGCGCGCTCTGTTACCCTCATTTCGGGTAATTTTGCCTTAGAGTGTACCCTCTTTCTCGCTGTTTTGGTGTGCAACAGACTGAAAACCACTGCGCGTCTCAGAGTCGAATATTAGCCTCCCCGATCGCCAGCTGAATGAGGGCTTTTTAAAGCACTTTTATCTTATTTAGAAAGGGCATTAAGTGCAGCTTGCTGATAATATATATATATATATATATATATATATATATATATATATATATATATATATATATATATATATATATAATTTGCTTTTTCTTTATTTAGTCATCAGCGGTGTGAGTAGGGAAGTTTACTCTATTTATATGACACATGTTTCTGCGAAACATTGGCCAACGCGACTGTGTATATATTCACGATTATTACGCTTATGTACACTATAGGGGTAATAAAGTAGTTCATAACCCTAAAAACATAGCTTTAGAATCTACATGTGACGAATATGAATATAGACTTGTGTAATAACTTTTGTTAACAATGAGTTTGACAGTTGACTTGCTTTTTCCATCAAGGCAGGAAGGCAAGCCGATCATAGCGTGAAGAGTTGGAGCCGAGAAGCCGTTCTGATCGAAGCAAGCATTCTTGTACAAAGTAAGCCGTCAAGCCATAGCTGCCTACAGAACAGTGGTCAGAGCCTAACTGTCACCACAGGTTATGTACTTTGTGAAACAACTACGTTTGTGCTGGTTTAAGATCTTCATCGGGGACGAAAACGTGAAAAACTTGAAGTCGGCATCGCTTGGAGCGAGCAGCGCAAAGTCCCCACTTTGTCTACCTTGGCGGAATAGATGCAGTGTTCGGTCGTTGTTAGAACACCGTGTGAAATATAATGTTCCCCGAAGGGCCCAAGGATGTGAAGTTTTACAAGCAATAATGCTTCCTCTTTCCGGTTGAAGCCTATGATGTGGCGTGCAATACGACTGACGCAAACTTTGCTGTCAAACTACATAGTGGTGCGGCCACTAGGTTTGTCACTTAGCTTGTTGCAACGGTGCTCGGCTGCTCGATGCGTGCAGAAAGGAACTGCCGCACTGCCAGCCCAGCCATAGTTATTTCTGCAATCATGCACGTCGAGTCCACTTCTATAGGTCACATGGCGGAAGACACATAAAGTCCATCTTTTGGTGCTTGCTGTCGCTTTTTGCAGAACTAGTACTATTACTTTGACATTGTTTTAGCAGTAGCGAGCTCCCAATGGTCATGGCTACAGCAATTTATATAAAGTAGTTAAAAGCTAAGTTCGGAAAAAGGGATGACGATATGTAGCAAGAAAAAATGCGACTTTTTTCATTTTTTAGACAGCGTTGAACGCACAAAGAGTGCCGAACAAAGGATAAGAGGAAGGTGATGCATATAACAGCACCATTAGGTCCACTTTGGATTTTTTATTACTTCATCAATGAAAATTTCAATACTAACGAAATGTTTTGATAATGACTGTGAACGGATGCTACTTCAGTGTAGGCTTATATTCAGAACCACGCTTCAAGCCTTCCATCACGTATTTTCCTTTTTTTTTCTTGAAGCAAGTACAATTCATGAAGAAGTTACCCGAAGCTCAGATTCTGCGTTTCGTGAGTAAATCAAAACATTTTCCTTCTCACGTTCTCACATGCTCTCATGTAGCACACAAAGCCAACATGTTTTTACTGATGAAAACTGCTTGCTTCCTACGACACAATCTTTACTCCTCCTATCTCACTTTTTGCGATTATTTTTGCTTGATTAGACGCCTATAGGATGCGCAAAGAATCAAGTTTGAAGATGTAGACACAGAACTTGACGTTGTAAATAACACAGTAAAGCCTTTGTCCTTTCCGCCGCTAAAATAAACTAAGCAAAATTACAGCAGAAATTGTCGAACGTTTCCTAATATGTCGAAGTTTCTTTGGAATCTTTGTAGGTTTTCTTTTTCTTGAAGCTATAAAGAAGCACTTTGAAAGACTTGTGTCAGTAATCTACTCAAAAGATCAGGAGCTAGAGTGCGTTTCAAGAGGCCGAAAAGTACAGATTATAGGGAAAAACTAGTGAGCTGTCGAGTCGGCTTCCTATATGCCACGAAAGGCTAAAAAAGATACTGGCACTTTTCTTGAAATTTCGCCATGAAACAAGCAAGTCCTACTGTTTGATCCTTAAAAATCAAACTTGATAGAATTCAGGCATTCGATGCTACGAAAGGTAGAATTTATATTGATGAAAACGAAAAAGCTGCCATGCGAGGATGAAAAGGAAACAATCTAATACGGCCAGGCGTACGAGTTTGCGTTCGTTAAACAAGACTACTATAGCTCGTCGAACGAGCATTCGAGAAAGCTGAAGTTTTCCAAGTCGTGAGGTAGTTATCACCTGATTGACAAAACGGTTAGAAAGAGCCAAACTTATCAAAGCTCCTTCGGGCTCATCCCATCGCTACCTTATAGTTAAATATTTTAAGAAGGGTGAAATGAATGAAAGTGTTTAAGAATTGTTTATATTTAGGTCTAAATGTCATTTAAAGTTTGCATTTGAAGTTGAGCCTGACAGACTTTTAGGAAAAAAAACAGCCTTGCATTGATGAACATTTCGCGATTACGGTATTTATGAATGTATAAGAGAGGAAGAGAGAGATAAATAGAGAGGAAAAACAGGGGGGTTAACCAAGCTTGGCTCGGTTGGCTACCCTACACTTGGGGTGGGGGAAAAGGAGAATAATAGAACGGAAAGAGATAGAAAAGAAGAGCAGTAAGAAAAAGAAGCATGAATAGTTGGCTCGAGACTACACAGCACGGTCTCGCACAGTTCTTTCACAAGCGGTCGTGAAGTCTTGTGGTCCTTAAATGTACAAGAGGGCTCTCGTGGCTTTGCGCGTATGGGAAGCAGTCGGCCAAGGTCCCAGGATTTTCTCTTCTGTAAGCGTCCGTGAATCCAGCTGACAGAGCTTGGCTTCCATAATACGTCGTTCGGTCTGGTATGCTGGGCAATGACATGGAATGGGCTCAAGCGTTTCCTCTCAGGCGCAGATGTTGCATGCCGAAGTGCTCGCCATTCCAAGGAGACGAGAGTACGAATTCGTAAAGGCCACGCCCAACCTCATGCGACACAGTAAAGTTTCAGCGCATCGTGGGAGCCCGGATGGCAAATGAAGTTGCAAGTTTCGATCGATTGAATACAGGTGTGTGTAGGAGAAACCCTGCGTATTCCATTGTAGGAGAGATACACGACGAGCAAGTGATTGTAGTAGCCTTGCAGCGTCTGTTCTCAAGAGTGGTATGGGCGTGCGCTGGTCTTCGTCATGAGCCGATCGAGCAGCTTCATCCGCGCGGTCATTGCCAACAATTCCGCAATGACTCGGCAACCACTGAAATACAATATCGTGACCTTCCGTGAGCGCTTCGTGGTAGTCGTGCCTTATCTGATATACTGATTGTTCATGTAACCCGTGCTGCATAACAAACCGTAGTGACTGTAAGGCTGACCTGGAGTCGCAAAAGATGGCCCATTGGTTAGGTTGCTGCCGAAGAATGTACTTTACTGCACCTTGAAGTGCTGCTGTCGACGTCGTGGTGTGAGAAAACTTGTACTGAAGCAACACATTTTCAGATGGAACAACCACTGCTCCTGTAGAGCTGTTGGAATTAGTGGAGCAATCCGTGTAAATATGTATGCGGTTGAAGTACCTTTCGTCCAACAGACGCAAAGTCAAAAGCTTCAGGGATAGCGTTGACATGCGTGCCTTTTTAAAGATTCCAGGAACTGATGAGCGCACGTCAGGTTGACGAAGACTCCATGGCGCAGTTGCTGGATACATCGCAAGTTTGAATCCAGGCGGTAGTATGTCCTGAATGGGGCCTCCGAGCTGTCAAACACGCTAAATGATGTGACGGTAGCTGTGATAAATGCCGAATGTGCGCTCTCAGCGTCTCGACAATGATATGCGTTGTGACCGGTTGTTCTTGTGCAATAACAATAGTTGACACTGTCGATGAGCATCTTGGAAGGCCAAGGCATGTCCAAAGTGCTTGGGCTTGTACACTTTGCAGTGCTCGGATGTTAGTCTTCCCCGTGTTGGACAGGACAGGAAGGCTGTACCGGAGAGTTCCGAGAAAGAGGGCTGTGTAAAGCTGCAATGAATAATTTAATAATGTATATTTAATGTATAAATATATATGTATAAATATAATGTATAAATATATATTATATGTATAATTATAATGTATAATTTATTGAATGTATAATTTAATGCCTCGATGAACGCCTTCACATTGCGATATGAATTAAAATATTGTCATATCACCGTCTCACTTGAAATATAACAATAAATGTTCACTGTAAGTATATTTTATATTACCAGCAAAAATATGTGAAGCGACATGCATGAAGTGAAGTTGACCTAAAGCCCAAAGTTAAAGAGTATATATTAAAATATTTTCCTCCAAAACTGACTGCTTAGTAAATTCAAAACAATGCTCATGTAGTCGAAGGAAACAAGATCAGCTATAACATCCGCCATTCCCTCTTTCAAGAAAAAAAACACTGTTTCTTTCAACATTCATAAAAAAATAAAAACAAAGCTGCACGTTTGACGCGAATAGTGTGGGGAAATATAATTACCTAATAATACATTGAACAACGCTAATTTTACCTCCTTAGAATTGCGTTTTACGACGTTGCAGTCATGTTGCATGGTTTAAAGGAGATATTTTTGTTTGTAAAAATGTGGAAGTTCTTGTAGAAATGTGGATATTTTGTTTGTAGAAATTTGTCAACTTGCCGTCCTCGTCTCATTTGTTGGGGACGCTCAGGCACTCGTAAATGGCGAGCCAGTCCTCCACGTCAGTGCCATCGGCACCCGAAAAGATGGGTGGATCGTGGATTCTGGGGACACCGGGACAAGGTCGTGGCATGGGAGGAGGCGTTTGCTGAGAGGCGTCGTGGGACACGGTAGATGGCAGGGTACGGGATCGTAGATCCAAGGGCATTAAAAGAAATCGTAGCGCTCTCTACCAATTTTTTATGGCGTTTATTAGCCGGCACACAGCAAGCATACACAATAGCGACTTTAACGGCCAAGCGCGGGCTCTCTGCGCGAGCAGCGCCTTGTTTGGGTAGACCCACTAAAGAGCACGTGAGGGTTCGACCCAGTTCAGTGTTCGGAGGCTTCTCTACAATAGTTTCAGTTCGAGTTTACAGTAAACGTTGAATTTTTAATGATCGTTTCAATGCCCCACATAGAGTCATAGCCCTTAGGTCTTCCTGCGTTTCCTCGCAAAAGCTAACGTAGATTTTAAGTCTTTTTGTAATTTAGCATAATTTACGAATGAGCCAACTTTCCCTGCCAAATTAAACCTCAAGAACTTAATTTCAAAACTAATGGGAAGGTGGTCGCTGTTTGTAGCTGAATCAAATATATTCCGCGAGGATATGCTTAAAGTGGAGCTAAAAATTTTAAATCGATAGTCGATTTAAAGTTTTAGTAAATGTTTTTCACCACCACCTCCGCCCTCTGGTCTACTGTCGGGTGCCTATAGTATGCGGTCACAATCAAACTTTACGAGTTCTAGTTCGGGAAGCATGGTTTTGCCAGATGATAACGGGTGGATGTTCATAAGGTGTGGCGCTGGAGGCGCCAGACATTCATTCAGGTTGACTCGTTAATTTGCTGTGAGAGTAACAATGTTGTCACGGTATTCTCCAGCGTCTAACTTCTCGCTGTCAAACACGTCGTCTGACAACTCTTAAAAAATTGCTTCATCTACTCTTTCTCTGTCTCTGACCAATAAATGTGCTTATTTTGTCGAGGATTAGACTTACTGCTGCTGCCATGACAGCTTGATTTCCTCGCAAGTGGTCTTCCACCTCGAACAACAGGACATTCAGTTGGGACTGCAGGCTGTGGCGTCGTCTAAGATACCGTTTCATTCTGCCGCCCGCAGTCGATGCTCTCTCGCTATGATCGCAGGCGCCGTCTTCTGAGGTGTTGCGACTCCGAACGTCCACGACGTTAGCGTCGTCAAAGATCCTCGGTTTCAGCACCATGTTTTGACCTCTGCACCTTACTGCTGTGGCGCGGCTCACATCGATCAAAAAGACATCTTGCAAGGTGAAAGGCTTTATGGAACTCAAAAAAAGAAGAAGAAAAGGATGAGCTGTCGCTGTCAGGCCAAGCGTCAGCGCCTAAGGAGGCTCAATAATGATGATGGCTGCTTTTCTGCTGCGAGGGATGAATAAAAGGAATTCACAACACCCGATGTGCAAGAGCGCGAAGCAGAAGCGTGCCGTGAAGCTGCGTGGCGGCACCTACAAGATCTCGGCGTACGAGATAGGAAGACTGAAGCGGCGCCGGAGCGGTAGGCAGACTCAGCATTGCCCCACTATTCATCGTTCACCCCGTGGATATGCCGTGATTCCTCTAATAATGGTGAAGATATGTCCAATTTCGTTTTAATGGTAGACCTTTCAATTCACTCACTGGATGAGTACCTCACGTATGTTATGACATAGAGCAATTCTTTGTTTCTGCCCCTCATTGTTACTTGCATTTAGAATCGTGCCATTGCACAAAGCTGATGTATAGTGTGGCATCGGAGCCTAACATTATTTTGACCAGCAAGAGGCACAGCTAGACCATCTTGTGACACTCGCGCTGCACGGGAGCTCAGGTTCGCCGAAGCTCTGGCTGACCTGGAATAAATGACGTGCCACGTATGTTCTGTTGAGTCACTGCCATGTGTTGTAACAGTGGCGACGAGGATGACGAATACCTCAACCCTTCATAGACCCACAGAGCCACGAGCGCGGGACGGCCACCAGTGTTTCAGGGAACGTGGTCAACGTTCCGAATTCGCCTCGAAGCCTACTTCAAAGCGCAAGACATCACGAACACGACGAAGCGACGAGCAGTTTTAGTGGCCGCGCTACCAGAAAGCCTGGTTCGAGTAGTCCAGGGACGTTGCTATTCGAGGCAAATTAATGCATTTAACTACGACAATTCCGTTAATTATCCTGAAGATTACTATGCCCCTGAAATCAACGAAATAGCGGCAAGTTATGTTTTTCTACTCGATCACTACTAAAAGGAGAGAGGGCACAAAAACTTATTCCTGAAATAAGGCGGCTGGCACTAAAATGCAATTTTGTATCGTCGCTCGAACGCATCCTACGAGACCGAATCGTGTGCGGAAACTTAGATGTAGATGTGAGACGACATTTGCTGATTTTCAGAAACCTGACGCTGACGGAAACAGGAAATTTCGTTATTGCAGCTGAGAACGCCACCACAAATTCTATAAGCATGCAATCTACCGATAAGAGTAGCATTCAAATAATGCGTTTGAATGGACCATGAAAACGGCAATCGAAGGCCCAAAGCATGACACCTCGCCATAGGTGTGGCAGCGAAGTTCACTCGAACGAGCAGTGCTATCACTATCGTGCGGTCTGCCGCCGATGCGGTAAACGAGGACACGTCACTCGAATGGGCAGAGAACAGACCCAGCGGAAGCCCCGTGGCGCTTACGTCCTGTCGGCAGCAGCTCACGATAGCTCAGAAGATGAGTAGCTCTATATGATAGTGGCTCATAAAACGAGTACTGGTCGCAAGGTTAAGCCAATCTTCAAAGAAATTACTTGGAACGGTGTGCCGCTTACCATGTTAATCGATACAGAGCCACCTGTTTGCGTTATTTCAATGAGCCTGTTCAAGCAGAATCAAAGCAAATGGCCACCTCCAAGCAGCACGGCTCTCAAATTGTCATGTTTTTTGTGTGGGGGGGGGGAGAACTTCCAGTGGTTGGAGAAGTGTACATGACAGCGACCTATAAGGAACACGACGTACAGGGCACACTGGTTATCGTCGATAAACCTGGGTCAGCATTATGCGGAAGAGATACCATGAAAGCGGTAAACAATCGTGGAGTGGCCTTGTTGAGGCCGAATGTCGTCGTAAACCTTAACATGCGCAAGGAAAACCACACGAGCCAGGAACTTCACATTTTGCTCAGAGTTCGAAGATGTGTTTGCGCCAGGTTTAGGACTATACAAAGATCCTCCAGTGAAGCTTATTCTGAAGAAAAAGGCCACGCCCCGATTTTGCAAAGCACGTATGGTGCCATACGCTTTGACAACCAAGGTGTCTGATGCTTTGGACCGCTTGACTGCCGACGTTGTGATATCACCAGTTATGGCTGCAGAATAGGCAACGCCAGTGGTTCCAGTTGTTAAGATTGATTGGTCCGTTTGACTGCGTGGAGATTTTAGCCTGATAGTGAACATGGACACAATGACTGAACAGTACCCACTACCCCGTGTGAATGACTTCACACGACTGAATTACTAAGTACATCCACGTTGATAATAATTACTCCCGAAAACATCAATAAAGTAACATCTTTGTAGGTTCACGCGTTGTTTTCTGGGCGCATTGAGGGCCCTTCAGCGGTTCGCATAAGTTATAGTGTAGTGGCCACTTCAATACTGTTTTTGTAGCAGGCTTTTTGGGACTCTTTGAGAGTGCACGCGGTTACCTACACGGATTACAATTTTTCTCCGACATGGTTCATGCATTTACCGAGAATCGGAGGCATGCTAGCCATTCAAAAAACGTTGCACACGGGGCCCAATTACCAACAGGCGTTCTACGCTAGGAAGCGAAGATCAAGCGTCCTCCAAGTTTCTGTATGTATCTCTAACCATTTTTTGCGAAGGCAAGGCACTCCTTCTTTTTCTTCTGCTCACGTTAAATTTTTGTTTAATAAATGTATGCAAACTAAGGGCTTTGATAGCATAACCGCTTTGTATAGGCACTCGGCAATGCAGTTTACGAGATTCGATCATAGCGCCACAACATACAGGCTAGTAAGTAGGCGCAGCAAAGCCGAGTCTTCCAATGCGTAGTAGCCTAGTGAGTAGATGCAGCAAAACCGGACTTGCACGTGCATATTATTTTCTTATTTAGTTGTGGGCAGAGGGGTCACGGCTGATTATGTAAGCACCCAGCAAGCGTTCTTTAAAAAACGTGCCAAAAAGGGCACCGACACTTCCGCGTGTCACTGTGTGCAGCGAGCGTTCCATTTTTTTAGTAACCCTGGCGGTCGGTACCAACAATGCTGCCGGGTGCCTATTATGCGAGCGATTCTCCAGCCTTTTGTTCCTTCGCAAGACGCGGAGATAAAGGAAAGGAACACTGACACTGGAATTCACATTCACGTTTTTTTCACACAAAACAGTGTTGAAAATGCACGTGCCCTGAGGAAGATAATGAAGGAAGACGACGTTGACGTCACACGTCACACAGACGACGTTGACGTCACACAGGCCACAACGCTCGCGCAGTTGTGGCCTGTGTGACGTTTAGTAGCCTATGTGGCGTTTTAGCATAGCCTTTGTGGAATGTCTGAGTAAATTGCTATTTTAGGGGCGAAGCTCGTTATAGCAGCCCACGTTCGTTCCTCGTAGCCATTGTAGTGTGTAACAAATATAACGTTTTGACCTCTAAGGTAATGCCGGTGAGAGATTACTTCTGTGCGCTGTTGAACAACAAAAGATAATGCTCAATGCACATGTCAATGGCTGCTTATAGGGAATGAGAGACAAGAGCATTCGTCTTTTAGATAACGCGTACGCTGCGATCCCCATTAGCAGCCATTGGCATGTACATTGAGCACTATCTGACAAGAAAAGGTTGCTACGTTATACTCGGTGGGCGTAACCTCCTTGGTTTTAGAAAGGTTTAGCGAGCGTTGGGCCAGAGTGCCATGAATACAGTGAACTAGTATATACGATGAGCTCGAGGTGCTTAAAGGTGGGAAGTAGACCGGAAGTGCAAGCCGTAAGAAAGTAAGCGTGTGTTACCTCTCGTTTAGTCCTTGGAATGTCCGCTAAATGGCGGTGCTTCTATATGGGTAATATATTATGAAAAGATGCGAGATGATGGTATTTGGAGTGTTGAATAGATGGACGAACGGACACCCGGACAGATGCATGGATGGATGCATGAACGGACGCAGGGGCGGTTGCATGGACGAGCGCAGGGACGGACACACGAACAGGCGCACGCATGGACGGGCGGATGGACGCATGGATGGTCAGACAGACGGACGCATGGACGGACGGATGCAAGAACGAATGAACGGATCATTCTTCGGTCCACTCTTCATCATTCACTTCGTGGATATGCTGCCAATTCTTTTTATTACGAGGTCTGATGTGCTTTAATGACACCGAAGAAGCTAATATAGCAGAAGCGAGATTGCGCATATAGTTGCCATAGTAAGAGTAAACGTGAGTTTATTCAGTGCACGGAACTGGTATCCCTAACCCTAAGATGGAAAGCACTGACTAAAGAGACACAGTATCTGGCCATGGCGACAATATCTCGACTTGTGACCCATTCCAAGCCCTCCAAGAAAAAGATTGGCTACTAGCAACTCAGCTGGAACGACTGTCTGTGGCCGGTGCGGTGCAACCTCAACCAGTGCAAATTTTCAGGTGATTCCCGACTCAAGCCACAACATCAGTTCAAAGGCTCCGAGGATACTTCAAAGGCTCCGAGGATGCTTCATCGGCGCGTGAGTTGATCGAGAATATTCGTCACACGTGTAAATTTCAGGGGTGGCCAGTTGCGTACACGCTAGATACTGCCTAAGCCCGACTTGTAGGAGCTGCCAAATAATGGTACGTTCGAGGAGCTTCGAGATCACGTCGTGAGAAGAGTTCGAAACACGTTTCTATCGGACCTTCGTCAGCCAGTCTCGAGTTGCGGAAAGATGGCGCAGGATGCAAGAGCGTGTGCAGCAGCGCAACGAGAGCACGACGGCCTATTTCCATGCCAAGGTGCGTCTGGGTGATGAAGTCAACCTCGACATTACCAATACGCGATAAGAAGTCCTCACCAGTTTGAGGTCTCGCGAACCCTGCACCATGCTTTTGGGAAGGGCGCATGACGACGACAACGACCTCTTTCACGACATCGTTGAGTTAGAGCGCATCGAACGTGAACGGCGGGAGACATTCGGATCTCGCAACTGATGCTTTGCGTCATCACCGGATTCGGAGTGAAGCCTGCCCATGCCAAGTAGAGGGACTGCAGAATCGATTTATGGAGAAGATCAATGTCTGGGGTTGCCGCCCGTCAACCATCTCAGTGAGCGAAAATGTTATAACTGTAAAGTTTACGGCCACATCGCACGAGATTGCCTTGAGCCTAAGCACCCACTCAAGTGCCAGCGTTGCCAAGTTGCTGATCACAGTCGACGCAACTGCCAGGCTTTGCAGCAGAAACTTTTTTGCGCCGGCGCCGCTCATGTGTTGCTCAAGGAAGTGCCGTTCAACGACGGCTTCACTGTAGTAGGACTCATTGACACAGGGAGTTTTGGTTGATTGTTGCGTGCGTCAGCGGCAGCACGATACGGCATCGAGGTGGTTCGCGAACCGACTGAAATATATGGTTTTGGCAGGCAGCATGTACCCGTGACAAAAAACCTCGGTCATTGTAAGGCTTAAGTTTTGCATGGACGGCGTTACCGCAGATTATGTGCCTGTTCTGATAGTCCTCGACGATGCACAAAAAATTGACATGTTGCACCGAACGTTCAGCGGATTTCCCATACATCACGTTTGCCAAGGTGGGAAGCACGTTGTGCTTTTAACACCTAAACGATTGTCCTTTTGCTAATCTCGTGTCGTCGGCACAGCAGCTTGAACTGCACGTGACAGCCAGCGAAGAACGCCATCTTCATAAAGATTCTGTGAACTACATCACACCATTCAGCGATCGCTCTGTGACCAATTTTCGAGTACACTTTGGACTTGATGTGCTTCCTGAGAGGAAACTAGAAAAAATCAGCGACTGTTGACGGTCTTGAGCAGCTTCGTTGGGGTATCAGATTGAAATCAGACAATCGTAATAAGAACAACCTCTTAAGCAAGAGTACCGGCAAGATTTTATTCAAGATGGTTCATGTCTACAAGTCAAGTTTTTGTGAATTGCAACTTCAGCATCTTAGCAATACAGAAATCCCTTCGTAACCAACTCAGGAATTAAGGCCACGTGTGCGTCAACGTTTACTAGAGAATCTCAAGTGCCCGAAATATGCCAGCAGCAATCAGCGCCCCTCTAAAGCCCTCCGAATTTGGTGATATGGTATTTCTAAGCTCGAGTACTGTAAACGCCAGTTTTACGACTACAACTCAGCCGAAACGTGATGGAGCACTCGTTGACACACACCCATTGCCTGCTGACACTTGCCACGTCACTGACTTACGTTCTGAAGGGAAAGGCTGATATTCAGGAGCTGCCTAAGCCTCCCTACTAAAAACGTGGTGTCCTTTCTATACAGCATCACATCACGACAATGACGCATCAAGATAATCAACAAGATCCAGATTGTCCTAAGCAACATATTGGGAGCAAACGCGTTGAACCACCCAGGCTTCGAGAGTCCGTGTCGTGATTTTATTTTTCTGCCCGTGTATTTAAAGAACTCCGTTGTGCTTAGTTGTCATTATGACCGAAGCTTCTGTGTTCTTATTTTATCATTACTTTGAGACTTTTCGCATTCTCAAGCCAGACAAGATGGCTGTAGATATGACAGTTATTCAATGTTTTATGTTAAAAACTGGTACCGTTTTCAGTGTTGTGATGAATTTAGGTCGTCAGTGAAGTTTTGTATAACTTTGTTTTCGTTCCTTCATCTTGTTTCCATAATGTGTTATTTAGTAAGTAGTTCAATAGGTTGACCGTACATTTTTATGTAGAGTCAGTGGAAGAACGTTTTCGGGATAGCCTCAAGTGGACGTTAAGTTGCTTCAGGGTAGCCGAATGTTGGAAATGCATGTGCCCGGAGGAAGATAGTGAAGAAAGACGACAATGACGTTCGGTGTGACACTCGTGCATTTGTGGCCTGTGAGTGGTTAGTAGCCTGTGTGGCGTTTCAGTATAGTTTTTGTGGCATGTCTCAGTAAGTTGTTCTTTTTATTACGAGGTCTCGTGTGCTTCAAGGACACTGAAGAAACTAGTAACTCTTTGCTAACACTCGATTGGAAGTTCGCTTGATACAATTTCTCTGAAAGTAGCAACTAAAACTGTAATTTCAGAGGAAGTGTTTAAAAATTTAGTATATTCTTATGAATGGGACAAAATCTAAAAAAAACCGGGATTGAGCATGACGAAGCACACAAAAAATATTCAATGAGTAAAGTGAACAGACTTCAGATCATTTCGGACTTGCAATTAAATATTTTGTGCTTTGCAAAGCATAAAACTGAATTTTTATTTTGTTAAAATTTGCCGCCATTGCCATTTTCGTCATACGCTGGAATCAGACCACATCTTTTTTTTCCCGCTAACTGAAAACACACAGCCACTCAGTCACGGCAATACATGCGCGACAAGACGTGCAGCGTATGAACACTTGGGCATGACTGCTAAGTGTTTTTTTTCTTGGAACGAAGATTTGGAAGCACGAACGAGGTATCCCATATTGCCTTCTCGCTAGTCCGTGTGTCCTATCCAAATGTGTCGTTTTTCATTCAACGTTCGTACTCGCAATACGCTGGTAATGACCACGCGGAATCGAGTGTGTTGCTAATGTCAGGTCATACGGACTGTCGCTTCGCAGCCCATGCAAAATATGCGTAATATTGTTAGTCTATAGGCAAACATCAGCGTGGGATTGGTGCTGAAAACTTCAACGCGAGAATTCAAATGCTCAAACACTTACTGCATGTCACGTAAAGACCAGGAATGGCAGGCATGTGTATATCTTCGCGATACCGACATGAGCGACATTAACTGACAATATGAAGCATAAATTACTACAGTGATTTCGCATGCGCGTTTCTGTGAATAGGCTGGCCGCTTTTAAACAACTGTTAAGATTGCGGTTGTTGCGCTCTTATGCTCGAGAGCCCAGGTGCGAATCTTGCCTACGGCGGCAGCATTTCGATTGTGTTTAATGCTGAGAACACCCGCGTGCCTATATTTGCGAGGGGTCGATTACCATCAAACTATTCCGTATTTTTCGGACATTCGATGTGACACTCAACCCAAAGGGCCCTTAGCTCTTTGAAGCTCTAAACGTACTGGTTCACCCCCATGGCGACCTTGACGACGTAGAGGCAGCTTAATCACATCATGCTTAACCTGCTACTACATGATTACGATACTATCAAATATTATTGGCCTCTCCTCTATAACAAAAAAAACTCGCAAATGGTAAAATAATAGTAATAATGCATGACGTCACAAACCGTCATTGTGCCATGCGGTTCGCAAACTCGGTGGTTTCAGCGTTGTTAGTGCAAGCAATCTATATGAAGATCAAAACCTAAGCTTTCTTAAATGGCTGGACAGTTTTCGTATTCAAAGAGTACATCAAATGGCTGCCTTTCCACGTTTTTGGGAGCTTTCCACCTTTTTGCACCGTTGCTCAAAAGCATCCGCGCTCACGAAGGAGACCTTCCGTGCAACCGCCGCCCTCAAGACCATGCTGAGTTTGCATCAAGGAGGTTTATTTATTTATTTATTTATTAAAATACCCTCAGAGCCCGCAGGGCATCACAGAGGAGGTGGGTACAACATTTTATAACACACAAGAAAAAAAGACAAAAAAAGAAACAAGTGTCAGATGCGCAAGTCACGAAGGCAACATACGTCAACTAAAAATGTATAAGTAAGAATTCAAGCACATACAAGACAAAGATAGATATTGGAAACTGCGTATAGTTACAAACATTGCTGAGAAATTGCAGTCTTGAATAACAAAGGGTCTGTTATTGTTACAACGGAAGAGGGAAGGTGGTTCCAATCGGCGGCTGTTTTCGGTAAGAAGGCTGCTGAAAAGAATTGACTACTTTGACTACTGCAAAAGCCAAATACGAATGATGGAATGTCTGCGCTTCTACAGGGGATGCAACAGCCAGCTTTGTAGGTTAATTTATGGCGCCGGTCTTCAGGTATTCTTGCATGGCGATGACAAGGTGTGCTTCAACTCGACTTTTTGTACAGCAGGGAGAGCCCAAACCGAAAAAGGCCATGTCAGATTTCTAGTATGAAGCAGCATGGCTGCTTCGTAAACTAGGCCCGACCCACGTTAACTACTTCTTTTACAGCGGAAACTGTTATGATATTACAAGACGGGTCACGCCACGTGGCGCCATACTTGTCCGCTGCAGCCGCAAACGCATCCGCCACCGCCACCACCGCTGCCGTGGTCCGTAAGCAGTGTCGCTAAGGCACGTTGCCGAGCTAGTTGGCTGAGATTCATTATTTTCACTGGTATAGCGCACCACGACAAGGACACACACAAAGGAGAGATGCACACACGCACAGCGCTAACTTGCAACTAATGTTTTATTTGCGATCACACACGCTGTTTATACAACAGTAGACCGATGAAACCTGGATAATGTCACGTCAAGAATACAGCACAGCCCATGCACGTGTCATCACCGATAGCGACAATCTACACTAGCCCAATAAACAATTGTATCGGGCCAGTTGGTAAGGATCCATCTTGCTAGAAAGCGCAGCCACTATAATAACGAACACACAACACAAGCGCTTAACTTCAACTAAACGTTTATTACAAACGTCAGAGTATATAAAGGGAATGAAAAAGAGAAAAAACAGAGCAAAGTGAATAAAAAAGATAAAAATGGTAGACAACAAAAAAACAACACACGTGCCAGTCCCGTACATCACTATCCGTTATTGTCTATCACCCCATCCAAAAAACATAGTTCTTTCCGCGTGAGCGCGATAGAGGGTACACTAACACATTCAAAATCATCGCGTGTCATTTCAGCCGCTTCCACTATCAAACGGGTTAACAAATCTCTGTCTCGATACAGCACACACGTGTTATCAAAATAAGGCACACAACCGCACTCCTTACAGTGGATCGCCAAGTGACCATCAGTACCCTTCTGCACTTTATTGTGGTGCTCCTTTAGCCTTTCATTAATGCATCTTTCGGTTGTTCCCACATAAACAAGACCACATGACAAGGGAACTCTGTAAACAACAGACTGTGCACACTCTACAAATTTATTGCGATGCTTAATTTGGCAGCCTTTCTTTTCTTTTGAAACAGGACAAGTTTGGCGACATATTCTGGACAGTTTTTCAGGAGCAGACATAACAACTCGGACGCCCACCTTATTACCAATCTTTTTAAGATTGTGTGCCACACTATGAATATAGGGGACAACAGCCGTTTTACGCTGCTGCAGGGAAGTGTTATTACGCTGCCTATTTTGTTTCTTTAGGTCCCTATGTAGCGATTCAGCGACGCTTATAACCATTCGTTGCGGGTAGCCTGCTGCCTTCAGTCGCAAAACCTGTTGCTCAAAGCTCTTCTTCATGAGGTGAAAACATGACTTCTTCAACGAATTGAAAAGGCACATTCGTGCTACAGACCTCTTCACTACTTTTGTATGGGCAGAAGAGAAAGGCAACAATGGCTTTTTGCTCCTGGGCTCATAAAGCCAACAAACGTGGTCATCTTGAAATTGTAACGACAGATCTAGGAACCTGAGCGTATCACCATTGGGCACTTCATGTGTAAGTTTCAGAGGCTGGCAAACTGTCTCAAATACTTCAAGTGTCAAAACAGCAGCACTTTGAAACTCTTTGGCATCACACTTCAAAAAAACCAAATAATCATCCACAAACCTGAAGATCTTTAAAACCTTAGTTCCCGACAACCTCTCATCAATTAATCGATCTAAGTGGGCCATGAAAATATCACTAAGGACGGGTGCAATAGCGGAACCAATACAAATACCCTGTTTTTGGATATAGGTGTTCCCATTCCAATTTACGAATGCGGACGTTACGTACAAAGCCAGTAAATATAGAAAACCTCTCACTGACATACCACAGGTGTTCTGAAAGGCCACTGCACTATGCTCAAGTATGCACTCCTCAACAAATTCTAGAAGCATTTCATGGGGTAAAGAATAGTACAAATCCTTCACATCTATGGACAACGCCTTAACGACAGTTTTGGCATTCGATACCAAAAAATTCACAATCTGCTCAGAATTCTTAGTGTGAAAGGGGTCATTGATTTGAAGGAGACTCAGCTTTTCTTGTAGAAAAACCGCCACATTTTTTTGCCAAGAACGTTGTTCCGAAATAATTACCCGGAACGGCATTTCATCTTTGTGCGTCTTGCAACTAAAAAACAAGTCTAAGCCCAGTTTATCAGTTTTCATGATCTGTTTAGCCAAATCATGCAATAGAAGGCTATTGCACAAGTTTTTTGCAGCTGTTCGAACAGATTTGAGTGACACATTTGACCTAATATAAAATACCGACTCAATCGCTACTTGCGCTTTTTGAAAAAAAGAACCATTCGGGAAAACACAGAACCCACCTTCTTTGTCAGAAGGAATGACACAAAGTCCCGAGTCTTTGAAGTATGTGACCACCTTCTTTATGGGCAACACTTGACGCTTGGGCCTGAACTTTTCAAGGACATCAACGCCCTCGGAAATACACCGATCCTTTTCACAATCCGGAGCACAACCAGAAAGTTGTCTCACAAGAGACAGGAGCTTAGGCGCTTCAAGTCGTGGTTCAACAGCGTACTTGGGACCTCGTCTTAACGTCTCTTTCACATATTCAGGAAGAACGACGTCATCCGTGGTGTGAATAATGTTGTCCTCAGTAGGTTTCTTCGGTTGGCGCTTGGACCTGAGCTGCGACAGCGTTTCTTTAGGTCCCTATGTAGCGATTCAGCGACGCTTATAACCATTCGTTGCTGGGCCAGTTGGTAAGGATCCATCTTGCTAGGCTGCGCTTCCTAGCAAGATGGATCCTTACCAACTGGCCCGATACAATTGTTTATTGAGTTACATTTCTAGTTCTGCGGGCTCTTCACCATTAACGTCTCTTCACCCAACCCTTCTGGTAACCCTCATTGCCCTCGTCACATGTCGTGCCAGGTCCTTCTCGTTTTGCTTAAGGATGAAGCTAACACACCCAGAAGTTCTGGCTTTTTGTGGCTGTTTTCAACCGTCTGTAAGCCATGGGAACCGGATTGCCAGGATCCTGCGTTCGGAGTGTCACAGGCAGACAGGCCTCTACCGAGATATTCTGCGCAATTATGTCTACATGGAAAGCGGCTCAACAAACCAGAAGAAGAAAAAATGGCGTGACTTGGGAGGCCTCATGACCTGCGAGACGGAACGCCTTTGGTCAACAACGCTGTCGCAGCTCAGGTCCAAGCGCCAACCGAAGAAACCTACTGAGGACAACATTATTCACACCACGGATGACGTCGTTCTTCCTGAATATGTGAAAGAGACGTTAAGACGAGGTCCCAAGTACGCTGTTGAACCACGACTTGAAGCGCCTAAGCTCCTGTCTCTTGTGAGACAACTTTCTGGTTGTGCTCCGGATTGTGAAAAGGATCGGTGTATTTCCGAGGGCGTTGATGTCCTTGAAAAGTTCAGGCCCAAGCGTCAAGTGTTGCCCATAAAGAAGGTGGTCACATACTTCAAAGACTCGGGACTTTGTGTCATTCCTTCTGACAAAGAAGGTGGGTTCTGTGTTTTCCCGAATGGTTCTTTTTTTTCAAAAAGCGCAAGTAGCGATTGAGTCGGTATTTGATATTAGGTCAAATGTGTCACTCAAATCTGTTCGAACAGCTGCAAAAAACTTGTGCAATAGCCTTCTATTGCATGATTTGGCTAAACAGATCATGAAAACTGATAAACTGGGCTAAGACTTGTTTTTTAGTTGCAAGACGCACAAAGATGAAATGCCGTTCCGGGTAATTATTTCGGAACAAGGTTCTTGGCAAAAAAATGTGGCGGTTTTTCTACAAGAAAAGCTGTCTCCTTCAAATCAATGACCCCTTTCACACTAAGAATTCTGAGCAGATTGTGAATTTTTTGGTATCGAATGCCAAAACTGTCGTTAAGGCGTTGTCCATAGATGTGAAGGATTTGTACTATTCTTTACCCCATGAAATGCTTCTAGAATTTGTTGAGGAGTGCATACTTGAGCATAGTGCAGTGGCCTTTCAGAACACCTGTGGTATGTCAGTGAGAGGTTTTCTAGATTTACTGGCTTTGTACTTAACGTCCACATTCGTAAATTGCAATGGGAACACCTATATCCAAAAACAGGGTATTTGTATTGGTTCCGCTATTGCACCCGTCCTTAGTGATATTTTCATGGCCCACTTAGATCGATTAATTGATGAGAGGTTGTTGGGAACTAAGGTTTTAAAGATCTTCAGGTTTGTGGATGATTATTTGGTTTTTTTGAAGTGTGATGCCAAAGAGTTTCAAAGTGCTGCTGTTTTGACACTTGAAGTATTTGAGACAGTTTGCCAGCCTCTGAAACTTACACATGAAGTGCCCAATGGTGATACGCTCAGGTTCCTAGATCTGTCGTTACAATTTGAAGATGACCACGTTTGTTGGCTTTATGAGCCCAGGAGCAAAAAGCCATTGTTGCCTTTCTCTTCTGCCCATACAAAAGTAGTGAAGAGGTCTGTAGCACGAATGTCCCTTTTCAATTCGTTGAAGAAGTCATGTTTTCACCTCATGAAGAAGAGCTTTGAGCAACAGGTTTTGCGACTGAAGGCAGCAGGCTACCCGCAACGAATGGTTATAAGCGTCGCTGAATCGCTACATAGGGACCTAAAGAAACAAAATAGGCAGCGTAATAACACTTCCCTGCAGCAGCGTAAAACGGCTGTTGTCCCCTATATTCATAGTGTGGCACACAATCTTAAAAAGATTGGTAATAAGGTGGGCGTCCGAGTTGTTATGTCTGCTCCTGAAAAACTGTCCGGAATATGTCGCCAAACTTGTCCTGTTTCAAAAGAAAAGAAAGGTTGCCAAATTAAGCATCGCAATAAATTTGTAGAGTGTGCACAGTCTGTTGTTTACAGAGTTCCCTTGTCATGTGGTCTTGTTTATGTGGGAACAACCGAAAGATGCATTAATGAAAGGCTAAAGGAGCACCACAATAAAGTGCAGAAGGGTACTGATGGTCACTTGGCGATCCACTGTAAGGAGTGCGGTTGTGTGCCTTATTTTGATAACACGTGTGTGCTGTATCGAGACAGAGATTCGTTAACCCGTTTGATAGTGGAAGCGGCTGAAATGACACGCGATGATTTTGAATGTGTTAGTGTACCCTCTATCGCGCTCACGCGGAAAGAACTATGTTTTTTGGATGGGGTGATAGACAATAACGGATAGTGATGTACGGGACTGGCACGTGTGTTGTTTTTTTGTTGTCTACCATTTTTATCTTTTTTATTCACTTTGCTCTGTTTTTTCTCTTTTTCATTCCCTTTATATACTCTGACGTTTGTAATAAACGTTTAGTTGAAGTTAAGCGCTTGTGTTGTGTGTTCGTTATAATAGTGGCTGCGCTTCCTAGCAAGATGGATCCTTACCAACTGGCCCGATACAATTGTTTATTGAGTTACATTTCTAGTTCTGCGGGCTCTTCACCATTAACGTCTCTTCACCCAACCCTTCTGGTAACCCTCATTGCCCTCGTCACATGTCGTGCCAGGTCCTTCTCGTTTTGCTTAAGGATGAAGCTAACACACCCAGAAGTTCTGGCTTTTTGTGGCGGTTTTCAACCGTCTGTAAGCCATGGGAACCGGATTGCCAGGATCCTGCGTTCGGAGTGTCACAGGCAGACAGGCCTCTACCGAGATATTCTGCGCAATTATGTCTACATGGAAAGCGGCTCAACAAACCAGAAGAAGAAAAAATGGCGTGAATTGGGAGGCCTCATGACCTGCGAGACGGAACGCCTTTGGTCAACAACGCTGTCGCAGCTCAGGTCCAAGCGCCAACCGAAGAAACCTACTGAGGACAACATTATTCACACCACGGATGACGTCGTTCTTCCTGAATATGTGAAAGAGACGTTAAGACGAGGTCCCAAGTACGCTGTTGAACCACGACTTGAAGCGCCTAAGCTCCTGTCTCTTGTGAGACAACTTTCTGGTTGTGCTCCGGATTGTGAAAAGGATCGGTGTATTTCCGAGGGCGTTGATGTCCTTGAAAAGTTCAGGCCCAAGCGTCAAGTGTTGCCCATAAAGAAGGTGGTCACATACTTCAAAGACTCGGGACTTTGTGTCATTCCTTCTGACAAAGAAGGTGGGTTCTGTGTTTTCCCGAATGGTTCTTTTTTTCAAAAAGCGCAAGTAGCGATTGAGTCGGTATTTTATATTAGGTCAAATGTGTCACTCAAATCTGTTCGAACAGCTGCAAAAAACTTGTGCAATAGCCTTCTATTGCATAATTTGGCTAAACAGATCATGAAAACTGATAAACTGGGCTTAGACTTGTTTTTTAGTTGCAAGACGCACAAAGATGAAATGCCGTTCCGGGTAATTATTTCGGAACAAGGTTCTTGGCAAAAAAATGTGGCGGTTTTTCTACAAGAAAAGCTGAGTCTCCTTCAAATCAATGACCCCTTTCACACTAAGAATTCTGAGCAGATTGTGAATTTTTTGGTATCGAATGCCAAAACTGTCGTTAAGGCGTTGTCCATAGATGTGAAGGATTTGTACTATTCTTTACCCCATGAAATGCTTCTAGAATTTGTTGAGGAGTGCATACTTGAGCATAGTGCAGTGGCCTTTCAGAACACCTGTGGTATGTCAGTGAGAGGTTTTCTATATTTACTGGCTTTGTACGTAACGTCCACATTCGTAAATTGGAATGGGAACACCTATATCCAAAAACAGGGTATTTGTATTGGTTCCGCTATTGCACCCGTCCTTAGTGATATTTTCATGGCCCACTTAGATCGATTAATTGATGAGAGGTTGTCGGGAACTAAGGTTTTAAAGATCTTCAGGTTTGTGGATGATTATTTGGTTTTTTTGAAGTGTGATGCCAAAGAGTTTCAAAGTGCTGCTGTTTTGACACTTGAAGTATTTGAGACAGTTTGCCAGCCTCTGAAACTTACACATGAAGTGCCCAATGGTGATACGCTCAGGTTCCTAGATCTGTCGTTACAATTTCAAGATGACCACGTTTGTTGGCTTTATGAGCCCAGGAGCAAAAAGCCATTGTTGCCTTTCTCTTCTGCCCATACAAAAGTAGTGAAGAGGTCTGTAGCACGAATGTGCCTTTTCAATTCGTTGAAGAAGTCATGTTTTCACCTCATGAAGAAGAGCTTTGAGCAACAGGTTTTGCGACTGAAGGCAGCAGGCTACCCGCAACGAATGGTTATAAGCGTCGCTGAATCGCTACATAGGGACCTAAAGAAACAAAATAGGCAGCGTAATAACACTTCCCTGCAGCAGCGTAAAACGGCTGTTGTCCCCTATATTCATAGTGTGGCACACAATCTTAAAAAGATTGGTAATAAGGTGGGCGTCCGAGTTGTTATGTCTGCTCCTGAAAAACTGTCCAGAATATGTCGCCAAACTTGTCCTGTTTCAAAAGAAAAGAAATGTTGCCAAATTAAGCATCGCAATAAATTTGTAGAGTGTGCACAGTCTGTTGTTTACAGAGTTCCCTTGTCATGTGGTCTTGTTTATGTGGGAACAACCGAAAGATGCATTAATGAAAGGCTAAAGGAGCACCAAAATAAAGTGCAGAAGGGTACTGATGGTCACTTGGCGATCCACTGTAAGGAGTGCGGTTGTGTGCCTTATTTTGATAACACGTGTGTGCTGTATCGAGACAGAGATTTGTTAACCCGTTTGATAGTGGAAGCGGCTGAAATGACACGCGATGATTTTGAATGTGTTAGTGTACCCTCTATCGCGCTCACGCGGAAAGAACTATGTTTTTTGGATGGGGTGATAGACAATAACGGATAGTGATGTACGGGACTGGCACGTGTGTTGTTTTTGTTGTCTACCATTTTTATCTTTTTTATTCACTTTGCTCTGTTTTTTCTCTTTTTCATTCCCTTTATATACTCTGACGTTTGTAATAAACGTTTAGTTGAAGTTAAGCGCTTGTGTTGTGTGTTCGTTATAATAGTGGCTGCGCTTCCTAGCAAGATGGATACACTAGCCCGTCAAAGTGAACATTCTAGATACTTCTTTTCTTTAGATGATAATGTTATGAAAGCCAGACTCACACATTTTTCTTTCATTTTGTCTATTCCAAAAGCTTCAATAATTTCACTTGTGGTTCTGTCACGGGCCTTAAAGAGTATACGGGTGTTTTAGAGCATAGGGATGCAACCGCACCTCTGACAGTGAAGGGCCAAATGAACACATACAGCTCTTTCTACATTGCACTTGTGTTCCCTCTGTCTTTCATTCACACACCTTCCAGATTGGCCTATGAATTCGCAACCACAAGTCAAAGGAGTGCTATAGACAACACCCCAACAACACTTCACAAATTTCTGCCGGTGCTTAATCTTACAATCCTGTTTCCCGCTACTTTCTGCATTGACCTTTTTGCACATTCCTTGCAACTTTTTGGGAGCAGAAAACACTACATCCGCACCCGTCTTCCTTGCTATCCTTCGCAAGTTATGCGAAATGGCGTGCATGTAAGGCACTACAGCAACCTTGCCTGCCTTAGTGGCGGTTGCCTGGTTTTTGACGTTTGCCTTTCCTTTCATTCTTATACATATAGCACTCCTCTGACTTGCGGTTGCGTATACATAGGCCAATCTGGAAGGTGTATGAATGAAAGACCAAGGGAGCACAAGTACAGTGTAGAAAGAGCTGGTTGTGGTCATTTGGCCCTTCACTGTCAGAGGTGCAGTTGCATTCCTATGTTCCAAAACACCCGTATACTCTTTAAGGCCCGTGACAGAACCACACGTGAAATTATTGAAGCTTTTGAAATAGACAAAATGAAAAAAAAATGTGTGAGTGTGGCTTCCATTATCATCTAATGAAAAAAGTATCTAGAATCTTCACTTTGACGGGCTAGTGTAGATTGTCGCTATCGGTGATGACACGTGCATGGGCTGTGCTGTATTTTTGACGTGACATTATCCAGGTTTTATCGGTCTACTGTTGCATAAACAGCGTGTGTGATTGCAAATAAAACATTAGTTGAAAGTTAGCGCTGTGTGTGTGTGCATCTCTCCTTTGTGTGTGTCCTTGTCGTGGTATGCCATACCAGTGAAAAAGCAGTGTCGAGCGAAAAGAACTCGCTAAATAAAAAAAAATACCAATGACAGAATGAGACTTTAACCCGGGTTCATGGCGTGCCTACCGCTGAGCTGCGCCAGTGCTATGAACTCATTAAATAAAGAACACCAATGGGTTTCGAACGCGGATCCATTGCGTGCTAGCCCTCTATTCCACCAATGAGACAAGCCAGTTTTATATATGCGAAGCATTTCTCAGTGAACTTCGGCAACCTTAAGCGTATCTATCTATCTATCTATCTATCTATCTATCTATCTATCTATCTATCTATCTATCTAGCTAGCTAGCTAGCTATCTATCTATCTATCTATCTATCTATCTATCTATCTATCATTCTATCTATTTACCTATCTAGCCGCCTACGACTTTTAGCTTTCCTGGCCGTGTGGATAATGGTATCAATACAAAACTAATACGGCATAACATGACTGTATAGAGAACATGTTTCATTAGTAATTACATGAAAATCATGACAAGTATGTCATAAATGTCATGATTTACATTTATTGTCTTGCAGCTCTTGTGGTGGTTTCGTTGACATGAAATGTTCCAAAACTCGTACGGTATGACGTGATTGTATGTCAAACACAAGCGACAGACCCTAACATGAAAATCATGACATGCGTGTCATTTACCAACATGACTACATGCCGCGCTCATGATGCGTTCGCGGCCATTCCGGTAGCGTCAAATATATCAAATTTGGTATTACGGAACGTGAGTGGATCATGAAGGTATGTGACTGGTTCAAACATGATAATCATGAAATGCATGTCATGTAACAACATGAATACATGCCATGCTAATGATGTGCTGGTGGCCATTTAGCTAGGTTCGTTTATAACAAGTTTGGCATTACGAGATGTGAATGGATGACGAAGGTATGATACTGGTGCAAACATGATAAACATGAGATGCGTGTCATGTAACAACATGACTACATGCTACGCTCATGATGCTCTCACGGCCATTTTGCTGGCTTCACATGTACCAAACACGGTATTACATGACGCGAACGAACGACATAGGTAAATGACACATCCAACCATGATAATCACGACATGCGTGTCACGTAACAAAATGACTATCCATGGCACACTGATGATCCACTCGCGGCCGTTTCGCTAGCTTTACCCATGCCAAATTTGGTATTAAGTGATATCGACGGATGACAAAGGTATGTGACTGGTGCGAACATGATAGTCATGAGATGTGTGTCATGTGAGAACATGACTACATGCCACAGTCAAGTCGCCAATACATTTCGGCGTGACGCGGTGCGCGTGCTCGCCGGCGTTCATTTCGTCGCGTCACGGCGGCGTTGCAACGTTAGGCGCTAGTCCTGCAATATATTCGCAGGCGAGTGCCACGCTGCGTTGCTGTGACGCATGCGCGTTTCAGCGCGTCCTGCGTCGCTCTGTCACGAAAAGAGGAAAAGGTAGTGAGCTTCACCGATTTCCACATCCCGGACGGCTCCGGACGGCCCCGGACGCCGGCGCCGCATTCGTTTTTCTCGGGGACCAACTTGAAGCTCCGCCCACGGGTCCGGGATCGCTCGGACGCATGTTCGTTTTTCGCGTGCCTGGCGGCCTGCGGGTGGCCCGGGACCACCCGAAAAATTTCTTTTGGCAGCTGGCAGACGATAGCGTGGTGCGCATGTTGTGCGGCCATCTTAAGTTAGACACGAGAAATTTTCGATGCGCTCTTGCTCTGTCTGCTTTTCTATCCGCTTCTCGCATGTTTCTGGATTTCGCTTTTTTAGCGCTCCCAGTTCTTGTTATCGGTTTTCCGAGCTAAGTCGAGTATGTGCGTATACTCGCTAGAAGAAATAGCGGTGTAACGACCGCGCCGGTCTACGATGCGCACGTGCTCGAGTAGTTCACTTACAGTAAGTTGCATCACAACAGAAATAGGTATAATTCACTACCTAACTGCTGTTTAGGTTGCAAATGAGTCAGCTTTGTGGCCTGTGTTTCAGCTTTGGAGGGAGCAGATGGCATAGCCTGGCATAGCAGGCGCCACAGCGAATGCAGTCAGCATCAAGCGCGCAGATCGTCCGAGGACGCTCAGGCTGGCTCGAGACCTTTAGATCACGTGCATGGTACGTAGCCGCCTGTGAGCCGAGGCGTCCGCGAGCCGTCCGAGAGTGATCCGGGACTTGGTAAATCGATGAAGCCCAGTGTTGTCTGGGTAATGGATCGGCACGAAATGAAGCATGACGCATTTCGCGCCAGTGGCCGTCTGGCCGCGCCGACGGACGCTGGGCGCTCCTGGCGTCAGACTACAGAGTGCTCGCGTTTTGCTAACGTATCGTCGCTGAGCCCAGCGTGCGCGCTCGTCAACGCTACATTGGAGCATACTGGGCCCTTTATGATGTGCTCGAGGCCATTTTGCTAGGTCCACATATACGAAATTTGGTGTTAAGTGGCGTGAATAGAACACTAAAGTATGTGACAGGTGCACACATGATAATCCTCACACGCGCGTCATATAAGAACATGACAACATGCCACCCTCATAGCGTGCTCGAGGTCGTTTCGCTAGCTTCACATATACTAAATTTGGCATCACGTGACGTAAATAAATAACGAAGGTAAACGACACATCCAAACATGATAGTCATGGCACGAAAGTTATGTACGGCATCATTTACCTCCCCCTCGTAACGTTGTGCTGATTTTAAAATGACATAACCTTTCTCATTCGTGATTCGCATATCATCGATTCCCATTGTACGTGGGGTCTGCCTTTTTGTGCTTTATTGTCAGTTCTCAGAAACCATTGGCTTGGAACTTGTTTCTAAAGCGGCCTTAGGCAGGCTTGATGTTGGGAAAGGAATCACGTTTATATCAATGCAGAAGCCCCACTCGCTTTTATATCTACCACTTTCCTCTCGCTGTGGTATTCATAGGCAGGGTGGTGTTGCCCTTTTGGAAGGTTAAAGTGAAGCAATGCATATTGACCGTGGCCTATACTCTTGCAATGTGTCATTGCTACCTGTCCCTCTCTATAGTTTCGGATTTTGCAGAATCACTCTGTTCTTGATGTAAAAGGCAAGACATTGTGTATGTCGGCTGCCTCATTGATCTCTTTACGCTGTGACAATCATCTATAATTTCTTAAAATACACTGCGGTACAAATGTGTCTCCCAAATGAGTTTATTGTAAATTTAATCAGATGGGCTCCCTCGACGAATTGTTGTCTTCTCTGTCACAGTGATACTCCGGGTAAAATCGCAGTCGGCAACATCCCCCCATGCATCGACTTCAGCTAACTTGGCACAAGTCGATCATCAGGACTTAAAAAAAAAACATCGATAACTACTGATGCTTCAAGCATGATACGTAAATTTGTTTTCTTTCGTGTGTAAAATTTTCGTATTTAATGTACCTTAACCTATTTAACGTGCCTGAATTTTGTCAAGCCTTACATAATCCTGTTCGCCTATTCGCAAACTTTCCCTTGTTTCACAGCTGCTCAAAACAATGCTTTCTTTTAGTTTTAGGTGTTTTTGTTTGTAAAATGTCTTCACGTGTGTTCACTTATGTCTTCTCCCAATTATTTTCTTTTTTGCTGTATATCTGTACCTATGGTATATTCACCTTATTGATTTTATGTAATAATGTTTTAAAATGTAGTAATTACTGTTTTTTCACAGTATATTCTATTTATGTACTTGTACTTTATATATTTATCCTCTACATATATGCATAAGTATTTACCGAGTGGTGCGCAGTTTTGTAGCCAGAGCATGGGGTCGGTGATCTGTCAGGCATTTAGTTGCCTGTTCACCACATCTTCCCATCGATTCACTTGATAAATGAATGGTGTATGTTTTTGATTTTGAATAAACTTCAAACAAACTTCAATCTTGAAGCAAAATCGTGCGAGCGCTGGGTATGAATGCGACTGAAACAGAGACGAAACGAGCTGGTCATCTGCTTTGCACGAAGGTCACACGTCATTGCATTATTCTGTGCGTGATGGCTGCCGTCAACGGTTGCTTTCCATGGCTCCTTGAGCGAAGAAGAGACGCCCCATCCATCTTTTGTCAATAAAATAACATCAGACGGATGCACGATAGCTCGTCAGCAAAAATAAATATTCTGTCAGGGTGCTTGGCTGCAGAATCAAACCTACTACTCCACGGTGCATGGTGACGGATTTCAGATGGCCTAAGTATTAAACAAAAACATATTTTATTTACTGAACCTTTTCAACAAAAACACATGCAGCCAGCGCGGCCAAACGTGCGTTATATTCTGCCTTAGCGATGGTCCAAGGAACCATTTACCGCCCTATAGTCCTGCAACCACAGTCAGAAAGTGTGTATCGTATTCTGGATAATTAGACTGTGTCGTAGTTGACAGTTAAATCATTCCTTTGAAGGGCATCCACACAAACACATTCTTGGGGAAATATTCGAGAAAAACTACAAAGAAAGCATTTATTTTAGCAAGAGTGAGGTATTTGAAGCTAGTCTTTTGTTCTACATTGATAAGTAAAGTTCAATCTCGGATTGTTACTCGACTCAATTTTTCGCGATGTTGATTAATATCGGGCGTAGCTCGAGCGCAACATGGGGAGTTCAAGAGCACTGCCGCATTTGACTTCTTTGCACAAACTGAGCAGTGATACTGCGCATACGTGTTTCACTCCAAGTAGTCTGCGTAAAGGCCAGCGAGTCATGTCCAGTTACTAGTTAATGACCTGTAACCACAAAGCTGCAAGTATTAAGTAATCGGCTGCTGGGCCATCTCGTAAAGCTATCTGCACGCTGCGCCATCTCGCGTCATCTTGGCTGACCACAGACGGGTGCGCTCATTCACCCAAGTTCTTTCATAGCCAGGTGCTTTGCTCCAAATGTCGCATACACTGCATGCCATTTGGCTGCACTTCAGCGCCCCTTGAGGAATGCCGAGTATGTACCGTGCTTTACCACGTGAAGCTTTTCGCCGCTCGTGACAGGGAGATTCTGGGGAACATTATCGAAACCATTGGGAATATTGTCACCAGTAGCTGCATGGGTTCTTCCCAACGTTTCACTAATGAGAGCGATAATTACCAGCGCTGTTTTCTCCAGAGGACGGCAATGCAATAACGTGTTGTACGCCCGTGTTGTAGGCCCATGTTGTACGCCCGTGAGGCAGCTACTGAAGGCTTTTGCTGTGTTGGAAAGACGTACACTCTACGACCAAGGTAATATCGCTTTAACGGAAAGAGGAGCACAAGCTTGAACGATGCGGTGTCACTATGAAATCGTTGCTTAGATGTTACAGACTAGATGCCAAAAAACCCATCGTGTTTTCTTTGTTATTCACGAAATTGGAAGCATGGTGACCTAAGTCTGTTAAGATCTAATGGAGAAGTTTCGCTTACATATTCTATACAAGGCAAGTATCCCCACGATGAATTAGGAACGTAATACCATGTAAATGTTTAATTTGTGCTCTATGAAGTTACCATGCTGGTTAGGATGCCGGGTTTGCCTCCAGTTGCTAATCATTACACTTATTGCCCAATAATCATGAGAACTCAGTTGCAAAAACAACAATCATTTCGATTTAAACTCCAGAGTTTACACAAACTCATCACGTTAGCTATATATAACTGCTTAGAAATGAGCTGTATGTGTCTTGCTCTTTGTGCTTTAGTCATGGATGTGCTGTTCTAAATTATATGAATAAGTAACTAGCGCAAGTGACTACACACAGAGAGGTAATTTTATTAAAACTTGAATTGCGTTAAGGGAGGGCTTTTTCTTTGTTGGACTTTTTAATAATGGCCCCTGTCTAAGCATCGAGAAATAAAGACGAATATTATTAGACTGAGGTCTTACACTTCGCTTTATGTTTAAATAATTTCCTTTCATCGTCATGATATTTTTAAGACCCCAAACATACGATTTTAGGGAAATCAGCAAAGACAGTGACAACCTATCAATAGCGTATATACTGCAATGACAACTTGAGAAGGGCTTACGTACTAGAATTCTTCATGACATTGGGTCTCTCAGTGTGGCTTTTCAGGTCTTTGGAAGCCTGATGTTCCGTCTCTTTTTTCGTTCTCATCTACACTTGTCCATGTATTTTTGCATGTGTATGCGCGCTGACTTTCAAAAGAGAAAGGCATTGGCTTATCCTACTTGCGTTCCCTTACAATTTACTCGGTCCAAAAGCTTGTATTTCTGAATGAATTAGTTCTGACAATCTATTGGTGAAACGATTCCGCTTACCCCGTATGCGTGCATTAGGTCAAATAACTGATTGCCACCTCTACTTATGCTGTCATTACGAGGCACCTATTTTTCACCTATGGTATTTTAGTTTTCCGAAGCTCCTTTTTTTTGCTAGACAGGTATAGCTCACATTATTAAGCTTGATGAAAGGGGATAAGCAACGGGCCTGCTGAAAAGGTGATCTTACGCTATAGAAGCAAAACTTATAATTGGAAACCAGGAGATAACAAAGCAACAATGCTCTATTTATTTTGGATAAGTGAACACAAACATTTCAGAATAAGTGTGCCAAGAAAGTTGAGAGCTTCACGAAAATCGTGTTTTACGTATTCACCACGGACAATATAGCCGTTTTTTAAGCGTCGGCACGCTGCATCAATATTCAATTCAGTAACGCTGAGTGAACGCTTGCCAAACTGAAGCTCGGCGCGAGCGAGGATAGCGCACATGAAGTCCAGCAAAAATCATTCTTTAACCGAATTTCCCGCTGTCTTACGTAAAGTATCAATCACACTTAGGTCATCTGACAACATTACATAGGAGATGAAACTTGAAAAAAAATGCAAGCAGCAGGCACGCAAAGCTGCTTACCCAGTGATGCTTTATGAAACGGAGCCAACCTACAAACACACGCTTCAGCACAACCGGTTCTTTCATTTAGGATTGATGACGTGTGTAGGTCGGTCGTTTAGCTTGTATTTGTTATCGCGAAGTGACAAATGAATGAAAATCATCAACAAAAACTCAGTGATGCGAAAGCAGCTGTGATGTGGCTTTGCAGATCTAATGTAAAGGTGGTCTTTTTGTATATGCTAGTAATTTACACAATTCATGCATGCCCGTGGCTACACTCCTCTTTGGAAAATTTTGAGAATAATAAATCTACGACAGAGAAAAAAAACTATTTGACCAGCTATGTAGCAAGAATAATTTTATAAAAATAAAGCATAATTTGAAATAGGAACACAGCAAACACTTTTCGTCGCTTGCTAATGGTATGTCAACTGTCGCCTCTGGATGACTGAAACACGCTGTTACCGAGGAACGTTGCTAATAGGATTTGTGTCTCCGCTGGGGACAACAGCGAGCATAACTCCATAAAGTGGCGCCAAGAGTGCGCCACACGAGTCTGCACAACTCGCATGGTGCATGCAGATGCGGCCTTCAGGGCGCGCAAAAATTTACCTATTTAAACAACTAACATAGACAAAAGCTCTAGGGACCGCGAAACTGTTGAGCGTTATATGTTGTTGGGGACGTTGTTGTTTTTCTGAAGCATGTAGCTTTGCGAAAATAACCTAATATGAAAAGACAATCTTGAAGGATCGATTGAATGGAATCGACAAGACATAAATGTTGAAACGAATTGTTTAGATATTTTTTGGAATACAGTTTGTCCCCGCGAACTGCATTGTTATCACGCGTAATTATCCACCTCACTGTAACTAAATAGCGTGCTATAGAAGGTGAATAGACTTTTTTCAAGATGACTTGAACAGGCCACTGGAAGAGTGACTTAACCCTTCCCCCAAAAAAAGTTTCAATGTACGGTCGTGAACCAGGATCCGTTATTACCCGCACTCACTGATCGCTCATTCTGCGCGTTGCAGAAGGCGGCGATAAACTGTGCGTACAGAAGAACTTCTTGTCGGGGGAGCTGGTGTGTGTCTTTCTGTATGATATGAATGCGCAAAGATTGTGATGAACAAAGGAAATACGACGTAGCCAAAAAGAGGGCAAACTATCCACTACTTTACTCATTCTTGGAACAGCTTGATGTAAGCTTCTTCAGACATCACCAGGAAAGCGGGTAAAGAGACAATGCGAACAAATTTCTATGCAACTCATATAAAGCAAGCCTGCGTGAGGAATTCCCCTTTCTACACCTGCTGTGCATGTTTGCTTCCCATGACGGGTATATAAATACTCTCTTCAACAACTTTCCTTGTGACGGTTAAAGAAGGCTATATTAGGCTGTTTCAAGAATGAAAGAACCAGCGTGTAGCTTGCGCTTTTCCTGCCTGCTTTGTTTTTCTTGTGTTTGTCCGATCTTTGGGCAAATATCCTACAGCAATATTTCTCTCGCGTTCCTTGAAATCGCGTTTGATTCGAAGGGAATTGGATATAAGTTTATATTTAAGTTACTCTTCATTATTCTTATAATAATATCATCCACATATCATGCGTACATTTTTTACTCATCTACATAATTCACACTGTTATAACATAGCCGCATATTCTTATATCACCCCTGTATCAACCGTATGTCAAGATATACTCCGAATGTCGGAAAATTCTTGAAGTTTTTGCAGCCGTTCAATCATGGATGTGTTGAAGCGGTGTGGGCACAAGAACAATCCCGGGTATTGAAACCCAAGGAGTAATTGAGCACTGAGGATCTGGCTGCCTTGCGAGCCGAATGCAAGCGAAAACGGCGAGCCAATGTTGTGGCATTGGCGGCAGAGAGCGCTGTAACAACGTGGTAATGGCGGACACGTGTTTCTAGGGGCCGGCACCCACCTCTGTGTTTTGTAACAACGAGGTTACAATAGATACGGTGGTTCCCTAGGCGAGTAAATGTTTCACCCATCTCTAAAACATTAAATTTATTGAAAAGGCGCTATTTGCTTGAATTCAAGAAAATGAGTTTGACTGGAAGATGTGGTCCAGCCGAACGCATTTCATGAGTGATGCCAGTTGTATTAAAACTCGCTTAGCTCGGTAAACAAAACAACGATATTAAGATACCTTCCCCGCTTCCAACATTCGGTCAGGGTGAGTTGCTCTTGTATACTTACAGAGTCCCCTTACACTAATAAATATTGCCATAATACATATAAATGACCACCTGCAAAGAGATACACATACGGGAGCATTCATTCTCTGGTAGTTGAGGCAGCGGAAGAACCTGCAAGTCTGTATTATAGATTGCCCTTCACAAAAGCGCCTTCGGCTCTTAGACGCTCGAAAGTGACGAACGAGGTGTTCTTTCCAGTCAATCTTTGAGGGTTCCAAGGAAGGAACGCCTACGTTATGATTTTTTTTTCCTGGAAGGCACACATCAATATTCCGAAGCGCCATGGGAAATCACCTGATATACAGGTGAGGTCTTCCTACAAGAAGTTACAAAAAAAGAGGGAAGAGATCGCTATAGTGTGCCGGCCACAACCTTGGTGCTTGAGTTTTTTTTTTCCTACGAGAAATTTCATCATATGAAAGTGGTGGCGTTGCGAAAAAGCGTGGCAGAAATTTTTTCAATGAGACAGTTTTTTGAATTCTTGTATCTCTGGATATTAAAGTTATTAGCGGAAATTCGCCGATTTGATCAAGAAAATTATAAGCAAGGTAAGGCGAGCGACTGCATCTGATATCTCTGTGCTTCTTTAGCCAATTGCGAAAGCATCAATAAAAACCAAGTTTTAACTTTTGAAGCACCACTGGTGTGATATCCTCATGTCTTTATAGCTTGCCAATGCAGTCCACCTACTTTCACAATGATGGCCCACTATTAGAGTCAGTTCGGGCAACAATTTTATATAAATTATATTTCGCAAACCTTGTCTGGAGTGTTTTCAAAAGGTTTAAGGCATAGACTTTTAAAAATGTTTACAACACGTGATTAAAGTGCACATTCGCACTCAGTATGATTTCCAACATGCTGTCTGTACTCAAAATGGTGCCAACACAGCAAATTGCTTCCTACATAGAAACACGTGAAGAAATAATGTTTCTAAAGTAGTGGTATACGTTCTGAACCAATTCAACGTTTGTCTGCAACATAGTCTAGGCTTGATGTCACTGCGTCTTGCAACTTGCATTGAGCGCGACTGTACATGACGAATTTTAATGCTTAGTGTACTGTACTGCCGAACACAGCAGCCATAATAATTTTATAGGAAGAGGAGGAGGGATAATCAAACAAATTTATATTAGCTGGTGTAGTGCACCTCTTCATTGATGTGTTTGCTTACAATGTTTGCAAAATGGCCTAAGCACTCCTAGAAATCAAATTATATATAATAGTACCATGCTATAGTTAGCTAAAGAGGCTGCATGATGATACCTGAAACGCAATGGTCTGTTGTTATGAGTGGCTGACGAAGACTAATGCTTTCTCTGCTGGCATTGCTTTTAAGTTGAGTCAATGTTGACTTTCCTTGTAACGACGTGGCAAAAGCTGCTAGAGGCCTTTGATGAAACACTATTTGCATATGATAACAATATGAGATAATACGGGCACATCTTAAGCGTTTTACTATGCAGTAATTTGTCTAGAACGCCACAGCTTTGGCTATCAATACGGCGTTAATTAGGAAGACCAAAAAGGCAATACATTGGAAACAGGAAGTCCTAAAAAATTCGTATTGTTAAATACAACAGATTTATTCTATTTGTATGAAATATGAACCATTTTTAAACTGTCATAGCTGTGCAGTGATCACTCATTACAAGCACTAAATGCGTAAGAATACTGTACAATGGGGTTCACAAAAAGAACAAAATCTGGGGGATCCTTAGAACGCGATAACAATATCCGGTGCCTTCTGCATACTTCAACCACTCAGTGCATACATTTTATTATACGGTGTTGCTTAAGAAGCTTGAAATTGTGGATTATTACCATGTAGTTTAGAAATTTGGAAGTGGCTTGTGTGAGAGAATCTTTCGCATATGGCTGCATGCTGTGCAAGTGGTAGAATGCTTTAAACCACGAGTGATTATACCCGTGAAGTTTATCCATTTATAGTATTACCCACAGCACCAAAGTGCATTGCAAGAGGGAGTAGGAAGAATACAATATTTCCAAAGACAATACACATCCCAACACTTCAACATTACAAAAAATGCAATCCACTGTCTACTTACGTAGTAATACGTGCGATATACAGTATACAAACTAGGTTTATAGCGGAGTTCTGTCTTTAAAGTACATTACTGGAGACCCGGGAGTGATCTTTAGGTTCTTCTTGTTAAATAAATTCTGCAGCTTAGGATACAGCCTATTCCCCCGGCTTATCGTCCTGTCAAAAAATTGCATGTTAAATGCGTCAGTCCGGCAACTTGTTCCCTTTATCCTGTAGCGGCGAGAGAAGAGAGACGGGACGTGAGATGACGTCGAAGGCGGACGATGGGGCCGTGCCGATCTCGCCACTTTATTCCAGGCCTGAAGCGGAGCCACGTCGGCTACCAGTGTCCGCCACGCCAGGCCAGAAGCTCGTTCTCCTTCTCGCGCAGCTCGAGCTAGCGTCAGCTGCGCGAGAGGCGCGGCGCGGTGATCAAGAAAATGATGATGGTGATCATACACTACAGGGCTCCCCCCCTAGCGCTTTGCGCGATTTGAACGCATATGAGAAAAAGAAAGAGAGTGACAAATGCTATATACATGAACGGCAGTCATTAAGTGTTCCTTTGGCAAGTCCAGTTTGTCAACGTGTAGTGACCATCGGGAACCAGTGGGTCTCTGGTGGGCGACACTGAGAGTTGCGCAGTGGACAAAGAAGTAAGCGCTCGATGGAAAGAAATCCGTAATGGCGGATGGCTCGGTCCCAGAGGTCTTCAATCGTGGAAAGCACCTCTGGAATTTCGAGGTCTCGCGCCACTTGTGATGCGTTTCTGTAGGCGAAAGAGAGGCCGTACTCAGTGACGCTGTGAAGCGACGCGTGACTGAGAACGTGCTCAACTGGTGCACTAAAGTGCGGGCTGTAAAGCGTGTCAAACGGGCCCGTGTCGTAGAGGCCGTCGTAGAAAGTGTAGTCACACACGCCGTCCGCAGGCAGCGGCTGCGACTCGTTCGTCGCCGTGCCGAATACGCTGACCACGGGAAATGGCGTCATGGGAGGCTGTGCAGGAAAGACGGTTTCAGTTGTCGCCTCAGTCACTGTCGAGGTATTCGACGCTGGTGGACTGGTGGCAGTGCTTGTTCCCATGCTTTCAGTTGGCTCCACAGTGGTTGTAGTTAGGTCGGTTGACTTGACAGACATCATAGACAGTTCAGTTGGCTGGTCAGACGTCGTAGGCAGCTCAGTTGGCTCAGCAGATGTCGTAGGCAGTTGAGTTGGCTCCACAGATGTCGTAGGCACTTCAGTTAGCTCGACAGGGGTCGGAGACAGTTCAGTTGGCTCGACAGATGTCGTAGATAGTTCAGTTGGCTCGACAGATGGTGTAGGCAGTTCGTACGCGGGACACGCGTCGCTAGTGTCCAGACAAGAGGAAGTCGGGAGGTCAATAACGGGTGAAAGGTCACCTGTGCCAGGCTCCGAGGCGGGCGGCAAGGTGGCCGTCATGGAGTCTGGTGGGGCCACGGTTGGTAGCACACGTTGCGACGCAGTAACAACCCCAAAGTCGCGCGCCCCTGGAAGCGGTTGGTACGTGAGGCCATTGTGGGCGAGCATTGAGGGCAGGGTCTGGCTCCGCGAAGGCATGGCGCTGGGGCCCGTCGTAGACCACGAAACAGAGACAGGGACAGGGGCGGGGAGCGGGGACGCCGAGTGTGGTAGGCTGCTGGCCGGGTAGGTGCGAGTGGAATGTGGCGAGGCACCCGGCAAGCCATTGCTGGCACCAGTGGCAGGTGGCGGAGCGGCAGGGGGCACCGTCGAGGAGCTGACCAGCGGCTGCGGCGAGGAGGAGGCCGAGACGTCCGAGCTGGTGGTCACGGAAACGGCGAGGGCTACGGTGTCGCGTGCCGTCGCTTGCTCTGCGTGCGCTTGCGTGCGTACCTTGCTCTGCGACGCCGGGGAAACCTGCCTGGTGCGGGTAAACGGAAGCGGACGGTATGTGTTGCCGCTGCGGGCGAGCACCGCAGTGCAGAGCGCATCGTAAGGCTGCGGGCTGGCGCTTGAAGTGGCAGCGAGATGGCGCAACTCTAACGGAAGGGCGTCGAGAAGAATGGCGTGCATCTGCAGCTGGTCCATGACGCCATTCAGCGCAAGAACGGCATCGAGCTGCATGAACCATACCTTGGGGTAGGTCGATTGGAACGGTGGCACTGGCGGGCAGAGTTGCGGGAACATGGCCGCGGGCCGCTCGGCGAAGGGCGTGTTCTCCGGGTCACCAATGTAGCGGCGAGAGAAGAGAGACGGGACGTGAGATGACGTCGAAGGCGGCCGATGGGGCCGTGCCGATCTCGCCACTTTATTCCAGGCCTGAAACGGAGCCATTTTTTTTTTGTCGCCAGAGCCATTTTGTAAAAGACTTGTCGTAACATACGCAGTGGTGTTCCGCATTTCGCATCAATGAACCGAGGGAAGGCAGAAAAGGTCCAGTGCTGGGGAACGAGCTTAGAGGGTGCGCTACTTCACAAGGCAAAGCCAGTAGTTACTACACTGATCTCTACGTAGTTACACAATGAAACACGAAACAAAACTTGAACAGTGCGTCAGCAACATCTGCTTTCCTTCTCCCCATCTGACGTTTTCAGTGGCCGCCACGGTACGTCTCTGCCATACGCCGTTCTGCCACCTCATCAAGATACTTCCGGAATTGTCGTTTGCAATCCTAGCTCATGCCCTCTCACCTTAAGAGCTCACGAAACACTGGGCTATGTTCATCACGTCCCGTCTCTCTTCTCTCGCCGCTACATTCCAGGCCTGAAGCGGAGCCACGTCGGCTACCAGTGTCCGCCACGCCAGGCCAGAAGCTCGTTCTCCTTCTCGCGCAGCTCGAGCTAGCGTCAGCTGCGCGAGAGGCGCGGCGCGGTGATCAAGAAAATGATGATGGTGATCATGCACTACAATCCTATTGGCATGATGTAGTCGGTCTGAAACGTCATTCGGTTTACAAAAGTATCACGAGGGGAGCAGGCCTGTTCGGTTGTAAAATGCGTAATCAAGGCATGCAATATACGCAACACAAGGCAAGTAACACATTTTTTATTTTATTACTTTTGGAACGGGGTTTATTGGCACAAGTAGCACTTGCACAGTAGGTCTATTGACGCTGAAAGCGGGCGGCAGCAACGGACTCAGGAATCACAGCAATCGGGGCAAACGCTCGCGCTTTGCTCCTCCTGCTAAAAGCGTGACCCACTGCGGCACATATTCTTCTTCCTCTCTACAATACCCCGGCGACGAAGACGAGCCACCCTGGCAAGTCAAGGTGACGAGATTAGGAGTGGGTCGTGATATGGCTTAAGACGACTCACGTGGACAGTCTCACGACCAAGGCATCGCCTGTCTGTAGATGGCGTGATCGGCTCGATCACGTATGTGACAGGAGATCGACGTTCGACGACGCGATAAGGACCGTGAAACTTGGGGGCAAACTTAGCGGACAGACCTGGGGAGTGAAAGGGCAGTCGGAGCCAGACAAGCGAGCCCACGGAAAAAGTCTCGACTTGCTGGTCGCGGTCGTGGCGGTCTTTTTCGAATGCTTGCTTGTCCGAGGTGAATGATCGGGCCAACTGACGACTCTCTTCAGCGTGCTGCGAAATTTCAGAAAGAGGGCTGAACTCTGAGACGTCGGGACGATACGGCAAAATGGTGTCAAGGGAGGAGCATGGCTCACGCCCATATAGAAGAAAGAAAGGCGAGAAACCTGTGTTTGACTGCGTCGCGGTGTTGTACGCATAAGTCACAAATGGGAGAATGACATCCCAGTTTGATTGGTCGGATTTGACATACATGGCGAGCATGTCTCCTAGCGTTCGGTTGAAGCGCTCAGTTAGACCGTTGGTCTGCGGGTGATAGGCTGTAGAGGTGCGGTGCACCGTGCGGCATGCCCGAAGGAGTTGTTGTACAACTTCGGATAAAAAGACACGCCCTCGATCACTTAGTAGTTCACGTGGTGCCCCGTGACGCAGTACGAAGCGTCGCAAAACGAAATTGGCTACGTCACGTGCACCTGCCGTAGGTAGTGGAGATGTTTCAGCATACCTCGTCAGATGGTCGACGGCGACAATGATCCATCGATTTCCAGTGGCAGTGTAAGGAAGGGGACCATATAGATCGATACCAATGCGGTCGAAAGGGCGCGCCGGACACGGTAGAGGCTGTAATATTCCGGGTGAATGGGCAGCTGTCTTTCGTCGTTGGCATAATTAACCGTTGGCATAATGAACGTTGGCATAAATGCCGAATGTATTTTCGTACAAAAGTGTACATACCACGCCAATAGTAACGCTGGCGGATCCGCTATGTTTTTAACACACCAGCGTGAGCATGTTGTGGGTCGGCATGGAAATACGCACAGACATCAGATCGCATGTGGTGTGGTATAACCAAGAGCCATTTACGACCATCCGCGTGGTAGTTTCTGCGGTATAGTTGCGCGTCCCGTATCGCGAAATGTGTGGCTTGTCGGCGAAGAGCGCGTGGGTATGCAGACGCTGAAGAGTCAGAAAGAATGTTAAGGAGAGATGTTATCCATGGGTCTTTCCGCTGTTCAGACGACATGCTTGTAACGGAAATGGGAGCGATGGAGAAGTTGGTGTCCGAATGCAGGTCTGCGGTGGATCTCACTGGTGATCGTGAGAGGGCGTCCGCATCAAAGTGTTTTCGTCCTGAGCGGTAGACGACACGAATGTCGAATTCTTGTAGGCGAAGAGCCCAACGTTCAAGGCGACCTGAAGGATCTTTTAGCGACGCCAACCAACAAAGTGCGTGGTGATCGGTCACAACGTCGAAACTCTGTCCGTACAAGTAAGGACGAAACTTGCTTAACGCCCAAACGATTGCGAGGCATTCTTTTTCAGTTACGGAGTAGTTCATCTCCGCTTTCGTGAGTGCGCGGCTTGCGTATGCGACGACGTACTCTGGAATACCTGGCTTTCGTTGCGCGAGTACTGCTCCCAGACCAACGCCACTGGCATCTGTGTGCACTTCAATTGGTGCACTTGGGTCGTAATGGCGTAGAATTGGTGGGGACGTAAGTAGGTGGCGCAGTGTAAGGAAAGCTTCGTCGCATGCTGGGGTCCAGTTAGAAAGATTAGCTGGACCGTTCAGTAGTTGTGTAAGTGGGGCTATTATTGTTGCAAAGTTGTGGACGAAACGACGAAAATACGAGCACAAGCCGATGAAGCTCCTAAGTTCTTTGAGTGAAGTCGGCTTCGGAAAGTCGGCTACGGCTCGAAGTTTGTCTGGGTCGGGGCAAATTCCATCCTTTGACACAACGTGACCAAGTATAGTAAGTTGGCGAGCCCCAAAGCGGCACTTCTTTAGGTTAAGTCGGAGGTTTGCCTTGGTAAGACACTGAAGAATGGTGCGCAGACGGTCGACGTGGGTAGGGAAATCAGGCGAAAATACGATAACATCATCGAGGTAACATAGGCATATCTGCCATTTAAGGCCGCGTAAAATGCTGTCCATCATTCGCTCAAACGTTGCAGGTACATTGCACAGACCGAATGGCATAACCATGAATTCGTATAGGCCATCCGGCGTAACGAACGCTGTTTTGGGACGGTCACACTCTGCCATCGGAACCTGCCAGTAACCTGAACGTAAGTCCAGCGAAGAAAAAAATTCGGCACCTTGTAGGCAATCGATAGCGTTGTCGATGCGGGGAAGAGGGTATACGTCTTTCTGTGTAATTTTGTTCAGTCGCCGGTAGTCGACACAAAATCTACTCGAACCGTCTTTTTTCTTCACTAGCACAACAGGTGAAGACCAGGGGCTAGAAGATTGTTTGATGACACCGCGCTAAAGCATATCATCCACCTGCTCTGCAATTACACTTCGTTCCTTGGGTGATACGCGGTAGAGGCGTTGCCGTAAAGGAGGGTGCGTTCCGGTGTAGATTGTGTGAGCGACGGTGTTAGTTTGACTCAGTGCCTTTTGAGGAAGGTCAAATTAATCTCGGAATTCATGCAGAAGGGCTATTAGCTGGTCCCGTTGATCCGAAGGAAGCTTGCTGTCGATGGAACGATTGAAGATATCCGAGGAGTAGTCATCCCGCGTAACAAGAGGAGTAACGGCGTTCAGCTGAAGTTGCTGGCCAGGGTCGTGGGACTCAATAGGCACAATAACGTTGTCGTCAACAGGATGAACATAGCCCAGTGTTTCGTGAGCTCTTAAGGTGAGAGGGCATGAGCTAGGATTGCAAACGACAATTCCGGAAGTATCTTGATGAGGTGGCAGAACGGCGTATGGCAGAGACGTACCGTGGCGGCGACTGAAAACGTCAGATGGGGAGAACACAACGGTAGAGCCGGACAATTCAGTGCGATTGATGGGGATAACGATGGCACTAAGAGGAGGAACATCAACGTCGGAAGCAACAAGAAGCTTGCCCAGATGAGTGCGCTCATTGTCAGTAGATGGCGCATCTGAAAACACAGATAATTCTACCTGCGCGCGAGCGCAGTCAATTACGGCGTGGTGCCGTGACAAAAAATCCCATCCTAGTATCACGTCGTGGGCACAAGTGGTCAACACGAGAAACTCGATGTGGTACAGGACGTCCTGAATGATTACTCTCGCTGTACATGCTCCGACTGGTCGAATAGGTTGCGAGCTCGCGGTATTCAGCAATACGTCGGAAGGCGGCGTCGTTACTTTTCGTATCGAACGGCAGAGTTTTTGACTCATCACAGATACGGCGGCACCCGTGTCAACAAGCGCAAGAGTTCGTAGACCTTCAACAAACCGTTCCAGAACGTTTGTGGGGGACGGGCGAGGACTTCTACAATGCGACGATTTCGCAGCTCGTGCCTCCGGAGCTGCGGCAGTCAGTTTTCCGTCTCTGCGGGGTTCGGTCGGCGACGCAGCGGGGACGGAGAACGGTAGCGGCGTGGTGAGGATGAGCGACGGGGACCGAAGGGTCGGTAGTAGGCAGCAGGGTGGTGGTCTATTTCGGATGGGGACGGGTCGCGTTGCACTGAGTGTCGGTCGTATTGACGGGGCATTTCTCGTTGCGCGTTGTACGGGGCCGGGAAAGAGTCGTCAGAGTACCTCGGAGCTGCAGCCGGGCTCGTTGCAAAGCGCCGGCGACAGAAGCGCGCCACGTGACCTGGATATCCGCATGCATAACAGATTGGACGATTGTCAACTGTGCGCCAAGGGTTTCCGTGATAGCGCTGTTGTGTTGCTGGAACTGGCGTCGTTGGTACTCGTAGAGGCTGGGGAGTCGGCCGAAGTGGAGGTCGTGGTGGAGTAGCAGCTACAGCAGCGTAAGTCAATGGCGCGGTGACAGGTGTTGTCTGAGAGACGGGCGGCAGTGCCTCAGAGACCTGCGCCTGTATTACCTGTCTGATGGCGGGCGCGAGACGCTCAGAAGAGGGTTCCGTTGCCGGTTGATACGACAGACACGAAAGTTGTCGGGCCACCTCCTCGCGCACATATCGTTTGATTTCTTGATTTCCGACATGATTGTGTTGTTGTCTCCACCTAGTGTCAATGCCGCGAGAGTTTCGTCGGTAGTCGCTGGCCGCCGTGTCATGACCCGTTGCTTGCGCAATTCCTCGAAGCTCTGGCAAAGAGTGGCGAGTTCAGACACGGTACGGGGGCCCTTGGCCAGCACCATCTGGAAGGCGTCGTCGTCTATCCCCTTCAAGATGTGCTTGATCTTGTCTGCCTCGATCATTGAAGGGTCAAGGCGCTTGCACAAGTCGAGCACATCCTCGATGTAGCTTGTGAAGCCTTCCCCCTGAAGCTGTGCGCGTCCCCGTAGGCGCTGTTCGGCACGGAGCTTGCGTACCTCGGGGCGACCGAACACATCGGCAATGCGTAGTTTAAAGGCACCCCAAGTGGCGAATTCCGAGTGGTGGTTGTTAAACCAGAGACTCGCCACCTCTTTCAGGTAGAAGGGTACATATTGAAGCTTTGAAGGGTCGTCCCACTTGTTGCTTGCGCCTACCTTTTCAAATGTCGCCAGCCAATCTTCTACGTCTTGCTCATCGGTACCGTCGAAAAAAGGTGGATCGCGCACGCGTAGCGAAGTGGGCACGATGACCATCGGAGGCTGGGTCGTACCTTGCTGGGTGGTTTCTTCAGCCATGTCTGGGATGGCAGGTAGTTTCCTGCTGCGGAGTTCCAGGTTGAAGTACCCAGCACCTCCACCACTCTGGAACGGGGTTTATTGGCACAAGTAGCACTTGCACAGTAGGTCTATTGACGCTGAAAGCGGGCGGCAGCAACGGACTCAGGAATCACAGCAATCGGGGCAAACGCTCGCGCTTTGCTCCTCCTGCTAAAAGCGTGACCCACTGCGGCACATATTCTTCTTCCTCTCTACACTTTATTTATTTCCAGGTACTGTTGGCCGATTGAGCTGTTACAGGGGTGGGGTTGAAAACTGACATAACAACCGTCATGTCATGCGTAAAAAAGAAATACATAGCCGATACAAAAGGAATACATCCCTATACTACGTTCTACGAATTACATGCTACATCACATACATCACAAAATACACTTCCCAATATTACATCCTACAACGTATATGAGATAAGTTACAGCTAATAGATTCATAGTCAAAAGATGACAGGCACACCCACCAAAAACAGAATCACCGTTTACGAAGATCCACCTAGAAAATATTTCGTAACATTGTTTTCAAAACGTTCTGCAGTTTGAGAATCACGTATAGCATCGGGTAATACAATCCAGTCTTTTATTGTTCTAGGGAAAAAGGAGTATGCATATGTGTTCACACGACATTTAGAAACTAAATATTTTCTGAGGTGGTCACTTCGTAGGCTCCGCACTTGACGGGGAATTAGGTACTGCTCTGCATCAACGTTAATTGTTCTTTGGGAAAGCAGGAACAAAAATTTAAGTCTGGCTATGCGATGGCGGTCCACAATGGGCTGTAAATTTAATTCTTGCAGCATCTGTGTTACAGAATCTTTACGAGAATATTTTGAAAGAATAAATCTAGCCGGCCTTCTTTGTACCCGCTCGATGTTTTTAATTAATCCTTTTTGATAAGGGTCCCATATGATGCTTGCGTATTCCAGTGTAGGCCTTACTATTGTTAAGTACGCTGTTAACTTTACGGGGGCAGGAGGCAGTTTTAATTTGCGATGTAAGAACCATAACTTCTTTGCAGCAGTAGAGCAAATATTACTGATATGTTGGGTCCAGTTCAGGTCTTCAGATATTGTTACTCCTAAGCATTTACATCTGTTAATGGTAGTTAACGCAGTGGAACTTAGTTGATACTCAAAATTTTTGACGTGCTTTACTTTGTAACTCGCAAAACAACCATTTTTTCTTTATTTATTTGCATTTTCTACGTTTCACACCATTTCTCGATAGATGCCAAGGCATCGTTGAGTATTTTTTTGATCACTATGGTTACATATTTCTCGATAAAGCAAACAATCATCGGCGAACAGTCTAACAGTAATATTTTGATTAATGTCGGAACAAATATCGTTAATATAAACGGGAAATAACACTGGTCCGAGTACGGACCCTTGAGGGACTCCAGATGTTACGCGTAAACGATCAGACTTGTAGCCGTTTATGTCCACATACTGCGTCCTACATGTCAGATATGACCTGACCCATTCTACTACATTGTTATTTATGCCAATCTGCTTCAATTTCATATTTAATTCGTTATGAGGAACCCTATCGAAGGCTTTTGCAAAATCGAGGCATATTGCATAAACCCGTCTTTCGTTATCTATTGCTTTTGAAAAGTCTTGGATGGTCTCAAGAAGTTGCGTTACGTTTGATAGCTTTTGTCGGAAGCTGTGTTGGTTAGGATGTAGCAGTTTTGTATTTTCTAGGTACTGATATATAGCTTTGTATATAACTTGTTCGAGGAGCTTGCAGCAGATGCAGGTTAAGGAAATTGGCCGGTAATTTTCGATATTCTGCTTGTCTCCGGTTTTGTGTACCGGGACCACTTTTGCTACAAGCCAGTCGGCTGGGACCCGTTATTGTTGCAAGGAGGCATTAAAGATTATTTCCAAGTATCGGGCAACCCTTTCAGCGTATCTACGCAAGAAAGCGTTTGGAACCCCATCCGGACCAACAGATTTATGTTCTTTAATGTTTAGCAGGAGCGATAGTATTGATTAATTGATATGTGGGGTTTAACGTCCCAAAACCACTATATGATTATGAGAGACGCCGTAGTGGAGGGCTCCGGAAATTTAGACCACCTGGGGTTCTTTAACCTGCACCCAAATCTGAGCACACGGGCCTACAACATTTCCGCCTCCATCGGAAATGCAGCCGCCGCAGCCGGGATTCGAACCCGCGCCCTGCGGGTCAGCAGCCGAGTACCTTAGCCACAAGACCACCGCGGCGGGGCGAGCGATAGTATTCCTTCATAGCTAATGCGTACTTCTAGCATGTCAGATATATGGGAGAAAGATGTTGCTGTAGTTGAAGCACTACATTCAGAATCATTTGAAAAGACAGACTGGAAGAACTTATTATGGTAAGACGCGATTTTCGAACAGTCGGTTATGATTTCGTCGTCAACAACAATGCTGTATTGGCTTTAAAGGGTTTGTGACAAATGACGCCAAAACTTTTGCGGGGAAGACACCATGAAGTTTGTAAGTGTTTCCTCGTAATATTTCTGTTTTTCTTGCCTCAGCGTTGTACGCAACTGGGAAGATAAGTTTGATACCTTTTCATGATTTTTGACTGTCCTTTGCCGTCCTATTTTTCGCTTCAGACGAACTATCTCTCGCGTTATCCAGGAATTACGCCTATTCTTTCTCTTTTTTCTTAATGGTACGAATGAATGTACACAGTGAAAGATAATGGTTTTGAATCTTGTCCACAAAGAATTGACGTCATCATCAGGGCGCAGGCTGTCTAGATTAAACGATAAGTAGTCAATGATGCTCGTGTCATCAGCTTTATAAAAATTGGGGACATGCGCAATACATTCTTTAACATTTGATGCAGGAACGTCGGCTTTAATTTGTACAAATACTAGTTGATGGTCCGATATGCCATTTTCTACTGCCACCTGATAATCTTCATACCGTCCATCAATAAATACTAGACCCAATATAGCCTGCGCTGTTCCCGTTTTGCGAGTGCCTTCCTGTACCAACTGCGTTAAATCGTTAGCGAAACCAATGTCAAGCAGCACTTCACAGTCAGCTCGTTCCCGTGACTCTATGGTAAGTGATTTCCAATCAACCCCAGGCAAGTTAAAATCACCGGCAATTATTAACCGCTGGTTTTGAGTCTTGTTTTGTTCCACATAGTGCTGAATCGCCTCTAACTGTTAAATTGATGTGTTAGGGGATCTATAGATTGCTCCTATTACGATTAAATTGGTTCCTAATTTTACTTGGCACCTAGCGCTCTCGTGATTAAAGATACCATCATGGTTACGAATTCAATATTTTCCTTTATTAGGATTGCAACTCCTCCTCCTCTATTTTCTCTATCATTACGTATTATCTTAAAACCTGGAGGAAGTAACTCGTAATCTTGTATTTTTGGTCGCAGCCACGTTTTGATAACAACCACATGAGGGTCATAACTAGCGTGTACATGTTCTAAATTACCGACTTTATTCACGAGACTTCGAGCATTAAGGTTTATAAGTCGAAAATCTGTATCCTGGATGACGGTATTTCACTGGCCACTATCTCTTGGTGTATCCTTTGGCGGCGCACCTCTGGTTTTCGGCAACTGCCGGATCGTGACACGGCTATTTTTAGAATAATCTCATACGTAGACGTTGTTATCTACAGTAAGCATGTCTCGGTTCAAGCACACGCGCGAGCCTTCTTTTTTTTTTCTTTCAACGCAGACTTCCTGAGCAGCTTGCGCTTATTCAGTGTCTCTTTTGAATAGTCGTCGCTAACCGAAATACCACTCCCTTTTAGTTTTCCGCAGCTATTGAAAACCTTTTCTTTTTCCTTATAATCATAAAGCTTCAGTATTACTGGCCGAGGCCTTAAGGACTCTTCTGTGGATTAGTTGTGATGTGGTCTTCCGACTCTGTGCATCCGCTCTATCGTTTTCACATTAACACCGAGCTTTTTCTTCAATACTTCTACAACTACATTTTTTTCAAGTTCTTCTGAAGTTTCATTTTCAGTCTCCGGTATACCAAACACCATGAGATTGTTTCGCCGCTTTCTGTCCTCTAAAGCAACAAGATTTTTCTGTTGCTTTTCCAAAGCTGAATTCAACCTCTCAGTTGTGTCTTTTATGTTCAGCAAGACTTGCCGCTTGGTCCCTACAAAGCTGTACAATGTCTTCCAGGGCCTTAAGCCTGTCGTTAAGGCCGCTTAGGTTGGCCTGAATTGCCTTTTGGCCATCACACAACCCTAGTACAAGTACTTTTATATCGGGTCCAGGGTTCGTCTCAACGTCACCCGACAACAGCAAACACAGTGATGAAAAATCAGAATACACCACCCGTGGGTACGGCAGCACTACGAGAAACCGATAGTCGCTCTTATAAGACGGGTATGAACTAACCTGTTGAAACAGAAGAAAGTTGTTTGAGCACATCGCCCATGCGTTGCCGCCGTGCCCACTGGATGTTGCCGGCGAGGGTGCTTGCTTTATACGGTCTTGCCACGGCGCTGTTCCACCTCGGTTCCTGATGTCGAGGTTGTCGATGATAAACGGGTGAAGTTCCAATTTGGCAGGATCAACCGCAGCAGCCGGGTCGCTCAGGCGCATGCTCCATGCGTTCCCATGGAAGGAAGCGCAGATGAGAATCACCTGTTGAAACAGAAGAAAGTTGTTTGAGCACATCGCCCATGCGTTGCCGCCGTGCCCACTGGCACGGCGGCAACGTGCCAGGTATGGCTACATAAGGTATGGCTCCGAAAGCAGAGGTAAAAGTCTCCTGATCAGTTTTTCCAATCAGTCGTTAAATGACCATGCTTAGAATGTACGCAGGGTAAACAAGTCATAGCTGGGTGAAAGAAGATTTTTTCGAGCTGACGAATCCACTGAAAGAGAAGTGGTAGGCCCTCGGCGATATTGCGGATCCGGAAAGGTGTCGGGCTATACGCCTTTAATGTAATCAACTCCTGCGATAAGCCGAGTTCAGCGTAATCACGCAGGAGCCCCACACCTTACGTTCAGGCGAGCGAAAAAAAAAACACGTTTATTACAGAGTAACCATGAGCAGTGCTAACAGCAACAAGTTTTAATAGCAGGTAGGCACCAAGATATCCTATTGCTTCAGCCACTTCAAGCGTAAATTCAGAGCGCTTGTGTAGTTTCGTGACAAACAAGTTTCTGATTAGAATTAAATTTAAGTGTCAGTTGTTGTGGACAATTATTACGGCACGGGTAACTGCGTAAAACAATGAACTTCATGCATCTTGGCTAGTTAATATATTCTCGATGTTCTATTGTGTTGTTTGTTCGGGTTTTTTCGCTAGTGCTAATAATTGGAAACATTTTCGGGATTTCAAATATGTCAACACTTTTCACTTTGTGATTTGAAATTTTTGAATGTTACGCATTTCTGCAGAAAAAAGCAAAGGGACTGGTTAATTTTCCTATTTTTCCTGTGATAAATAATACATTTGATGTTTTACTAACAATAAGAATTTCAATTCACGGTCAGCAATAATCCATGTTGCTTCCTCTCTTTCTACCATTGGGGCCATGAGTGCTTCACGTAATGGAACTGACAAACGACCAGTAGGTTTGATTAGATCGTAGTAGAAATGAAAAATTGATGAAGTAGAGTCACGAATTTCTGCATTTTGTTCGCATTAAGACTAGGATTTATATTCTTAATAGGACATACATGCAGGCACAGTCATGTGGCGCAACCTAGAGGGAGAGAATTGAAGCTGAAGCATGAAGTATGAAGTCCAGCACTTTCTTGTACGTAATCACTGAGCCGGATGGTGTCATGCTCGTCAGTCATCAAAATTAGAGAATGCATATTGTTATTCAGCACCACTTAATCCTGGGCTGCTCACGAATTAAAGGAAGTTGCATGGTGACAAGCGGTCCCTTAGTAGCAGTCACCGGTTGACCAAGTCAAGCCACGTGGATTCTACGCATGCGTAGTAAACCATCATGTCACCATCATACAAGAACCAGTATTGTGCTAACTGTTAGCAACATGTAAGCATACGACTTCATGTTATCTGTGGATAGAAATATGCTGTTTAAGAATGATTCGTGGCGATTTCCCCTTTGCATTCCATGATTATACTCACTGACCGGTAAACTTTTTCTTTCCGCTAAATAAAATCACACCATAAAAATTCGTTGTCGGTCTCCTTAACAACTCACTAAAGTGGACCAACTCACTGAAGTGGCTATAACATTGTGGCGGTCATGTAATCATCTCACAAGCTTTGCGTTCGATTTAACACACTGAAATGAAAAATCGACTTCACCAGCAATATCGGCGCTACAAATGGAAGTGACCATTGTACATGATATAAAAATTTCTGTCATTTATGACTAATATATTTATGAATTACATTAAGCAAAACAGCAGCTCAGAGAGTGTCACGATCGCCGTAAAGCGACATCGTATATGTTGCGCAACGGTCACACTTTTATTCCATACGCAGTAAAGTGTTTTTATGCACTACCCTTAACGGGATTTGCTGGAACACCGAGTAATTTAGGGCAGCACAATTTTATTCTACACTTCTTTACGATGCCTAAGCATGCTAACTTTGAAGGCCTAGTTAGAAATTGCTGGCCAAGTTTTAAACTGTGGCCCAGAGATCTTACGCAATGTCCCCAAAAATACGTTGCGCCTGTCTAACATTTTCAACTGGAACAAACACAAAGCAAATTACAAAGCGTGCGTGGCGATCTATCATAGCCTGGGCAGGAGAAAAGCTTGCAATTTTCTGCATAGCACCAATATGACCCCCCCCCCATCCTTTTTGTTTTTGCGTTGCATTGCTTGTGGAGCGATGGAACATTCTTTTTTTTAATGAAAAGTGCGCTCATCCTTCATGTCGGCGCAACTAAATTTAAGGAGCACGCACAATGCACTTCTGGCGTAAACCAGGAATTGCTGAATTTATTTATAGAAAGGTGCTTCCGATTTTTTACTTTCGGAGCCCATAGTTTTTTTTCTAAAAAAAACTGTAACCACTGATTTTACCTGATCATTTAAGTGATACATTTTACATGTCTGAAGGAATGCAATACGTTAGCCTTTGCTTAAATGTAAATACTTTATTTTTTTAGACTTCCAACGTTTTCTTTTCTTTGCTATGATATTTTTCATGAAGATAATTATTGTCGACATGTTCAAGTACATTTAACCTAACACGCTTCGCAAACAACAAGCTTAAATTACGATGAAAGCCTCACATGTCTAAGAAAGTCGAGAAGCACTGCATGACTGTAAAACCTTTGCACCCTTAAATATACATTGCGTGCCTATAACTAACACCCGAAAATAAGGCCCCTTTGTTTTGTCAGAGCATTCTTATTGTAAGGTCTTAGTTATAGCCACGCGAAGATATCTTAAGGGTGCAAACTGATTTATTGTGCAATAATTAGGGCAGGCTAGCAATGCGTCGCGAGAACTTGTAGACGTCAACGCTAAAAATGAGTTTGTCTGAAGTCGCAAAAGTTTTCGTGGCAACGTCTTGATAACAAAACAAAAGAAGAAGCCAGAGTTTTCACCAAGCAACAAAAGGCTTGAAACAGGCTTTTTTCTCTTCAAACGGCTCATAAACAGTGATTTATGCTCGTATTCTCTCCAGCGCAATAGATATACCTTATGACACTCTCACCGTTCCTCGCCATGTTCATATTCAGGTGGTTGCTGTGGCCGAGATTGTAAAATAAGCTACCTTTCACAGTTTGTGCTTAGGGACGGTAGGCTTCTCAAACTGTAACGAAAAGCACTGCGTGAAATTACTAGAGCTGAATCAGACATTGCAGGTCCAGCAAGGAAGACATTCAGGAGATATATCTGGTTGAGCATGACAAAGTTGTTTCTGAAAAGAAGCACTTTCTACTTGCACAGCATTCCTGTAGCTGAAGTGAGAACTATTCAATCAGTAATTATGCTGCACAATTATTGCCCTTCAGAGTTACAACAGCACGCATAATTTTTCCATGCGAAATAAATTACTATTCATGAAGCTTTAGTCTTATGACTTTGCTGAATTGAGTGGGTACAGAATTCCCCGTATCTTCATGTTACACTGCGTATGTCGACGAAAGACGGTAGCCTTGTGTCTGCAGAGAGTGAACAAAACGCTTATTTAATATTCTGCGCAAGAAAATTGGTGAATAGTGTTCTGGAGGCGCTGCGTTAGAGAGTCTCGAGCGTGCAGCGCAGGTGAACGAGCGCATCAAGCCACGTCACACGTGAGAAATGAGTGCTATCTGGAAGTTATACCTAAATTGAAGCGCCCGGCGTGGACGCCTGTCTCTAAGGTGATAAGGTGTAGAACGAAAGGCAACGGGTAGGTTTCACCGCCATGTCGTCTTAGCAAAGCGTAGGAAACACTTGCCTTTTCGTGCTTGTGTTGCATGGTCAGCACAGCGTGATAAATGCTACGGTCGCTAAAATTGCTTATGTATGCCTTTTCTAGTAAAAAGACACGCATACAGAATATTGACTTGTTGTTATGGTGCCTCATATATGCGCAATAATTGCTCTTCAACTGACAATCGCACAAGTCTGAACGCTGAATTTTGTGCAATATTGGTGGGCGCTGCGGACGGGGTCGGCCATTTGGAGGATCGTTCGCTCACTTTGGTGCCATTTAAGGTACCGTTAAGGGCAGACAAAGAGAATATTGTAAAGACAGACCATTATTTTTGTGTCGAAGATGCCTTGTCGCGATGACGATTCATTTTTACCATTTACCTCTTATCCTTACTTAACTGTACCCTTCATCCTTTAACAAAAACCTCAAATATGCAAATACTTTTTTTGTAAAGAACAATATTTCACAAATTTGCGCCTACGCGAGGTTTGACATTTCAAGATCATTTTCCTCTCTGTTTATCAGTATGCACTAGGAAGAAGATGAAGAGAAGAGAAAGCAAGGACATACAGAATAATTTGCTTCTAATGGGTAGTTGCGTTCTTCACACTGCCTATTTTGAAGTTTGTGGCAGTTTAATGACTTTCCAGCTGAACAAAGGCCAGTAGCTTTGTCAGGCTGCTGTTCGCGGTATTATTTCCATACTTTCCAGACAGAACCAAAAGGGGTTTGTACAGACTCGTTCGTTGACTGAAAATGGCAGTTTATCGAGCTCTTTTAAAGATACCTGCACAACTTTGTCACACGCATGTGGAATAAAAGGAGACGCTAGTATGCTAAAATGAAAGTTTCAACTATAAGAGCTTTTGTGATTTTTGTTTTTCTCCAGAAATAGCAGTTTATATATCCGTTTGCATGTTTGGTCTGCCAATGTCAACTTGTACTAACGGTGAAAACATTTTGAAAATTCAGCCCATAATGCTTGCATTACGGCGCTCAGAGTGATATCCAGTTAACTGCTTATCGTAGTTCTTGCTCAGCTCGTATGTACTCGTATCTAACATACGAGTACATATCACTCTAGAGGCACAACGCTTGACGACAGTTTTCGTATAGCCCTATCATTTCACGCAACTGATTTTCTATTAATTACCTAAAGCAAAGGCGGAGATGTTCCTGATAATCGTTAATGAACAAAATACTCTGACGACTTTGCCTTCCGTGGGACTAGAATAAATGGAGGGACCATTTTCTTGCAATGTTTCGGGGTAATATATTAATGTACACTTTACGTCCACAAAGTGTGATAAATAAAACCAAGAAAACGCTGGCCAGGCTAGTAGCAGCATACAAGGGGAGGGTTTACAGGCACCATAACGTACTTATGATCGAATATGCAAGGGAAGTAGTACGATTGGACGTTGTGTTCTGTTTGATGGCTAGCCGCTTCTACATTATGCCGTGTAGGCTCATGATCTGTTTTAGGTCTGGCAAGTCGTAAAAAGTGTCTCAGTTGCACAAGAGATGTAACCAAGAGCTTTCATAAACAAGCGTGAGTTAAGCGATTCTCTGTTCACTGTGAGTAGCACTCCATCATTATTTTAATGATTACGCTTCGGTGTAATCTTGTTATGTGAAACGCTAATGCACCACGTGCGCGGTATATATGCCCAGTCTTATGTTAGAACGATCAGGTCACTAATTTACGATCAGTTTTACGTTGTGGTTATGCCGCATACCAGTCTTTTTTCTCTTACTCCAACACTACGCGTCAGCTTATGTCTGACAAATAAAGCTTGCTTCTGGTAGGGGTGCTGTAGTGATCGATTTTTAAGGCTTAGGGGCTCTATGTAGGATCGGCCGAGCTTCGCCTGAGTTCGCGAAATTCGGGATCTCTCCGAACTCTGGTGACACCTCCTTATGAATGTGCCAACAGGACGAAAAATTGGAATCCACCCCTCAGCGCGCTGCGTTTCAATAGTTGCGTTTCTTGTAACAAACATAACATTTTGACCTCAAAGGTTGTGCCGGTGAGAGATTTCTTTTGTGCGCTGTTGAACAATAAAAAGTAATGCCCAATGCACATGTCAATGGCTGCCAATAGGGTATGAGAGACAGGAGCATTCGTCTTTAATTTAACGCGCACGCTGTGATCCCCATTAGCTGTCATTGGCATGTACATTGAGCCCTATCTGACAGGAAAGGTTGCTACTTTATACTCGCTGGGCGTAACCTTCTTGCTTTTAGAAAAATTTAGCGAGCATTGGGCCGCATTGCCATGGATACAGTGAACTAGTATATACCATGAATGAACCCGAGGTGGTTAAAGGTGGGAAGTAGATACGAAGCACAAGCCGTAAGAAAGTGTGCGCGTGCCGCCTCTCGTTTAGTTCTCGGAATGTCCGCTGGATGGCGGTGCTTCTATATGGGGAATTTATGATGAAAAGATGCGAGATGATGGTACTTGGAGTGTTGACTAGATGGACGAATGGACACACAGACAGATGCATCGACGGACACACGGATGGCTGCACGGACGGATGGACGCATGGACGGACGCAGGGTGGACGCACGGATAGAGGTGCGGACGCACGAACAGACGCACGCACGGACGGGCAGATGGACGCATGAACGGTCACACAGACGGAAGCATATATGCTGAAAAGATGCGATATGGTGGTACTTGCAGTGTTGACTAGATGGACGAACGCACACATAGACAGATGCATGGACGGACGCACGGATGGTAACACAGACGGACGGAAGCAAGAACGATTGGACGGACGGATGCTTCGCCCCACTCTCCATTATTCACCCCGTGGAGATGCTGCTTTTTTTTTGTTGCTGTTGCCGAGGAGTAGTGCTCACGCCGCAACGCCAGCGAGCGCACGGTTCAGCTACCAGCTACATCGCGCTCACTATACACACACACAAATGCAAAAGTAAAGGCTATGTCACCGTGCGACTACTATGAGGAAGGTTTAGAATAGCGCACCGCGAGCTCTTGCGGTGCGGTCGCTGCCACTGCGCATGCATCGTAACCCAAGCCGCCGTTCGCGTTCTTGGCCCGCCCGCAGAGAATCTGAAATAGCATGCAGCGATCACGGCTCGCGAGGCCCGCGAATTGCTCTGTGTACCTTCCGTGCAATTGGCTTAGCTGTCGGGGCGAAGGTCCCTAGGTCTTTTACTAGGGGAAGCAAACGCTATCCTAAAGCTCATTTGGTACCCGCAACTAAAGCAACACCCGCACTGCCTGGGAACGTTATTTTGATGATGATGATAATGATGATGATGATGATATATGGTGTTTTTTTGGCGCAAGGGCCATTCGATGGCCAAAGAGCGCCAGTCATGGGACAAGGAATGTGGACAATGATTGTGATTGGCGGTTGTATAAGAGCCATAAAATTCCTCGTGGTAAGGCGGGTAAGAACATACAAGTAATAAAATCATGACTATGCCGTGAAAGGTGTGTGTGGTGTGAATAGATGACAAAAGTTGGTGATAATAAAAGAAGATGGTGGATATGTATGGCATTAGCACAAGTGCCTCACTCGTTCATACCCTTGCGTCCAAGGGCCGTGAGGCAAGTGCTTTCTTGTGTAGCCACCGCAGCGAAAACCTCTCTGGAGAGGTCGTGCTACGGAATGCCCGGGTATATGATATGAAAACTATGAATTTCTTTAAAAAACGCTAACAATGATTTATGAGTAAAAAGCGGTCCCCTACCCACGAACATTGCAGGGTGTAAAGATATTTGTTGTCGGTAGGGTAATGGAAAGTGTTGTTTTCTTATAGTGTCCAATTGTTTGCACTGAATTGAAATGTAAACAACTGCTAGTGCTTCACCACATCTGTCACACAATGGTGGATTGCCACCGGACAAAAGGTATGAGTGTGTCGTGTATGTGTGTCCTATCCTGAGTCTCGTTTATCTTACCTGTGTATGACGCGATTTTGATACTGGTGGCCAATGGCCAAGGTGTGGCTTGATAACGTGTAATTTGTTTTGTATGTGTCTATCCCACTTGCTCTGCCAGCAGTCCCTGAGCTTTCGTTTGAGAGATGGCTTAAGATCAAGGGCCAGGATTGATATGGGTGTAGTGGCGGTGCTTTTGTGGACGGATGCAGCGAACTGATCCGCCCTCACGTTGCCTTGAATCTCACGGTGCCCTGGCACCTAGCACACTACAACATGTTGTTTGAGTGTGTAGAGTGTGCACAAAATGAAGTAAAGTGAGACAAGGACTGGGTTTTTGTGTTTTTTTAAGAGTGTACAGAGCCGTTACCACACTGAGGGAGTCCGTATAAATTACTGCTTTTTGTATTTGTCATTGCTTGATGTGTTTAGCCACCACAAGTATCGCATAAGCTTCCGCTGTGAAGATACTTGTGCCTGGATGTAGAGGGCCAGCATCCGAAAAGAATGGGCCGACAGCAGCGTAGGACACAAAGGAGTTAGACTTGGAGGCATCTGTAAAGAACTCAGGACGTGTGTATTTGTGTTGAAGTTCCAGGAAGTATGTTCGGATATGGGCTACGGGCTCATGTTTTGTAACTTCTAGAAAGGCACATCGCAGTCTATAGCCTGCCATTGCCACGGTGGCGGATATGCTACAGGAGCCATTAAATTGTGTTCAAGTGAGACTCCAGTTTCCTCAGCTAGACTTTTCAGGCGAACTGAGAAGGGCTGCCTCATCGAAAGCCTGTTTTGAAACAGAATTCAGCTCGACAAATCATTAATAGTAGGGTATGAGGGGTGCTTCTTATCTGCCCTAAACTTAAAGAAATAAACAAAGGACATGTAAGTTCTCTGCAGATAAAGCGACCACTCATTTGACTCATCATAAAGGCTTTCTACGGGGCTGGTGCCAAATTCACCCGTAGAAAGGCGGATGCCCAAATGGTGCACGGGGTCCAGCATCTTCAAAGCACTTTGAGTCGCAGACTGATAAACAACGGCCCCATAATCTAAGCGGGTGCGAATGAGGCTTCTATACAGGTTCATGAGACATTGCCTGTCACTACCCCACATTGTACGCGCCAACACTTTTAAAACAATCATGGCTTTTAAACATTTTTTAGATACTTGATGTGCGGTACAAAGGTCAACTTGTTGTCAAAGATTAATCCTAAGAATTTATGCTCCGTATTAACAGACAGACGTTGACCGTTCAGTTCAATGTGAGGTTCTGAGTGCATGCCTCTCTTTCGGGAAAACAAGACACACGTGCTTTTTTGTGGGTTCAGTCGGAATCCGTCTTTCTCTGCCCATTTAGAGACCTTGTTTAAACCTAACTGAACCTGCATCTCACACATTGCCAGATTGCAAGATCTAAAGCCAAGCTGGACGTCATCGACATATGTACAATAAAACATATTGCGAGTAATGGACAAGCGCAAGGAATTCATTTTGAAGAGAAAAAGTGTGCAGCTAAGTACACCACCTTGTGGCACGCCTGTTTCCTGGATAAATGTTTGGGAAAGAACCGTGCGCCCACTCGGACACGGAATGTCCGGTTTGACAGGTAACTTTTGATTATGTGAAACATTTTTCCGCACACACCAAGATGGGACAGGTCTCTTAGAATTCCAAAACGCCATGTTGTATCGTAAGCCTTTTCGATATCGAGGAATACAGAGAAAAAATATTGCTTATGGACGAAGGCGTCCCTGATCTGTCCCTCGATACGAACAAGGTGGTCTGTGGTGGATCTACTTTCTCGAAACCCGCACTGAATTGGGTCGAGAAAATTGTTTGTTTTAAGGACATGTACAAGTCGGCAGTTTATCATTTTTTCGAAGACTTTGTACAAGCAGCTTGTAAGCACAATAGGCCTATAACTCGAAGGTAAAGAAGGGTCCTTGCCCTCTTTCAAAATGAGAATAATAATAGCCTCTTTCCAGGAGGTAGGGATAGGGCCAGAAAACCAGATAGCATTGTACAAACAAAGTAAGGTTTTTCGTGTTTCGATTGGTAGGTTTTTTACCATTTCATACACCACACAGCCAGAACCTGGGGCAGAAGTACTGCATGAGTTTAGAGGCGTTCGCAGCTCAGCAAGACTGAAAGCTTGGTTATATGCCTCGGATCTAGTGCATTTGTGTTCGAGATTCTGCTTTTCTATTCTTGTTCTGTATTTTTGGAAAGTGTCAGTATAGTGGGATGAGCTGGACACCTGTTCGAAGTGTGTAAAAAGGAAGTTTGCCTGATCTTCCAAGGTATCACCCCGAGTGTTAACGAGTGGAAGTGTGTGTACTTGTTTTCCTGCTATCCTACCGACCATGTTCCAGACTTTAGCCTCCTGTGTGTAAGAATTGATCCCTGACAAAATGTGCTGCCAGCTTTCTCTACTGGCCTGCCGACGCGTTCTCCTGCCTTGAGACTTTATTTTCTTGAAGGAGTCAAAATTTTCGGCTGTCGGTGAGTTCCGAAGCAGCCTCCAAGCTCTGTTTTGCTGTTTGCGCGCGTTTCGGCATTCAGAGTTCCACCATGGCACACGCCGTTTTCCGGGGTGTCCATTTGTTTGTGGGATGCATTTTGTTGCAGCATCAATCAAAAACGCTGTGAAGTAGTTGACAGCAACATCAATGTTCAAAGTACATATGTCATTCCGACCTAGACGAGCGATGGTATACAACTGTGCCCAGTCGGCTCTGTTTATGAGCCACTTGGGAACACGTGGTGGACACTCAGTTACTGTAGTTGTGCTCAAAACTACGGGGAAGTGGTCACTTCCGTACCGATTACTGACGACTTTCCACTGGAGTAGAGGCACAAGAGATGGAGATACTATGCTCAGGTCTATGGAGGAGTAGGTGTTATTAGCGAGATTATAATAGGTTGGTTCTTTTCGATTTAGGAGACACGCGCTCGACGAGATAAGGAACTGTTCGATCAGTCGACCTCGCGCGTCATACCGAGAGTCACTCCATAGCCTGCTATACGCATTAAAGTCTCCAAGGAGAACATAAGGCTCCGGAAGTTCATCAATTAGAGAGTGTAAATCACGTTTTTGCAGCTGATAGTTAGGAGGAATGTAAACAGTGCAGATTGTGATCAGTTTATCAAAAAGAACTGCTCAAACAGCCACTGCCTCATGGGATGTTTGGAGTTGTAAGTGTGTGCATGCAATTCCTTGATTCACTATGATGACAACACCTCCGGATGATGTCATGGCATCAACACGGTCCTTTCGGAAAATAACGTCTTTACGAAGAAAATTTGTGTGTTTTGAATTAAGGTGTGTTTCTTGTACACACAGCACTTTTGACAGTGTTCGTGTAAAAGTTCTTGGATGTCGTCAAGGTTTCTGAAAAGGCCCCTGGCGTTCCATTGTATAATTTGAGTGTTCATGGTGAATGTAAAATAGTGCTGTGTGTATGAAACGCGAGTGGCTGTTTAGACAGGGACTTTGAGTTCACTTAACAGGGCCGTCACCAGGGCCCTGTTAAGTCACCTGCTTTTTTGTTTTCTTGACGCGCTCCAAGGAGCCACGCCGCTCTTTCGGCACCAAGGGTAACGACGTATTCATTGCCTCCTCGGAGGCACTGGATGCCCGCACGTGCGGGCTGTTGATTCGAATTTCGGGCCTCGCCTGGTGATGTGAGGCCTTGTGACCCGAGGACTCTGGAGTCTCAGGTCTCTGTTTGGGAGTAGGCGGTGTAGCCTGGGCTACAGCCGCCTTAGGGGCAGGTGCCACAACCACCGGCTCGGTATGCGCGGGCCGAAGGAGTGGCGAGGGCTGGTGCGGCGGTGCCCCCTGACGCGCCGCATCAGCGTATGTAGGTCCATAGAATGGAGCGACTCTTCGCCGTGCTTCCTTAAATGAAATGTTCTCCTTCACCTTCAACGTAATTATTTCTTTTTCTTTTTTCCAGTATGTGCAGAAGCGTGAATATGCGGCATGGTTTCCTTCGCAGTTTACACAGTGTGGCGGTTGTTTGCAGTTTTCAGACACGTGGCCTAGGACTCCACATTGTGCACAAGTCTGGCGACCACGACAGGTTTTAGAGCCATGGCCATACCTCTGGTATTGGAAGCAACGACGAGGGTTTGGTATGTACGGCCTGATAGATGTCTTCGTGTACCCTGTTTGAATAGATTCTGGTAGTTTACTGGATGCAAACGTCAGTATTAGGTGTTTTGTCGGTGTTTCCTTATTATCTCTTCTGATGATGATTCTCTGTACATTAGTGACATTTTGGCTCTTCCACACCTCCAAAAGTTCAGTCTCAGTCAAGTCAAGTAAGTCCATGTCAGATACCACTCCGCGAGTTGTGTTCATTGATCTATAAGGTGTTATGGTTATTGGTACGCCACCGAAATCTGAAAGACTGTCTAGCTTTTCAAATTGTTCTTTGTCATGAATTTCAAGAAGAAGGTCTCCACTAGCTATTTTGGTTACCTTGTATCCTGTGCCAAGAGTGTCGGAAAGACATCTAGAAACTAGGAAAGTAGAGACGGTCCTGTCTTGCTTTTCAGTTTTTTCACAGTGGATAACATGAAAGTGAGGATATGTTTCTTTTGGCTGGTTGAAAAAGTTTATATCATCGGTGCGTACTCGCTTTAGGCCGCTACAATCAGACAGTAGGGGGAATGCTCTATGCATGCCTGTCTTATTTTTGTTCAGCAGCGTTGGAGGCAACCCACCACGGAGCCCAACGAGGGGACGCTACAAGTTTGCGGATGCTGAAAATTACAGACGCCAGCCGTACAACGCCACTATAACCCAATGCGCCTAGACCAAGGTAGGATATTTGCACAGAGTTAACCCTAGCCGCCAGGAAGCTTGGAAGTAAACGGAAGAGAGTAGAAGACAGGACAGATAAATAGTAAGACATAAAGACGAAGATGTAGGGAGAGAGAGATAGGAAAAGGCGACTGCCGATTTCCCCTGGGTGGGTCAGCCCAGGGGTGCGGTCTACGTGAAGCCGGGGCCAAAGGGGTGTGTTGCCTCTGCCGGGGGGCCTCAACGGTTCAATCACCCAGGGTCGGCTCTACCCCCAGGATCCCCTTTTCCCCGGACACGGCAAAGCCACGCACGGCTAGGCGTGGGAGGGAGTGGAAACTCCCCCGTTAGCTTGGGTCTGTGGTGTCGCTACACACCAAACGCCTACTTGCGCAGGTGCCCATGTGGGGTGGGAACATTATTTTAAACCTTCATATGCCTCGTATTCAATTTCCCCACGCTCACGACACATTCAGTCACAGCCGCTTTGCCGACAAGATGGGAGCGCCCCTGCTGACCACCTGTCTTTGTACTTATTCTCAATACTTGATAGAAGCGAAACGAGCAGCACGCGAGTGCTGCGTGTGCAGCCTTGCTGCCTGCGAGAGTGGAAATTTACGTGCTACAGGTGAAACGAAAGAACCCGCCCGAAAGAGGACATACGCCCACGAACACGCCTGTGGGAGGCGCTTGTTGTGTTGGCAAAAATACAGCACGACAATCACGCACACGTCGCTGCGCAGCTAAAACGTTCAGTGAGTGCCGGTGCTGACGTGCTCCCACGAGGTGTTTCTTTCATAACCGCCTCATATGTCCCACATGCGTTTCCAAAGCCACGCGCGCTCCTTTGGCCATTTTTTTGAACATGGCTGTCAGGCGCTTCGCACTGTCTTCATGCCACGGCCACCACAAGCGAGCTCGGAGCAAACTCGGCTGCGCGAGAAGCTCGGGCCATCCTGCACTGCACCCCAGACCTAAAATCATATCGCTAAAAAGTAGCGCAAAAAGGAGAAGTGCAAGATGAACGAGGGCAAAGGGCAATTGCTGAACTAGCATCTTGTGTATCTTATGTCACTTTTTGCGCCACTTTCTAACAATGAAATTGAATCAAATCTCTGATCCGTGTACTCCGATTTGGGTGCATGTTAGGAACCCCAGGCGGTCGAAATTTACGGAGCCCTCCACTACGGTGTCTCTCATGATCATTTGGGGGTTTCGGGACGTTAAACCCCACAAATTAATTAATCAAATCTCTGAGCCGTACAAGCTGTTGAAATTATAATTTATAAAAATTGACACCTCACCTGCATGTTTCACTGCAAATGTAGTCGAAAGAGGATTGTCTTGTTTGTGCACTGAGTGAACAAAACGTTTATTTGATGTTCTGCGTGAGAAAATTGGTGAATTGTAGTTCTTGAAGCGCTGCGTTAGAGAGTCTCGATCCGTGCAGCGAAGGCAAACGAGCGCATCAAGGCAAGTTAGACACGAGCGCCAACTGTCAGTTATCTTCGAAAACAAAGGAAGGCGTGCGTGCCCGCAGAGAAAGATACGCACCTGTCGCAGAGGCGGTGAGGTGTAGAACGCAAAGAGGCGGCAGGTGCCATGCCCTCTTAGCAAAACGTTAAAAACACTGGCCTTTTTGAGCATCGCGTTGCACTGTTAGCGCAGCGTGATAAACACTACGGTTGTTAGAATTACGCATGTGTGCCTTCTGTAGTAGAAAGCCACTGATACAAAATATTGACGAGTTGTTCCGGTGCCTCATATATGCGCCATAATTGCTTTTTAATGGACAATCGCACCAGTATGAACGCTGAAACTTGAGCAATATTGGTGGGCACTGCGGATGGGGTTGGCCGTTAGGACTATCGCTTAGTTCTGTTTGGGGTAGAGTTACGGCGGACAAAGAAAATAATGTACAGACATGCAGAAAGACAGACGAACTTACAGAGAGACCACAATTTTTGCGTAATACACAAGACACCGTGGTCTATTGTTCTTCGTGCAGTACTATCTGGACACTGCGAGCCACTGTCACTCTATTCAGTCCCTTCCCCTTATGAGGACGGTGAAAATAAGTAAGTGGTGTGTGGGCTTTTAGGCAGGCATGATTGCCTAAACAAAGGAGAAGAATGAAGTTAATCAAATGAGGAGATGGTGCTTATCAAGTAAAAATCACCTTCTAAATCTACAACCTCAAGCTTGTCCTTAACAGATAATGTGAGACCTTAGGTCGGTCAATATGACACTTAGGAATAAATCAATTGATGACGAACAACAAGACGTTTTAGAACCAACAAAACTATTAAGGACAAAGCTATTTATCAAATTTGTCCTCTTTGCTCCTGTACAAAAAAAAGCCGCCCAAGTACTTCGCAGAAATGGTTAACTAGTGTAGTTGAAACATGTGGCCAAAAGTGTTTGCAGACGCCGCAGCCAAAACCAATGTGCTGCTTGAAAAACTGCCCGCGAAACCAGTCTTTGACATCGGCGAATGCGTTCCCCTTACTGCTACAGTGACGCTGTAATGGCCACAACAGCGCTTCCTCAGCTAACCGTTGTTGCCTAAAAGAAGCAACCTTGCATTGACCTAACTACCGTAGCTAAGGCTAGACGCATTCAAATTATTCTTTAGATTGATGCTTATCTGCTGTTTCAAGGCTTGTATGGTTTATTGAAAGAATCGGCATTTTTCCACATGAGTGTTAGTATATGCAGTCACAAAAAAACAATATAAAGTCAGCTTCAAAAGTGTCCAGACCAACTGAGGTAGAAAAAAGTTGAACATTTTCTCTGCATGATTGCACCGTCAATATATTTTCCGATATGTTTCGTCATGAGCTAACGTACTGTAAAGTTCAACTGAATATAATATCAAATCTATGAGACATTCGAAGGTGTCTCAGACTTAGCATTCTGTAAGAGGCAGGGACGGCAGACAGCTCTCCCTTAGTAGAGCACCTAGTGCTCTAAATTGTCAAAAACTTTTTGTACACACACAAATTTTCGGCAGTGACTCTACGCACGCAAGCACACACACACACGCACACACACACACACACAAACACACACATGCACGAAAACACTCCGCGCTTGGTCAAAAATATCACGCATTTCTATCAACCAAATAAAAAAATCACCAGAGCCTATGTCCTACAACTTTCCTCGAATGCTTGTTTACCCAGATGAACGTCTTCGCTACTCCAGCACTCGCCATGTTTGCATGGACGCCACATGCCGGCCTGTGCCCATTATCTATGACTGTATTAGGGCAAGGTTATGTGTTTAGAAAAAAATGTTTAACGATTTTGAGTACTTCGTACTCGACTATGGGATAGCATTGGGCCGTTCCGCTAAACGTCTGTCGGAGCATGAGCGGCTGTTTCAAACCAATCTACAGAGCCCTGTATACAATAGCCTTCCATGACTTCGCTTTAAATCATGTCCACCCAGCGCAGTTCCTCAAGTTATGCGCATTTAAAGCTGAGTGGTTTTATCAATAAGAACCTCTTTGGAGGAAAGCAAATAAAGTTAATGACACTGATGAAGCTGAATTCTGCAAGTCTTTGAGTAAGAAGTCGACTAAGAATTTTAACATGTGCTCCTTTATAATGTCTATGCAGGCAGCTTGCAGTTTTGACCATGACGTAAGCGAATGGTCTTGTAGATTCAAGAGTCTGTGTAAAAAGTGTAGACTTTAGGACAATTGTGGCGTATAAGCAATGGCTAAGGCTCTTAATAAATATGTCTAGCATATTTCGTTTTCTACGAAAATGAAGGAGTAATATGACACAGAAAATAAAAGTTTGTTGCGGACACGAATCACATAAAAATAGCCGTACCATTGGCTGGAGGAACACTAAAATTGGATAGTGAGCAACTGCGGGAAAATTTCACATAAAATTTACCACTATAACTTAAAACAAGTATTTAAATTACTAAAGTGAAAAAGACTCCACTTGAAAATGCGTGTTTTTAATGGCTTTCGGTGTCCCTGAAATGACGCATCGCAACCCCGTCTTTGTGCGCAAAATGCTGCATAGCATTCAACTTCTAAACCGCAACGTAACCGCACACCATTAAAAGCATTCAACTATGCCTTGAAGTCGTAATTGGTTCGTAGCTGATAACGTTGCAATTATTCGTTTGTTTCTCCTCACTATTGTATCAATATTTTTCACCAATACATTGCGTTACTTTTAATGAATTTTGTTCAGAAATATGGCAATTTTTATCAATTGTGCTTCCACAATCAGAATATTTACCCATTGTAATAGTCACACTGAAACATACTTGGGATTTCTCTGAAACTTTTGACAATCTCTCCAATTGAAGAATATTTATATTTAAACTGTTTGAAGAGCAGAGGTTTTTTATTTATTTATTTGTACCCTCAAGGCCTACAGGCATTTCAGAGGGGAGTGGGTTACAAGGTTATACAAAAAAACTAAAAAGCAGCAACAAAAGTAGTAAGCAGATAAGTACAAACATACATGGGCCCTAATCATACAATGTTAGCTAGTGCTGCACGAAACTGATGGTTGTCTTCGATTGCGGCGGTCAGTCCGGGAAGGCGGTTCCAATCTTGTGACGTCCGAGGAATAAATAAATTGGGGAGAGTGGGTTTTTTATTGTGAATTATTTTCCCACAAGGAAAGAGGAACACGACAGCTGAGCTTGCCTCGTAGTTTCATCGTTTCCTAACTGTCTTTTCTTGCTTTGTTCATTAAGCAACTGCCTTTTCCTTAAGCATGTGACGTACTCAGCTGCTAGTGTTTTCTGATTGATATGTAAAGGTTAATGTCCCGAAACTGCCATATAATTATGAGAGACGCCATAGTGGATGGATCCAGAAATTTCAACCACCTGGGGTTTTTTAACGTGCACACAAATCTGAGCACACGGGCCTACAACATTTTCGCCTCCATCGGAAATGCAGCTGCCGCAGCCGGGATTCAATTCCGCGACCTGTGGGTGAGCAGCCGAGTACCTTACCACTAGACCACAGCGGCAGGGCGCTATTGTTTTATCTATCAATCGGTAGTTTTACCGATTGATAGAGAAACGAATGAGAACTTGTAAACCATGTACAGGTGTATCAGAGTAAAAGAAATCCTGAGGCACTTTCACGGAAGAAAGGAAATGGGAGATAGCAGTGGCAGTGGTGTTAGCAAGTTTTGCACAACAGGTGTTGCTACCCTGCATTGCGGAAAGAGAGGAAGAATATTGAGTAAATGTAAAAAAAGAGGGAATAGATAGGAGCACACGCATGGACACACACGCATAACTTCACAGAGCAGAGCAGCATTGATGTGCGGCATACAGCATAATTAGGAGCCTACTTGTCCTTATCGATATTAACTATGCATTGGTTGCTTGAATTCTCCACGAGTTTTCAAATTGACAATAATACTTCTTACTGTCATAATTCTGTTGTCAACACGAGTGAGAGCGATTTATAGTGATCGTCTCTGCATATTGTGGCTGGGACTGTGGAAAAATATATGCTGCCAGGTCTCCTCTTTGACGCAGAAATCGCAAAGAGCGTAGTCGGCCATACGTATCCGAAGCGAATGTGACTTTGTCAAAGACATTCCTGGCCTTTAAGGGGACCTGACACACTTTTTCAAGTAACCATATAATCAAATCACTGGAGGAGCTTGATGCCACACGAATTCAACGCACCAAAAATTTCAACAATCCGTGCAGTGCGAGTGGAGTTACAAAGGTAAAGTCCATGCTGCAATTGCATTCTCTCTTCTCTTGTCTCAACAAAAGCCCTGGAAGGTAAGCAGGGAGGGATGAAAGGACCACACAAAAAAAAGACGTCACGCGTGCTTCGCGATCTTGAGTACTAATTTTTTTCTTTTTTTTCTTCAAATGCGCGGCTTTCTCAGTGCGATCGTGCACGCACGCGTGGACAAGTAGGGGCCTCCCGCGGCAACCTCTGCGCCATATTCAGTGCGCCATGTTCAAATCAGCCAATGACTGGTAGATGGGTCGTGGACGTGTTCTTTTGGGGCATATAACGTGGTTTGTCAAGGGAAGACAAAACAATTTTGAGTTGATGGAATAACTTATTGTGAATTCCAGGCCGCGTGCTTTGCTATAATATTTGGCTCGCGTATTTCTGGGAGCCTGTACTACAGACAGCGTTTTTTGACCACGCTCAAAAAGTGTTGCTGGGCCCCTTTAAGCGGAATCATTGATAACTTAGAAATAGTGGTTGATGCTTCCGTGTACATGCTGATGTTAGTGGTTGATGCTTCCGTGTACAAGCTAGCCAAAAATTTGAGCACTTCAATTTGTAAGTCGTCTTTGAATACACTTTGAAGAAAGCTATAACAGCTCACACCTACGATGGCATATCACGTGGCCGACTGGACGAATACATTCTAGGCGCACACAAATGGTTATGACCTGATTTGAGCAAGGGTGAACTAAGTTATCGGAGCCCCCACGAGCTGTTGCGACGTACACTCGTTGTGCTCCATAGAATTAGAATGACGCCTTCAAAGAATTACTAGAGTGATCTCGATCATCATGGTATTGAGCCAACACGGTCAAACGAAACCGGAAATATGTTTAAAGTCAAGACCAGCGCTACCATAGCATCTCATTTCTTGTCATTGTCCCTCCTGTGTAACTCACAGTAGACTTGCTGAGACAACAGGAGATCAAACATGTTACCTGTCTTCAGAAATATCTTCTAGGAAAATTGCAGTGAGCGAAATTCAACTTTCTAGTCAATAAGACCCGCTTATCAGCGGCAAATACGGAAACGACACCAAACGTTTCTATTTTGCCAAACTCCAAAATCACGCACACAATAATTTTTATTTAGCAGTTCGTGATAGCTGCACCGTCTATTTTTTTTGCAAACTAGAGGATGGTGCGGCATTGCGTTAAGTGGTGCATGCAGGAAACTGATGCTTTGAATATTCAATTTTTTTTTCGGCAGAGTCGCAAAAGTGAACTCGTATTTAACAAAACTTCATTTATTTGATCGACATAAAATTCGTAAATTTTTGGACAGTAGTTAACAAGAAAACAACCATATACATCAATTATTAGGGGGCGTTTTCTATGATCGGGCCTCATTAAAAATTTAGGGCGTGAAAGCTGAATGCAGGAGCGTTTTTTTGTTCATACTCGCGAAGGATTCAGTGGGTGTTCAATTTTTCATTAGCTTAACTGTGAAACATGATCTGCAGTTCGCAGTTTAGCCTTCATCTCGAAGATCGAAGAGCAATGCAAGTCATCTTTGAAGTTGTCAGTGAATGTCTAAATAATGAAATGACTAATTGCACTTATCGTTTCACAAGCTTAACGAGTATCGCGCCACGCGTACGAACGCAGATTTGCATGAAGCTCATTGGGTGCATAAAATTATCGCATTGAGAAAAGCTAAGAAACATCATTGACGAGACAATTTTCGTTGATGCCGATCGCTGCTGTATATATTTGTAATACATTGAGTGAGGAAATTCTGAGGGCACCATATATACTTCCTAATGTTATACGCACAACGTGACTTTGGCCAGCGGTTGTCGTCTATAGGCAGCGTTGAATAAAACTGGACACTCAAGCGAGCAACGGGTAGGGCATGGAGAGAAAATGAAGGTTGTACTCAATTGTATATCGCAATAAAGTTCATCCCACTGTTACCATTTCAGCATTTAATTAAGCGCATTGTTAAAACTGTGTGTAGATTATCCGAACCTCAGCGCGTGGGTAATTTGGCTGACAGGTGCTCAACTTGCAAATTGTTGGCAATCTATTCCGTGATTCATTGGCTTGAAAATCTTCTAAACATGATAAAGCAGGTGCACAAGAGCTTCTATAACGAAACGCTAACACAGTAAAATACTAATGTGATACGCTACTAGCCACATTACTAATTCAAGCAGGTGTTTTGGGTGAGTTCATGCCTGAGTTTCCTAAACGTGCTAATTCTTGACGGTATATTGAGCGCTAAGAAACAGGGACATCAGAAAAAGGACATCACAGAGAGAGGGCTCTGATATCCCTGTCTCCTAGCGCTCAATATGTCGCCAAGTGCCGTTTACCAACACGCCCAAGAAATGGCAGTGGTGATTCTGCCTTTGAATTTCTTTTGCCGTTTTGTTGTTGTTAGTTTTGTGCCAGAATGAACATGTTCAGCATGATAACAATTGTTAACATGACGCTCTCTCGGCTACTATGAACATGCACTTCATTTTCTAAATGACGTAAGCGTTAAGCGCAAGAAGAAAGTCCTCGACCAAGGCGACCCTTCGCAATGTTAGAGTGGTTATGAAATTGATCTTAACAAGAACTAAATGAAGAGAGGATGAATTGGCGCTGGCGAACAGTAGATGCGAACAGAACCAGCCCTAATGAGAGCTAAGAGAAACAAAAGTGAATAGTGACGTCTAATCAACGCGTATATCGCAAAGCCTGATTGTGGTGGAAAGGGTTAGCTCCCGAAGAATGCCACTGAAGCGAAAAAAATAGCTTGGAACGTTCAGAGGCTTTCTCGTCCATCGGGTCAAAGAAGTCCATAAAATGCACCTCTTGGCCCAAGACGACCCTGGATTGATTGCACAGAGCTAGCAAGGAAATACGTAGCGCTGCATCTGTGGGAATAGCTCAAGTGATCAGAGAAAGACAATAGGAGGTCGTTGTGGGTTGAAGAAATGCTACTCACGGTTCCAAGACGAAGCTCGGTAGTGAATTAGATGGCGAAAAACAGGCGAGCAGTCGAAAGGCAAAGAGAATTGATTGAAAAGCACAGAATGATCATCTCATCAAGAGTAACTTCGAAGAAGACTGGATTGTGAGAGATTAAATAGAATATTTCTCTGTTTGCAGTGGTCTTACTACATCTACTGTATGGCTCATCCATCTTTCCGGCTATGCGTCTGAAGAACTAAAGCAGGGCTTCCGTCTTCTCCTAAAACTTTTTCTATGCCAACATCTACCTGTCAATTATGTAAAAAAATGCAAGGGTTTCTATAGATAAAAAACGCAAAAATAATCGAAACTTGCGAGTATTTCACTGAAATAGTGTGACAATTGATTAGCATATCAATGAAGTTTTAGTAACAAAATATTTGATCATCACCAGGATCCGCACAATTTGTTTAAATAATGGCAAAAGTTACAAAAGTATACGAAAATTTTATTATTTCTTTATTCACTCAACTCAGACTTTACATAATATTATGCACAAATCGCGAAATGTTCTCATTGCGACATCACTCCTAACCCATTGTTATTTTTAAATATACGTTGCACAAATAGTGACGTTTCGTGGACAGAGCACAGCAAGGTGTACGAGGCATAACATGCTGCAGTACAAAGTGTGCAATAATTATACTGAACGATACTGCCGATACAAAATCACAGCCAAGGGCACATTGATAAGTGTCGCAAATTTAGAAAAGATGGTATTATTGAGGGTTTTCAGAGATGCACCTACAGTGAACATCAAAGGTGCCCGCGCACCCCGCCGCGGTGGTCTAGTGGCTAAGGTACTCGGCTGCTGACCCGCAGGTCGCGGGTTCGATTCCCGGCTGCGGCGGCTGCATTTCCGATGGAGGCGGAAATGTTGTAGGCCCGTGTACTCAGATTTGGGTGCACGTTAAAGAACCCCAGGTGGTCAAAATTTCCGGAGCCCTCCACTACGGCGTCTCTCATAATCAAATGGTGGTTTTGGGACGTTAATCCCCACAAATCAATCAATCAAAGGTGCCCGCGCTGTTTTCAACAAAGAAACGACACTTAGAAGATTAAAAACTATGGCCACAAAATACCGAGATTCCCGCTAATTGTTTTTACAAGTGTCTGTAGTAAAATAATAACATTCTATCAAGTTTTACCAAGGCTTTGTAATATGCGTATTGTGTGTGGGATTCACACTAAACGTCTTTCATTGATGTGATTGAGAGAATACAGAACCAAGCGGCAAAGCTCGTTCTTAGGAGGTATAAGCGAGGCGACATTCTGAAATGAAAATCAAGCTGGGGTTGCAAGCGCTGTGACCTAGAAGGAATAAAGTGCGCTAGATATTGGTACTTCAGATATACCGCAAAAAGATTGGCTATAATAAAGGCAGGTACCTTAAGCGACCACATCATCGGTCCAAATGATCCGACCATTCCTTAAAAATTCAAGGTTACTGGATTAAAATGAACCTTTATGCTAAATCTTTTCTTTTTGTTAGCACTGTGGTAGAGTGGAATCATTTGTCTTGTAATAGTGTGTTGCAATAATGGAGATTCATTTTTGCCAAGTTGTTAGCCCACTGCTTCCACGCCTTTTGGCAAAGCGGGGTACTTCTGATTAAACAAAAAATTAACTCCGTGCGGTTGATCGAATCCTTCCTGTCTCATAGGGGAATTGTAAACTACACTAGGCCTTTACATTTCTTTTGTTTTCATTCACCATATACGCTCCCTTAAAGTCCATTAACACTACAAAGTGGCCCCTAGGTTCAAAGAGCAAATCAATTCTCGGCTCCCTTCACATGCAAAGCATGGAAAGTGGCACCAATTGTGTCCTAATGAATGTTGTGTCGAGAAACCTTCGCCCATGTGCAGCGTAACTTTCATTGCTAAATAGTCCAAAAAAGCAGGATCATTTTCCAAGTACGCCCCTGATTCGAAGTGCACACGGACAAACAGGAAGTTAATTATGCAGGAGTCTGTTCACTCTGTGCTGCCTTGACGCCGGGATACTTGGCTGCACCCCAAAATAGATGCACACAGAGGGAATGACTACGCCGCGAAAAGTTTTACAGAGAAGAGTAACCGGTGCTTCATGACAGTAACCCGCAATGTGCATTTTTAAGCTGTTCTAAGCAGTTTCGTCTTCTTCTTTTCATGTTTTCTGAGTAGCGCTCAGCTGTTCACCGCCTGTAGGCATAATGTCAGAGTCATCTCGGCTTTCTAATATGAACATTACAAACGCTAAATCTTCTTAGAAATTTATAAGCCTAGTTAGGAGAATAACCTTGAGGTATGCCGATTTTTCACGCGTGCATCGAAATTTGACTAAATGTGCAGTGCTGTGCTTTATCTCTTCTGCACTATATACACTGTGGCAAGAAGAAAGTTAGGTGTGCTGACTGTCATGAGTGGTCATGTTCCTGGCACTTGAAGTGCTCACACTGTCAAACTTATCACCATCTCGATAAGCTTTTCATACCATAGCTAAATGTTTGATTTTGTGATTTGAGGCCCTTTACAATGAACTGCCGGTGTACGCCTCAAAAAGAGAGCGAGATTTAAATGATGACTCAATGGTGGGCAATCCAAAGGCGCAAAAACCGTAATTTACCCATGTTCCTGGGTATGTACCCTCGGGGGCAATGTTTAAGAGAACAATTTAAATGTGCCTCAGTTTGAAAACATTCACAATTATTGCAACTCCAACAGCTCACGTACTAACTTAAAATTTATCTGCTGCTGTGTAAAAAACAATGATTTACTTTGATTGATTGATTGATTGATATGTGAGATTAAACGTCCCAAAACCACCATATGATTATGAGAGACGCCGTAGTGAAGGGCTTTTGAAATATCGACCACCTGGAGTTCTTTAACGAGCACCCAAATCTGTGCACATGGACCTACAGCGTTCCCGCCTCCATCGGAAATGCAGCCGCCGCCGCCTCCGGGATTCAATCTCGCGACTTGCGAGTCAGCCGCCGAGTACCTTAGCCACAAGACCACCGTGGTGGGGCATGATTCACTTTCATCATCAGTGATTATGAAGTGAGTGTGCAAAAAAATAAACATACCGGCATAGGACGTTAAATTCTGACGCTTGGTTTATGCGTTTAAAGCATCAACATAAAAGACCAAAAATGTAAGTGAAGAAAGCTTGTGTAGTGTGATGGTACTAGATTGCGAACTGAACAACGATCTTCAAATACAGGTTTTTTAGTGTTAGTATAGATATTAGCTTCGTTATTACTTACTTACCTTTTTTTATACTGTTTTTATATATAATTTCATTACTTTCGCCTGTGCTCATGTGTGCTTAGCACATGTGGGGTAAAATGCGCACATTTCATTTTTCCATATCTTCTATTTATTTAGCCTGCATGCATTTGACATTATTGAATTCTTTCAAATATTACTTTTACATCCACGCTATCTGTTTGTCGATGCACTGTACAGTGCAGGCTTAGTGTGTCTGTGTAATCGCCTTGAACCTTTTAAGTTTAGCAGGGTTTCAAGTTTAGAAGCCCAAACACTTTAGGAAGCTGGGCTGCCATAAGTTTTGATTGTATGATGTCATCGGCACATGGTATTACGCAATAGAACCACATACATAACAGACAAGCAACCTTGTTTGACTTCTGTCTCTGCAGCACCAACTAAGTGGTTACAACACGAACAAAGCCGTTAGCCATCTGCTAAGACCGGTCAAGAGAAAGTGCGCGCGACCACGCTCAGTTACCTGAAGAACACTAAGGTGAAGCAATCGCTTGGCTTAGATGTATGAAGTGTACTCTGATAACTGTGATGCTGCAAGTCTCACTAACATTAGTTAAGCAATAAAGGAGTTAATGAAAGTTGAAGCTTCATTTTGAACTGTCGCGCCCATATCTCCATGCGTTATGTCACTTATATCGAAATACATTTTTCCAAATGCCTCATTTTTGTGCTTCATCAATTAGTGCAGCACAAGAAAACGACTGTATTTTCAGTATTTTCGCAACATTGGATCAGTGAATTTTCCTGAAACATCGTGCGTTATATATAAGGCCACTAAAGAAGAAAATTCTTCATTTTTGTCACCGAGAGAGTATGTAGGACCTTGTAGATGCCATCGATATTTATGACGTCATGGTGTCTGGTGCGGCAATCTCAACGTGGGGTCTTCACCCATATATCGTTTTTGCGTGTTTCCTCGTTTACAAAGCGTCGCCTCGCTATAAGAGGGGCGTTTCTGGCATTGCGGAATCGTACCTTTCTGATACTCAAGAAAGTGTTCTGCTCTTGAGTGTCTCTTTAATCTAAGCTTGTCCTACCGAAGCCCGTTGCGACTCCTCCATCCAGAGCATCTGAAAAACCACTGATACGACAAAAGACAGCCTACGCGTTTTGTCTTCGACGAAACAGTGGTCTTTGGGGTCACCCTCGCATGCTTTCACTCTCACCAAAGTATACGACTCGTGGGGCGGTTTTAACATCTGTAACGTCAGATCCTCGGGGTCATCGCGATGGTAAAAATGCATCCGAACTTTCCATATGTTTGCTTTCGCAATAAATGTTGTAAAGGCATTTAGTCTACTTGCCTCTATTGAATGCGAAAACGACGTGGTGCTCTGAGACACGCCAAGTATTCTTGCTCAACCAGTGATTACGCGGTGTGCATGCGCGTATCGACTGTAGCAAACTTTTTGACACGTGACATTGTGTCACCTTTTCTCAATGGTAACATAACAAGGCCACATGACGTGATCACTTACTCATGTGCACGCTCTAATAGACAAAAGCTTGATTTCGCGGTACTGTGGTGGTGCGAAGATTTAGGGCACAGCTTCGATTCAACCCATGGCGGCTTATTTATAGAGTGTTATGTGAGATCAGAAGGCGAACGTATTGAAATTTACATGCAGATGTAAGACCTAGAGGTGATGAAAATTGATCCAGGGTTACTTACTACAGTTTCCCTCACGAGTATGGTTTCGTTCTGGCACGTGAAAACCCAGCAATAATAACAAGAATAGTTAAAATAATTGATTGTTTTAATTGTCATTCAAACACCAGCCTCACAATTTCAATTTTAACAAACAGCACCGTTTATATATAGTTCAACAAATAGAACTTGAATTTCTGATTAGTGCTTGCTTTGTATTCTGCTCCCGTTCCTAGTGTTCCATGTTTTTCATACGTTTCATACCTATGACTTTCATATTTATTCTTCTAATGTGATTAGTTTTTGTTTTTTTTCTATTAAGTGGCGTTTTTTACCATAATAATAAGATTACCCTTCAGTATCCACGCCATGGGAGATTTTGCTGTAATAAATTGACTATATTCTGTGTAAGTACTCTATACTGAATAAACTTTCACAACTACAATAACAACTTTATTTAATTATTTGTTTAACATGCCCATGAACAACCACAAGGTCTTTGTGCGGTCACATGCCAAAATAATCTAATCAGAATAAAGAATAGAATGCAGGCGATCTTCAGATATAGCAATTAAATAAAAGGAGGGAATAAGGTCAGACAAAAAGAGATCAAATAATAAGGAGCGAATAAAATTACAAGATAAGAATATTGAAATGGAAATTAAAAATGAGGCGGAATATGCATAATAATACGAAAGGATTCCTGAACGAAAAAAAAAGAAAAATTGTATACGTTATAGAAAACTATATTGAGATAGTAGAAAGGTCAGATAAAAAATGACTGTGAACTATGAAGGACATAAATGTTGACATTTTTAAGACTCTCTATTCAGTCATTGCTAAAGTGTTGGAAAAAAATAGCAGGTACATGAAGCGGTCGACTCTCTCGGGTTAACTCACGCAGAATACGAAAATGTACACAACTAAGAAGTAAAGCGCAGGATATCATGCCATGATTTAATTTGTAGAGAAATAACAGGAGAGCATGATTTCGTCCGAAGTGAAGTAATTGCAATAAGAGTCTAGCAGCGTCAGAACAAGATCCAGAGTCATTTTAGGGGCGAAAATTCTTATGGCGGCACCTGTTCGTTCCTCGTAGCCGTTGTAGAATGTAACGAGTATAACATTTTGACTTCCAAGGTGGTGCCGGTGAGAGATTTCTTCTGTGCGTTGTTGAACAATAAAAAATAGTGCTCAATGTACATGCCAAAGGCTGCTAATAAGAAATGAAAGACAGGAGCATTCGGCTTTTAGTTAACGCGCACGCTGCGATCTCCATTAGCCGCAAGTGGCATGTACACTGAGCACTATCTAACAAGAAAGGGTTGCTACGTTATACTCGCTGGGTGTTATCTCCTTAGTTTTAGAAAGGTTTAGCGAGAGTGAGACGCGGAATGGGAGGCTGTGTTCGTACGGCTCCTGTGGACGCGCAACGAAACCACTGTTTCTAGAGTTTTTTCTTCATGTGTTCATGAACTGTTGCTCGCATCGGTTCCGAGAAGTCATCAGAATCCTACCGATACAATATTTGACCTCAGTGAGTGAGTTTTTGTCAAGTTAGGAACAATTTGTTTTCCTGTGGAGCGGTGCCCTCTTTAACACTAACGAGTGACTTGGGAGACCGCGCTTTTGCTGGGCTTGTTCTCGCCTGTGGCTGACCCTTCGGAGACCCGGTGTGCGGAATTAGTTGCTCACGATGGAGTATGAAGTTCACGGAGAGGATATTTGAGAAGAAGAGTTTACTCAAGATAAAGGTTGGCAGTCCACTGGGGCCAGAAGAGTTGGCGCCAAAACACGCACTGCTGACTCTAACGCGCCATCGTCGCAGCCGGGCGCACGCCACGGCAAATCGAGTGGCGCTGCGCTGAAGTCCAAAGTAATACGTGCGGCAAAGATGCCCTCCTTTCCTCAAGATGACTGCAAGATTGTGATCCGGCCGAGAGGTGGACTCAATATCTCGAAAATTGGGGCAGCTACGGTGGCAGACGCAATAATTGTTGCCGCTGGCATAAGCCACGAAGATTTGTACCAGGATACTCTATGCCCGAATCTGCAGCAAAATATTATGGTTGCCAGTACTCCCAAGCGCTAAAACGCAAACCGATACGTTCGGATGAAGCAAATACTCATTTCGGGAAAGGTGCACGAGCTAAGTGTATATGAGACTGCCCCACACTCCACTTGCAAACGGGTGATTCGCAACATCTCACTTCAAGACGGCCCCGACGTCATCGATGCGAAGATTTTCAACACAAATAATTCACTCGCCTTAGCAGCCAAGAGAATAGCCCAAACTGGCCCGATCATCATCGCTTTCGATGGGTATCGTGTACCGAACTTTGTCAGGTATGGACCAGTGCTGATGCAGTGCTCACTCTACCGCAAGCACATCGACATGTGTTATGCGTGCGGCCATCTTGGTCATCGCGCTGACATGTGCCCCACTCCCGGTGACTAGATTTGCCGAGTCTGTGGTGCCTCAAGCCCCGACAAGCAACATGTGTATACTCCCAAGTGCAAACTCTTTGGTGGCCAGCATCTCACGGCTAGCAAAGACTGTGCTCAACGGTTCAATTTCCCGTACATTGTGCGCCGTCGTCGCAGTGAGCGTGCCAGAATGGCTGGTGCTGCGTCATCGTCCTCGCAACGTCACCTCGACACTGTGGACGAGTTCCAGTCTTTGTCACCCACCACGGATGCTCAGGCGCAGAGGACGTTCCCGTTCCAGGGGACGCTCGGGAGGCCGCTCCGGATTCAGGCGCCAAGGTGCCTCCAAGGGATGTTCCAGCTCGTTTTCCAGGGCGACAGAGCATGCGCGGGGAAGTTCCACTTCTCAGCTTCGCTCCACCTCAAGGCCAGGGCACGTTTCGTCGGGGCCGACCAAGTATCGCTCCTGTACGCCCACCACCTCCAACAGCAAAAGGACGACGCTCTCCTGGGCCGAAAAGGCCCGAGGAAGACGTGAGTCTCCTAAAGGCGACGAATCGAATCGCGGTTTTCCCCACGCGAGTGAGCTCGACGAGATGCGACGAGCTAACGAGCAGCTGAGGAAAGAAAACGCGCAGCTTAAGCAAGGAATGAGCAGGCTAGCTGCGGAGATGGCGGAGATTAGAAAGCTCGCGTCCTCGCCCTCTTCGGCGCAGCCTGCCCCAACCTCGGTCGCGATGGATACGTCTGAGGCACTTCACAGGCCTAGCGGAAAAAGCGCCGAACGGTTGAGAACACACAAGAAGAATAGGCGGTAAACTTACTGTCGGAACTCAAGGTTTCCTTCATCAACATGCAGGCTACCTTAGCGAAAATTCAAGAAGCCGTGGTGCACCCCAAGATGGAATTAGGAGCACTGAATAAACGCATAAGCAAGTTAGAAGCGCTCGATGCAAGGACATAATCTGGTCCGACTCCTTTGCAGGTCCCAGCACAACGCAATATACTAGTGCCACCGACTGAGAGCACGATCCTCCGGGCCGCTATAGCTGCTCAACCATCCCCTCAGCCTAAATAAACATGGATAGTGTGGACAAAAACTACAGAATCTGGCAATGGAACTGTGGCGAGTTTACTCGCAAAAAGCCCATTCTACAGCAATATTTAAAAAACTCTCGATTTTACGCCCCAAATCATCGCTGTTCAGGAAGTTGCGTCTGGCACCCCCATCAAACTCCAGGGTTACCTATTAGCGTCATCACATTCAGGAGGTAGGTGAGTTGCCACACTTATCAGCAAAAAGGTACAATTACCTATCGCGTGACCTCGGTGCAGTTGCCGATGGCATTGAGTACGTAATGACTGAAATCATAATGAACTCACCCAAGAGGGGTCTCCGAAGAAATAGCCTTTTTATTCTCAACGCATACTGCAGTCCAGTTATCGCAGGGCGAGAGCAAACTCTCTCCTCAAAAGGGCTGTGAGCATGGCCAGTAGTTACCCAATTGTCGTCGTAGGGGATTTCAACGCCCCACACACCGTGTGGGGATACATGTATGATACCTCCAAGAGACGCGAGCTATGGCAGACTGCGACAGAAGCCCACATGACGCTTATCACTGACAAGGATTTCCCCACTAGGAGAGGTTACTCCACATGTCGGGATACCACCCCGGACCTGACTTTTGTGAAAATTATAGGTGGGGTAAAGTGGGTCAACACGGCTATAGACCTCGGAAGTGACCACTACGTCATCGAGGTATCCTTCGCCATGGCCCGCTTTAGGACGGAAAAATTCAAGGTGGTCGACTCGGACGTTTTTTGCGGAGTCAGAGCTGAGAGAGCACCGACAGCTGTGACAGACTTTGAAGGATGGTACAAAGGAATCAGAGATGACGCCACGGCAGCGACCAAGGAGGTCGTCACTGACCTCGACGTTGAAAACATGGACAGCAGGTTGGCACACCTACTAGAACCCAGCAAACCCTACTCACCAGGTGGAAGGAACAGAAGCATAACAGGAGGCTCCGCAAGAAGGTTTCCGAGGTTAACAGGGCGATCGAGGAGCACTGCAAAACCTTGTGTAAACAACAATGGCATGAGCTCTGCGAGAGCATCGAGGGTCAGCTCAGATCTGGGAAAAGCTGGGGCCTTCTCAAACACCTTCTCGATCAGGGCAGCACCAGGTCCAGCCAGAGGCGATCCCTCGCGCGAGCCACCTATCTTGCTACTGACTTTACCCCGGACGAATTGGTTGTCAACAAGATTTACAGACAGGTATCTGCGAATCGCGGATAGCTCTTCACCCGCACAGTTACTGGACTACGCGGGGTGCGACGTGCCGTAGTTGGAGCAGGACTATACTCTGGCCGAGATACGGCAGGCTCTCTTTTCCCTAAATGCCAAGTCCTCCCCTGGCCCTGATGGCATAACCAATAAGATGCTCAAGAACCTTGATGATGACTCCATCGATCTCCTTACAGAAAAGAATAATGAGGTGTGACGCAGTGGGGAGGTCCCCACACAGTGGAAGACGGCCTAAACAGTTCTAATCACGAAACCTGGTAAAGCACCAGGAATAGAGAATCTAAGACTGATTTTCTTAACTTTCTGTGTCGGTAAGGTCGCGGAGCACGCCCTTATGAACCGAGTCAAGTTGCACCTCGAGACCAATGACATGTACAATCACAATATCATTCGTTTCAGAGCTGGTCTCTCGACACAGGATGCCATGAAGCTGATCAAGCATCAGATCATCGACCGGAGCACAGGAGATACCAGAGCCATCCTTTGATTGGACCTGGAGAACGCTTTCAACAACGTTTCTCACGAATTCACTCTCCAGCTTATTGCCAGCCTAGGGCTAGGGAAGAGGGTCTAGGACTTCGTGAGCTCCTTTCTTTACGAGAGAACTACCAAGCTCGAGATCGAAGGGTACTTCTCACGAGAGATCAACCTCGGTTCACGCGGCACGCGTCAGGGCTCAGTTATTTCACCAACACTATTTAACATCGTGATGATCGGGCTCTCGAAGGAACTCACGAAGATTCAAGAAATCAATCATACCATCTACGCAGATGATATAACCATCTGGTGAACCGGCGGGAGCGATGGTCAAGTGGAGGAAGCCATGCAGCGCGCAATCGACGTGACCGAACGTTTCCTCCGTCCCACCGGTCTCAGGTGCTCCCCATCGAAACCTGAACTTCTGCTCTACAAGAAAAGACCCCGAGGCAGCGGTCGCCATGACTTGAAACCTGCCGTAACGATAGTTATAGCGCGAGAACAAAACGACGACCCAGAGACAAGAAGGGCACGAAAGACACGAGCGCTAACTTCCAACTGAGTTTATTGCGCAGAGCACGAAAATATATAGAGGAGACAGTAACCATGTGATAAAAACCATATGGCACAAAGAGCAGAACATGAGTAAGAGAAAACAAAGAAAAAAAACACAAAAACAAAAGCACAGAAAAACGTTAAAAAAAATCTATAAGAAACCAAACAGAAAGGTAAAGATAATATAACCACCTGCGTGCACAGAAACCTTTGAGGAACCTGACTTCCTTCTCGGACAGAGCCACGGAGGGCTTGCTAATACAAGGCACCTGTTCGTTCTTGTCTTCTTGTCTCTGTGTTGTCGTTTTATTCTCGCGCTATAACTTTCGTCATGCCATACCAACTAGCCCACCCGCCACACTTCTATGGAAACCTGCGTCTCAAAGTGGAATACGGCTTTTCACTGGCGACGGGTCCCCAGTGCCCAGAGTGGATTCGCTGCGAATATTGGGAATGTATATCGAGTCCAACGACGCTAACGGAGCTGCACTCAGATCGCCACCAAGACAGAAAGTGCTCTCGGCCTCATCCGGAGGATCACCAACAGACACCGGAGAATCAAGGAAGACACTCTCATCTGCATCATACATGCGTTTGTGCTCTGCCATTTTTCGTGCTCGGCGGCCATGCATAATTGGCATGTTGCAGAGAAAAGTAGGCTCATTCCCTCATAAGAAAGGTCTTTAAGCTGGCGCTCGGCTTGCCTGTAAGCACTCGCACTAAAAACGTTTTCAAACTCGGTGTTCACAATACACCCGAAGAGATAATCGAGAAACAAGAGCGCTCACAGCTGCTCAGGTTTTCCGCAACCAAAACGGGCCGCAATATACTTGATGATTTGGGCCTCAACTCATTGACCAGTGCCCCGATTCCATGCAGATTCCCAGGAACATCAGGTCTCAACTGCGCATCGCACCCATTCCCCCAATATGCACCCTGCGCACAACGTCGGTCGGCGTAGGGCCAGGGGTAGAGCTCTGCTGGAGCACGACCGTAGCAACCCCACTGATGCAAGCTTTGTGGATGCTGCGCCGTATGTCGAACAAGAAGCATTCGTTGTTTCCACCGTCGACTCAAATTCCAGGCTCACTTCCTCCGCCACGGTACGCAAATCGAAGCCCATGATAGCTGAACAGGTTGCAATCGCGCTGGTTATGCTAGATAGTCGCAGAGTCAATATACAGCGACTCCAAGGCGTCGATGAAAGCCTACGAAACCGGGATGGTAGCCCCTCAGGCCCTCCGCATTCTCCAAAGCGTCAAGAGTATCACGCCCCATTCTCTCGCTTGGTTTCCCGCTCACCTGGGGTCGATTGAGGGCTCTACCTCTAACCCGAACGAGAGCGCCACACGAGGCTGCGCGAGGACTCACTGACCGCGCTTCCACAGTCTCCCTGCCTCGCTGGGAAACCTTCTTTACGTTCAACGAAATGACAAAGAACTTCTATCTGTCTTGAAGGGTATTTCCTCTCCCACACCCAGCCTTGTGCAGGGCGCAGGCCGTCACGCTAAGACTATTGCAAGCCAGTGCGTATCCTAACCTTGCGGTTCTTCCTGCCATCTACCCTGAACGTTATCCAAGTGCGGATTGCCCCGCTTGTGGACTGTTAGCCACATTCAATCATGTGTTGTGGGAATGTGAAGCCATCGGCCCCGCCCTCAGTGAGGTCAGTTGGATCAAACCCTGGCCGTCCAGAGTGCCCGTGAACGGGCGGCCAAGCTCGGCTTGACGGTCCCTACGTGGGATTAGCCGGGTGGCGCGGGGTCTCCCCTGCGTCTTCTCAGCACAAAAATAAAGATTTAATCTAACAATCAATCAAGGTTTAGCGAGCATTGAGCCTCAGTGCCATGCATACAGTGAAATAGTATCTACCATGAATTCGAGGTGGTTAAAGGTGGGAAGTAGACCCGAAGCGCAAGCCTCAAGAAAGTTTGCGTGTGCCACCTCTCGTTTAATCCTTGGAATGTCCACTGGATGGCGGTGCTTCTGTATGGGGAATATATGATGAAAAGATGCGAGATGGTTGTACTTGGAGTGCTGAATAGATAGACGAACGGACACACAGACAGATGCATGGATGGACGCATGAACGGACGCAGGGGCGGATGCATGGACGAACGCAGGGAAGGACGCACGAACAGACGCACGCACGGATGGCCGGATGGATGTATGGACGGTCACACAGACGGACGCATGGACGGAAGGAAGCAAGAACGAATGGACGGACGAATGCTTCACCCCACTCTCCATCATTCACTCCGTGGATATGCTGCCTATTTTTTTAGAGAAAGGAAGGTTGTAAATGCTTATGATTTTTTGCTGGACTCGCTGAATGGTGCTACTGCTGCATTAGCAATGTCATTGTGCAACGCAGATCTGTACCTTATACCCCTGTCACACGGGCACCCGTGAAGACCGTTCAACTCCCTCGTCTTTACGACAACGAAGATGCGGTTGGTGTCACACGGCCACCCTTACGTAAACGAAGGTGAACGAAGCATTTCGCAAAGGACGTTCAACGATCTCCCTTCGCAGCGAAATAAGGTACTCTCGTCCTCAGCAGTCTATAGGCCAGAGAAAAATTTCGAGCACTAAGTGGTCGCAGTGAAAGAATAATACATTTTAACAATAATAAACGTTCTATCGAAGTAGTACTCATTCACAACGCGTGTTTGTTTACAATATTTACGCCCGCCAGAGTTCACTTACTCTCAACACTGATGCCCTACACACCGTGCCTCGCGAGTCGGGCCGGCCGGCGCCAGCCGATCAATGTCATTACCAGCGCAATATCGTACCACTTCCTCACGTTGTCCGCTGTGTCACTCATGACTGAAGAACACAAAATGTGTGCTCATGAGGCAAGGAGGCATAAGAACTTTCGTACCGGGCATGTACACAGGCAACAAAACAACTAAAAGCACAATGTGGCCAGGGTCACTAGCAGCAATGTTACATTTAGCAAAGGCGTTTTATTTTGAAATTATTTTTATTGGTTTGTTAGTCGCATACCTACTTTATAGTGCTTTTTTGTAAAAACCGCATAACTAGGATTCACAAAAAAATCAATAGGGATCAAATTAGAATACTTTTCTAAAAATCAAACAGCGCCAGCTGAGCCCCATCGCGGCAACTGTTACAACCTTGTCATTGCCGTGTGACACTGCCACAACTTCTTCTCCGTCGAACCCGCTAGGGGAGATTTACGTTGACGGTGTTCAACGGAGTTTGGTGGTGGCCGTGTGACAGGAGTATTAGTTGAGGAAGACATATTGCGGCGTATAGATTGTGAAAGGCTGCGGGAAAACTGAATTCTCGACAGACTCTACAAACACAGCCAAGAAAACAAAGGCCTGACAAGACAGTACGTTCGGTGTGAGCATAAAAAAATTAGCATGCTATAAAAAACAACACCAAGATCATGGATCTCGTAGGCCCGATATAACAACATGGTATTGACGAATATGAAAATGATACCATGAATGCTCTGTGAGTTATACACATGAGTTTGGTATTTGCGGTATTCAGCGCACAGTTATTATTGTTACACCAGTCGGAGAAAGAAGAAAAGTGTGACTGCAGTAAGCGAAAAAAGTTAACTGAATTAATTTGCCTAAACATAATGATGTCATCGGCATACAAGAGAAAAGCAGAATGAGCAATTGAAAAAAAAAAAAAACTTTGTTAGCACAAATTAAGATAAAAGTGGGCGTGATAGTGGCTCTTGAGCGTTTGTTCTCGTAAATTTGTACAAGGAAGACTTTTGGCCAATTACGGCAAAATAAAATGATCTATTAAGTAGCGGGCTGTGCAGGAGGCTGTGATGTACAGACGAGTCAACATCAAAGTTTGCAAGCTTATCCGGAAACAATTAGCGGTAGACTACGCCAAAGCCTCGCTGTGGTCACAGTAGACTACGTGAGCCTACACTCTCTGAGAAATAAGTAGGGAGATTTGCGTAATGAAACCAGCAAGGCTTGTGGTTTTAGGGCAGCCAGGAAGAAAGCCGCAATCACGAGGAATCAATAAATTATTCAAACTAACATGAAATATGCTTTGTAGAGCCAGCTCAATGATCTTCAATGTCGCACACAATAGCAAAATCAGGCGATTGTAGGAAAAATCAGTTTTAAAACCCAAACTAATACTCTTATTATTATTATTATTATTATTATTATTATTATTATTATTATTATGGTTATTTTTATTACTACAAATATAAGAAGCTTTGTTAACACCAGCGAACCAAGACAATTTTCTGGGTGTGAAACAGTTTTTTTTTTTCAGTGATATTAAGCCGTCATTTCCTCATCTGGCCACATCGACTTTTTTCACAATTGAATGTCAACGCGGGACGGACGCCAGATTCTTGTCCAGTTATCAACTTCAAATGTCAACGAAAGCTTGCAAATTACTAAATCCGCATAATTTGGCTCGGACACACGCACATGGAAAAGTCGAAAAGAAAACCGCATGCCTGCCTTTTACGTTGTCTTGTCCTTGCATAAATTTGTTTGGAATTTTCCAAGAAAATGTTGCAATAACTACTTTGTGCGATCATTTTTAACGATCACAGGGTTTCGCTTAGTGTCTTCTTTTCTTGAAATAGGACCGAAGTGTTTAGTATGTACAAAGGCTTGACTTACAAACTAAATTTAAGCAACTAAGTCACCTTGGATCTGCTGTGACCATGCAAGACTCAAGGTAAATCGACCGTTTTGGAAGCAACATTACTCCTTGGTAACTCTCTTATGAAGTAAAAGCAAAAGTAAGCTATGATAACACGTACACACTCCGTTGGACACCTACAGTGAGTGCCATGAAAGCCGCGCACGGCGCCACTTGTGCTGCGACGGGCGGACAACTTTGAGTCTTAGCAGGCAGACAGCAGCGCCTCATTGCTATGGTATACCTATGATGGCACAAGCACCCGTGGCCGGCCTATCAGTGCTTCAAGCACAATTTAGGCATATTGTAGAGGGACATTGTCCCACGACGACTACGTAAAAGAATTAAAAAACGTTCACCAAAATGACCACGTTTTACATGTCAGTGAGCGCCTCGCTGCCAGTCGTCAGTACTGACGGCTAAATGGACAGATTTAGTTGTGCACCGCAGATGCCATACAGAACCAGCCTCCAATTGCGAATAGCTCGCAGGCTGCGTTCATATGGCTGTTGCGGATGCGCAACTTAATCTGTCTAAAGACAGGTCAGATCCATACCGCTGCTGCGGAGGTGCGACAAAGTCTGTCCAATCCAAGTGTGAGGTGTGCGTAATGAAAGATGCTTGCTTCAAAACTTCACATTATGCTGTCATTGTTTCACGCTTAGAATAATATTGGTACACGCCACTACACGTGTGCTTGCATAATAATTACACAAATTACACAATTGCGCGTGTGGACGAGCAAACTCCAGGACCCGCGCTTACTCACACATCGCGCGTCGCCCCGCTGGATCGGCTTCGGGGGGCTCGGCTCGTTTCATCCGCTTTCGTTCGGCGTTTCGCCCGCCGGCATTCATCACCGAAGGCGATCCGCCGTTTACGTCGCCCATCAGCCTCCTGCGCGCGTAGTTCGGGATCCGCGGCCCGCTTTGCCCGCTTGCGCTCGGCATCACGGGCCCTTCGCCGCGCTGCCCTGTCTTCAACCGGCGCGAAATCTTCAACGACGCGTGCAATGCTCGCATTCAATTGCGTTGCTCTCGTTGTTGGAGGTATCGCAGTCGAGGTTGATGCCTGCGATGGATTTATACATATGACGACTTGCCGATCTCGAGCAAGTCGTCATAGCAGCAAGTGGTCATAGTAAGTCATCCAGCAAACCACGAGCGAGAAGTGAGCGAGTGGTAGCCGTCGGAGTCGGACGTTTATATACGGACTGACGCTCAGGCGCCCCGCACGCGCACACAGGGACTGAGGAGCGAAACATGGTCGGGGAGGGGAGGGGAGCGGTGGAGAGCGACGCGCGAAGGCGCAGTACCGGTGAGAGGGAGCTGTTATGCGAGGGGAGAGGCGCGCGCCAAGAGTGAGTGCAAACCTTACGAGGGAAAGGCACACCAGCTACATGGCACCGTGACGTCATGGCGCGGGAGAGTGGTGCAAGGAGGTGACTGGTGCAGCTGCACAGCGCGCCGTGACGTCACGGCGTGGAGAGCGGTGCGGAAGCCGGCACGGGCGCGCGCAGCCACGGAGCGGAGGGCGGAGCGCGCGCAATCACGTGGTGTGTGACGTCGCTGCGCCGTTGCTACAGACGGTCCTCTCTGCTCCTCGCACCGTTGCTAGAAAAGAGGAGGCGCACCACGGATGGAAAATTCATGGTCGCTTAGAAAGTGCATTCGCACTTAAAAGAACGCCCTATGATTTGCCGCAGCTCTGTTTCGTCTTTCGCTTTACCTTGCTAGGTGGTGACGACAACGGCACGGCCGTTTCAGCCACCATCACGTCTCTCATTTACTGCAACCTCTTGAGTTGTTTATGTTGCTATCTGAAAGAAACACTGACATGCAAATTCATCGCTAAAACATTCGCAAAGCTTTGTTTTGTTACCCTGTAGTTCTGCTCCGTCATTTCTTTCTGAAATGCACCTTTTCAAAAGATTTTTGAGGGGCCAAGTTATATGCTGGGATTGGCAGGTAATACATCCATCTTTCTATCGTTTGGAGTCACTAAGTTGGGTGCGGAGCGCAGTGCTATTCGGTCCGCGCTGCATGAATCTTGTTAGGGAACTGAAAGGATATGTTGCTATAGTACTACCGCCAGATAAATCCTAATCTTTGTCTCCCTTTTGTTGTTTGCATTTTTTCCAAGTCTGGTTTGTGGAATACTTTTTCCCTTTCCAAGTTTTATTTATGTACGTCAATATTCCTCTCATTCTTGACCGATTTCGCTTTTAGGGGAGAAGCTCCTTAAAGTGGCACCCGTTCGTCCCTAGTAGCAGTGCGTAACATGTCTTACGCTTTCACCTACAAGGTGGTGCTGGTGGGAAATTTCTCCTGTGGGTTGTTGAACAATAAAAAATACTCAGCGTGCGCGATCACTAAGAGCCGAATTCTCCTGACTCTCGTTTCCGATTAGCAGCCATTGGCATGTACATTAAGCACTATCTGACAGGAAAAGGTTGCTACGTTATACCCGCTGGGCGTAACCTCCTTAGTTTTAGAAAGGTTTAGCGAGCGTTGGGCCGCAGTGCCATGAATACAGTGCACTAGTATATACCATGAAATCGAGGTGGTTAAAGGTGGGAAGTAGACCCGAAGCGCAAGCCGTAAGCAAGTGTGCGTGTGCCACCTCTCGTTTAGTCCTTGGAATGTCCGCTGGATCGTGGTGCTTTTATATGCGGAATCTATGATGAAAAGATGCGAGATGGTGGTACTCGGAGTGTTGACTAGATGGACGAACGGACACACAGACAGATGCATGAATGGACGCATGAACGGACGCAGGGGCGGATGCATGGACGAACGCAGGGACGGACGCACGATCAGACGCATGCACGAATGGACAGATGGACGCCTCGACGGTCACACAGACGGACGCATGAACGGACGGAAGCAAGAACGAATGGACGGACAGATGCTTCGCCCCACTCTCCATCATTTACTCCGTGGATCTGCTGCCATTTTTTTTAACAAGCATTGTATTTAAATTTCCGTTTCAAAGTATGGTGTGGCCAATCGCCTTTGCGAGTACGAGCCAACAACTTTTAGGCTAAAAAGAAACACACGTGTTTAGCAAAAGTCTTTAACAATTTAGAGTACTTGTTATAACTATGGAAGAACATTAATCCGTCCCGTGAGCCTCACACTTGATGAAGCTGCACCGACAAACTTGTGTTTAGAATAAGTTGGTAACTCTTTAAAGTATGAAGCACTAGACTGTTGGAGAGCACAAAGCTGTTCCGTGGACCTCACAGCTTCGGATATAAAGAACTTTTAATGATTTAAAGTACATAAACTGTATACTCTATGGGAGAGCATAAAGGCGATCCTACAGATTGCACAGTCGTCCGCAACGTAACGCAAAAATTTCTTGACTGTTTGGGTTTAGAAAAAGCGGTTAACGATTTACAGTACTTGGTACTGAATTATGGGAGAGCTGAAAGCCGTCCCTCGGGCTGGACAGTTCAGTTACAAAATGAAGCATAATTGACTACTTAGAGAGGTAGAATTCTCGATGTGTTTTTCTCGATTTGAAGCGACAGAACCGTGTTTCAGGTACAGGGACGTTTCCGATGATGTTGGCGATTTATTACGCGAGACGGAATGAATTCGATGCAAAAGTTATTTAAACGAGGTATACTTGTCAACAACGTTACTCTTCTTTTTCGTGAATTAGGCTAAATATATTCTGAAAAAAATTATTGCTTAATATTTAAAATCTTATAAAAATTCATTTATAAACACAAGAATTACCCTTTTTATGGCCAATCCAAAATGGTGGGGTGTATCAGTCTTATAAGGGTTAACCGATCAGCCAACGTCTTAGCTTGATCCTACCGAGTCTGTTGGAGCCTGGATGGCTAGTTGTGTTCACAGTAATTTGCTAAGTATTTTAGCTAATCCCAAAATAATGGTCTTAATAACTTAGCAATGCATTTTTTGACCTCGCATTGCATTCCCCAAAACTGCTAAAGGTACATGGGTAGATTACAATTAAGGTTAATTGAAAGCTTTCATGAGCTTTGAGCTGACGGCCAACCCTGCATCCAGTTTACAGGGCATATATGTGGACTTAAACGTGTGTTAGTGAGCGTGGTATGCGAGGCAGTATGTTTCAGCTGCCATCTCGTAATATGATCACGTACTAGGTGACGCCTATCAGACACAGAAGAGTGTTCCTTCAATAGCCAAGCAACAGGGGGCACTGACGATGCTGCCACGTTTAAACGCACATATATATCTTACTTGTGGATGGGGTATCATCTCCACCGTAGCTCGGTGGTGAAGTATTGGACGCGTTATTACAGCGAAAGCTGTTTTGAGATCACTTCTCGTGTCGCGCGGCACCGTAGTTGTCCACCGCCACCACCGCCGGTGTCCGCTGTGTGCCAGCTCAGTATTCTACCGCTGAGCAATGCCGTTTTTTATTATCTGTCTTTGGCAATCAACATATTACGCCACCGACACAGTAAAAGCACACAAAGCCCAATGTAGACGTGGTAACTAATAATTCAACCAGCGTTGTGCTGGTACCGTCGTGTTGAAATTCGGGTAAAGTCGCAAGTGGTTTTACCTTGAGAGCCAATCTGTGGGTTCTGGTGCAGCTTGGTGAATAATAGAAACCAATCAACACTTTTGCGAAAATACGTTCCGCAGGCCGTGCATCTTTGTCGAATTGTAGCTTGCCATTCTTGATCTCCACCGAGGGTGGAGGCCCAGCAGCATGACAGCGTCAAAAGGTGCCCCATCTTCAATGACAACACTAAGGAGCGAAATTCCGTACGGGTCTAGAGGTAATTCTTTATGGCTTGCTGCAGCACTTCTCTAAAGTAAACTCCCTCCCAACAATGCAAAAATGCATGATCAATAGTTTCCGGTAATTTTCAAATTAAACAATCTGTTCCCCAAAGCAAAAAATTCCCTTTCTTTTCATAAATGATTTCACTGGCAAAGTGCCCGAATGTAATTTAAGGAAGAAACTTTTGACACCAGGCTGCAGATGCATTTTCTTAACTCTCTTTAAAACGTTGCTTCCTGGGCCTGCAATGTACAATGATTGGTAAAGCGGCACAGAAAACACAATATCACCTGAAGCAAAATAAAGTTCCTTATGTTTGACACTAGACACATATTCTCGAGAAAATCATACACAGATAAATTTTACACTGGAGACTAGTCATTGAAAAAGCCCCGCTTCCTCTCACAAAATTTTCGGCTGACGCGACCAATGCCGGGAGCGTGTCACCCAGTCATAATTTAATGAGTGTGCGTAGGAATGGATCTCTCGCATGCGTAAAGAACAAAAACCGATTAACCAGCTGACGTAAAAAGGGGTGCCCCAAACCAAGCCTCCCGTCCTTTACCCGCCGGAAGAAGTTGGTACGGCGGAACCACTCTCATTCAGACGACCCGATAACGTAGCAAATATTCTACGAAATTTCTGCACATTTCTGCGTGAGCAGTGCAACATCTACAACACATACCATTGCTTGGTGATGAAAAAGACGTTGCAAACGGTGACCCTGGCAAAGATCAATAAGGAAGTGCCTTTCCATTTCGCCACTTTTAGATGCGGAGCATCTTATACTCGCGCCTTGTAGTGCGCCGTCCGCGCCGTCCGCGCCGTCCACACCGCTTCTCGAACATTCGACAGCTGACGCGCGCGCATGCGCCGTCGCGCCGTCGCCCACTCTTCCACCATCTGTGCATCCCTTCCTCCTCTACACACCGCGCGCGCTTCACTCCTCCACCATCTGTGCACCCTTCCTCCTCTACACACCACGTTCGACATCTACAATTCTCCTGATTCTCCAGTGGACGCGCATGTGGCGTCGCGCTTCGAGAACATTCAACAGCTGACAGTGCATGCGCCGTCGTGCTGTATATATACTCAAGGTCGGCGCTCGCTCGCTCAGTTGCCGCTCGTCGGTTGGTTTGTACGGCGCGTCGACGTCCAAGGTCGCGGTGAAATGAATTCCAACGAATCCACAAACACAATGATCGACGTCCCTTCGACCAGCGCCGCCCTTTCGCATACGTGTGTACGTGTTCACTCATTTAACACCCCCTCCTACAACCACGTTAACCAATTTAGCCATCGACCCAAGTAAGTCGCAATTTAACACCCCATTTCACAACCACGTTAACCAATTTAGCCATCGACCCAAGTAAGTCGCACTTTAACACCCCGTTAACCAATTATATGCTCCGCATCCTCCTCAGTGTTCCCCCGAGGGAAGCTGCGGGCAATTTTTTCTGCAGATAGTTCGCCTGCCCTACCCAGTAATCAGCACTGTGCCGATAGCAATCGAGGGGTACTATATTCAAGTCACGTGATACCAAATTTAGTACATGTGGAGCTAGCGAAACGGCTGCGAGCACGCTATGAGCGTGGTATGTGTTGATGTTCTCACATGACACGCGTGTCAGGATTATCGTGTTTGCACCAGTCAAATGTTTCGCCATCCATTGACGTCACGTAACACCAAATTTGGTACATGTGCAGCTAGCAAAACCGCCACCAGCGCCTCATGAAGGGCCCAGTATAATCCAATTATAATGCGCGCTTCATGATCCACTCGCGGCACAGCGAGGCTACATTAGCAAAACGCGAGCACTCTATAGTCTGTCGCCAAACGCGACCAGCGTCTGTCGGCGCGGCCTTACGGCAACTGGGGCGCAAACTGCGACATGCTGGGAGACGCGGGCGCTTCGCGAAGTGATCGGACGCGACGCTCATCGGCTCCGTCAATTTTCGGCTGGAACCGTGCTCTTTTCAATGTGGCTGCTCTAAAACTTTGCATCTGCAAAGTCAGCAAGATTCTAGAGACACCGATCTTACCCAGGTACGCCCAATTTTCGGCCACTTCGAGCAACTTTGCATCACAACGTAGCGAACGAGCTAAGCCTCACGGCGGCGGCTCCACCGCTGCTGGATGCGGATCCGCCGCTCAGTCAACTCCTCAACATGGCGCTGCCTGAACAACGTGGCTACGACCCTACGACTCTGTCGTGATCATATATCCCGACAAATCCATCAGACGACGGCCCATCCACCAATTCGGGGGAGCAAGCTGACATTTTTCAACTCGTCGAGGGTCGGCGTCGCCACCGAAGAAACGCGGAAGGAGCGTCTGCACTGAAAACTCCTCTCAACAATCCAACCACTGGAGACGCTCGCGCTCCATCTCCTAAAGCTCCACAAAAGACTTCACCAGTCTCCAAGTGGACGCCGAAACCAACGGTCAGGATGAATCCTGGCGACTACGTGATCGTGCTCAAGCCACGCATCACAGTAGCCCTCAAGGCAGCGTTTCAACAAGGTGAGCTCGGCGCTGCCATTTCCCAACTCATCGGAAGGCAGCACATGAATGACATCACCTTTCTTCCAATTGGGAGCAAAACATCATCATCTGTGGCACGCAGAATAACGAGATGATTCAGAAACTGCTGTCGGACTTTCAAATCAACACCAGCAAAGGACCGCTGCCGCTTCGCGGTTACCTCAAGCTCACCGGTGATGTGTGTCGCGGGGTGATTTCTGCGCACAACCTCGAAACCAGTGCGTCCCTTAAACATGGTGTGCAGTGGCGTGGCGGTGAACTAGTCCATGCGCGCAAGCTGGGGAACTCCAACGTAGCTGTGTTGACTTTCGCGGGGAGGTACGTCCCGCGTTTCGTCCACTATAACGCAGAACTGACTCCCGTCAGGGAGCACAAGAAGACAGTGCCAGCGTGCTACCGCTGTGGTACACTGGGGCACCGGGCGGATATCTGTCTCAACACGGTCCCCGAAAGATGCAGCCTTTGTGGCCAAAACGTGGGCGCTGGTCCTGAGGGGATGCCCCCCCCCCCCGAATGCAACCCAACGTGCATAGTTTGCGGGGGTCCGCACCTCACCAGCTCCCGCGAATGCACTGAAAAATTCATCAGGCTTCAGCAACCAGGGTCCAGGACATCGGGGACCCCAACTAAACCAAAGCGCCGGTCAACTGGCAAAGCGCCAATTCCTGGCAAAGCAGCAACGGCAACGCTACCACCTGGCGCGGCGGAATCTCCAGCTTTCGGCGCTCCATCTGGCAACGCTGCACGCAACCAACCCAAGGTAGGCAGTTGGGTGGAGGTCGCCTCCTCTCCCTCCTCTCTCTCCTCTCCACCTTCTTCTGCCACAAGCACTTGCGAAACACAAAAACTCAGACATGAGCTCGCCCTTTTGCGATCTCAGAATGAAAAACTAGCCAGCGAACTTGACTCGCTCAGAACCAATCTCACTACTTAGCCCTCGTTGAGTGACGAAAAGGAAAATATAACAGACAGGGAGATTCCTACTACTGTAGAGAGTCGCGTCGCGGCCCTGGAGACCAAGGTGAATGCAATAGAAACACAATTGGCCGACCTCCCCGGAAATATCCACGACACCATCGCGCGTCGTATGGAGACTGTCATCGCACAGGTGACACAAACAGTAACTCACATTATCCAAATGTGGATACAAGACAATCAACGTGTCCTTAAGCGCGTAGGGCCCATTAGGGACGTTAATCGCCCCTCGAAATATAACAAAGTGAGTCTAGATGAGTCTGACTTTTCTGAAGACTCCAACACGTCAGCACAGGGTGCTAGTGAACTGAGTAATCTTAACATCACAACCCCACCCTCCATCTTCGAACATGGCCTCCAACCCTAGGTTTCGAGCCAGAGCAACTCAGCCGTTGTTACTAACACAGTGGAACTGCAGAGGTCTCAAGAACCACAAGAAGCGGGCTCATTTGCGCCTCTATCTTGAGACCTTTGAGTTCCTCGTTGCCGTGGTTGCCCTTCAGGAACCCGGCACGGACGTAAAACTCAGAAATTACTCTACATTTCAACACAACCCGGAGACATGTATACTTGTTCGCAAGCAATATACCGCCCAGGAAGTCACACTTCCCACAACACCGCCTTTCCCATACATGATGGTGTCGGTGCTGCCTATAAGGCGATCTGACCCACCTGTTCATATTTTAAACATTTACTGTCCCCCAAAGCTTAAGAACGTCACGTTCAGCGCAACTTTCACACAAGCTATGCAGGTGGCAGGAAGGGACCTCCTCCTGATCGTCGGCGACTTCAATGCCCCAAGCAGGTTACGGGGTTACCCACGAGAGGACACGCGTGGAAGGAAGCTTGCGGAACTTCTTTCTACACTTGGACTCACCCTCCACGCCGATCCCGCCCGCCCAACACGTGTAGGCAACTCTGTTCAACGAGATACTTGCCCGGACCTCACAATTACACGCAACAGACGCCATGCCGACTGGCTGAACACGCAGGACACTCTCGGTAGTGATCATTGTGTATTAAACACAACCGTGTACATACGTCTCTTGAAACGATCACTTACACAAGCTCATATCCCAGACTGGACAACTTTCCGCACCACTCTACCTATTGTAGACCCTCTCCAGTCGGGATACGACACCTGCTCTAAATCACTGACATCTACACTGAAACAACACGAACGGCTGATACAGCTCAAGGAAACTCAAACGGACGTGGACAACCACCTCCTCCGTCTTTGGCAGACACGCCGCAGCCTCACTAAACGATGGAAAAAACAGAAACATAACAGACGCCTCAAAAAACGCATCCTAGAACTCGCGGAGCAAGCTGCAGAATATGCTGCTCAACTAGCCGACACTAACTGGGTGGACAGGTGCAACACGGCTGCACGCCAGATGTCTGGTCGCAACACGTGGCGCCTGTTTCACGCTCTCATCGATCCAACACAAACACGCACGGAAACTCAACGTCACTTACATAAGGTCATGCACAACTTTACAGGAACGACAACACAGCTGTCAAACACGCTCAGAGACCGATACCTGTGCACCACAAAGGACCCCCAGACGGCCGCATACTCCTACGCAGGCAAAAAAAAAACACCCAGTTGGACACCCCGTTCCAGCTACACGACCTCCAGGCGGCCTTATGGAAGATGAAGCGTGGCACTGCACCAGGGCGCGACCAGGTTACGGTCAAACTGTTGGCCAATCTTCCCGACGCAGCCTACGCCACGCTCCTCAAATACATCAATAGCATTTGGGACGGAGAAACTCCTCTTGCTCTTGAATGGAAATCAGCTCTCGTGACCTTCATCCGGAATGCAGGTAAACCTATTGACGTGGAGAACCTTCGCCCCATCTCCCTCACGTCTTGTGTCGGCAAGCTGATGGAAAAGATGGTGCGCGACAGACTCTCCGAGTTTCTAGAAACACAGCACACTTTTGCGGACACCATGTTTGGATTTCGCCCTCACAAGTCAGCCCAGGATATACTTCTACAGCTCCACCATGACATATTAGATCCTGTTGAATGCCTCCACAATGACAAGGTAGTCCTGGCCTTGAATCTTAAAGGTGCATTCGACAACGTGAAGTATGAGGTAATCCTTGACCACCTCAATCAGACCAACTGTGGTTATAAAACATTCAATTATGTTAGACAGTTTCTTACAGACCGTCAAGCCTACATACGCATGCAAGATGAGGAACATGGGCCTTACGTCATCGGCTCGAGGGGAACTCCTCAAGGCGCGGTCCTATTTCCCGTCATCTACAACAAGGTCGGGGAGAATGATCCTGCAGGAGCTGGGCCAACAACCAATGGCAATCAGACAATTACAATGATATCCCCGTCAACATCAGGGAGAATATCACGGTGTCTTCTATACCAAGAAACATGCATTCAGAACACAACGTCGGAAGAAGAATAGCGAGGGCCAGGACTATACTTTGTCAAGTCTCAAACGAGGAACAAGGGGTCGTATTTGTTGACGCGGCTTTTTACGCCATTGGGAAAGCGTTGTGGCTGTGGTGGTCGATGGGGCTGGCCATGTCGTCAACTCAGCGACGGTCAGGACGAAAGACCCAATCATTGCGGAACAGGTGGCCATCGCCTTAACACTCGAGATGGATAACATTGAAGTCGTCTACAGTGATTCCATGGCAGCACTACGGACGTTCGCCAAGGGGACGGTCTCTGAACAAACGCTGAGAATACTGTAAGGCAAGAACATAACGCATCATCTTCTGAAATGGTTCCCAGCTCACCTTGGGCAAATCAACGATTCGCCTCCCAATCTCAATGAAGCAGCACACGAGGCGGCGCGAGAACTCTCTAACCGCGCTTCCCGGGGATGCGTTCTACCAGTGAAGAAGATAACCGGGAAATTCTTACAACATATAACGAGCTGACTAAACATTTCTACCTGTCTAAAAGGATTTTCCCTCCACCTCACATAAATCTAACCCGGCCCCAAGCACTTATAATAAGGCTTTTGCAAACGCGGATGTACCCTACATTGAAAATGTTACACATTATGTACCCTGACCTTTACCCAAGTAATCTTTGTCCACATTGTGGGGAAATAGCTTCATTAGAACACATGCTCTGGCAGTGCACCAAATTCGCTCATATATTGAACATCACCTCTGCCAGATGGGAGGCGGCAATCCGCAGCTCGTCCTTGGCAGATCAGCTCTGGGCTGTCCACCAAGCCCGCGAGGTGGCTGAGGAGCTTGGCATCTCAGTCCCCACGTGGGAGCTGCCTGCAACACAGTGATCTGTGTTCTGGAGGACCAAATAAAAGTTTATCCAATCCAATTCAATCTCTCCCGTCCTATTTAATATAGCCATGCTTCATCTTCCTCCCAAATCGGCTTCTCTACCAGGGATACATCACGCTCTTTACGCGGATGATATCACGATCTGGGCCACGCAAGGTAACCTGGGTCACATGGAGTCATGCCTGCAAGGAGCAGCGACTATAGTCGACGACTAGGCAACCTACTGTGGACTCCAGTGTGCCCCGGCTAAGTCAGAATTTGTGCACGTACGTCCCTTCCCTCAGGACACAACTCAGCTCCATATCAGTCTTCCCTCGGGACCGATCCGTGAGGCCAAGGAGATCCGCGTCCTTGGCCTCTTCATACACCACCAACGCAAGGCCGACACCACAATAGCCAAACTTCGCATGGTATGGTCCGCAGGGTCTCCAACAAGCGGGGCGGATTACGAAGCAGGGATGTAATGCGGCTTGCCCATGCTTTCGTAACGAGTAGAATACTCTACTCGACTCCCTACTTGCACCTACGCAAACACGAGGATGATCAACTCGAGCTCATCCACCGTAAAGTTATCAAGCGGGCTCTCGACCTCCCTATCACCACGTCCAACCAGAGACTTCTGGCCCTAGGCGTGGTGAATACCTACCGGGAACTTCGAGAAGCCCACCTCGTTAACCAATACACGCGCCTTGCACAGAACCATTCCGGTCGCCGCCTCTTGGACCGAATTGACATCAAACACGATTACTATATTGAGGAAAGGGTGAGAGTACCAGAACCTTGGAGACGCGCCCTCCGGGTCTGACCCCTTCCCCGCAACATATCCAAAGAAAACCACAGTGGTTGCCACCAGGCATGCGCGGAAGCGTTGCAGCGACAGTTTGGTCAAGAGGAACACGTGTGCTACGTGGACGTTGCCGGCCCGCACCACGGGGGGTGGCATACTGCCGCAGTCATACACAACGCAAACACCGTAAACGGGCTCACTTTCAAAGCCTACGGCGCAACACACGCGGAGGAGATTGCCATCGCTCTGGCCCTCACCTATCCCTCTTCTAAACATATCATCTTCGACTCACGAGGGGCCTGTCGGAACTATCAGCTAGGGTGGGCTTCACCGCTTGCTCAGCGCATACTGGAACCTAGCTGTCGATACGTTAATCCAACTCCGCGAAATCTGGTTTGGGCACCGGTCACCAAAGACTCAGGGGTAACGAACAGGCCGATCAGGCCGCCCGCGCACTCTCTTCCCGGGCTATCTCCCTGTCTTTGGAAGCCTACTCGCAATCAGGCAATTCGGCCCTTTCATTCAAACATATTACCAATTACTTCAAGGAGGAGCACCGGAGCTATCCAGACCCTTGTAAGGGACTGCATCGCGCTGACGAGCGCCTCCTTTTAAAACTGTTACCAATACTGTACTGTGCCCGGCGGTGCTAAAACATTTCGATTCATCTTTTGATGGCACGTGGCAGTTCTGTAATGAGGTGGCTGACACCTTTCACATCGTCTGGGCGTGCCAGTCTATCCATCTATCCCCCCCAACCCCAATCCCACGAGAGAGGACTGGGAAGCGGCCCTGCTCGGCTGTCAAGAGCTGAAGGCCCAAGAGGCTCTGGTTCAACGGGCGCGGGCGGCGTTGCTTGCCAGTGGAGCCCCGGAATAGGGGTTCTACCTAGTGCTGTGAGGGTAGGAGGCCAATGAGGCCACAACCCATTCACCTCTCCGTAACCATTTAATGGTTATTAAATGTTTTTACTACCACCACCAACATGCTGCATTTCGCGCCGATGCGTCACCCAGATAACACTGCGTCTCCATTTTTTCGTGAAGGGGGGACGCCGGACGCGCGGAAACGCGCATGCGAGTATACCGTAGGACCGGCGTCTGGCGTGGCAACGCCGGCGTGATACGATGAAATGAACACCGGCGAGCACCCGTACCTCGTCACGTCGAAATGTATTGGCGCCTCGACTGTGGCATGTAGTCATTTTTTCACATCACACGCATCTAATGACTATCACGTTTGCTGCAATCACATAACTTTGTCATTCATTGGCGTGACCAAGTACCAAGTTTCGCATATGTCAAGCTAGCGAAACGGCCGCGAGCGCATCATGAGTGTGGAATTGAGTCATGTTGTTACATGACACGCATGTCGTGATTATTATGTTTGGTTGGGTCATTTACCTATGCCGTTCATTCGAGTCACGTAATACGGTTTTGTGAATGTGAAGCTAGCGAAGCGGCCGTCAGTGCATGAGCGTAGCATGTAGTCATGTTGTTACATGAAACGCATCTCATGTTTATCAAGTTTGCACCAGTATCATACCTTCTTCATCCATTCATGTCCCGTAATACCAAATTTGGTGCAAGTGAAGCTAGCGAAACGGCCGCCAGCGCATCATGAGTGTTGCATGTAGTCATGTTGTTACATGACACGCATCTCGTGACTATCATGTTTGCACCAGCCACATACCTTCGTCATCCATTCAAGTACCGTAACACCACATTTGGTATATGTGACGCTAGTCAAACGGCCGCGAACACATCATGAGCGTGGCATGTAGTCATGTTGGTACATGACACGCATGTCATGATTTTAATGTTATAGTCTGTATCTGCTGTTGGCCATGCAGTCATGTCATACCATACTAGTTTTGCAACCTGCCATGTGAATGAAACCATCGCAAGAGCTGGAGGGCCATAAAATGTATATCATGACATTGATGGCATACGTATCATGATTTTCATGTTGTGACTAGTCACATATGCTATTTATACAGTCACGGTATGCCACACCAAGTTCGGTATTGATACCGTTATCGAAACGGCCAGGAGAGCTAAAAGTCGTAGGCGGCTAGATAGATAGATAGATAGATAGATAGATAGATAGATAGGGTAAATGTTGCCGAAGTTCGCTAAGAAATGCTTTGCATTTAACACACGTAGTGGCTATGTGTGTGTATCGTGGAACATCAAGAAGCGAATAGCCTAGATATACCAGCAGCAAACTTGCCCAATCAAAATCTTATCATAAAATATTGCCGCATGAATTCGCGTGGTTTTCGTGTGGAAGAGGACGAAGAGGTTGGGATTGAGCCGCTTTTTAATGCCGCATGAATTCGCGTGGTTTTCGGGTGGAAGAGGACGAAGAGGTTGGGTTGGAGCCGTTTTTTTTTTGTCCTAGCTTGACGAGCAGTTCTGCGGAAGGTTTCCTTGAGTGAGACAAGATTGGTGACAAGATTGGTGGAGGTGCTGGGTACGACAACTGACGACGCACCCCATGCACAAGAGCCCGCCCAGGAGCCGGAACACAAGCCCTGTGCCCGTGGACACGCCAGTTCACAGAACAAGCCGCCGCCAACGAGGCCTACCACCAGAGACACCGGCACAGCTTATCCATAGAGCGACTATGACTTCGCCTCAAGGCGTCATGGAAACTCCTACGTCGTCGGCACCAATTTATTGCACTGTCCAGAACCCGCTGATGCCTAGTCCCTTTCACGGAGAGCTGTTTGAGGATGTGGACGACTGGCTGAGCGAGTTCGAACACGTCGCAGCGATCAACTACTGGGACGAAGCCGCCAAACTCCGCAACGTCTACGCGTGTTTGAAAGACGGCGCCCGAACGTGGTTCATGAACAGAAGTGATGTCTTGACATCCTGGCGCGAGTTCCAGCATCGCCTCTTGGAGACCTACCGGAGCCCCGACCGCCGCGATCGTGCTGAACGTGCATTACATTCACGCATCCAGATGCCTAATGAGACCGTCACCATGTACGTGGAGGACATGACGCAGCTTTTCAGGCGAGCGGATCCGGCAATGCCAGAAGAAAAAAAGCTACGCTATCTGATGCGAGGCGTGAAGGAGCAGCTTTTTGCTGGTCTAGTGCGGAGTCCTCCGAAGAGTGTAGCAGAATTCCTGACCGAAGCCACTACGATGGAGAGGGTACTTCATCAGCGGTCAGCCCTACTCGACCGGCAAGTGAATTCTGCATCACCTACTGAATTTTCCGCCAGTTTCGGGAGCAACAGCATTGAGTGGATTCGCGAAATCGTCCGCTCCGTCGTCCGCGAGGAAATCGCGAAACTACACGGGGCGAGACAGCCGGAGGTAAGCAGCATCACCAATATTATTCGGGACGAGGTCCAGCAGGTGCTTCACAGCCGTCACCCTCAACCAACGGTTACAAATCTAGAACCACCTCCTGCGTCCACTGATGTTGGGAACCGCACATATGCCGAAGCTCTGCGCACTTCCATGCCGGTCTCAAGCCCTGCAGTCCCAATCCAGACGATGCCGCCAGTTTCAATTCAATCTGCGCATGCTGGTTTGGACATCGACGGTCGCCGTGCCCCTCCGCGGAAGTCCGATATTTGGCGTACGTCGGATAGAAGACCCCTCTGCTTCCATTGCGGTGAAGCCGGTCACATCTACCGGGAATGTCCATACCGACAACTTGGACTGCGCGGTTTCTCTATTCATTCGCCTCGTCCCCTAGTTGGTCAGAGGCCAAGAGAAATTGAGGACTACCTCGCGCAGCAACGTCTGCCTTTCTCACGGCGTCAATCGCGGTCTCCATCTCCACGACGACCCGCAGCTATTGGACCACGTCTCAGTACGATGGCACGGGGACGTTCCCCAAGCCCTCGTCGGGAAAACTGAAGGCAGCGACCTTCGGGGGCGAGGTCGCTGGGACTAAAAGTGCGGAAGACCTCCTATCGACGCTTCCACAAAACGCTGCAGACATTGAATTGACGTCTGAGTGCAGTGCGAGAGAAATGCCGGATTGTGCGTCCGAACCCAGTGGCCGAGTCTCACTCGACATTCCCGTGCTGATAGACGGTCTTCAGGTCAGCGCATTGGTGGACACAGGTGCAGATTATTCTATTATGAGCGGAAAATTGGCAACCAGTCTTAAGAAAGTGATGACACCTTGGAATGGGACGCGTATTCGCACTGCTGGAGGCCACGTTATTACTCCATTGGGTCGCTGTACCGCAAGAGTGGAAATACGCGAGTCAACGTTTGTGGTAACCTGCCTCGTACTACGCGACTGTTCTCGTCAGCTCATCCTTGGAATGGACTTCCTTCGAGAGAATGGCGCGATCATAAATCTCCGCGAGCGAATGGTGACTTTCTCGACGCAACTTGCAACCGATCGAGGCGCTGATAGCTGTCGTAGACCTGCGCTGCGTGTTGCCGACGAAAGCGTGACGTTGCCTCCCCGAGCGACTGCTTTCGTAGAAGTCACCTGTGAAGACCTCCAAGACGGTGACGTGGTCGCCGAGAGCAACGTATCCCTTTTACTGCTTCAAGGTGTGTGTGCAGTGCGAAGCATTCTGCGTGTGCGTGACGGACGGTCGCAGATACTCGTCACAAATTTTAACTTCGAGCACCGACATCTTTTCCGCGGCACCACCGTGGCCTTCGGAGACCGTGTAGCGGATGTCACCGAGTGCTTCGCATCCGAGGAAATGGTTGATGGAGATAAGTTTCTGGACCACAATCGACGTCAGTTCGAAGCTTTCGGACGAGAAGAAGGCCGCACTGCATACCCTGCTGAAGGAATTTAAATCTTGCTTCGCCTCTTCATCTAGAGTCGGTCAAAACACCCCTCATAAAGCACCGAATTATTACCGACGATGATGTTCGCCCAATCCGCCAGCAACCTTACCGTGTTTCGGCTAAAGAACGCGAGGACTATACAGACGCAGGTAAAGGAGATGCTTGACGACGGGGTGATACAACCGTCGAGCAGCCCGTGGTCCTCGCCAGTCGTTCTAGTAAAGAAGAAAGACGGAACGCTGCGATTCTGTGTTGACTACAGGAAACTCAATAGCGTCACCAAAAAAGACGTCTACCCGCTTCCACGGGTTGATGATTCTCTCGACAGGCTACGACACGCGAAGTATTTTTCATCGATAGATTTGAAGAGCGGCTATTGGCAGATAGAGGTCGATGAGCGAGACAGAGAGAAGACAGCGTTTGTAACTCCCGATGGGCTTTATGAATTCAGAGTTCTTCCTTTCGGCCTCTGTTCGGCTCCCGCAACATTCCAGCGAATGATGGATACCGTTCTCGCTGGCTTGAAGTGGCAAAGCTGCCTTGTATACCTTGATGATGTGGTCATCTTTGCCGAGAGTTTCGAAGAACATCTGAAGCGTCTAAGAATGGTTCTGGAAGCTATTCGTTCGGCCGAACTCACGCTAAAACCCCAGAAGTGCCATTTCGGCTACGATGAGCTGAAATTTCTGGGACATGTTGTGAGTGCGGATGGAGTGCGGCCTGACCCAGAAAAAACTGCAGCAGTCGCCACCTTTCCTGTGCCGTCAGACAAAAAAGCGGTGCGGCGTTTTCTCGGCTTGTGTGCTTATTATCGCCGATTCATTACCAACTTCTCGACGATAGCCGAACCGCTCACGCGACTCACCCGAGATGATGTACCGTTTGCCTGGACTACAGAGCAAGAAGCAGCTTTCGCAGAGTTACGGCAGCGAATGCAAGAGGCACCTGTTCTTGCGCATTTTGATGAGGACGCTGATACCGAAGTTCACACGGATGCAAGCAACGTCGGACTTGGCGCTGTCCTTGTACAACGGCACAACGGCGTAGAACATGTCATAGCTTACGCCAGTCGTACTCTCTCTCGAGCCGAGGCCAACTACTCCACTTCAGAGAAGGAATGCCTCGCGGTCGTGTGGGCAACGGCAAAGTTTCGACCTTACCTCTACGGCCGCTCCTTCAAGGTGGTGACCGATCACCATTCGCTGTGTTGGCTGGCCAATCTCCGTGATCCGTCTGGTCGTCTCGCTCGGTGGAGTTTGCGCTTGCAAGAGTTTGACATCATGATTGTGTATAGGTCTGGGCGCAAGCACGAAGATGCCGACGCACTTTCTCGAGCACCCGTGGGACATCCTGATATGGACTCGGAATATGCTGATGGTTTTCTCGGAGCCCTCAGTGATTCTGACTTTATGTCTAGACAGAGAGCCGATCAGGAATTGCGCCCTATTATTGATTCCTTAGAAGGCCGAAATTCTCACACTCCTCGGCGCATCGCTCGCGAATTGTCATCCTTTTGTCTAAGGAGGGGCATTCTTTACAAGAAAAATGCTCGAGGTAGCAACAAAGCCTTCCTCCTCGTTGTACCAGCCGACATGCGGGATGACATCCTCCTCGCGTGCCACGACGAGCCCACGTCGGGACACTTGGGCTACTCGCGGACTCTCGCCAGAGTGCGCCAGCAGTACTATTGGCCACGACTTTCGACCAGTGTACACCGCTACGTGCAAGGCTGCCGCGAGTGCCAGCGTCGCAAGACGCCACCCGTGAAACCTGCGGGCCTTCTCCACCCTATTACACCACCACGGACACCTTTCGACCTCGTGGGAATGGACCTTCTAGGACCCTTCCCTTTGTCGGCCACTGGTAACAAATGGATTATAGTGGCAACCGATTACTTGACCCGGTATGCTGAGACAAAGGCGTTACCCCGCGGCACGGCGTCTGAAGTGGCGAAGTTCTTCGTGCAGCACATCGTCCTCCGGCACGGCGCGCCGTCATGTGTGATTACGGATAGAGGAACATCATTTACGGCACAAATGCTAGAGGACATTTTCAGACTGAGCTGCACGAGTCACCGAAAAACAACGGCTTACCACCCACAAAGTAATGGACTGACGGAAAGGCTCAACAAGACCATAGCGGACATGCTGTCAATGTACGTGGACGTGCAGCACAAAACCTGGGACGATATCCTCCCATACGTCACGTTCGCATACAATACGGCAATGCAGGAAACAACCCGATTTTCACCTTTCCACCTTGTTTATGGACGCAACGTACAAACGATGCTTGACGCTATGCTGCCGTACGATAATAGCGATGCTCTTTCTCCAGAAGCCGAGCAATACACGCAGTACGCCGAAGAGGCTCGTCAACTGGCTCGCGTGAACATCGGTCACCAACAAGACGCAGATGCACGACGTTACAACCTTCGCCGTCGAAACGTCGCATACCACCCGGGTGAACGAGTGTGGGTGTGGACTCCTGTCCGACGACCAGGCTTGTCTGAAAAGCTTCTGAGCCGTTATTTCGGACCATACAAGGTTATCCGACGTGTGAGTGATCTTACATACGAAGTACTTCCGGACGGCACAGTGTCGTCACGTCGACAACATCGGCCCGAAACTGTGCATGTCGTACGACTCAAGCCGTACTACACACAATAGTCTCTGTGCTTGCGAGTTACTTCGCAAACGTGACAGTGATCTCATGTGGTGTTTTTTTTTTTTCTTCTTGACTCTTCCACTGGTGCTGTTGTGTTCGCGCATGGTCCAAGTGCTTGTGCGCCCTCTTTGTTTTCCCTGGCACTCACTTTGTGATTCTCTGCGTCAACGCGTGTTCTAATTATGGGTTTTTTTTTTCTTCTTCTTTTATTTAGAAGCATCGAGTCGATGCTTTTTATAAGGGGGGACTAATGCCGCATGAATTCGCGTGGTTTTCGTGTGGAAGAGGACGAAGAGGTTGGGATTGAGCCGCTTTTTAATGCCGCATGAATTCGCGTGGTTTTCGGGTGGAAGAGGACGAAGAGGTTGGGTTGGAGCCGTTTTTTTTTTGTCCTAGCTTGACGAGCAGTTCTGCGGAAGGTTTCCTTGAGTGAGACAAGATTGGTGACAATATCATGAGATTTTTCCCTATAAGCCTAAATTCCAATCACACAGGGTCCTAAATAGCCACTAGCAAGATTACCTTACACATGTGGAAACAAATAATGTAATAGCCACTGATGATTCAGTAATAGACGAAAAGGCAGGAGTAGGTATTTACTCTGCTTCACTTAACTGGTCGTTTTAAGTAAGACTACCAGACTTCACACCTATTTTTCAAGCTGAACTTTGGGCAATTGTTGCAGTACGAAAACTTCTTCGGACACCCACAATGCTATAATAATTGCGTACTCCCGGTCCGTATGTACGTCAGTGACAGCTTCATCTAAATCAGATGCCTTCAGGACGTTCCTTACGCTGATTCCACCGCTTCTGATGTTCTCAAAATTATTATGGGTACCTGGACATTGCGGTCAACAATTCAATGAAATGTTGGACTTGTTGGTTTGAATGGCATTAGGTGAACCAATATTTTCTGTGATTCCGGTGATGGCCGGTATAACGGAGATAAGATATCAAAAATTTTCACTCAGGACTGATGTCACAGAATTGGTAACATCATACACTGAAGTTAGACATTGACACCGACTGGTGTCTTACTATAAAGCTGGAAGTCATGCTAACAATAATACGATGTCGTGTCCCCCTTTTAAATCTATATTCACACAGAGCTGGTCTGGGAATATCTCCCCTATGCAGCTTTTGTACAGATCTGGAATTAATAGAGCATTTTTTTGTTATGTTGCAGTTAGAGACTATTAAGAAAAGGTCTTCTTGTCATCCCGTTAGCTAACATTGGGCTGCCTTTCGCCATTGAGAATATACTCTCCTTTGGTGCCTCGGCTCTGGGCTACAGCCACAGGAATGCCTTTGATGCCATTTGCAGTTATCTACATGAAACTACACTATTGCGCCTCTAAATTTTTATTTGCACATTAGTTATTATAACAATATGAAGCAAATTCCAAACATCAACTTTAAACGTGTTCAAAATTACTCAAAATTTCAATTCAACTTATATTATATATATAATTTTGTCTGGTCGAAATGGCAAAAAAGGATTATTGCACTCTTTCTGTATTTACGTGTGCTTTACCCTGCTTCTGTCAGGATTAAGTATCATTTGAAAGGCCTTAAATTTCATATCCTCAATTCTTGGCGAATCCCCCAGTAGCACTGGCCAGCTGCGTAGGGAAGATAATGGAACGTATGATACTAGGCCGCCTGGAGTGGTATCTTGAATACTACAAGATTTATCGGAATTCTATGGCTGGTTTGCGACGCGACCACTCTTCTATTGACAATGTCGTTGATCTAGTTTCGTATGTTCAGCACGAAAGATCACGTAAGCGACTATCTGCAGCTTTGTTTCTAGATGTGAAAGGCGCTTACTTATGATAATGAACTACATGAAGCCATTTTGGGTACTCTTGCGGTGGTTGGCCTTGGTTGTCGAGTCTTTCGGTGGATTTCGAGTTACCTGGCTGCAAGATCATTCTTTGTGTTAACAGAAGATGGCCCAACTACGAGACGCTATACATCAAGGGGTGTTCCTCAAGGTGAAGTTTTCAGCCCAACGCTATTCAATCTTGAACTACTTGGCCTTGCTGAATACTTGCCAAGCACCATTAAAATCTCAATAAACGCAGACGACATCTGTGTCTGGACTTCGGCAGTAACACGTCCTCAGATACGTTCCAGGCTTCAAAAAGCAGCAACTAGGATTGCCAACTACTTGTTAAAACAAGGTCTCAGCATATCACAAGACAAATGCGCGCTGGTGGCCTTCACTTGCAAAGCAATGACCCCTTATGTCATCTCAATCTGCGGGCGACCGATTTCTCACGCCAAAACCCACCGGTTAGTGGGCATTATTATTGATAGGGACCTCTGTTGGAGTCTGCATGTGACCTATATGAAGAAGCGCCTGACCGCTATTTCCTAACAGTTCAAGTGCCTGGCAGGAAAGACGTGGGGAATGTCAGTAGACGCAATGATGGAGCTCTACAGAGCCCTGTGTCTCGGTTTCCTCAGATATAGCTTGCCCGTGCTTAGCAATACCTGCAAGACCGATGTTCGTGTTTTACATGCAGTACAAGCCCAAGCGCTGAGAGTGTGCCTCGGTCTGCCCAGATGTACGTCAATGGAAGCCACAATTGCAATTGGTGGTGACTATCCGATACAATCTCACATTGTTGTAGAAGTCCTGAGAACACACATCAGACACTTCGCACGTGCTCCCTGTCATCACCTTGCACTGTTGCCTTCAGAGAGGTGCCGAGCTTCGTTCGCCAAAATGATTCTGAAATACAACGATAAACTTCCCTCGGGCTTCACCCCTGCATCTAAACCATCCATACCACCTTGGTGTCTTATTCGACCCACAGTGCATCTTAGTGCACATGAAATCCGGAGGAAATCTGAGCTTTTGTCGCCCGTGCTGAAACAACTGTCTCTTCTTCTTTTGCACGAAAAATATTCAGACAGCATACAAGTATACACCGATGGTTCCACGAACCGCCAGTGTTCGTCAGGGGCAGTAGTTGTCCCGGAAAGAGGTGTTACCATCAGCTTTAAGACAGACCACTCCAAGGCATCTACAGCAGCGGAAGTAGCTGCTTTGCGCGCTGCACTCTGTCTGGTCAATCGGGAACCACCGAAAGACTGGTCGATTTTCAGCGACTTAAGGGCTGCCCTACAATCTGTGCTCTCAGCAGTGCGTCGCGGGCCATACGAACAGCTGTTTTTCGAGATTCGATGCCTTCTCCACACTTCACACGAGAAAGGGCATTATGTGACGCTTCAATGGCTGCCAAGTCACTACGGCATCATAGGGAACGAACATGCCGATACTGCCGCACGGGCAGCTCTTGAAGGAACACGAGAAGAAGCCATACCACTTTCGCGGACCGATGCTGCCAGTAATTTTCGACGACTTGCGCGTGAAAGCACGTTTTTACTATGGTGCCCACCAAGCATCGATACGAATCGTCAACACCACCTGTCCTCTTTGATGGCTCTCCGCATGCCCACTGGACTCGACCGAAGAGAAGCCACCCTTCTTCATCGCTTATGGCTAGACGTGGCATTTGCAAAATCTTATTTCTTTGTCATAGGAATGGCCGACAACGCTCTTTGCGATGCCTGTCATTGCGAAGAGACGCTACACCACACCCTGTGTGATTGTCCGTTGTATGAAATCCAGAGACAGTCACTGGCGTCCGGTTTTGCGCACATCGACAACAGCCAAATATCTGTGGACACTATTCTGTCAAGTGCCCGAGAAAAGACAATGCAACAGAAGGCGACGAAAGCTCTGTTGAAATTCCTACGTGACACGGACTTGAACAAGCGACTATAATAGCAATGTCACACACCGCGAAAGACAAGACTGGACTATGACTGAGTGTGCGCGCGTGTGCTGCCGAATGTGCTGTTATTCTCTCTTTCCTCTCTGCTCACTATCTTTCATCTCCCCCATCCCTCTCCCATGCGCAGGGTATCAAACCGGCTGCCTATAGGCTGGTCAACCTCCCTGCCGTTCTTTTCGCCCTACTTGCCTTCCCCCCTTCCCCTGAGTGAGCAAGAGCCATAGTGGAGGCATCATTATCATCATCATGGTGCGGGAATCTCTGCGCGTGTGTCTGGGGCTACCTAGGTTTGCAGCAATTAATGTTATTTATCAGGAAGCTCATCTGCCTGCATTGCTTTGTCGATTCCGCTTGTTAACAGTACAGAGATTCCTAAAATGTTGCATCTTGTGCGTGAGAAGAGCTGCATATGTTTTCACCAGTGACCCAGATTCGTTCTTTCTCACTCATTGGCCTCATTTTCATACACGGCAGATAATCTGTGTACAAAAGAATCTGGCAAGTATAAATGTCAACATCAGTGAGGTAAGTGCATCTAATACTTCAAATCAGATACTTAGTATAGATTATGATGACATCTTTCCCACACAATCTAAATTTCAATCCGGCAAATTTTAACAGAACAGGTTAGCAGATTTCCTGCAGCATACAGAGACACGTAACATAATAGCTATGCTTCTATCAATGAGGAAAGGGCAGGCGTAGGAATAGTCTCCCAATCACTTGGCTGGTGATTTGCCGTGAGGCTACCCCTTTTCACTCCGGTTTTTAAAGCGGAGCTTATGGCAGTCTTTATGGCAATTCGAAAACTTCCGATGAACGAGAAGAGGGCAGGAATAATTACTGATTCGCTCTTGGTATGCACAGCTCTTAATTCTCACCCCTCTCATGCCATCTCAACGTTACGATCTTTGGTCTCGTCTCAGCTGAATTATCTGAAATTAGTATGGGTGCCAGGTCTGTGTGGGTTAACATTAAATGAAATGGCCGACACCCTAGCAAGGTCATCGCTAGATCTCCCAATAGTTCAGGTTCTCCTGGTGGTAGAATACTTCACCGCAATGAGGTTTAGAAGATCAGCTATTCACACAGATGGAATGGAAGCAATAACCACGTGGACGGCATATAATCACTTAAAATATATATGGAAATCGCAGCGGAGGATTCTTGACAATCAAAAGTAACGATCACCAGACTTCGATGTCGTGCCCCCCATTAAACCTTTACTAGTACAGGGCTGGTCTAACAACATCACCCCTCTGCCAATTCAGCGGAAGACTGGAAAATATTGCTCGCTACATTTCGTCATGTTCAAGATACTTTCTTAGTAGAACTCAAATTCTAATTACTTCTTTTGCAAAAATAGGCTTGTCCTTATCGGAGGAAAATGGTTTAAGCTTCAGTACTTCAGGCTTGGGATACTTCCTCAAGTATGCCTTGATGCCATGTTTAATTTAATTATAACTACACAACGTGTACCATTTTAATCTGGTATTTAAAATTATTCCTAAATTTATTAGGCTAAAACCATAGTTTTTAAAACTATTCCCATTGGATAATTAAGGCAGTCTGGAATACAAGCTCAAAAGCTAATTATTTGTAGGTAAATTGAAAGTATTATTGCCATTTTATTTCTTTGATTTTTGTTTTAATTTTATAGCTTACCTAAAATAACATTTAATAGAGTCAACAATGTATTCTTAGCCTTTGCACCAAAGTGTATATGTGCAATATATATAGGGAAACAAACAAACAAAAAAGACTCGTTCACACGCGCAGCTCGTGCCATACCACCGGAAAACTAGCTATCTGATCAGACGCTTGTCGGAAGCTTCATGTCGCTGCTACTCCTCACTGGTCGTCTACGCAGCTGCCTTCTACCAGCCGTCTCCCGGCACACCATCCACCAACCGCTGCCGCAGCCACCTTGGGCCAACCCTCTCCGCACCAACAGGTAAGCGCCGCCCTCCTATCGTGCATTCAGCCACCCTAGTATTCGCCAGCGTGCGTACTTTCGTGCTGCATGCTGCCAAACGCATTGACTGTTTGAGGTCTTGAGACTCACTTGGCATTCGTTACAGGGTCACTTGGCGGATTATGAGCTATATTCGGCGGACCGATCGGCATGACTATGCCAGCTGACAATTTTCGAAGGCGATATTCGTATTCGAGAATTTGCATTTTTTCCCGTGGTACGCCACACTACTGCACGAGTGCACATTCACGGCACTCACGAGCTAGATTTCTCTTGGCGCGCGCTTGGGTAAGACACGCGTTGCCATTTAGAATCTTGGCAATATTTAATATTTCCTGCCAAAGTAGATGAGCCTAACGTATGTTGGTGGGAATTGCCACGACACACCGTTCGAAATGAGTAGTTGAGGCAAGCTTCGTTGCTTGAGAGGTGGAAGGAATATCTGCTAATCTTTGATCGTTCGTGCACCCCAATTGTTGTTCCCGGGTCATTTAGGGTGTGGCTCACTCTGCCATTTCCCAGCCGCCGTGAGCCACGTCTTCTTGAAATAAATTAATTAGTCTGTTGTTATTCAATTTCAATCACTGCTTTGTCACGGATTGTTAAAATCTGAGGTTGTTCTGTTTGCTCATTCATAATACCACAATGAAAACTCGATCTCGATTTGCGTGCAATATTTGGAAATTCCTTAAAAGGGGGTAAGCCATTGACGGTGATAGCCTACGTATTTCTGGGTGAACTTTCCTCTGAGTAGGTACCTCGCTGCACTAGCTATTTATATTAAGAAATATATATAGTACGTTTAAAATGCAAAATGTATGTTAGGTACTCACTTTAATTTCTTTGTTGGACTTTATGTTAGTAATCAATCTCATAAAACTGCGTCATACCGCAATTTCAGAACTGTAGCGCACCTCGACCAGTCCGAGTGGCTAAGAAAAGACTGGATGTATTGAAGTTTCACCAATGCTTTTTGTATCTATATTATTGAAAGTGTATCTGTGGCTACTTGGCGAGCATATCATCGCTCAGATCGTTACTTTATTGTAATTGCAATGTAAACAAGTCATGCTTTTTTATAGTCTTTTTACTACCTCTTGATGAGAATTTTAGTTCAGAATAATTTCGCTATAAGTTTCACACTCCGCATGACCTTCATTCTGAACAAAGATATTCATAGCTTCCAATCGCGGGTGCTTGTAATGCTTTGTCTTGCAGATTCACATCTGGTCGGAGCCCCGCAGTCTGTTGTGTTCGCTGCGTGCACGTTTTAGATTATTGACTGTGCAGTGAGTTTCACTAAATGTCTATAAAGTAAAATAAAGTACATGTGACCACAAATGTACCTCAATAGTAGAGTATCAAAAGGGTTATTCGGTGGTTGCAGGTTCGGTTCTTGTCAGTGGGCAGTTGTCCTTTCGTCCACGTTTCATTGTTGACATATACATTAAAGGTACGTCTAATAACCCTTGAAAAAGTTTTAGAGACAGTTCAACGAATAGAAACTGGTCAAGACAATATTATGAAGGACTTACAGGCCCTTAAGCATTGGTAGGCTTCTTTTGATGTGGAAATCAATCAGTTTTCGGCTAGAATTCGTGCCACAGAAATCGACGCTGCGGCTCAAAAAGCTAATCCGGTTTCTGCATCACTCGAATGAGGTGGTTCCACGTACAACTTATCCGACAAGCTGAAATCGATCGAGAATCGTTGTGACGATGGGGAAAACAGGCTTCGTTGCTCTAATCTGCTATTTTTGGAATTCCTGATAGCACTTCAGAAACATGGTCTTCGTCTGAAGGCTATATCATTGATTTGTGCTCGAAGTATCTTGAGATCACGTTGGAATCATCCGAAATAGAACGTGCTCATCGGCTTGGCTGATATCAAGACGGCAAATTCAGGCCTATCATTGCCAAGTTTGTGTTTTATAAGGATAAACAGCGTGTGATAGAAAAAGGTTTTAAGTTAAAAGGCAGCATATTTGCCATACGGAAAAACTTTTCAGTTCAAACACGTGTCGCAAGAAGAAAGCTGCTGGAATTCGCTAAATGAAAAAAATGCCACTTGTAAGCTTACCGTCGACAAAATGCGAATCGACAATTTAGTGTACGTGTACGATGCTGCATCGGATACAGTAAGAGCAATAACGCGATAGCTATCGCGAAGCTCAAATTCACGATCACCCAATCAACCAATCGTGCAATGTGCCGTAGCAGAAACGAAGCTACATGTATCACTTACAAACATTAGACGCTTGATTTCAAAGCGCATCGAATAATGCTCCTATCTAGATAACAGTGACTGCGACATTTTACTGCTAACGGAAACCTGGCTTCATAGTGGCATTACTAACTCCAAAGTTCTGAATGACACCGACAAGTATGTTATATAACATAACTCTTCAGAAGAGTGACATAACAAGTCACTCTTCGGGGTATGCTACAGGCCACCAGACCCGTGCGATTCCTTTGTCTCTGATCTTCATACCAACCTTGCCTCCATTCGACAAAAGTTCCCAAATGCTGTTATAAACCTTTTTGGTGACTTCAATTTCCCCGGCGCTGATTGGATGGACCTAATGTCAAGCTCAAGTAGCACTCGCGATTTAATTACCCTGACCCTCGATTTCTCGCTCACGCAGCTGGTTAATCAAGCCACACGAGAAGAGAACAAATTAGTTCTAATATTTACATCTGCTCCTGATAACCTGAAAGTATTATCTTATAACTGGATTTAGTGACCACTTGCTTCTGTCCGCTGCGTTCGAGACACCTATATGCTCTCGCAACGTAGTACAAAATCATATATTCAACTACAGTAAAGCTAACTTTGAAGCCATTAACCAAGGCCTTGAAATGTTTTGTGAAAATTTCCTTTTGTCATTCTCCTCTCGCTCAGTCACGAAAAATATTGGTCTCTTTTTCAACATAAACTAACCGAGTTAGTTCATACGCACATACCACGTATCTCGCTTAGAGTAACCTTATTTAAGCCATGGTTCCACCGATCACTTCACACAATGAGAAGTAAGAAAAAAAGTCTCTTCAAGGCGGCAAAGCTCAGGTGAACACCACGGTCTCACGCTAAACACGAAGCTGTGGAAAAGGCCTACTGTCGCGCTCTTCGAAACGCTAAACGCAAATTTATGTCCTGTGACCTTCAATCACTCGTTCAAAACAACCCTAGAAAGTTCTGGAAATGCATCTCCCCTACTAACGCCATTGACGACATTTCATTGGTGAATGATGACAGGATAAACGTCGACTCCAATGATTGTGCCATCCTGCTCAATATTATTTCGCGAGTGTTTTTACTAAGGAAGACTATTCCAGCATTCCATTAGCAGAAGAAGTTGATTACAGATACATAGATACCATAGTCATCAGCACAGCTGTAATTTCGGCACTCATGAAAGATCTGAAAATATCAACGTCTGCAGGAGTCGATTGTATTGATAAGTAGATTTCTCGAACAGACCATTACGTTTTCTAGTATCATACTTGCCCACATCTTCAATCAATCATTATCAACAGGTGAGATACCACACGAATGAAAAATTGGCAAAATTGTACCTGTATTCAAATCCGGGAACAAATCTGATGTCAGTAATTATCGCCCCATATCTCTAACTAGTGTCCCGTGCAAACTTCTAGAACATGTAATCGCCTACAACGTCGCTCAGCACCTCGAAGCTAACAAATTTTTTTTACCAGAACCAACATGGATTTAGAAAAAGTTTTTCATATGACACTCAACTAATGGAATTCACAAATCATATGTTCACGCTTCTGGATAAATACCTTGACATTGACCGCATATTCATCGATTTTTCTAAAGCTTTTGATCGTGTTCCACATTGTCGCCTAATATGTAAACTATCATCATTAAATCTGGACTCCTTAACATTATCCTGGATAAGAAACTTTCTTTCATTTCGTTAACAGTATACCGTTGCTGATTCATCTTCATCTCCTCTAACTGATGTCAGCTCCGGTGTGCCGCAAGGTAGTGTTCTTGCTCCCTTGTTATTTTTAATCTACACCAATGACCTACCATTGCATATCTCTTCTAACATACGACTCTTGCACAGACGATTATATCATCTACCGTAAGATAACTTCAACATCAGATCACCTCGCTCTTCAGGAAGACCTAGACCTCTTAACTAATTGGTGCTCTCGCTGGCAAATGTTGCTTAACACTGGCAAATGCAAGCTCATGACCTCTACCTGCAAGAAATCATTTTCTCTTTTTACTTATACTCTTAACAACTGTCAAGTGAAGCGCACATCATCATATAAATACCTTGGCTTGAATCTTTCACCCGCACTAACATGGTCCACGCATATAGAAAAAATTTCAGCACAAGCATCCCGCACTTTCGGTTACCTCAAACGTAACCTTCATGACGCCCCAACTTCGACCAAAGCACTCGCATATCTAACCTTTGTTCGTCCTCAACTAGAATTCGCCTCATCAGTTTGGTCCCCTCATCAGGCCTACCAAATTAATGCCCTCTAACGTGTTCAAAACCGCGCCACACGCTTCATTGCGAAAGATAACAGCCGACATTCCAGTATCACTCACATGAAATCATCCCTATCATTGCCTCCCTTACATTCTCGCGGAAAGATCGCCTTGATCTGCCTGTTTTACAAAATAACATCCGGTAAGCACGAAACCACCCTCCCTCTCACCCAGCCAACACGCACTTCTCGCCGTTTGCACAACAGCCGTTCTTTTAAACGCATTTTCGGACACACGAACGCATTCAACTCTTCAACATCACCAGTAGCTCTTGAAATATGGAATGGTCTTCCCGATAATGTTGTCAACATTCATGAACCCGTATTGTTTCATCACGAAGTAACAACAATTTTTCATCGCCTGCGGCATCAACCTTCCATTAAACCATGTGTGTTGGTCTTCGCTGTATATTGTATTATTTGTTATAGTTATATGTGCATGAATACAAATGAGTTTCTCTGCATTTTCTTTAGTAGTTGCATGTCATGCCTGCTCTCGCTAACAATTATATAACGTTATTTTTATTTTATATAAAGAGTACAATCATGTTTTGCTATTTTAATTGATGTGAATATGCACTGTGTATACCCCCCTCACACAATACTCCTGATGGAGCCTGTGGAGGTTTTGTGAATAAAAAAGAAGGGTTGACCGGCGGGCTAGTAGGTACAAATTCATAATGAAATAATTGGATGCGCAAACCAACGGGACAAAAGAGAAGAAACAAACAAGCGCAGACTGAAACTCTGTTTAATCAGAGAAGAAATTATATACCAGAAAGATGAGAAAAGGAAAAAGCTGGGGAGAAGGTTCCACCATGATCAGATGTCGTCCAGAAACGAGATTTCACAATCTAACAGTGATATAGACGGTGAACTAACACAACAATCAATATTCTTTTTAATGCAAAAGGCTTCAGCAATCTCTCTAGTTTTCATATCTTGATGGCTGTACAAGAAAAATGTGTGCGAAAATTCAGGTATGCAGCCACACTCTTTGCAGTAGGCGGACAATTGTAAACCCGGGGCTAATAACATTCTTGTAGTTTCCTAAGCATAATGATATGTTGGTTCTTATTATGCGACTGGCGCATAAGATGCTAGGTGGACAGGAGAGCGCCTTTGGTTCGGTAGAACATGCTTCAGATGAAGAACCCACTTGTAGTGCCCAAATTTGACGTGGACGTCTGTCTCTGTAGGGCACACCTTCATTTCCACAGTCGACAAGGTCACCAGGATGTATCGCAGCAACTCGTCTCCACGGTGGAGATGGTCAAGGGAGGTGGCTTAAGCACGTCGTGGTTTCCGATGGTGTCCATCGGGACCGAGTCTTCAAAATCCCCGTCAAGGAGCATGTGCACCATGACCGAGTCACTCAGGCCCCCTTTACGGAGAATTTTCATCGTGACCGAGTTGTCCAGGCCCCCGTTACAGAGCATCTGCCTTGTGGCCAAGTAATCCAGGCCCCCGTCACGGAGCATTTTCATCGTGACCGAGTCGTCCATGCCTCCATCACGGAGCGTGTGCATCGTGGCCGAGTCGTTCAGGCCCCAAGTCACGGAGCATGGACATAGAGACCTAGCCGTCCAGGCCCCCATCACGGAGCATTTGCATCGTGACCGAGTCGTCCAAGCCACCGTCACGAAGTGTGTGCATCGCGGCCGAGTCATCCAGGCCCCCGTCACGGAGCGTTTGCATCGTGGCCGAGCCGTCCACGGGGTGGTTGCGTAAAGTGACCGAGCAATCCAGGCCTCGTCATGGAGCGTGTGCAGCGTGGCTTAGTCGTCAAGGCTCGCAACACCGAGCGTGTGCATCGTGGCCGAGTCGCGTTTGCCGACGAGTTAAACCTTCGGTCAGCATAGATCGATGAGGCGCTGCCACCCAGCTTCTGCGTCTCGAGCAGGAAGCGCACGTCTTCACCTACCACCATTTACGTGGTGAGCGAGGGCAAAGTGCAGCCGCCACGGAAGCCCACCTGTTCGCCAAATCGCCAGCGACATAGCCAGCACGCTGGTCAACCGACGTGTGCATCGTGATTAAGGATGCAGGTGCGTGCAATATTATTGAGACCCACAGGTATTTATGTCCTACGAAGCAGGAGTTCATCGTCATCGACCATCGCCATTCAAGAGTAGACAGTGCAGGACTGCGTCCCATCGGTCGTCACGTTTGCCGATGAATGCAATCTGTGGGTAGTCGTGGGTTATATTTTAGACATCGAGTTCAGAAATTGGAAAGTGCGCTCATATTTAGCTTCCTCTTAACCGAAAAATAAAGGTGCTGCACACCTGTAGTACATTGTATGGCTATCTTTGTTGGCTCGGCGCATTATTGCTCGGTCAAAGCCTGTCTAAAAAATCTGCGGGAAAGGTGGAAGTCATTTCCAGATCTAGGAGCCATTCGTTAATCTCGCATGAAAAAAGCAGATCAAGTAATTTTACGTAATGTGCAAGCGAGCAATCGGCGACAGAGGAAGGGATCAGATTAGAAGGCTGGGGTAGTGCAATATTGTGATCTTTGATGAGACTTTCGTCTTGCATAAAGGGAGCAGATATTTGATCGATTGATGATTGATACATGGGGTTTAACGTCCCAAAACCACCATATGATTACGATAGATGCCGTAGTGGAAGACTCCGGAAGTGTAGACCCCTTGTGGTTTTTAACGTGCACTCAAAGCTAAGCACACCGGCCTACAGTATTTCCCTTTAATCAAAAATGCAGCCACCAAAGTCTGCATTCTATCTCGTGACCTGCTGGTCAACAGCCGAGTACCTTAGCCACTGGACCACTGCGGCGGGGCTGGGAGCGAATGTTTATAAAGAGGTTTTTTAAGCTGTTTCACCTCGATATAAAGTGCCCGGTGATATCAATGCTTAGAGTTCGACGTCCCCTAATCACAATGTGATAATAAGAAATGCCGTAGTGGAGCGTTGCAGACGCACCTGGGTTTCTTCGTAGTTTGGAAATGCGTCCCGATGTCGATGCATATGGTCGGCCGTCGAGCCCCGTAACGACTGTACCACCTTGGCGAGTCAATCACGAACGGGTACGTTCCGCATAAATTGGGCAAATCCCACAACTGAGCACTATGATGTGGCCTCTCGGAACCATAACAGGTAAGAACAAAAGGGCGGCCAGAGTAACGACCGAGCACTTCATATTCAAATCAGCGAATGGCTGATGCTTGGCCCCTTACGTTGAAATTTGTGAGCTTGCGTCATTTTCGGTGAGAAGAAAATGCGATAATTATATGAGTTTGAGAATTTGTTGTAAATACCGTGCCATGTGTTGCGCTATATTGTTCGACAAACGTGTTGTCAGCAGCCTGGATAAAAGACTGATCGGCAGTGTTTGTCGACAATGCTAGTGTTGTGGGGCACCTTCAAACAGAACTCCTTAAGCAAATGCTGACTACTGTAGACCGAATGCTTTAATATTGGGGCCTATAGAGGGTGTCTCGAAAGCTGCGCGCACCTTTGATAGCCGTGGTGGCCTCATCGCTTTGATAGTTATGGTGGCGCAAGTGCCCGTGGCCGGACCTAAGTGCTTCGAGCATGACTTAAAAATATCGTACAGGGACATTGTACTATGATGCCACCATATATAAATGGTAAAAAGCGCACAAAAGCAGCCACGTTTCCCACGTTAGTGGTTGCTTTACTGCCCGTCATCATTGCTGACGGCTAAATGCGTGCGTCGGGTGTGCGTGCATCAGCTGCTTACTTCATAACTTCATAGTTGACTGTCATTGTTCTATGCCTAAAATTATTGATGCACGCCACTACCCACGTACTTGTATATTACTTGCAGAATTAGGGTAATACTGATAGCTCCACGGGCACTCGCTAAGAGATTTAATATAAGTTGCCGGGGGGCGGACTCGTATGTTGCGGCTTCGTGTCATGGCGATTTTTAACCACCGCGTCTCACGAAATGCTTCCCTTGAAATGGTTGCGGCATCATCATAGTCCGACATGGTCATGCATGATGTTTACCTTGCCGCCCGCGCAGCTCATGCTGGCAGCTTCAAGCACGGGCGAGAAAAAGAACGTGCAGCGATTTCGGCCAAAGAGGAAGTCACAGTGCCGTTTGGACTTTCACTTCACCTTTTAAGCAGCCAAGACGATGGCATGGTCACTTAGGCCATCGTCAAAACTTTCTCCCTCACTATAACATCTTGCCATTGTTAATTGCTTTTCCAAAACCAGCACTTACATGCATATTCGTCGCTACAGCGTTCGGAAATCTTCGCTTTTTTACCCATTAATATCGCTACTCTAAGCCATGCGTCATTTGTTCTTAGCATGCCGATGTTCAACCAGCTAAAGAATAATTAAAGAATAATAATCACAGCACAACCAGCGAGTGAGTGATGAGTGCGGCAAAACTTCGGAAGGTTTTGTTGTTAAATCGCGAATAATTCGTCCATACTTTCATCCGTCCATCTTTCCGTCCGTTAATGCGTCTCTCTGTCTCTCTGCCTGTCCCTCCGTGTATCCGTATGACCACGCAGACCTGGTCTGCACGGGTGACAACGTTAAAAGGTAGGCTTTTTTAACCGAAGATACGCGTTCGCTCACGGTACTTGGCCATTTCATAAGACGAAGCGCGTTTGAACTGAGGACACACGGATGCATAAATGACGCACTCTGCGTGGTCATTTTGATATTGTAGCCACCTACAACTTTTTTCACTCAACTGTTGGTATTATCATATCTTCATATATCGCATGCCTCAAAGCATGCATAGTTAATGCAGGCGTGTTTTCTCAGACGAAACCTGCTTCGTCTTATAAAATAAATGTGACGAAAGCGCCCTGACGGAGCCTGGTACATCTGCTACGTAAGCATACCTTCCAACGTTTTTACCCGTCCAGAGGAGACCTACATGTTTAGTGCCTATAGACATTGTGCTACATGTTTGTAAGGCCACGCATGTTTTGTGCACGTGACGTCACAACCCGCAACGGCCGCAAGGTGTCGCGCCGCAGAGCGAGGCCGGTCGCTCGCGCGCTATACACAGATGTGGCCGTGGCTGTAAACTATTGTAATTTGCTGGCATAAGTTCAGGGTAGCCAATTAGGCTACTTGAGTGTCAGTAGAAGTAAACTAAACTGGCCTGCACTGATGAATAAGACACGAACAGTCAATTATTGTATCACGCAAACACAGTTATGTGGGCATCCCCAGTTCCCAACCATAGTTTAAGAAAATTTTTGTACTTCGTTGAATTGGGAAGTGTGTGTTGGTCACCGCATACCGAAGCCTAATATTGATTTTGCACTGAAATACTCGTTCCGCATTCAATAAAATATATTCCCTAATCACTGAAATCACGTCGTCAGTGCAAACACGAAGTGATGTGTAGAAATCAGAATATATAGCGGGCAGTTGGGCTTCGGGTATGTGCGACTTTCTACAGGCTGTGCCCTCATTTCGAGCTTCGTGGAAATGACCGCGTCGATACCGAAGAAGGCATAATTGAAAACGAGATTGCACTTGATAAACAAATGCTTCCTCGCTGCCTCGTAATGGGCTCGTTTATATGCATGAACGTGCGTCGGCGAAATGGGAACGTACGCTACGACACCGTTGCCACTCTACTAAAGGGCACCATAAGATCTGCGCACGCACATTTGTTCAATCATCAGGGTTGCTTTGGACAAACGAAATAGGTGTTGTAGCAGTGAAGGCAGTTTCGTGGATTTCATCTTCTTGTATTCTCTGCGGATACAGAAGGTAAATGTTCTTAGCAAAGACATGGAAAATTTACTAGTCAAGCATTCTCCACAAAACAGCCCCAGTGAAACTTCTATTGAATGAAAGTTGGATTTGTTGATAGCTTTGCTTTTACAATAATCATCAATACTTCACTATCACGAATAATTGGGCTAGCTCATAATAATTTATTTTCAGACAGGCTTAGAACATGATTGATTCGCACGCTGTATTGTTTAGAAAGACCTTGCCTTTCTCTTCGAGCACTAATGCACTAAAGTAAAAGAACCTAAAGTAATGCACAAGGCAGCAAGTAGGACTCCTGGCTTGGCCTACCACACTGGCATCTTTAGATTCTTTTTATAAACCTAATTGCTTTTGACGATGCAGTGGTTCGTTCAGTCGAGGAAGACTTTTATCGAAGCGAATTCTTAAATGCCTTGCATCTTTAGATTCTTTTTATAAACCTAATTGCTTTTGACGATGCAGTGGTTCGTTCAGTCGAGGAAGACTTTTATTGAAGCGAATTCCTAAATGCCTTGATGGACCATCGATGTCACTGCCCATGGTGACGGCGTCATTACGAGTGAACGAAAATGTCCCCATCGCAAGACGACATCATCTTTATCATCGTGCCATATATGGCAAAGATTCGTGACGTTATCTTGACAACCCATAACGTTACGTCCCATGGTGCCGTTATCGTAGGATACCATTACTTTTTACAATGTGTGTCGATAACGGAGGCAGTGTCCAATGAAGAGACGTGCAGAGGCTTGCATTGCATATTATGCTGAAAACGGGAGAAAGCCAGGTTAGGTACAAAATTCTATTTCATGGTCGGGGGGGGGGTAATCAAAACAGGAGTAGATGAGAAAAAGAAGACACCATGAGTGATCAAATATACCTTTACTTTTTCTTCAGCTTCATCGCCAAGCGAATTGTCGCTGCATGGTTATAAGGCGCGTAGCGAGATATTTTTTCTCATAAGGGGAGAGGGGGATCATGATTTTGGCAAGCGGCATGGGGCAGATGCCTGGTGGGCGACCCGCTTGCTATTGTTACGTATTCGGCGGCTGGACGACAGCCGGCCCAGGAAAGAGACGACTCAAGCAGTGCCAGGAAGACAATCCCAGTTTATTCACCTTGCGGCGCGTTTTTAAGCGCTACGCAGCCAATCGCAGGTTGGCATGAAAGAAAAGAAAACAGCAAGATAACAGCAATCGGGCAATGTTATCAGAAAGCCCCGACGTAGAAAGAGGGCGAGCACTGCAAACGTTACACTATGCCCCTCGTGGTTATAAATAAACACGTATAATATAACGCAATGGTCAAAAGTACATGGTTGCAGAAAATTCATTCTTCTGAAAAATTCGTCACAATCTGTTGTTTTTACTTGTAGCTTCAAGCGAACGTAGTCTGGTTTATATCGTTGTCACAGAACGAGCGCTAGAAACGGGCGCGCCGCCAAATTCTTGCGATAACGCGCCGGAGAGACGCAACGAGGTCAACGAAAAAAAAAAGAAAGCGAAAACAAGCATCCAAGGCTCCCCGGGCGCGCGACTCCTCTCCTCTCGGAAGCGTGGCTTCGCCGATGAACCTCCTCACCCCACAGCGGCGGCCGGGCAAGCGCTAGAAATTTCCAGAAGGAAAGGGGCGTGTATGCCGGGGTGAATCATCTGTCGGGGACGGCCCCCGTACAGTCTCGCGCCTCTCCCCAGCCTTCGCTGCGTATCGCGCCGATGAAATGACGAGAACTTTCTGGAATGTCGCGCGGAAGGTATTTAACCGAGCAGCCGAGACGAGAGATCAGGAGAAGACGGAAGTTAACGCCAGAGCGCGTAGGGATTCCGCCGAGTAGTCGGCGAAGGTTTTTTTCCGTAGAGACAAAGCGGCAGAAGAAGAGGATTTCCACCAGAGGGGTGAAGGCTCGAGCTACAGGCAAGAGCGTGTGTTTGCCGCTATCGAGCGAAGACGCGTGGCAACAGCTGCGTGTGTGAAGCCGACGTGTTTCCGGCGAAGAAGTTTGAAGCTTGGAGAGTGGCCAATTGAAGACGCGAGGTTTCCCAGAAGAGAAACTTCGAGGGCGCGGAACGACAACAACGCTGGATTTTGAGTGATTCTCGGAAGAGTATCATCCAGACTTTTGTTCCAAGAACTTTGGACTGGATAGGTTTTCTATCTCTTTAGTCTTTAAGTGTCTTGGTCGTTCAATGCATGCGACTGCATTTTAGTGCGTATCGTTGTCTGTGTCCGTTGTTTTGAGTGTGGCTCATTGTACTGGGTAGTACGTTGTTTGATTGGTGACGTATTGTATGTAACTATTGTGGAGTTTGCATTCTTGTGTATTGTATTCGATCTGCCAATTTTGAGAATATAATATTTGTTTTGGTTATCAACTCTCGGCTCTGACTTGTTCTTTGGGCCACAGCCGGCGTCCGCTGGCGCGCCAAAAAGAACCACTTCTAAATTGTCCACGCTTTCGTGGTGTGGTTCGGGGGGCCAATACTTCGGCCCTTGGAATTAGCCCGGCGATCGCCTCCCTAATAAACGGGACATGTGTGACATATAATCTGGCGTCCGCGACACAGGACCTTTTGGTGCACAGTGTGCCCAAAGTAGTGAGAAAGAGCCTCGAGCTGTTGATAGTGCTGTCGGAACGATTCTGTGTGTTGCTCAGTGCTCTCGTTAACGAGTGCTGGGGAGTGTTCCGATAGACTGAATTGGGCAGATACTTTTTGCACGTGGCAAGGTTTTATTTGCGAGTTGCGAGACACAATGGCTCTCGAAAAGTTAGTCGCTCTTGGTGAGAAGATGGGTCTTTCTGGCGCCGAATTACGGAAGTGGGTAAGCCAGAAGGAGAAAGAGGCGGTAAAGAGAGAGAGGTTGGCAGCTGAGAGGGCCAAGGGAGAAAAGGCAGCTGAGCTGGAAAAAGAAAGGTTTGCGGTCGAAAGAGCCAAAGCGGAAAAAGAAGCTGAGTTGGAGAGAGAAAAGCTGGCAACTGAAAGGGCGAGAGAAGAAAGAGAGGCAAAGGAGCGACAGCTGAAAGAAGAAAGAGAGGAGAGGGAACGGCAGCGACAGCACGAGATAGAACTCGAGCGGCTCCGTTTGCAACAGCGAAGTGAAACTCTGGTTGAAGCTAGAGTTGAAAGCAGCGAACGGGAGGACCACGGATTCCGCTTGAACCCAAGCAAGCTGCTCGTAGCGTTTGATGAAAGGAAGGACAACCTTGACGCGTACCTTCACAGATTTGAGACGATTGCGAGGAGCCAGAATTGGCCGGAACATCAATGGGCAACTGCTTTGAGTACCTGCTTGAGTGGTGAAGCGCTCAGTGTGTATGGCAGGCTGACGCCGACCGATGCAGCCAACTACGCAAAGGTGAAAGCTGCTTTGCTGAAGCGATTTAGGTTTACTGTGGAAGGATTCCGGGACAGATTTCGGACAGGAAACCAGCTGATGGTGAGACGGCTACGCAGTATGCTGCCCGACTTTGCCACTATTTCGACAGATGGATTGAACTTTCAGGGACAGCGCAGGAGTACGATGAGCTTAGAGAGCTGCTAATTAGAGAACAATTTCTTACTAGTTGCCACCCAAGCCTGTCACTGTACTTGAAAGAGAGGAAGGCTGACTCACTTGAAGACATGCTTGAATTTGCTGATCAATTCTTGGAAGCGCAAGGTGGCACTAATTTGGCCAAGGTCAAGAAGGATTGTCCCGATGGTTCGAAGAAATTGGCTCCCGAAGAAAAGAAGCGTCCACCAGAGAGCATTCCGCGATGTTTTCTGTGTAACCGAGTGGGTCATCGCGCGAAAAACTGTCGAACGATCTTTACGAGCCCTACGGTAGTAAAATGTTTCAAGTGTGGTCAGACTGGGCACAAAGCAGACGCATGTCGAAACGGAGCGAGTCAAACTCACCATGTATCCTGTGTGCTAGCAGCACCGAAATCCGAGGATAATGCCGTTACCGACGGATTTGTAGAGTTGAAAAATGGGGAGAAAATTCCTATTGTGGGTGCAGTAATGGCAAAACAGCCAACCGGTGTTTCGAAGGGAATGCCAACGCTGCCTGGGAAAGTTGCAGACAAAAGGATTACGGTGTTAAGAGATACTGGCAGCTCCACTGTTATCGTGCGGAGAAATCTGGTACGGGAAAGTGAGTTAACAGGCAAAATGAAACCGGTTTGCCTGATTGACCGTACAGTTCGGATGCTTCCCGAAGCAGAAATCTAGGTTGAAACCCCGTACTTCAGCGTGAAGGTTACTGCTCTATGCATGACGACCCCCCTGTACGACATTGTCCTCGGAAACATCGACGGGGCGCGAGGACTGAATGATCCGGAATGTTTGGGAGAAGACCCTAAGATAGAGTCCTCGCCAACCCAGCGACCGCGAGATACAAGGGAGGAGCCGCCCGTGACGGATCTCACTCGAGCCCAAGGTGAAGCCATGGTGCAAGGGACTATGAATGATAAGATGATCGTGTTGAACGAGTTCACGGGCCGGGCAACTGGACTTACGTCGGCACGACTTCAACCGACCGACAGTGCAGAGGAGACAGAGTTGGCCAGCCAGTCCAAATGTCGGGACGTAAACAAGCGGGTGAATAACCGGGCAGGATCGGTTGAGCGTCATGACCCATAAGCAGTGTCGGAAGTGACAACGATGGCTGAGACGCTGCCTCAGATACCGTCGTTGGAAGGGGCTCCACGGAACAAAACGAGCAAAAACAATAAGAAGAGAACGAGAGAGCACCGCAAGAAAGGGCGCAGGCGCCGCTCGAAATACACAGGATAGGTGCTGAGGTAGAATTGGATTGTGTTTGGCAGAGCTGAGTGCCATATGTTGTGTTAGTGATGTGTTATTCTTTGTCCCATGTGTCGAAGTATCTGGGCTGTGGTGTGATGTATAGTGCTGTATAATTGTTGTAAAGACAGAACCTTGTACGTTTGTATTGTTTGGAATGTGTGATGAAGCGTTTTACTCATGTACCTGCGGTTATATTTCATGTGTGTGAGATTGAATGTAATGTCATATCGTATTGAGTGATATATTGTAAATGTGAAGTGTCATGAGCGACGGTTTGTGTTACAGTCTTTCAGAGTGTGTGGTGAATGTTCGCGCTCGTTTGTGTGGTTTTGAATAGTATGAGATAATATTCTTAAAGTGGGGGGCAGTGTCACAGAACGAACGCTAGAAACGGGCGCGCCGCCAAATTCTTGCGATAACGCGCCCGAGAGACGCAACGAGGTCAACGACAAAAAAAGAACAGAGAAAACGAGCATCCAAGGCTCCCCGGGCGCGCGACGCCTCTCCTCTCGGAAGCGTGGCTTCGCTGATGAACCTCCTCACCCCACAGTGGCGACCGGGCAAGCGCTAGAAATTTCCAGAAAGAAAGGGGCGTGTATGCCGGGGTGAATCATCTGTCGGGGACGGCCCCCGTACAGTCTCGCGCCTCTCCCCAGCCTTCGCTGCGTATCGCGCCGATGAAATGACGAGAACTTTCTGGAATGTCGCGCGGAAGGTATTTAACCGAGCAGCCGATACGAGAGATCAGGAGAAGTAGGAAGTTAACGCCAGAGCGCGTAGGGATTCCGCCGAGTAGTCGGCGAAGGTTTTTTCCGTAGAGACAAAGCGGGAGAAGAAGAGGATTTCCACCTGAGGGGTGAAGGCTCGAGCTACAGGCAAGAGCGTGTGTTTACCGCTATCGAGCGAAGACGCGTGGCAACAGCTGCGTGTGTGAAGCCGACGTGTTTCCGGCGAAGAAGTTTGAAGCTTGGAGAGTGGCCAATTGAAGACGCGAGGTTTCCTGGAAGAGAAACTTCGAGGGCGCGGAACGACAACAACGCTGGACTTTGAGTGAGTGATTCTCGGAAGAGCATCATCCAGACTTTTGTTTCAAGAACTTTGGACTGGATAGGTTTTCTATCTCTTTAATCTTTAGGTGTCTTGGTCGTTCAATGCATGCGACTGCAATGTAGTGCGTATCGTTGTCTGTGTCTGTTGTTTTGAGTGTGGCTGATTGTACTGGGTAGTACGTTGTTTGATTGGTGACGTATTGTACGTAACTATTGTGGAGTGTGCATTCTTGTGTATTGTTTTCGATCTGCCAATTTTGAGAATATAATATTTGTTTTGGTTATCAACTCTCGGCTCCGACTTGTTCTTTGGGCCACAGCCGGCGTCCACTGGCGTGCCAAAAAAGGACCACTTCTAAATTGTCCACGCTTTCGTGGTGCGGTTCGGGGGGCCAATACTTCGGCCCTTGGAATTAGCCCGGCGATCGCCTCCCTAATAAACGGGACATGTGTGACAATCTTGGACCAGTGCTCTTCTAAATATCAGCAATTCTTTTTTCACGCTGTCAGAGTGCCCACACTGCTCATAGCCCTGTCAATGATTGACGTCGTAAGAGAACATCGGCACATCGTTACAATGTTACACTTTTGCATTGGAATCTCCTCTGAACTCCACTCGACGCCAACAGAACCTTGCTTCATTATCGTGATGACAGCTGCCATCAAAGACGAAAGAGAGGACGCTACAATGCTGTGTCGGTTGTGGGCCGGCGTTGCCTTTGCCAATTCATTCCGTTTTCGCATTGTTATGGTAGGGTAGCAAACTTGTGTAAGGTAGTAGTGTGCTGGACATAGTCTAGTTAGCCTCCCTACGTTACTGATATTTCTTCTCTTTCTTCATGTTACAATGTAAAGCCTTTGGTGAGCTTTACTTTTTAAAGCAAGCATTCTTGTAGTACGCTACACCTGCCGTCCTTTCTGTCAAGTTCTAAATGGGTACTGATACCTTAATCGCTCAACAGCAAAAAGAAGCGTCACCGTACCAGCGGCCGAATTTTACTGTGCCCCTTTGTGTAGGGTAGCAAAGTGGACTTAGTCTATTTCACCTCTCTACCTTACTGATATTTCTTATCTCTCTCTCTTCACGCTAGAATATGAAGCCTTTGGTGAGCTTAATTTTTTAAGCAACCATCGCTGTAGCGTGCTACCAGTAGTTTCTGTTGAGATCTATATGGGTACTGATCCCTCTTTCGCTCAACAGCGAAAAGAAGCACCACAGTTCGAGCGGCGGCATTCGACAGTGCGTAGTGAAACAAAAGGTGGTAATTGGAGCTCTGCCGGAGTTCAGTGCGAAAGAAGCAGATAAACACGCAACATCGTACCCCGCGAATTCCTGGTCCACTGGCGTATTTCTGCCGACTTGCTTACTTTCCTGAGCACACTTTGCTGCAACAGGGTTTCTTTTTAAAAGTTCGGTGTACGAATTGCGGATCTGACGTAGCCCAGTGGTCACATTTCTTGAGCGGTAGCCACGCTCAGTTTCAATATCACCTGCATTGGAATCTTCGAGTGTTACGTATGATACTTAAAAGTTCACATGATTTTCGGAATTTGAAAGCAATCTGAATACCGTAAATTTTCACTTCGCACGACTTTTCTATATGACGAACTGCCATCGAGCTATAAGTTGAGTGGATAATTTAGATTTTGTTTGTAAGTTACTAAGTTACTTAAGTATAAGATCACGCGTAGCACCGCACACTCTCGTGGGTGTAGAAATTGACAGCAAGCGTGTATATATATATATATATATATATATATATATATATATATATATATATATATATAGTGATGTAGATCCTCCGTGAGCATTCACAACGTGGTTTATTTTGACGTTTCGGCCAGCGTCTGGTCTTCATTCGGATTGAAGGTACAGTTTGCTGGTGCTCAGCTTTATGCAATTTCAAATGAGAGAGGGTACGAGAATTCGATTCCCCGCTGCGGCGGCTGCATTTCCGATGGAGGCGAAAATGTTGTAGGCCCGTGTATTCAGATTTGGGTGCACGTTAAAGAACCCCAGGTGGTCAAAATTTCCGGAGCCCTCCACTACGGCGTCTCTCATAATCAAATGGTGGTTTTGGGACGTTAAACCCCACAAATCAATCAGAGGGTACGAGAAAAAGAATGTCAGAGAGGGGAGAAGAAAGAAGAATGAAAGAATGAAGAAAAAGTGACCAGAACATGAGGTGCCCTCCCCCGGCCGCCCCCTTCCACAAGTTTTCTTATTCCCTTGCCTTTTTTCTCTCTTTCACACTCTTCCCTTCTTTTTCTTGCTATATTTACTTTATTTTTTACTTTTGTCTCTTTTTATGCTCACCTTTAGGATGCCCGCAGTCTGCGTATCTTTCCTTCCACTAACGTATTTATCCCGATCAGACAGCGCCTCGTGGTTCTAGCGGTTCGGTGTGCATATATATATATATATATGGGTGTTTCTACATTTTGTCACTTATTGTAGTTTCACTTACGGAATTTTCTGGTGCCCTCGTTCACAGCCATAATATAGCAAACTCAAGTCAATTAGATAAATAATGCGATTTGAAGTCTGCGACACTCGAAGATCATGACTTCGGTATATCTTCTCCAAACTATCTGATATATTTCATCTGAGTACTGAAGGGAATTTTTCGCACGAGGATATTATGTAGGCACAGCACGCCAAATAAATCCATCATAATTTTTAAGATATGCTTACTCTTACTGTCTCCACAATTTTAGAAGAAACAGCTTTATGCTTTTTGCACATTTTTTTTCCTCTCACTCTACTCCGTCACTAGCTCACTGAAGCTCTCGCGAATGGTGACAGGTTGCCAACACACAATAAAGACAGCCTTAATATTGCAACTGTATTTCTGCCTTCTCTTATTTTAACAAGAGTTCTCGCATTCAGTGGTAGCGCAAGTTTTTCTGTGTCTAATAGGAAAACTCGGCAACGTTTTGGAAGAAATTTGCATGACAGGCTGCTCAGTACAGTGAGACAAAACCTTGCGTGACAGGCAGTATATACTTGGAGCCCGTTCCTGCATAAGGCGTGTTATCCTTTATCACAAGCATGAAAGCTTGATGCTTGCAAAATGTAAGAAAGAAAAAACCTGTTTGTTGAAAAAATTGTATCTCTTCTATTCTAAAGGTATACGTAAGTCTGACATACCGCACCTCTGTTGATTTAAGAAGCTCAGCGGATATCCCAGCTGGAAAGGCTCACTAAAACTAAAACGGGAAGAAATATAATGAGTAGATTAGGAATCATGTACCATGCACAACATGGTGTCAAACATGAAATCCACAATACAATCAGAGCTGAGATCGTCTCTAACCCGATACCGAAAAACATGAACCTGATTATCAACACGGACCGCAGAAAACACCGAGCAAAAGCACTGCTCAAAGCACACGGCACAATTATTAAATCTCTCTTTGTAGATGGTAGTCCATACCCAAAACGAAAAGCTCACACTGCTGTCGTAATACACACGTCTGACATTTGTTATAATGCGTGCTCTGTCATAACAAACAATATAGATGAGGCGGAGGAGGTAGCCATATCCATGGCTATTACCTCCAACAAACACTCATTCACACTGAGCGATTCGCAAGTAGCAATCAGAAATTTTACGCAAGGACGAATTTCACAGCAAGACCTCAGAATCCTCGTTAATAAGCAAGAACTACACAAAGTAGATGAACCCAAATACCTCGTATGGTTCCCGGCACACACAGAGACTGATACACCCAATCCTAACGAGCTGGCTTATGAGTTGTTGCGAGAGTTAACCCGCCGTGCAACCCTACCACACCGCTCGGTGACCATCTCTGGTGCCGCCTAAGTACCACACAAAGACCAGTTTATAATCTACACAGAATACGTGCCACACTACAGAGAAGCAAGATGCGTCTTTCTCGCACCTCAGCCGAGTCTAAACAGGCAAGAAGCTTAAGAATACCGACACATACAGACGAACTGCTACCCAAACCCTGTGCACCTCCACAGGAGCTAACCACACTTATACCCGGACAATAAATGTAACCTATGTGTAACAGAAAAGGCGCCTTACAAACATATAATATGAAAATGCCCCAACTTATCAACAAGTTCTCCTGAGGTCCTCCGGGAGCAGTGGCGGCTTGTGCTGCTCTGCTCAAGATCAAAAATGGGCTATCCAGCAGGCCAGGGGGGCTGTACAGAGACAAGGTCTCCCGGTACCTCCTTGTGCGGTCTAGCATGGACCACAAATATGCCGGATACGAAAATAAAGCTCATTTAGCATTATCACATCCGTTAGGGTGCCTTCACCAGAGCAACTCTTTTAGAGCTTCCGGGTTTCGCAGGAGCAACGCGTATTATCTGGTACTCAAAATTTTAGCTCGCGCGTGTGCGGAATCTTGTTCGTCGACATGTTAGCTGTGAGAGTATAACTAGAAAAGGCCACAGCGTTTTTACCAGACCTATAGTGAACTCGAGTACACTACCCAGACCCATACACATGCCTGAACGCACTTGTGCGTGAGCGCATTCTGGCAGTGCTTAGAACAACTGTTGTGGCTGCACAGTAAGGGTGACCACGTACACCTGATTAAGCTCGTGCACAATATAGACTCTGTGCATGTTTTTAGGGGCGTAGCTCCTTATGACGACACCTGTTGGTCCATCGTAACTGTTGTAGTATGTAACAAGTATAACATTTTCCTCTCCAAGGAGGTGCCGGTGAGAGATTTCTCTATTGAAGATTTCTTCTGTTCTTCTGTTCTGTTGTTGAACAATGAAAAATAGTGCTCAGTGTACATGCCAATGTCTGCTAATGGGGAACGAGAGACAGGAGCATTCGGCTTTTAGTTAACGCGCATAATGCGATCCCCATTAGCAGCCAAAGGCATGTACATTGAGCTCTATCTGACAAAAAAGGGTTGCTACGTTACACTCGCTGGGCGTAACCTCCTGGGTTTTAGAAAGGTTTAGCAAGCGTTGAGCCGCAGTTACATGGATCCAATGAACTAGTATATACTAGTAACTCGAGGTTGTTAAAGGTGGGAAGTAGACCCGAAGCGCAAGCCGTAAGGAAGTGTGCGTGTGCCACCTGTCGTTTAGTCCTTGGAATGTCCGCTGGATGGCGGCGCTTCTACATGGGGAATATATGATGAAAAGATGCGAGATGGTGGTACTTGGAGTGTTGAATAGATGGACGAACAGACACACAGACAGATGCATGGATGGACGCAAGAACGGACGCCGGGGCGGATGCATGGACGTTCGCAGGGATGGACGCACGAACAGACGCACGCACGGACGGGCGGATGGACGCATGGACGGTCACACAGACGGATGCATGGACGGACGGAAGCAAGAACGAATGGACGGACGAATGCTCCGCCCCACTCTCCATCATTCACTCGGGGGTATGCTGCCAACTTTTCTTCAACTCGCAAGTGTGAACGCGGCCTAAGTAACATCGTCGGCGCGAAACGCGGCATGTCGTATTTAGCGCCAGTTGCCTCCGGGTCGCGCTGATGGACACTGATGATGCACTCGCGGCCGTTTCGCTAGCTTTATAATTGACAAATTAGGTATTACGTGACGCCAATGAATGACGAAGGTATTTGACTGGTGCAAACATGATAACCATGAGACAGGACAGCTCTTAATGCTCTTACCGTAAGAACACAGAAAGCCTGTGAGGCCGAACAAGTTGCCATTGCCCTTGCTTTAGTACTCCCTCAGCGCGACCCAATATTTACCGACTCTAAACCCAATGCACCGGCATATCGCCACGGTACACTCTGCCAGGCGGCATTAAGAGTTCTAGCACCTGTTCAAATAACTTTTAGACAAGCACATCCACTGTGTCCGGGGTCATGAAGGGATCAACGTTCAACCAGGGGTCCTCATTGGTAATGAGCTGGCCCATAACCTCGCGCGGGGTCGTGGTCCGGCTCAGTGGCCGGGGACAACAACACGCACCGGGAGCCACTCCTATTATATCACAAAATTTGCTCGCACTCTAAGTTATTTAGAAAGAAATGCCCCTCATCCCACTCAATACTAAATAAAGCACAACAATTAACGCTTCGACTGCTGCAAACGCAGTTACCGCAGCCCCTATATATTCAGCAAATACCTCCCAGATATCAGGCCTGAATGTGTCAATTTCCAAAAGCCAAGGTGCGATTTAAGTCACATGCTTTTGCAGTGTCCCACGCTAAACGCTGGCTTCAGGTCCACTGCCACCGAGGACGACTAGATCAACCACCTCAGTAGCCCCGACAGGGCCCTTCAACACCTGGCCGTCTAGAAGGCCTAAAAGGTGGCTGGCGAGCTCAGACTCCCAGTCCCCACATGGGTGGAGCTATCGGGCTGGCCCACGTAAGGGGAGCCCCATCCCCTTCAGGACCTTTATTAAAGTTAATCCTCTCTCTCTCACGTGCAACGTGCCTCAATATGTTCGTTCGCCTCCGCTGCACGCATCGAGGCGCTCTAACCCGGCGCCTCTATATTACCATTCACCGACTTTTCTCGCGCAGAACATCAAATAAACGTTTTCTTTACCTTCTCTCCAGACACAAGACTATCGTCGTTTTCTTCAGCCGATATTACTACTATTTAGACCATCCATATTTAGACACATCAAACGTCTTCCAGTCATTTGAACAAACCATCGTTTATTCAGGCAGTTCCTTCTGGCAACTAAGCTTTCAGGGAAAGGAAATATTCATACGTCAGCTAAAGAAACATTAAAGCCGGAGTTAGAAACTCTAGTTTTGCTGCGATACCGATTATACGGCTAATCTCGGCTGGTTGTTACCGCTGGCGTCGGCATTGCCACCATTTACCGTATGTATATATACGTATGTATATATATAAAAACGCAAGAAACACAAATAATCCACGAAAAGACTGCGGTGCGTGGGATAAAACGTCTGGAGCACCCAGCTCCAATGCTTTCCTAAAATATGGTCTTGCCACTAAAGCGTGCAATATGCTGTAACTTTCTGGTACATTTTCTGCAATAAAATGGTTTCTACCACTACCATAATCTCTGGTTTGTGAGCACGAGGCGTGATCACTGCACCACGAGAGGAAATCACTTTATTAAAGAAAAAAAAAGCGGCAAGATGTGGAAGAATTGTCTCCTTCCCCTAGGTGGCATCCATGAGTCCTTGAGCTCTGGCGGCATCCACGGCTTGCCGAAGAACGTCGAGTTGCACTTCTGGGTCTGCGCTTAGCAGCGCGGTCTCCCACTGCTCTCCATTTCTGTATTTTTTATATTGCCCTGTCACTGAGGGGCAAGCCCATACTATATGATTGAGATCCGCCCTTTGATTGCAGAACTTACACAAAGCTGAGTATATCTCTGGGTAGATGTAGTGAAAAGTTACCGGGTTCGGGAAAGTGGTGGTTTGTAATAGGTGCTATGCCGTCGCCTGCTGCTTGTTGAGTGAGGTGTGTGCCGGGGAGAATCAGACCCTTCCTAGCCTGTAGTGTTTTGTGATCTCTTCATAACTAATCATGCGGTCCCTCTCCGCCCCAGGACTTCGCACTGCGCCTGTTCGTCCGGCCAGTTCTCGAGCCAGGTCCAGCGCGATTCTGTTTCCGGGGAGGGAGGAGCGAGCAGGTGCCCATACAATATGAACTGCCCGCTCGTCGCAAAAGTTTGCCAAAATTCTTAGCGCTTCCAGTGAGATCCTTCTCTTGGCATAACATTTAACAGTGGTTTTTGAGTCGCTGATCACAACTTCGGCTTTTGTGGAGGGTATTGCTAGTGCCATAGCCGCCTCCTCCGCCACTTCTGCCCTATCAGTACGGTCACTGCCATTGACGTTGGAACACCTTTGAATATTTGTAGCTACGATTACCATGCTTCAACAATTCTCGTATTCTGCTGCATCTACATAGACCACGTCCCGGGCGTTGCCGAACTTCTTATGTGGGCTTTTCGCCCTTTCTATCTTTCTAGCACGGTGTTGCTCTGGATGCATATTTCTAGGTATTGGAGGCACCACGATATGCCCCCTTGCCTCCCGCAGAATGCCCTTTTTTACTTCACGTTGCCCATTGTACGTGACACCAATTGTGTCCAAAATATGCCGGCCCTTAGGGCTCCGGGTCAACCGATCATACTGTGCTATCGTGTGGGCCTCTATTAGCTGCGCAAGCGTGTTATATAGCCCTAGAGCCAAGAACTTGTCAGTCGACGTATATAATGGTAGACCTATTGCTTGTTTATATGCTTTCATATTGATGCAATCTATGTTGCTCTGTTCGGCTGCGTGTAGTTTAAGATATGGGGCAACGTACACGATGCGGTTGACTACAAAAGCTTGGACTAAACGAACTAAGTTGTGTTCCTTCATACCATAGTTTTTGTTGGCTATTCGTTTGATCAGCCTGCTTGTTTGGTGGACGCTGTTCTCTAATAGCCTAATAGATTCTCTATTGTGCCTATTCTCAGATATACGTAGGCCGAGAACTCGTAGGTTCCCTACCGTGGGTATTTTACTTCCTCTGCGAAAATCGTGATGTCCGGCCTTTCCTGTATGCTTTTGCATCCCCTACATGTGGACCTATAAATGAGCAATTCCAACTTTTCGGGAGAACACTTTAGCCCTTTACCTTCTACATATCTCCCTACACTGTCAACAGCTTTTTGTAATATGTTTTCAATGTCGCCGTCACTCCCACCCGTCACCCAGAGGGTGATGTTGTCTGCGTATATGCTATGTCTGAGGCCCTCAATCTGGTCAAGTTTTTCGGGTAGGCCAATCATCGCCACAATAAATAACAGGGGAGACAGCACGGAACCCTGTGGCGTCCCCCTACTGCCCAGTTAAATCTCTTCAGACCTCGCCTCTCCAACCGCAGTTCTTGCAGTGCGGTCGGATAAGAAGTATCTCGCACATGCGTAGGTGTGCTGTCCTATCCCCAGTCCCTGAAGATTCTCTAATATGGCTCTGTGTGTGATGGTAGCGAAGGCCTTAGTGAGATCAAAGCCAAGGATAGCTTTAAAGTCTAAAGATCTGGTCCCCAAGTCGAGTATTTGATGCTTATTCTGCAACATGATGTCCTGCGTTGATAGATTAGGTCTGAAACCAATCATGGTATGTTGGAAGAGTCCGTTCTCCTCCATGTAGGTAGTGAGACGTGTAGGGATGACGTGCTTCATGAGTCTGCCTATACATGAAGTCAGTGAAACTGGTCTGAGGTTATCCAACTGTGCTTTCTTTCCCGGCTTTGGGATCATAGTTACCTGAACAGTCTTCTATTGAAGTGGGATAGTCCCACTCTTCCAACACTTATTCATGTACTCAGTGAGCGCCTTAATGGATTTGTCGTCCAAGTTTCTGAGCGTCTTATTAGTTATTTTATCAGGTCCCGGAGCAGACCTCGGGATTAGTCGAGCAAGCTGGAATCTAACCTCAGCCTCCGTTATATCAGCATCGAGTATAAGGTTGTCCTGCCCCTTGTAACCGGAAAGTGGTTCTTTTGTTGCATCTGCGAAGTACTTTTCTCATAGCTCGTGGAAGAGCTGCTCCTCTGTTCCTGCGTAGTTATGTATTACGTGTTGCAGCTGATGCCTCTGTGCAGTCTTCGTACTTTGCGGGTCTAGGAGACTTCGGAGAATATTCCAAGTCTTTGACATCTTCAATTCTCGATCCATCAAGTTACACGTGGCTTCCTACTGTTGTTGGGTCAGCGGAGTCGCATGGAGCTCTATCTCCTTGTCTAATGCAGCTACTTTTTTTTTAATTACAATTGTATTTTTGTCTTTTCAGCGCTTTTAGATGCTAGTTCGTGCCTTCCACAGATGCAACAGTTTGCTGTCTATCTCTGCCATTCTCGCTTCTTCAGGAACAATTTTGGTGGCGTTCTTGACACTTTGTTGGAGCTTCTCTACTCACTTTTCTATATCTACTACGGTATCATCCAAATCCTTCTCTCGAATCTTGCGGAAATAGCCCTATTCTACAAGTGCCAGTTTTCTGCCTTGCTTTTTTGAGGGCCTGCATGCACCGTTGTAACTACAATATAATGATCACTGCCAAAATTCTGCTTCGTGTTTACCCATCGCGAGTCTGCTACGTTCTTCGTAAAACCTAGGTCCGGTGTTGTGTCATTACTAAGCACCACGAGAGAGCACCTCCTTCGCCGTTAAACCGGCAAGCCATTTATATGTAACACCGCTGGCGCTGCCAATCTCGGAGGAGAATGCGTGTTTTCAGAATTACCAGCGAAATGGCGCACTTAGCGCGCTCGGCGTAAATCCCCTTGTTCAAGAGACTTTAGTTCGGCGTAGCTCGGCGCACAGTTCGTCGCGATGCACCAACGCGGTCACTTCACTTTCGGTCACTTCGCTCGCTGCACAGGCCCCGTTTGCAAAAAAAGCGTGCTTTTCATACACAACGAAGTAACAACTGGGACATTTGTTAGTTTTCAATCTCTCGCACCTGTGATTACGTTTTTTGCGTTGGTTTTCTTTAAACAACGCGTTAAGCATCAAGCTGTAAATGTTGTTAGTTCACTCCCATCCTGTTTGTGTTGTTTTTGGGAATCGTTTGTGCGTGAGTTGCAGGCTGCACGTTTTGGTCTGCTTGCCGTTCTCAGCGTTACATTCAAACTTGTTGTTATTGCATTCGTTGCTTCGCCTTTGCGGCACAACTGGGACTTCAAATTACGAAGCATTTCTTAGCGAACTTCGGCGACTTTGAGAGTATCTATCTATCTATCTATCTATCTATCTATCTATCTATCTATCTACGACAATTAGCTCTCCTGGCTGTTTGGATAATGGTATCGATACCAAACTTGGTATGAGATAACATGACTGTATGAAGAGCATATTTGACAAGTGATAACATGAAAATAATGACGTGCATTTTATGAATGTCATGATTTACAATTTCTGGTCTTCTTCCTCTTGCGGTGGTGGTCTCATTCACATGACATGTTGCAAAACTCATATGGTATGACATGACTGCATGACAAACCTTAACGTAGAAATCATGACAAGCATGTCATGTATGTCATGAGTCACGACTACATGCCACGCTCATGATTCGCTCGCAGCCGTCTCGCTAGCTTCAAGTATACTAAATTCGGCGTTACGTGATGTTCATGGACGACGAAGCTATATCACTGGTGCAAACATGTTATTCATAAGATGCGTGTCATGTGACATTATGACTGAAAGTCACACTCATGATGCCCTCACAGCCGTTTCGCTAGCTTCACTTACACCCAATTTGGTATTACGGGACCCGAATGGACGACAAAAGAATGTGACTAGTGCAAGCATAATAATCTTGTGATGCGTGTCATATAAAAACATGAGTACATGCTACGCTCATGATGCACTCGCAGCCGTTTCGCTAGCCTAACACGTACCAAATTCAATATTACGTGGTGCGAAAGGAAGACTTGCAAATGACATGACCAAACATGATAATCAGGACATGCGTGTCATGTAACAACATGACTACAAGCCGCAGTCATGATGCGCTCGGGGTCATTTCACTAGATTCATATATGCCAAATTTGGTATTTAGTCACGTGAATAGATGACGGAGGTATGTGACTGGTGCAAACATAATTAGGAGGTGCGCGTCACATAAGAGCATGACTATACGCCACACTCAAGGCGCCAATACACTTAGACATGACCCGGTGCGCGTGTGCTCCAGCGTTCGCTTCGTCGCGTCATGCCGGTGATGCCACGCCAAGCGCCGATCTGCCTGGCATACAATCACCGGCACGCACCCCACTGCGTTGCTTTGACGTATGCGCGTTTGAGCGCGCCCGGTGCACCTTCGTCATGAAGGTAGGCAGACGTGGTGCATTCTGGGTAACGTAGTTTGTGCAAAATGCAGCATGTGGCAATTCAAACCAGTTGTTGACAGGCTGCGCCGACAGACGCTGGTGGCGCCTGGCTTGAGACTAATGTGTGTTCGCGTTTTGCTTGAGTAGCGTCGCTGCGCCCAGCGTGCGCTCGTCAACGTTGCGTCGTAGTATATTGGGCCCTTCATGATGGCCTCCCCGCCATTTCGCTTGCGTCACATGTTTCAAGTATGGTATTACGGGACGTGAATGGATGAAGAAAGTATGTGACTGGCGCAAACATGACAATTATGAGATGCATGTCATGTAACAACACGACCACATCCCAAGCTCATGATGCGTTCGCGGTCGTTTCTCTAGCTTCAAAATACGAAATTGGTATTGCATGACGTCAAAGGACGGCGAAGTTAAATGACACGTCTGAACATGATAATTATGATATGCGTGTTATGTAAAACATGACTACATGCTACGCTCATAGCATGCTCGTGGCCGTTTCGCTAGCTCCACATAAACCAAACTTGGTATCAGGTGGTGTGAATAGGTGATGTGGTAAATGACGCGCCAAAGCATGATAAATATGACATGGAAGTTATGTAAGGCATAATTTACCTCCGCCTCGTAACTTTGTCCTGATTTTAAACTGACATATAAACCATCCTCATTCGTGGTTCACATATCATCGATTCCCACTGTACGTGGGATTTCATTGAGAAAGGGTTCCCGGTGAAGTATAAGTGGCTTTTATGCATACGAATCTGCGCGAAGGATATACAAAGAAATGCGATTGTAAAATACTAGATTCTTGACGTGGCTTACTGAAGTCATCAGCATTGAGGGCGGCTGACTTGCCGAGATCCGGATGTGAGATGATAAAGCCTGGATATTTGAAAGTAAGCAGAAAGACATTTCTAGTGAACTAAAATATTTTATTTCCTATATTCGCACGTTAAAAATTCAGCCAAAGGCGTTGTTACTTGGCTTTGTATATTCTGCCGTACGTGCATTGGTACTGAATTTACTTTAGCCTCTTGAACTAAAATTACCATTGTCTTTTCACGCTTATCTGGAGTTGATATAAACTGCAATTCACCTTCAACGCTTTTCGCCTTTCTCACATGCTTTCAGTATCTAAGAAATACACGTACAATGTTTATAAAATCGAAACGTTACCAATGCATCCGCAATTGACGTTCCCAGAATACATAAAAAGTAGTTGCGAGACCTGGCATGGCTCTATGGTGGAATACTTGGGTGCTACACATAAAGATGGGGTGCGATTTCTGCAATTGAACCTGACATACTAAATGCGGAGTATTTCTAAGTCGCACGTTGTCGCACTTCTGCACCAGCGGTGGCGCCGCCCACACGCTTATGAATGGACGGAAGGAAAACACTTCACTGAAAAAAAAATCTTTGCAGGGTTACAGGTCAGGGCTCAGGCCACGCGCACGTTTTGTGCGGTGAGGCGTAGCCTCTCCACCGCTGTCCGGGCCTTCTGATTGCCCACAGTTGTTAGTGGAGATCGCAGCTAGTCAGTGCACTTAGCCAACGCTCCTCGAGAAGGTCCGGTCCTATATTGTCTTCTTGATCGACAAATGATCGCGTCTCGTGTCAGCCCAGGAAGACACACGAAACACTGTCGCTCCCCTTCCCCTCTCTCGCCTCGCAAGGTTCATGCAGCCAGCGTCTGCTACGAAAATCACATCGGCACAGCATATCTACGGACTGAATGATGATGAGTGGGGCGAAGCATTCGTCAGTCTATCCACGCTTCCGTCCATCCATTTGTTCTTGCTTGCGTCCGTGGGACCGTCCGTGCGTTCTTTTATGCGGCCGTCCATCTGTCCGTCCTTGCTTGCATCCGTATGTCCGTCCTGTGCGCGTCCATGCGTCCGTCTGTTCATGCATCAATTTATGCGTGCTTCAGTCCGTGCGTGCATTCGTCCTTGCGTCCGTCCATGCAACCTTAATTCGTTCATGCGCCCGTGCATCTGTCTATCTTTCCGTCCGTCCATCTATAAAATGCTCCAAGTACCGCCATCTCGAATATTTTCATCATATATTTATCATATAAAAGTACCGACATTTAGCGGACATTCGAAATACTAAACGAGAGGTGGCTACCTACTACAACTACGCCGACCAGTACTACTACTACATACATCGTAGACCAACGACCCACGGCCTAAAAACTGGCTTCGCCCCTAAAAAAGTAGCTGATCACGGTACACAGGCGTTACAATCCTTCGCTCGCTAGAACGGTCCACTCACACGCTCAGCGCGTGACCACGTAGCGCATGCACAGTGTGGCGTAACCGCCGACTGGCTCAGCGGAGTGGGAGGCAAAGTACGGTCAGCTAAAAGTCCCTAATAAATCAAGTGATAGTGATTCTCGAAGCTAGAGAAGCAGCTGAGTGAACAACAGCAATGCGCCGTATTGTCGGCAACTTCAGCTTTCTCTTCAATTCGGCCATCCATTATGGCTGTAGGAACGTTCTTTTTTTTCCTTTGTGCATCGCTTATGTTTACGTGCTTGCGTAGGAATTTCCACGTCGGGGCAGACGAGAGTTGCGTGAACAGCTACTCTAATATCTCGCTAACACATACGTGCTCGGCTCGTATATATATCACCTAGACTGTTCAATACGTTCTCACCCATTCCGCTGTTTACTCTGAGGATTCATCGAAAAAGAAATTTATCTCTTTTTGTGCGAGTTCTACGAAAAGGCTCTGCTTTCGTGTGCGCCAAAAGCTAGGCCGAAGGTGTAACATAAATATTGTGAGGGCAAACATTGCGCTTTGCGACGCAGCGCGGAAAGCTTCATCCACTAAGGTCGGGAGGCCGCCTAGTATTGCAGCTGCCATACGTCAAAGAGCCAGGTCGAAAGGAAGTGGAGTACTCACTGCACGAACCTACAGATTTGTGATTAGGTGCCACTTAGAATGTTCCTGATAAACACCTACCACAATAAAAAGAAAACATTAAACAAGCCGTAGGGTCGGTGTGCCCATTCAGCCACTACAGCCATCTACTTTGGCATAACACCCCACCTCAGGCGTGGTTTTTTTCCATAGGCATGGAAAAACCATTCATAGGCATGGTTTTCTTTCCGATGTGTTTCAGTGAACGCTAGCTTTAGAGAAAGAGTTGCTCCTACAAAATATTTCAACCAAAAATACTGCTGAGAGAAGTTATAGTTACAATTGCACTATTGCTGCTCTGTGTGTTCTTTTGATTCTTTATTCAAAGCAGCTTGAAGAATTTATTACGCTCTCAGGGAAAGAGGGTGGTCATAGTAGTTTGATTACTAAGTTGTAGTTCAATTGCCTTTTTATTTTTTAAGAAGACACGACGAGAGAACTAAGGTTGCATAGTTGATGGTTTGATATGAGGTGTTGAGATAAATGTACTCTGGAAAGGCTGTGGTGCGAGTCATATTGTTTGGGAGCTTGACTTCAGGAAACACATTAGCACTAACTCTAGGCAACGATAGTAAAGACTTTCATGGCTAAATATACTGTTATGTTTTACAAAAACCTGTAAATACAACGGTCTTACAGCGCCCCCAAAGTTAAACTATCAAAGAAAAGTGCATAGAAACCTTGGTGCATCGTCAGATGAATTTTCACAAATGCGAACATTACCACCAATATATATATATATATATATATATATGAACTTTATGTCAATTTTCAATTACATTGCAGCTTAAAGTAGCTCCTTCAAAAGTTACTTACCTGTTTCTAATCTTCCAATGCTCTATTTAGATATTAAAGAGTTTAATGGCGCAGGTGCACTTGATGTGAACGCATTACTAGAAATTTCGCATACAGATGTATGAAGTCATCTTTTTCAAAGAATTGTACAAATAGTTTAGCACTTTTTTTGTCTTTCTTAAGCATCTCTATCAAGCAAACACGAACTAAGCTCGAAAGACAGTGAAACACTGCGAACAGAAGTCACAAGGGCATAACGTAGCAACCCGAGCAAATTATAGGAATCGCATTCAATGTTCCATTCCGAGAAATGAAAACTTTGAACAATAAGTCTGTCGTCGACAGTGGTCTCTATCACCAATAGCGGTGTAGACAGAAATAAGCTCAGAGGGTCACAACTTTCGCGAGAAACGTTATGCCACCCACGTGCTGACCTTTTAAAATAAAAGCTATACGCCACACTTGCTAGTGCCCTCTCCCGCACTTGTATATATTATGCACGCCCCCGTACATAATCGCTTTCGTTTTCTTTCTAATGCGGTGTTTTTTTCTGCCTAATATGGCCTTAAAGCGAGCACAACAGCATTGCGCTTTGCCTCTGCTGTCGGCTTTGTGCGGAGCGATCTACTCCATTTGGAAAAGAGGCTAAGCGTTTTGTGCTTTCTCGATGAACTCTTTTTTATGTCACCTACTCTGCCTTGTAAATTTCTGCAGGACTCAGCGTTTCAAGCTCCATTGTGTACAGGGCATTTCCATGCTCTGAGCATTAACATCTTACCCCCCTACGAAAAAGTCCGATCGCACTAATGTTTTTTTTAATATTTTTTGAAGCATCAGTAGTAAAACTGAGAGTCCAGAAAAAGATATCGTATACAAAGCCGATTTAAAGCTGTCGACAAGTTTACAAATGCGAATGGTAACGGGTCAGCTAATAATAAAAAAACAAAGTATTAAAGTATCAGCAAGTTGCACTGTCTAACTGTTGAAGTCGAATGTCGGCGGCACACTCCACAACGCCTGAGCATGTACCATGAGTGAAGCAGTGCAACATATAGTAACACTAAAGGAGTGTCCAGTAATTATCCTTTTATATATATATATGCAGAGACAAAGAAAGAGAGAGACGTACAACTTATAGGTTGCCCCATTGTTATTTTCGTCCACCAAAAGGGAACGAGCGATATATACTTTATAAGAATTGAAGGCAAAGTCCGCTTGCATTAAATTCGCTTGTGGCGCGTCCTTTGCGGTATCTCTTTTTACAGCGAAAGCTGTTATGAGATCACTACTTGCATCGCCGTGCCATGCACGAGTATACGGACCGGCACTCGGAGGTATTTTCAATTCGGAGGCAATGAGGCAGTATCATCGAAGGAAAATTATGAGTCCCTGCGCTGTAAAAACGGGTGAAAAAGTTGTAATCTCGCCTGCACACTGCATATGCTCGATATAATTAACAACAATTTTGCTTTGCGTTCATGGCTTTAGCGTGGTGGGTTTTAACGCGACACCGTCAAAGAGCTCGTTTCGGAGAAATTCTGGCGTCAGCGTCAGTGCGGACGTCTGTGTCGGGGTCATTGGTTGTGAGTGAAATATCCTCAACTTATGCCTGACCGAGAAATAGAATATGAAGCAAATAAAAAGAAATAATATGAAAATTGTGAAGCAGAGTGGGAACCGAACGAGGGTCGTTTGGGTACAAGCAGTTTCAAACCCGGGTCATTTTTGTGACAAGCGAATGTTCAACGACATGGCCACACCACTGTTTTTCATGGTATTTATTAAAATGTGTGTTGAAATAAACGAAAAATGACACTCTTGATATGGAACATAGGTACAATTACAGAACGACAATAAGCACCTTAGCGTTACTAAGGAAACACTCGTCAATTAATAAATGAAGTACAGTATGCAGCGAGAGTTCTTAAAAATGCGTTATACACAATAGGTGACGGGGCCAAGCTCCTCACCAAGATGGGGTACCAGTCCAGTTTGAAGTCCATTTCGTCATAAATGTCTTTTAGGTGGACAGCCATTTTAATGAATTCCGAGCTCGCAGAAATGGTTGGTTCTGCGTTGCGATCTTGCATACGCGTCTTTTATAGGCTGTGCATAACCATGACAAAAACATATCAAAAGGCACTTCATCAAGTGATGTCAGCAAAAAATAACGGATAATGTAGGAATTATTATCATTTTTTTTCTCCAAGTCCGCTCAGGGACATTCAAGAACAAGATAGCATCTTTGCAACCAACAAAGCAGTGTTCTATTGTCTCTGGCACATTACATAGGCGGCAGTCAACAAAGGAAACAAAAATACCCATTACTTTTACCCATGTTTGAATGGTCAGCGTTTCAGTATGTAGATTATAGAAGAATGTTTTTGAATTTGAAGACACAAGCATTTTGCGCACTCTCCTGAAGGCAACGTGACCTAGCATATCGGAGTACAATGAACGGTACAATCGAGGCGGAAAAAGCATAGATATCAAATCTTTGTATAACACTTTGCTAGACACTGTGTAAAATTATTTTATATAAATGCGAGCTTTAAGGAACCTAACTGCAGAATAAACATCCTGCATAAATCCCCCAAACACGGTCGTTCGAAAAAGTTTGAAGAATGGACTAGTTCAGGGAAGCAATCTACGAGATTAATCTGCAACAATGAACAAATTACGGGATGGGAATTGTCACGGAAATAGTAAAAGCGAAGAACTGTTTGCCATAGATATAGACTCTTAATCCTAACCCAATAGCACTAGCTGGCCAGAAAATGCTGTCACGACACATGGACTCTAAAGTAGAAGACCATGTGAAAGTTGCAAAAATTCAAAGAAATCGTTGTACATAAAATCTCGCAGAATGAATGAGTTGAAATACGTAGAAAAGCTTTGTTGCTAAAAAAGAGTAACAAGCTTCAGCTCTCCAAAATATTGATAGGCGATGGCAAAGAAATGTCTGGGCTTGTCGTTCAAGCTTAAAGACGTACTCCTTCCAGTAATGCGCACTGAATCTATGCGCATCGAACGGTACATCGAGGTACGTTGATAGAAATTTTGTCCCAAGTAATTCCTGCATATTAAGTAGGGGTGCTACTCTACGAGCCAAACCATAATCCTAAACTCTTCGAGGCAATCAGGCGAGTTCCTGATATTATGACAAATTGGTCTATTACGGATAACACATTTCCTGTGGTTGGTTTATCTGTGCAGAAGGCTGCTACGTCATCTGCATGAGCTAATACTTTCATTCCAGTTCCTAATATATCGAATCCATGAATACTTCTTGATCGTAATATACTTAGGCATAGCGACTCTAGATAAAGAGCAAACAGATGTGGGGACATGGGAAAGCCCTGCTTACAGACGAATAAATTGAAACTGGTTTCGACAGCTGACCATTAACAACAACATGGGTTGAAGATTGATTATAGGATAATTTAAAGCCTTAAGGCAAAACAGTGCTGACATTGGCTTAATCCAGAAGAGAAAAAACAAACGAATGGCTAACACGGTCGAAGGCTTTTGTAAAGTCTACCTGCAATATTGAAAGGTATTTTTGTTGTTCATAGCAGTACTGATGGACCGTACGAGCGACGTGTACATTGTTCTGTATAGATCGACCCTTAATTCCACATGTGTGGTGGGACCCAATGAGAATGGAAATCGCAAATTGCAACCTATGTGGTATTACTTTGGCGAAACTTTTGTATTCAACGTTTGACAGTGCTACTGGCTGGTAACCCTTAAGAGAGCGAAGTTTTTTTGTCCGAATTTTTCGGTATCAAAACTGTGTGGTTTTCGCAAAAGGATCTCGAGCATGTCCTAATGTCACAACATATTTTAAAGATATCCAGCAATATATAAGAGAGAACATTTTCAGAAGTTTTGTAAAATACAGCAGAAATACCGTCAGGGCCAGGTGACTTCGTTGAAGGTAAGCTGTCGATAGCGTGCTCAGTTTCCTGTATTTTAATAGGACAACTAATGGCGGCACAATCATCGTCTTCCAATGGGCTCAAGAGGAAAAAAAAACTCATGGTAAAGCTGATGTCAGGGTTAGGGAGAGCACTAAATAAACTTTCACAATACTTTTAGAATGTCGACATTATGTCTCTTACGTCTGTTACAAGAACACCATTAGAGTAAATATCTGGGATTACTTTAGAAATCGCTGGGCGTTTTTCATTGAGTAAAGCTTGACGCGTGAAAGTAGCTCTCATGCTTCACAGACACACGCGTCCCGTATACATGCTACACAATGCAACATGAAATATGGCAGTAATAATGTGTGGTACGAGCATCCATTGCCGACGGGCGTCAGAATATGTGATTATCGTAATGGCTCTTTGGTTGAAAGCCGATACGCCACTACAAAGGCACACACGCTATGGCACCTATGCCCCAAAGGCCACGTAGTGGGTGCATAGTAAGTTCTAAAAGGTTTCATGCTTTAGTGTGTGAAGTACGCACTAGGAACACAAGGTCCCTGTTGCGATGAACTACTAAAGACAAAGTTTTAGGGCCCCCGAATTTTTCAACATCTGTTTTAATAAACAATTATCAAGCGAACTAAGGACACTACTATTACATAATGATCTGGAGAACTATCAGACAAGACACGAAGTCACCTGCAAACCAACGAATAAAAATTCCATGAAATATAGTAGCAATGCTGGGACGCTAACCTGCTCTATTATTCTAGGGAAAAAAAGTTTAAGGCCTTTGTACAAATTTTCAAATACAAGTATATAGAAAATTCTTCGAAGCTTTCCGTGAATAAAAGTTGCCATATTGTCCTAATGACATAAAATTTATACGTACGTGGGAGTGCGGAAAACTTCGCTGATTCTTTGATTGATTGATTTATATATAGGGTTTCACGTCCCAAAAGCACCATATGATTACGGGAGACGCCGCAGTGGAGAGCATGGAATTCTCGACTACCTGGGACCCTTTTAATCTGAGCACACGGGCCCACAAGATTTCCGCTTCCATCGAAAATGCAGCTGTCTCATACGGGATTCCTTCTCGTGACTCGTTCATTACGTACTGGTACTGCCTCGAGAATGAGGCAATCAATTGTTGCTGGCCACTCAGATATCCTGCTACGGTGAATGCGGCTCTGCTGTTTTCATTAGTATGCTGTTGTTGTACGACAAGTCGGAAAGATGAGAATTATTGTTTTCGTGTGGCTTGTTTTTACATGGCTAGTAGGTTCCATCGGAAATTGTGAGAGGTCCCTGAAGGTGTTTGTTTTTTCTTGAAGATTAGTTATTTATTTTTGCTTGTCAAGGGAGCCAGGTATAACTTCGTTGAATAGGTTTCCTCGGTACATCTCCAGAGAAAACGTTCTAGTTCTTTTATTTTTTCACCATTAGCACAACTCAATGACAACTTTATCCTTGTTGATTCTTTCTACTCTCTGCCGCTCGTTTTTCTTTGTCAGTGTGCCTTGTTGGTTGCTCTATTCTTAAGTAGAAATTGATTCCCGCGGCCACCTGCAGTCAAAGCCTCGGCTACCCGCAGCTTTTTAAAAACAAAAAACGCCACTTTCATTGCGCTGTGCATTTGCAGCTTTTGTTGCTGGAAAACCAGTCAGGCAGCAAAGACGCTTCTGTTGCTTTCAATATAGCCATGTAACAACAAGAACGCTATGAGCCGCAGACATTCTTAAACAAACTGTCAACTCTACTTTATTAAAGAAAAATTGTTACATGCCTCATGAGTGGAGAGATTTTTGTAAATTCTTGAGTCTTGGCGAGACTCGCGAATAGCAAAACGTTCGCCAAAGTGTTTGGATGCACTATTAAATGTGGTTTCTGGCGGCGTGCCAAAAGTCATGCTACCTCAGCGCGATGTGATGACACGTTTTCACGTATTTTTCTGACGTCATGATGATTTTAACACTAGGGCCCTTGGCAAAATTTTACTGCACCATAAAACGTCGTCACTTGGCGAAAACAGAGCTGAATGCGGTGTAAGTTCTACAACACGCCACTTGCAAATAGCATGAAAGATACCATTCTTGTAGACATTACAAAACTAGAAAAAAATAATTCACCAATCGGTTCATCAAAAAAGCATTAGATTTCTTATTTTTGTCATAAACAATACAATGCGTTAGAGCGCAACGCACGAGGCCAGAAAAAAACACTGCTTTCAAAATGCTATTGTTGCTGAAATACTTTGGAGGGAGGCGCAAAACGTTCATTAGATAGGTTTGCAAAAAAAAACTAACATGTATTTAGCCTTCGAGCTGTATTGGAAGAATGCAAAATATACGGCGTAGCCTTTTTGTTTCGGGCAAAGAGCTAATTTACATTTTTTGATGGCGTACAAAGCCCACATCGCATATTTCGCATGAATCTGCATGCGATAAGTGGCGAATTCGTGCATTGTCTTTCGGGGTTGAAATGAGAGATGGGAAAATTTACGCTTCTCAAAAGATGGAACACAAAAAGTTTAGGGGATTTCCTCCGTAAACCATTTATTGCAGTTTCGCTGGTTCTTGTAGGGTTTAAAGACCCCTCACGTTGTCCAAACAAACTTGTGTTTTTCAAGAAATTTCGACATCAATTACAGTTGGCCAAGAAACCGACAAAATCAACATTCGGTGCAACGTGGTCAATGCAGTAATTTCTGAATCAATTTAATTATATAACACCAAAAGTTTAACTTTCTAACAATACAGAAAATTGCTTGCAAACCGCAACACAGGCCTTGAGGGGTGTTCGAACCTCTAAAGAACGGGTGACGATAATGCAACTTTCGAAAGTATAAAACTTTAGCAAAAACTACACGACCTCTTTTTTATTTAGCGTTTTTGAACATCATCTGTAAAACACACTGAATACGCAAGAAACCAGATAGGATGCCTCTAATGGTGGTACAAATGGTGCTTCATCGTTTTCATACAAAGCACACTGAAACGACGAACATAGTTACAAAATCGTCCTGCCCTGAAGAAGCGTGAACCTTTGCGGTCTTTATACACTGCCTTAAAAAAAGCGAATGCCTAAATTATTGCACAAATCTTCGTCAACGACATCAAAATCAATGGCAATTTTTGAGGCAGTTAAGCTTAAAGGGGAACTCCGATGCATTTTCAACCTTACTGAGATAGTGCAGTTTCTTAAAAGCATTGACAGCGTTGAAAATTTTAGGGTGGTTCATTTTGGCCAGGCACTCGTGAATGATTTTTATTAAGCAAAAAATGACGATTCAAACAAAAACCGAAACAGGGAGTGGCTCTGTCGTCAAAGATGGGTACACTTAACGCCACTAGATAATGTCTTCGATGACTTCACGAGATCCGCTACACGCCGACACGGCTGGCTCAGGGACGTGCCTCTATCTTCTGATGCGCCAAATGCAAGATGGCGATGGAACTGACAAAATTGATCTGTGCTCGCGTTGTTGTCACCTTGTTGAAGAAACCATGCGCTGCATAGGTTTTCTGAAAAAGTCGGGGTTTTTGAAAAAAAGGGTGGGGCTTGGCGTCATAAGAAAAGGGTGGCCCGCGTGTGCAAGTGTGATTACAAAATCAGCTACAAATTTTTAAATTTATTTTCTGAAAAACGATATGACGTATAATTGTATATTTGGCACATATCACCACGCTACCAACACGAACACTTGTTCAAAGTTTTACTGAAATTGGTGAATATCAAAGAAACGCTGGAGCTCCCCTTTAACTGCAACAATTCTGGGACACGTCAGAGGGTGGTACACATGCAAAAGGAACCCGTCTTTCAGATACTCAGACATGCGACAACGCCTTATACAACTGGCAAAATATCACATTAATTAACCCAATTAGCACAGCGATGAAAATGGTTGAGATAAACATGTAACGTTGCCCTGGGTTGACTCTTTGTCGCGATTCGAAAAATCGGTCTGCTGCGTGTTCGCTGCTTTTGCTCTTCTTTATCGACTGCTGGCTTGTTGTGGCAGCTCTAGTACGGGTTATGTGCATTGAGTGCCCTCACGCTCTTTACCCCTTCACATATATCCCCATATGAAAAATTTCAGCGTCTCCGCGGACTGGGTGATAGTGAGGTTGGCGATGCTCCGAAGGTATTTCGGGAACACCGTGAATCATCCGAGAACCTGCCCCGATAAAACTCCGAATATCTCACCGCTTCCCGTTTTCGCATTCCGGGTTCCGCTTCTCGATGAGCTCGCTTCGCAGCGGCTTCCTTGACGTGCACCATATTGACATCTGCTTTTCGTTGCATACGTTACGCAGCGATATTCTTGGCGCGTACCGTCTCGGGATCTGCCCGGCACCACGCGCGTCATCCGTCACATACGGCGATGATCCAGGAAAATGGGAGCTATGGGGCGCGGAGGTTGAGCCCTACGCAGCTGCTCATCAGAGAGCTGTGGCAACTCTAGCATTAATTAGTGCTCATTCACCCAAACGCCATGTTTCACACATATTTTTGGCACAGCGCCATCTACGAAACTAGACATGAAATGGCAATGACGACACAGAATTCGTACAGCGTCATCTACTATATTGTCATCCAACTGCAGTTTTTATGCATCTCTATGGGACAGTGCCATCTATTGTATGAAAAAGGAGACACCACTGGGTAAGCCGGAGGAAGGGATTGCCCTAGACGAAAAGAAGCTTTGCCCCTAAAACCCATCAAATGATATTTTTCCAACTTAGGTAGGCGATGACGTTCTCCCTTGACAGAGGGCGGCGCCAGAGCTAGCCCTCTGTCTGTGAAACACCATTTATACTGAGTACATGCACTGCTAATGGTGCATTCAGACGACGGACAGAATCCGGATGTGGCGGGACGGACGGCGCGTCACGTGACCTCACATCAGCGATTCCCCTCGTCCGCGACTCGTCCGCGAGGCTCGCGGACGAATGACCGCAACCTGTTTCTCACATCGGGATTCTGGCGGGGGACAGCCGATACTTCAGTGGATTAGCTCGGGGTTTCTGGCAGCCAGTACACTTTTCGTCTGCTCGCGGCATGTCCTCCATGGCTCGCGAATAGCTGCATGACTGGTCGGCATCGTCTACACTTGAGCATGGTTTACTTAGTTTCCGGGGGCTTTGTTCTCGGGTGAATAAATACGCAGAAATCACTTTTGGTGGTTCGGGAAATGTCGCCGCCGTCGTTTGACACGCGAGATTCTTAGCTGTCATGATGGTAAAATATTCTAACTTCTGCAACCGGCGTCGTGCCGCTTCTGAAAAAAGGATGGGAGACGCGTTCAGAAGTTCTACAAGTGGGGAACAATGTAGTTGAAAGAACATTCTGCCAGCAACTCCCTTTTCTCCTGAAAGAATAACACTCCTCGTTCGTTGTTACAACGCGACAGACATCGCAGTCAAGCGTCGCTTTTTGCGGGCATCCATGTTGAATACTCTCAAACCAGTCTGTTTTAAGCGCGCGCAGGTGAGCGCCGAACCTGCTGTCGAGGGTAACCCGGCTGTTTTCTCCTAGGACACCGTCCGTCGTGTGGATGCGCCTGCAGGTGGATCATCCGCGGATTACCCGTTCGCGTCCACGAGAAATCCGGATTCGGTCCGTCGTCTGAATGCACCATAAGGAACGAGAAGGAGAAGAAGCTTAAGGCAGACTTGCACACAAACTTGCATCGTTTGTGTCTTCTTCGTCCTCGTTTTTTAGTGCTGCAAGTATTCGGTATAAATCAAAACATGTACCATCTAGCCCAAAAAACGAATTCTTATTTAACATATATGTCGGAAACGTTTTAACAATCTGGTGTATTATGGTTCTTTCTCTGCTGCGTCTATGAATGATAGATGTTCAGAGCTTTTTCAACAGAATCGAAAGTTGGGCTAGTTGGATATGCATGGTATGACTGTCAGTTCAAGCGAACGAATAAACGGAGAGGAAGAGTGGACGAGCACTTTCTCGGAACTAAAGAACTTATTATAAAGGGAACAATATATAAACAGGCTATCAAGGTGTACTTTTTGCCTGCACAAGTATGCCTTATTTTTTGATTGCCTGTTTATATACTCTTCCCTTTCTAATAAACTGTTTAGTTGCGAGAAAGCGCTTGTCCTCTCTTTCTTTCTGTTTATTCTTGCGCTTGAACTGACAGTTATACCAGACCTTTTCTCTTTGTTTTAGGGTGATCTTGAGCATTATTCACTTTGCTTTAACCCTGCATTGACCACTTTATAGGGAGCGTGGTCACGCCGCATGCGGCCTGCGTATAGACCACTAACACTGGCCCTTAAAGTATACACTCACTTGAAGTCATCAAACTGAATAGCGTGATTCTCCTCAAGAGAAAGCGAACACACTGAGTTGCCATCACTTTGGGCCTATGATTATTTTCAATCAGTGTCATTCCTAATTGCAGATTGAACAACTTTTGCATCATAAAAATGTGTGGTAACATTCGCAGTACGAGTTTCAAGAGGCGTCTTTATCGGGAGTATGCAAGCGCCATTAACTCGGCTGATTGTTTTTTGATGCCGTGCCAAATAAAGTTTTATTTTTTACTTAATATTTTAACACTGTAGCCCGCTGCAGTGATTAGCTGCAATAGTACTTACCGTACCATATTTGTGTTAGGTTGTATTTGTCGCTGCCGTAGTTTCAACGTAGGAAATAGCTGTAAACATTGATCTCCAGGTGATTGATAAATGTTTAGTAGGGAACTTCATACTGCACCTGTATGTACCAGATACGATTGATTCAGGTATCCTAACTAGTAGGAGCAGTGCGCACGAGTGCACTTCGAGTTGTGTCGTGCTGCATTGACTTCACATGAAATATTCGGAACACATTGGCTAAACAGTATTCTCAATTTCAATTGAGACGGCAACTTAGTATACGCGGACCATAATAATAACAATGTGACCCGGGATAGTAACATGGTCTTTATAAAAACATATGAAAATATTGTTCCTGAAACCTGTCTATCGAGACACAGTCTCTTATATTCCGCGTATATAATAATTGTCCACCATTTAAGAAATTGGGTAATTTATAGTAGCTTTCTCTTTTGTTGCCATCAATTCAACACTATGTCCAATATCCAACGATGTTATCATGTGATGTAACTTCGAAGCTTTCTCCTGTATTGATTCCACAAAAACTCAGGGTGTTTAGGGCCAACTATACGACATTTCCGAGGTTTTATCTGCGCACGTTTTTATGTCGCTGTCGTTACGGCAGCACTTAGCTATAGCATAAGGCATCCACTGTGCACACCATGGAGCTAAAAGACATCTTCGGCCGTTGACCCCGCGGAAAGTTTAATCAAACAGGAACGCACCAAATATAAAGACGCATTTGTCTCGCGAAATGCATGTAGGGGTCACAACGACCAGGTTAGCGAAAAGGACCCATCAACGAGATAATATGTCTTTCTACGAGAATGTCCATTTCGTAGAAAAAGAGAAAAAAACAGAGATACCCTAGGAAGACACTGCAAGACAAGTGCTCACTAACGCGCACACTTCCTTCGTGCCCCTGTTTCAACGCGACAGCATTAAAAAACTCGTTTAGCAGAAATTCCGGTGTCGGCGTAGACACCGGCATTGTTGGTTGTGGGTGAAAAGTCATCATCTTGTGCGTGACTGAGAAGTCGAGAACGATGCAAATAAAAGAAATGATAAAAGTCCCGGGTCATAGTAGGAATAGAGACCGGATCGTTTGTGCCTGAGTGGCGTCGAATTCGGGCCGTTTTTGTGGCAAGCGAATGTTTTACCAAAAAGCCACGCGTTTTTTTTTATTTCATGTTATTTAATAAAATTCATACCTGGAATTATAACAATAACGTAGCATTGCACTAAGTCAACGATAATAATCGCACAACTACTGCACAAATGTATAAATTTTTGCACACATATATGTTCACCAAGTCTAGAAAAACAGGAAACGTGCTTCAAATAGTTGGTAAGGATGAGAACCTCCTCGATATGAGGTGTCATTCTGGCTTAAAGTCAAGTTCCTCGCGATTTTCCTTCAGCCGAAGCGCCATACGTATGAGATTAATTAATACATGAAGCAGTGGTTGGCTTTGCATTATGGTCTGCATGCACATTTTTCACAGACAGTGTAGTACCATAAAAACATATTAAAGAGCACTTCATCAAGAAAAATAGAAAAAGGGTAACCTATAATATGTAAAATAATAATCAAATCTTTTTTTCTCAAGGTTCGCTGAGAAATGTCCCAAAATTTAATGGCATATTTGCAGGTAATGAAGCATTGTTCTATTGCTTGTGGTACATCACAGAGTCGGCAATTATCTGAAGAAACAATACTCTTCTTTTGCCGGCATGGTTTTACCCGCTACGCATCTTTATGAAGTTTACCAAAGAAGGTTTAATATCAGAAAAAGTGTACATTTCCCGGATTCGTTTTAATACATCTTGCCCTGGAATGTGGAACTATCATTAGTCGTAAAGTAGAGGTAGAAAACTCATGAACAATAAACATTTATAGACTTTTGTGTGTGATACTGTGTATAAGTATTCTATAGAAAATTGAACTGTGTTGAAGCGCACAGGAATCAAACTTTCCAGCATAAATCCCATAAACACGGATGCACAGAAAACTCTGAAGAAACAATCAATTCAGGTAGGGCATTAACAAATGCAATCTGCAAAAATGATCGATTTATGGGATGAGAGCCATCTCAAAAAGAAGAGAACCTCGAAACACTTTGCCACAAAAATAAATAAACTAATCACAGTCCTCTAATTCTTAGTGACTTGATTAGATTATCCCGTCTTATTTGTACAAAAGTCAAAGACCAGACGAATGTGAAAGTACCGTAAAATCATTGTAATTAAGATTAAGCGCCGTGAATAAATTGCAAATGCATAGTAAAGCTTTGTAGCTAAAAAAGCATTGCAAGTTTCAGCTCTCCCAAAGATGAAAAGGGGATGTGTAAAAAAAGTGTGGGCCTGTTGTTCAAGCATAGGGACGCACTCTTTCCAGTAACGTGCACTGAATACATACGCATCTCGTGGCACGCCGAAGTATGCCGGTGGAACACGACTCCAATGAACTTCTGCGAAATTGTCTGGCGTATTACCCCCTGATCCAAAGCATAGTTCTAAACTTTTGCATGAGTTTACAGGAGCTCCTGATACAACCTCAAATTATTTATTGTAGGTAACACATTCTCAACATTTTTTTTGTCGCAAGAAAAGAAACCTACGTCTTCTGCAAAAGCCATTATCTAAACCAAATTGCCTAATAAATTAAAGCTGCGAATTTAACTCGATGGTATTGCGCTAAAATATAGCGGTTCATGATAAAGTGCGAGCAGTAGTGGGGACATTGGGCAGCCTTGTTTTACGGAAGAGCGCACGGGTACAAGCTTCGAAAGGTGGCATTTATAAATTAGCCAAGTTGAACAGTCATTGTCGAAACCTGCCAGCACAACAGAGCTTACACTTGCATGCTTCAGAACAAAAAAATTATGAAGGATTGACTGACACGGTCAAGAGATTGGGCAGAATGTACCTGCAGCATAGCAGGCTGTTCTTGATAACTGGAGCAATACTGAAAGAGTGTTGAGTGATGTGTATGGATGTGTGTGTAGAGCGACTCCTAATTTCGCATGTCTGGATAGCACTTAGGAGTATTAACATCACAAACTATATTCAATTTACAATACTTTGGCAAAATTTTGTAGTCAACATTTGAAAATGCTATAGGCCTGTGGCCTTCACCGCAACGAAGAATTTCCGTTTCGAAACTTTCAAGACTTAGAACAATATGATTTTTGCAAAACGATAGTGGTAGAGTCTTCATATCGATAACTTCTCCTAAATATATGAAGCAGAATAGAGCTAACAGTCACTTTGAACAATTTGTAAAATTCATCAATAATCCCATCAGGGCTAGGTGTTTTTTGCAAAGGTAGTCGATGAATGGCTTTCCTGATTTATTCTAACGGTAATTAGACTACTAATGATTGCACGGTCATCTTGATTCAATGAATTAAAAAAGAAACAAAATTTTCTTTTCTTTCGTCACAATCGTTGAAGAGCACTTAACAACACTTCGTAGAGCCTTTCAAATTGCAAGATAATGTCTACTGTATTTGTTAAAAGAGCACCGTTAGAATGCAGACATAGGATGAACATGGACATGGCGTGATGCCACTCATCAAGTAAAGCTTCACGAATTAGTTGCTTGGAACTGAAAATCCTGCCGTTTGAGTATCGAACACGTGGTCCCCTGTAGTGAGCCGTATTATAATTTCACGGCTGGCACATGATGAATTCCATGTCATTCTTATATGCCCTTGGTTCTTCGCATTCAATCTCTCAAAGGTTACAAATGCTTTTAAACAATTTCTTTTTTTTTCGTACTTTCGATAGCACGACTCAATCGGTCTAATCTCTTTCGCTATTTCATAAAATTTTTGCTTATAGGCTCCCAAGCAGCGATTAGTTGTAATCCCCTATCGTAAGAATTTCTCACTGCTTGTTTAATTGTAATATTAAATTTGTGTTTACGTAGGATATCTTAGTTCATTTTTCTAAGTGCCCATTGTGGTCGGAAGTGAGTTCGGTGCCTTCCAACAATTTTCGCTAAAACAATGTAGTGATTTGAAAACGAAAATGGCTCAGCGCTTCACAAAAGTTCTTAAAATGGGTAATTAAGACATGTAATTTCAATCAAGATGACCAGAAGAGCTTTCCTGAAGTCAAGTTGTTGCAGTTAGTTGATCCATTGTGCCGATGTCAAACAGCCCTGCGTAATTTGTGACACCAGTTGAATTTTCGCCACTCCTGTCTTGTTGAGTACTATAGTTATGCTATGATCACTAGGATCACATACACAGCTAAAGTCGCTAATTATCCCAGTGAAATATACACAGGCGATTAGATTGAACGTATCTTCAAAGCACTTAAGCGCTTGGAAACTACAACAAATGCATAAAGTTATAGTTCGCTACGGCACTTTACGCAACACGAAATTGCAGCTTATATACCCACCGTTAGAGACAACATTGGTACTAATTGCTGAATAGGGTAGACACTTTCTCAAATACAACCCGCAAATAGCAAGCAGACCTATTGCATAATAAACGCAAGCGTAATAGTCGGAGAGACAGGGCCGTAGGGTTTCCGAAGTGTCTTCGCCACTCTCGATATTTTCCTTTTGGCTAGTGACAAAATTTAGCCACATTTAAAAAAAGCTAGCGTAGTTGCGCCTGTTTTTGGAAGCACATAAGGCCGCGAAAATTCAATGTTGCAAAGAAAAGTTGCTCGAAGCGCGCCATGATGACTATCCACAGTATGCTTGCTCTCCCTTGAGATCACTTTTAGAGGTCGATGGTGAGGGTCTTCTTGAACCCCCGCTAGGCCTCCTAGATCGCGGCCGCCGACGGGTGGTTTTTCAGTGTTACAACATACAGCGAAAGCGCACTTTGTGATTCACACTTGGTGTGTCATTCTCTTTGCTTGAATCGGAGTTGTACGTCATAACTTTTATGTACTCCGTCACTACGAATTTATCGGACTTGAGCCGAGGTGCTGCCCAGGCGTCAACCAGCAGCAAGGACTACTTGTGTTTTCTTACCTTCCTACCAGTAAGCTGGTTTTGGACTTCGTCTTTCTGCATTCGGACTTGACAGGGCACCCTTTCCGTGTTCAAGAGTTCTGAAATGCTCTTCAAAACATTATCGACCGAAGGAAATCAGCTCGAGAGGACAATTCTGAACGTAGCATGTATAGTTGGTAGCCGGCCAGTCAACGCTGACGAAATTGAAGTTAGTCCACATGTGCACGAGGTGAATTTCTCGTGAAAAACTGGCGATGCCTTGTGCTTAGCCCGGAGCCTACAGAAGTGAAGATGAACCTTCTGTGCCTTTCTTAGCACTTGGAAGATACCTACATTCATGAGTTGCTGCATAGTTACGCGAAGATGAAGTCAATATGAACAGAAAGGTGGAATGTTGAGGACATGGAGCAAATGTGGTCTTTTAGTTGTGATTTTGTACTGTCTCTTCCCGATGAAGTCAAAGTGGATGGCATTCCATATCTTTTGACTCTTTGTGAAGTTCAAAGTCTTGACTTCATTCCCGGTCATCCACCGCTTTGTCGTTGCTGTAATAAGGCCAATCGTCATAACTGCAGGACTGCTCGTTGCGATGACTGTCGACGTTTTGGTCATTCTGCGGAGGAATGTTTCATGACTTACGCGAAGAAGTTGCAAAAATAGACGCACTAACCAGATGAAAACTTGCTAGAGCACATCTTGGATGCTACAGTAGTTCTCGGCGTGACAGGAGACACATCGTCAAGCATAAATGTTACCGGATTGAGCAGAATGCCTGCGCAGGATGCAAAAAACACAAAAGTCGATGGATCTGAAAGAGCAGCTGCAAAATAAGAACCGAGTGGTCCATGTAAGCAGCTAAACCGAAATTCTGACCTGCCTATTAAGGAACGGGCCACAGCTTTCAAGAACTGCAACAACAAAATACCTTATATAAGAGTGTTCCAGTTTCGCAGCAGCCTTTTCATCCTGCTATGGTGTCAGAAGACGACATGCTTCTTTCTGTGGATGCGACAACACTACGCGTCTGCTTGTGAATACAGTGAAAGTTACTTTGTCTGCTTGAAAACGCAGTGAAAGTAACTTTCGTGCTTCACAAATGCACGGGCCCTGCACACATACTTCACAATACAAAGTGAAATATTGCCACAATAATGCATGATAGAAGCGCCCATTGCCAGTGGGCGTCAGAATATGCGACTATCATAATGGCTTTATGGTTTATAGCCGGTCACGCACTACGATAGGCACACATGCTACTGCACCTAATTTCATACCAAGTTTGAATAAATTTCATGCACTGTGTGTTTGAAGTACGCACTAAAAACGGGACACCGCTATTGCGTTCAACTGTTAAAGACGAGGCTTTTGGGTCCCCTACTTTTTCATTGTTTTAAGCGCCCGTTTTTGTTCTCAGCGGCGTCGCCGTTGCCGTCGCCTTCCTTGTTGTAACCGAGCGAACGACTGCGTACCACAAACGTTCGGTAAACCTCACTAGCATGTGCAGCCAGTGTGAGTGTCAAACGAAAACTAAGCGAAAACATTATTCTATGAGCTATTGCAGCAGTTCTCTGGTATCAGCACATGAAAACTGACAAGGGTAGGGCAAAGGAAAAAAAGAAATGGTCAATATGATAAAACTGCGAAAAAATCGCTTTGGAAGGCCAAGAGAGGACAAGGCGATTCGATTACAAACAGAAGATTTTTCGTTTGCAAAGGGCTTATTAGATGGCCTTTCTCAGAAAGCTGACTCCGAGAGACATCTGTAAATGTAATTTGCACATCCACTTGGGAATTTGGGCTCTAATGAGCTCAAGTGAAGTGCCATTTCACTTCCTGCTCTTTATTTTGACCAATTCACTTAGGTGCATGATGAGAAAGTAAGTCGTTTTGGAAAGTGGGACGCTACGATAAAAGCGTTATAAGTGAGGACGTACTTGTCAGAGTTACAACACCGATCTGAAAACCTCGCTTATACTTCCGCAGAAAATGAACAAAAATATAATTCAGTGTCACAAGGAAGATAAATAATAGTATCTATACGCTGTTATCAAGGCTCCTGCCACTGGAAAAATCTGTAAGACGCAGTATATTTGTAAGACGCAGTAAAGCCTTTGTTCATGACAGAATCTCACGTCACGTCGCAAACCCTTGTTCGTTTGTGAGCAACTGTGTTCTAGCTTGGCTATCTCACTGTATACGTTGCGCATGTAGGGCAAGGCCGACTAGTTAGCTCAGAATAGTTGTGCAAAGCGTGCACTTGAGGGTAAGGGCTACGTACACAATAACTAATAATAATAATACTAGTAAGAAGAAATTCTGGCGTTTTATGTTCCAAAATCAAGACATGATTACGATAGACGCCGTAGTGGAGAACTCCGGAAATTTTAGGCATCTGCTGTTCTTTAGCGTGCAGTGACATCACACAGTACACGGGCCTCCACCATAACGTCTTCACCAAAATGGGGGCTAGATACGCGGTATTCCTCGCCGGTACTGGTCCTAGCTTTAAATTCGGCACTGCTGAGTACCAACCGGCAATGCTACACTCGTCTGTGAGGCGGGAATACCTATATAACGATGATAAATCTTAGTTTAGAGTGACACACTGGAGCTTGGCGATCCTGGTCATCGTCTCGCAACGCTTGACAGCAGTTAGCAAAAACGTGTTAATGCCTAGGCAAATTTAATGGTACCTGCTAATTGCAGCAAAACTTAGTTTAAACATGCACATCCTGACGAAACTCAATTTTCTAATTTCTGCCCCGCGAGCATCAACACCCTTGCCAGTACATATTCGGGGGCAGATAATAAGTGGCTGCCAGTTGCTAATTTCAGGAAGCATAACTACAATGACTGTGTTAGCATTATTCCACAAGTGAAACCGCAAAAAATGTCAATATCAACTTATCTCGTATGGCCAATCTTCTGAGAAAAAGAATGTATGGTGGAGCTGCTTGGGCTTACGAATATTGCGAGAAATTCCTGTGCAATGTAATGTATATGACTGAAACGACTAAAGTTCTCACAGAGAACGAAAATGTATTTAATGTAACTAGCGTCAAATGTTTGCTTAAGATCTTCATGCGCATCTGTTTGTTTCCACATACAAAAAATCACAGAACTTACAATCGAAGAGAAAACAGTCTATCCACCAATCCGCGTAACAGCCGCTTCACAGAAACATACATCTATTCGGGTTCATAAGCTGGACATGCATTCGAAATATAGTTTCTTCACAACTACCTTCACAACTGCATTGACAGTATTGGTAAGTCACGACACAGACAGGACATGAGCGACGTACGCCACTGCACGCACCAGATCGACGAACCGGCACTGCTGATGCAAAAGCAGTTGGGCAGATGGATATGAAGTCACTGCAACAATGCTAGAGAGGAATTAAGTTAGATCATTGTCATTGACAGTGAAATACGTATATAATACCGCTTAACAAATCTGGAAGCCTTCATGAATGCAGACCCACTGTATACTTCACACACCTTTCTCCTTTTGTGTCTTAGGTAACTTTGCTTACCGCAATAGAAAATGGAGTGCCCATGCTCGAGTTTTAATTCAATTTGTGGCGGTTTATGGATGTTCATGCCCTCATTCAGCAAATGACGCGCGATTTTCTGATTGCTGAGTAACCTCGCTTCGAAAAATCTTCTTAGACCGTCATTTTGAGTACCGGTAGTATTATTATTGCTTTTGACTTCGCGAATTCCTAATGCTACCGGCTGAAAAAATAAAGTTCGTCAGCAACACACATTATAAAGACGCAGACATTTTTAAATATCTTGGACGGTCCGGCTAATAGCAGGAATTACTGTCATGAATGAATTTGTAGTAAAGTTGACTTGTTTATTCTCAGTGGCTGCCGGTTTAAACAATATATCCCCAATTAACATGAATCATACACCTTTAGTGCTTCATGGGATCTGTCAAACCACTTGCACGTTTGGAACTAGTTTGTACTTGCATAACAATTTTAGGCACTACTTTGCAGACTGTGTCTTTTCTTCTGACTTATGATTTTGTGGCCAGAAACGATGGTATAAGGTTGTTTGCTAAGCCAACAGGAAAAATTCTCGTTACGTCCAATCAGAGAGAGAAAGGAGAAGAAGCCATGTTCATGGTGTTTACGTCAAACCTTTGTGTACTTTGAAATACGAAGTAAGGCAACAGGATGGTATATAGACTAGAAAAAAAGAATGAAATATCAGCAAGTGGAATGGCACTTCCTGGTGACAGCTTGGTGTTGTCTTTGTTGTGTCCCACTAAACGCATCCTATGTCTGGTTATTTACACAACTAGTTCGTTTCCAGCATAGTGTATTTTGTGTTTCAACCAAGTACTTCTCTAGCTCCCTTCAGAAAATGCACAGTTTGGCGCCCGAGTGCTATTTTGATTTTGCTAGCCTTATAAGGACAGCACTAAAGCGCAGAATCACTGCGACCTTTCTTTCGTCATCGTTGAAAAGGCAGCAAAGAAGCACGTGCCTCACGAATGAATTGTTTACCAGCGAAGAAATATTTTCAGATATTGAGCACGGCTTGTCGGTCTGTCAGACTGACTTGTTAAAAGACCTTGACAGATGAGTTATTGCAGAGCTCTTCTCTAATATGATTCCCTACCCCGAGGCTCTTAGTTCAACTTCACTTTATTTGAAGTTATTAGCTGTCACCGCGTAGGTAGAGGGGGGAGGAGGGGAGGACATGCGGGATGTACTGCCGACACTTCTGAAACTGCCACCTGAAGAGCTAGAAGGGAAATCTGGGCTATTCGGCCATAGTTTATTTTCGATAAATAACAGCGCAAGAAGGAAGCAGACGAAGTATAGGACAATATGGCGCTTGTGTTGTCCTATACTTCGTATGCGTACATCTTGCATTGTGAGTTATCCAAAATGAAAATGGCTAGCAGAAATGCCACGTTCGATATGCTCCCACACCACCCTTGTGAAAGCACGTATCATCAGTCCACCCATCTGAGGTAAGTGTTCTGAAAAGCTGTCCTGCTTAATGTTGAACATGAATAATAATAAGCAGCGGTTGTGTTGAAGCCCACACATTCAATAGTGTTTGAGGTAAGACGGGTTCAAGAAAAGGGGGCACGCAGCGCTGTTTACAGAATTTCCTATTCTATTTGATAGCATGAACCGAATTCGTAGGCGGCTGCGTTCGTATGTGCCTAGGATATTTCTCTCCTCTAGTAACTGGACAATTATTGGTGTTTGCTGAAGTTTGATCTAAGAGAAAGTCAAAACCCAAATAAAACACTTTGTGTCAGAAAACTACGAAACATTTTTGTGACGAGGCATCGGATTCCTATGATTCATAGTGATTTTTCTACTGGAGCAACCAAAATATTTATGCCTAGAAAATATATGTTTAGTGTGTTTAGCGGCTCATTGTGCGTACCCATGTCAGACACAATAAATGTGCTTAGTTGCGGCATGTGCGTTTAGTATTTCCAAAATATGCATATTGTGTGGTGGTGCCACCAAGTTTATAAGCAATGCGCGCATACTGCCATATATAGTACGTGGCATTTTATAACAAAAGAATACCTGTAAGGAGTTAGTTGTAAAGGGACATATATACCTGTAAGCTTAGATATATACGCAAAGTATTCGAGATAGTGTGAGCAACGTTCGTTTATTTTCCTTAACAGCCTCCAAGCGACAATCAGTTCTTCATAAGCACTTGCTATACCGGGTCGTACATCCAGGTTAACTAGCATGTCAGATGGCACTGGTATGAGATGTTGCCTTGAATAACGCTGCGGTACCTGGAAAAGGACTGAAACACATTTATTCTTTTTTCCTGTTTCCCTAAGCTGTGTGATTAGTGCAGAGTCATTTACTCAGGCCTACCTGAATGTTTTATTCTATAGCGTTTTCTTCTGGCATTGTAGAAAGATACGAAGGATTTTTATACGCATTTATAGGGACTTAACGAAGCTGTTCCTGAAGCAACTGAATAGGGTTGCATGGCTTTCGCTAAGATGTAGCAAGCACTTCAGTGGTTCGTTCGCGAACCTACTTGACGGCAGTCATCAACTATTCGCGTTCAGTATACGTTGCCATAATTTGGAAAACACTTGCAAAAGTGTCATCTGATAGTGTACTCGTAAGGCATGGACTTCACAACTACTGGGCTTGTGGTGTATTTATACTTCATCATCTTGTTCATCGTATTTCACGTGCAATGTCACTAGCGTCATTCGGGTGGTGTCTAATAACACTAAAGCTACGTGAAGCGAAAGTAATCAATGCCATACTTCAACCATAGCAAAAAGAAATCTGTTTTTTTATTTTTGGCAAATACACCTTTAACATAGCATGGTACAAAAGCGGATATAAATTCAATTGTCTGGAGTGAAAAGGATATAAAATACTGCAGATGAAAAGACTTCTCAAATCCTGGTCGTCCAGGGTGCCCGCGTGAGGGCCCTAAGATGGTCCCCGAATGGAGCTAGAAAGATGACGTTGAGTATACTCGCGTGTACTGCAGACCAAATAAAGTTGTTCCACAAGGTCACTCACTCCCGAAGCCAATGTCGAACGATTATTTCTAAATACCACCTTCATTATCCTCTTTTAACTCGTGTCTTTAGTTACCAGGCACTCTTTTGAGGATTATAGTTAGCTTCATTTAGTAAGCACGGTTAACAAAAACATGCAAGGGAGTAGGGGAAAGTCTCGGCGCACACTAGCAAATACTATGACTCTGTGAAGGGTTCTCAACAGATGCATGCTTTCCCGCTTCCAGTGTAAGTGCTAATTAAATTATGGAGCGCCACAATACACGTTGCCTAATGAAGACTGATATGTGTGTTTTCAGGACCACGTTGCGCATAAACGTCGTTATAACAATCCGGTACACGTAGACAGTCTGTTCCCTAAGCCGCATTCAACACGCCTTGCTTTCTTTCTCTCCAACACTGGTGACTCATAACCACATTATCTTCCTAGTGTCTACCGGTTGACAACAGCATACGTGTGAAACTTGGCTACAAAAAAGCCGCCTATTAGATATTGTATGTCTCAAGAGATCTATTCTCTCTCATTCTGGCAGCACTGGTTCATTGTATTTTAATGAGCCCGTGTAAAAATTTTCGCAACGAAAGAGTGTGAATCAAACATAGTAGCACATAGATGCACAGTGCACTGCAAGAGTGCTATTTTTGACTACGTCATCTTGGGGGCGGAAAGTTACAGACTCGTCCTGCATTACGCGCACCTCTCTCAGCTAATCTATAAGTAGGAAGGCGGCGCTGCTCTCCTCGCTCAGGCACTTTTTAAAAACACCTCTGAGAAGCCTTCGTAGACATGAGTACTTTCAAAACGACGGAAGATTATTTAAAAACAGTAATTATGCACCAAAACAAAGCATTAGGTACAGGTGGTATATGTTTACAGAATATATACAGCTTGTTCAGACTGCGCGTGGTAAGCACTACCGCACAGCCTCAAATAAGCTTATTGCGTGAAAGCCGGGTAATTCGAGAAGGTGATCTGCATTTAATGGTAGGTACGTATAATTGAAGCCTCAGAATGATGCCTCAGGTATGTGATGACGCGCACGCAGCATATGTGAGCATGCATCACTGCATACCCACGTAAGTGCTGCTCCCTGGACTTCATGGAAGCTTGCCTAAAACTATTTTGCCCTTCACAGTAAAGAAATTGGTGCCTGTGGTGACTTTCGCCAGCCCTCTGCGAACATTTGCTATGTTTTTCATCCAAGATCAGAAATTTACTTGTTATTATTGTTTGCCAGACCACTCAACCAACATTTTTCTCCAGATTCTTCTTTTTCAATCTAGGACACCCATTGGTCGCTTCTATAAAACAAACATGAGCACACCACACACTTTTGTTTTGACATGACTGCTATAGTGCTCCCTTTGCAATTCATTAAACTCGCCTGTATATAAAGCGTTGAAACGTTTATATAGCAAAGCTTAAGACTGTAGCCTTAACCATATTGCAGCATTGCGCAACGCGGAAGTAAACAAATATAAAAAAACAACGTTTGCTGGTCTACTTCTCTAATCCATGGCCACAGAAGAGAACCGCCATAAACTAGGAATCCCTGAGAAACAGGAAGGTGTTTTCTCAGCATGTAACTGCAAATGCCGTTAAAAAATCAACAAGGTGAAGCGACCGCAATACAAAGCTTCGTTGCACAATATTTTAGTATGCTCTGAAGCAACTTCGCTGACGAGATTGCATTTCTGATGAAAAGAGTGTGTGAGCAGTTTGAAAGATTGCATATGGCTCCATATAAAACGAATAAGGGTGTTGATGTGCCAACTTGAATTTCGAAGTAGATAACACATATTTTGGGGTCCATGTGGAGGCGGATAACATATGTACCAACTTAAGTTAAAAGGCGGCACGTTCTGGCCAAGGCACGCATGCAATCGCCTGTGCTAGTATTTTCTACTACTCACAACAATTTGTTACCCTGAGGACAAGTTTGAAGTCTCACAACGGGCTCCGTTGCCTAGCACTAGCCTACCCTGTAGAACTCCTGCAACGTTGGCGAATACATTTAGTAGATCTCTGGAGTGTAGTCAGTCAAGCTGGAAAAAATGCTCTTTCAAGCGAAAATGTAGCGCAGATGAAACTTTGAAGTGTAGTATACAGTTCGATTCGGCGCACTTCCAGCCCACGATGCAGACACTGTGTGCACGTGATCACGGATGAATAAAGTCGACAAAAAAGGCGGTTTCATCTTCCAGTAGTCTCACAGGGACCTTTAAGCCACCGTGTGAATTGCTCATTACCTTACCTTGATATAGTCAGCCATCCTTCGTAAATTTTCTTTACACAACAGCAATCGGAATGGTTGTAAGGCGATAGCCTGACCACATTCAACAACATCACACAACGTTACAGAATAAGAAGATACAACTACCCACCACCACACAAGTAAACAAAAAGCAAGCCGTAACTTGGAGGTTGGTGTATACACAAACAGTTACCGTAACCCGCGGATCACACGCCTCTATTATCCAAGCCTATACCCGACGGACCCATGTAAATCACACAGTGAAAAGGCCATACTGTGGCACACGCTTTGGGATTGCCCTGGAACAGATAATGTCTCTGCTGCCGCTCACTTCGCAATGCATGTTAGGCAGGAACGAACTCCGACGCAAGTCGTTGGTGCTACCAGCATGCGAGAGCACGGGCCAGCCACCGCCGCGGCTGCGGTCACTGCTGCGCATCGGCTGCGTCTAAATCGCTGCCACTGGGAGGCGGAACTCACCAGCGATAAGCTGGACGACAAGCTATGGGCCGTCCGACAAGCGGAACATGCCGCCAGGGTCCAAGAACTTCGAGCACCACCATCATCATCGACGGAGGGTGGGATAGGACAGGGAATGATTTCCGCTTTCCTCCGCTTCAGCAAAAAAGTGAGGGGAATGGAATGGAATGAAAAAGCTTTATTTCAGTCCTGCAGGATGCGCTTAGCGCGTACCGGGCGTCTCCCACGTAGGGACCGACAGGGAGTACCTGGCGGCCGCTTCGTGGGCCTGCTGGACGGCCAATTGCTGGTCGGCGAGAAGTGAGCTCCTGAGGGACCTCTCCCACTTGCTTGAGATAGAGTCGGGAGGAGTTGTTCTACACTCCCAGAGCATGTGTGCGAGTGTCGCTGTGTGTCCACATGATGGGCATGTGTCGCTGGGGTATGCATCGGGATAATAAACGTGAAGCGTGGCAAGGTTTGGGTACGTGTGTGTCTGTAATAGGCGTAGGGTTAATGCCTGCGGTCGGTTAGGTTTCGGATGTGGGGGTGAAAAAATGCGGCATTTCAGGTAAAAGTGCTTTGTAATGTGATTGTACGTAATTAGTGCATCCCGATTGGTATCTAACCCAGCAAGATGAGGTTGCCCTGCGGCAGTGCGGTCGGTAAGTGCGCGCGCTGCATCATGGGCGATCTCGTTGAGGTTGGATAGGGCACCCGGCACCTGGCCGAGATGGGCGGGGAACCAGATGACAGTGTGGTGCTTCAGGGCACTCGCGTCCGCATCGCGCATGATACGTAATGCCTGAACGGAGATGACTCCGCGTTCGAAGGCTTTGATGGCCGGCCTGGAGCCACTGAAGATGAATTCCCGTTTGCTGTCGATCATAGCTATAGCTATAGCTACTTGCTCCGCTACTTCGGTGTTTCAGAAGAGGATTGTGGTTGAGTTAAGAGTCTGCTGTGCGGACGATACCGCGACCGCCGCGAAGGCTTGGTTGTTGCGATAGGCAGCGGCGTCGACGAACGAGGCGTTGTCCGCTTCCATGTCTATGCGCTTGAGAATGGCGGTTGCCCGCGCAAGGCGCCTGTCTCTGTTGTATTCGGGGTGTACATTTCGTGGTATGGGAGTGATCGTGATAAGGTCGCGGATTTCACGGGGAATTAGAGTAAACTCTGGGGGGTCCCTGGCCCTCGAGGAGAAGAAGCCGAGCTCGCGCAGATGTCACAGAACCAGCGCTGAAAATGGGCGCGCCGCCAAATTCTTGCGATAACGCGCGAAAGAGACGCCGCGAGGTCAAAAGAAAAAAAAAGAAAACAAACATCCAAGGCTCCCCGGGCGCGCGCTCTCCTCTCGGAAGCGTGGCTTCGCTGACGAACCTCCTCACCCCACAACGGCGGCCTAGCAAGCGCTGGAAAGTTCCAGAAGGAAATAGGCGCGGTCAGACCGAGTTGAGTCATCCGACGCGGAGGGCATTCGAACAGTCTCGCGCCTCTCCCCAGCCTTCGCTGCGTATCGCGCCGACGAAATGACGAGAACTTTCTGGAATGTGGTGCGGAAGGTAGTTAATCGAGCGGCCGAGACGAGAGATCAGGAGAAGCCGGAAGTTAGCGCCAGAGTGCGTAGGGATTCCGCCGTGTAGTCGGCGAAGGTTTTGTCCGTAGGGACGAAGCAGGAGATGAAGAGGATTTCCACCTGAGTGTTGAAGGCTTGAGCTACAGGCAAGAGCGTGAGTTTACCGCTATCGAGCGAAGACGCGTGGCAACAGCTGCGTGTGTGAAGCCGACGTGTTTCCGGCGAAGAAGTTTGAAGCTTGGAGAGTGGCCAATTGAAGACGCGAGGTTTCCTGGAAGAGAAACTTCGGCGAGGTTTCCTGGAAGAGAAACTTCAGGGGGCAGCGGAACGACAACAACGCGGGACTTTGAGTGAGTGATTCTCGAAGGAGTATCATCTCGACTTTGGTTCCAAGAACTTTGGACCGAATAGGTTTTCTATCTCTTTAGTCTTTAAGTGTCTTGGTTGTTCAATGCATTCGACTGCATTGTAGTGCGAATTGTTGTCTGTGTCCGTTGTTTCGAGTGTGGTTGATTGTACTGTGTAGTACGTTGTTTGGTGTGTGACATATTGTATTCAACCATTGTGGAGTGTGCATACCTGTGTTAGTTCGATCTGCCCTTATTGAGAATAAACTTTTGTTTGTTTATCAACTCTCGGCTCTGACTTGTTCTTTGGGCCACAGCTGGCGTCCGCTGGCGCGCGAAAAAGGACCACTTCTAAATTGTCCACGCTTTTGTGGTGCGGTTCGGGAGGCCGATACTTCGGCTCTTGGAATTAGCCCGGCGATCGCCTCCCTATTTAACGAGACCGGTGTGACAGCAGAATATGGCGGCCCGCCTTGGTGGTAGTGAGTCGGGTCAATTGCACGCGTTCCTGAGCTTCGGCAATCTCTTCTAGCGTGTTATGTACGCCAAGCTCGAGGAGTTTGTACGTTGGAGTGGTGATAGGGAGGCCAAGGGCTCGTTTGACCACCTTGCGAATAAGCGCATTGAGTTGATCGCGCTCAGCACGTAGCCATTTGTGTATAGTGGCAACGTTGGTAAAATGGCACAAAACAAACACGTGTACGAAATGCAGCAGGTTGTCTTCTTTGAGGCCATGGCACCTGTTGACTACACTACGTACGAGTCGTATGGCATTCTCAGTCTTAGTTCTGAGCTTGTGTACTGTTTGGGTGTTGGTTCCGCGGGACTCGATGATCATGCCGAGGACCTTGATGGTGTCTACCCTGGGTACAGTACGACCATCTCTGGTGTGGAGGGTGATATTGCATTCCGCCGGAGGTTTCCACCCTTTGGGCTTCGCACTCTGGTGTTTGGGCAAATATATCAACAGCTCCGACTTCGCAGGTGAGCTCCTGAGACCGGTGTGGTCGAGGTAAGACTCGGCGGTGTCGATAGCCTCTTGCAGGGCGGACTCAATGAAGCCATCCGACCCTGTGGAGCACCATATGGTTCCATCATTTGCATAGATAGTGTGATTTAGCCCGTCGATTTTTGAAAGTCGTTTGGAAAGCACGATCATCACGAGGTAAAGAGCGTGGGCGAGAGGGCGGATCCCTGAGGAGTGCCCCGCTGTGCGAGCTCCACTTCTGAGTCTAGGTCTCCTACGCAGAGGACGTTTCTGCGTCCAGTGAGAAAAGAGCGGATAAAGTATTAAAATCGATGACTTAGGCCGAGGGCTGCGATCGCTTTCAAGATTGACGAGTGCGTTATTGTATCGAAGGCTTTTTCTAAGTCGAGACCAAGTATTGCACGAGGGTCCCGAGTGTTTTCGCCATCTAAAATTCGATGCTTTAGGAGTAACATGGCGTCTTGAGTGGATAGCCCTGGCTGGAAGCCAATCATGTGGTGCGGGATGCAGTCGTTATCTTCGAGGTATCGACTAACCCTGATGAGGATGCCGTGGTAAGCCACTTTGCCCACGCACGACGTGAGAGATATGGGGCGTAGGTTATCTAGGCTCGGCGCCTTTCCCGGTTTGGGTATGAGAACCATGTGAGCTAGTTTCCAAGCATCGGGTATCTCACCCTTTTTCCATATCTCGTTGATAGTGTCAGTGAGGTAAGTGACGGATGAATCGTCCAGGTTGCGTAGGAGCTTGTTGGTGATGCTATCGGGGCCAGGGCTGAGCGGCCATTGAGCTCATAGGGAGCTCGGCGCACATCTTCAATAGAGAAGTCGGCGTCTAAGTTAGTGTTGTCGCTGCCAGAGTAATCAGGGTGAGAGGTCACAGGGCCTGTGGGAAGCAGGAGGTATTTTTCCACGATGTTCGTGACAACATCTCCCGGTTACACTGTTCGTTTAGCCAGATAAAGTATCTTCATGATCGAATGACGCTGATTTGTGCAGGTGTTGGTTTCATTGAGGAGGTGTTTGAGTAAGTTCCACGTTTTGCCATTTCGAACCTGACCATCAATCGAATTACAAATTTCGTCCCACTGCTGTTTTGAAAGGATGCGGCGGTGATCCATCATGGTCATGTTCAGCTGAGATATGCGTTTGCGTAACCTCCGATTAAGGCGCTGGCCCTTCCACCGGCTCAATAGAGACTGGTTGGCCTCAAGTAGGTGGGCGAGACGACTGTCTATCTTTTTGGTTGGAACGTCTGTGCTTATAGTTTTGGTTGCCCTGTTTACATCAGCTTTGAGCTGGGCCGTCCACGTCTCGAGGCTCGATGGGGTATCGGGAGGAGGTCGTTCTGCGCGGGTCTTACGAAGGAGGTCCCAGCCTACCCACGTGTACGACTTGGTCGTCCTGCTTACTGTGGGGAGGTGTACAGCCAATATGAAGTGGTCGCTACCGAGATCTACCGCGAGGTTGGGCCAGCGGGCGTCGGAGATATTCTTGATGAAGCATAGATCCGCCGTAGTATCTCTTTGCGTGGACGTACCAGTGCGAGTGGGGAAGGCCTTGTCCGTAATGAGAATAAGGCCCATGTCATTCGCGTTTTTCCAAAGCTCGTTACCTTTGGGTGTGTCGTACGTGTAGCCCCAAGCGCTATGCGCGGCGTTAAAATCACCTGCAATCACTAGCGGGTTACGCCCCGCGAGACGGACAGCTTTCTGGAACAAGCGTGTGAATCTTTGTCTATGGTGGCTAGGACTACTGTATACATTGAGCATGTATACGCTTTGTTGTGATATGTTGCCAGGTAGAATTTCGACCATATCGTGTTCAATTTCAGGCACATTGAGACTGTGCGCTGTGCAGGTAATCTTGTTAGCGACCAGGGTGGCGATACCGCGTCCTCCCGAGGAGCCGGGCAACCACTGGTATCCGGAAAACGTGGCGGTTGGTACTACAGTCTCTTGTAATAGCATGATGTGAGGTTTGGCTTAGTGGCTACGGAGGTATTGCTGCAGGAAAGATTTCTTGTGGGTGAAGCTCCTGCAGTTCCATTGCCAGATTCGCAACTCATCAATTGGCCTGGCCATCTTGAAGCATTTCGGAGTCGGCCTGAGCACCTGGCGGGTGCATAAGGGCCGCGTGATGCGGTGGACTGGGCACGGCTGTACGTTGCGATTGTACGTTGCTAATACGTTGCGATTGTACGTTGCGATTGTACGTTGCTAATTCTAATAAAATAGGAGTATGCGTTCGTGAAGGCAACTCCAAGCCACAGGTGGCATAGAAGAGTCTCCTCAGCTCGAGATATCCCTGAGGGAAGACGAAGCTGCAGATCGGGATCCAAGTTATGCAGGCGCGCGTTTGTGAATTATGTCGAGTTTCACTGTACCAGTGTGAGACCACGTGCAAGCGAACAAAATCTTGTAGCTGAGTCGGTTCTTGAAAACGGGATGGTTGTGTATTGAATAGCGTCAAGTACAGGTCTAGCGGCCTCATCTACGTGGTCGTTGCCATAAATAGCGCAATGATCTGGTATTCACTGATACACTATGCTGTGCTGTTTCTCGATTGCTTGGTGATAAAGCTTTATTTCAGCTACTAACTGTTCATTAGGTCCATGGCGAAAGGATGACATAAGACATTGAAGAGCTGCCTTCGAGTCCGAGAAGATATACCATGTTCCCGAGGGTTCTTCGGCTATAAACTCCGGAGCTGCAGGTATGGCGGCGAGTTCTGCAGCTATCGACGACGTCAAATGCAATGTCACGAATTTAATTGTGATGTGCCACGCAGGAATAACCAGCACCCCTGCTGAGCTTACTGAAGACACAGATCCATCCGTGTAAATGTGAAGGCGTCCATTGTGCTTCTCTTGCAGAAAGAGTAATGTGGCCTGTTTCAGGGCTAGATGCGACGACGTTTGCTTATTTTGGATGCCAGGAATTGTAAGAAGGGCTTTAAGTGGTTGTAGGTACCACAATGGTAACGGCGGCCGTGCTGCATGCGTGAAGGCCAATGGAAGCACTGCGCAATGCTGAGCTACAGTTGCGCTGAACGCTAAGTGGGACGTAGAAGTTCGAAGTGAGGCGAGGTGATGTGATGGAAGCCGAGCGAAATGTCTTCGGTGCATTCTCAAAGCATCTACGCGGGTGTTGGCGTTGACTGGATAATCACGCGCAATGATGACTGTCACTTGTGTGGACGCGCATCTCGGGAGACCAAGGCATATTTGCAGAGCTTGGGATTTTATCGACTTCAGGACACGCAAGTTTGTTCTTCGAATCCCGCAAAGTACGGGTAAGCTGTAGCGCGTATAACCGAGGAACAAAACAGTGTAGAGTTGAAGCATTGCTCGTACCTACGCACCCATTTTTTTCAGCAAGAAACTTCAGCATGTGGGTGATCATTGGGAGTTTCGTTTTCATGTGGGCGATGTCAGGGCTCCAGGAGACCTCGCCATCAACTATTACTCCAAGAAATTGGTGCATCTTCACGTAGGTAATCGTGTGTCCGTTGATTTTATTAACATACGGACTCATCATCTTATGCGTGAATGCTATAAGTGAGCACTTCTCTGAGGACAGCTCTAGTCACCATTATTTCAGGTACTTTGTCGCTATAGTGTATATGCTCTTTGAAGCTGCACACGCAAATGAAGGCATGTTACACCTGAGGCCAGATGCAGATTTGATCGGCATATATTGATAGATAGACTCATTCTGGAAGTGCGTCAACCAGGCCGATGAGTGCTAGATTGAAAAGTCTGGTGCTAACAACATCACCTTGAGGCACACCACGACGGATGCGTTGTTGTGCAATTCTCTGTCTGTACAAAGAAAGTTCTGCCTTTCAAATAGCTGTCGACCCCCTAATCCAACATTTTTTCATAACATCCAGAATGGCTTCATCTGATACATTATCGTATGCACGTTTCACGTCCAAGAACAACGCCGCATATAAATGTTTGTCATTTTTGATGCTTCACAGACGAGACCAGGTCAATAACGTTATCGATTGTGGACAGCCCACACCAAAAGCCCGTCATAGCATCAGGGTATACCTCGTGGTGCTCCAAGTACCACTCTAGACGAGTCAAAATCATCCTCTCCATCGCTTTCCCGAAATAGCTGGTAAGCGCCATGGGGCGATAAGAGGTCAAATCCAGAGGAGGTTTACCTGGTTGAAGCACAGGGACGAGGCGGCTGGATTTCCACGAATGAGGAACAAATCCGCTGCTCCACGAGTCGTTGTACGCAAATAGGAGGGCCCGTCGAGCAGCTTCAGTGGTGTTGGAAAGATCCTTGTACGTGATCCCTTCCGGACCAGGTGATGAAGATCGTTGGCATGCCGTCGAGGACACTTGGAGTTCCCCTAAAGAAAAAAGGTCTCCATTCTTGAATCTCTGGAGACTGGTGCGTTTTCTAGGTGGCGCGCGGTGAACGCGAACGCCTGACTGGAAACTTTCATGCAGACATCTTCTGCTGTTTCCATTTCCGTGCAGCTTTGGTGGAGAGACAGACACTTGATGTTGATGTGGCAACGTTCGTAGGCCACGAACAATCCTCCATGTCTGCGTCGAAGGCTTGAGTGGATCCAACGATTCGCACTGAGATTTCAACCGAAAGGACTGAAGTGAATTGATTTGCCGCTGTATTGTTTTCTGTATTGGCGCCTTGCCTCCCTCAAGTCATGACTGGACTTAGTGCGCCTGTATCTTTGCTTTGCACGACGACGGATCACTCTGAGCCATTCTAATACCGCTTCATGTTGACAATATCTTGAAGTATGTTCAATATAATATAATGTTTCTTGAGCAGCACCTCTAATCATATCCTCGAGGGTGTCAAGAGGAGGCGCTTGATTTCTTGACACCTTTTTTCCGCCAGTAACCTGAACTTTGTCAAGTCGATGCGAGTCGAAGTGTCGTAGTTTTGCCATTTTTGCAGTCCCTCCTAGAGTTTCATTGCCTGCGAACCACTTTACCTTTCTATTTACGCTTCGTGACACAAATGTCAAGTCAAGGCAGCTGCTGTGTATCGTTCCCCGTAGAAACGTTGGGCTTCTGTCGTATACACAAAGCAGCTGCTGCTCCAGAGGAAAGGAGAATACTTGCCTCCCATGACGGTCTATCTTCTGACATCCCCATAGTGAGTGGCGAGCGTTGAAATCTCCGGTGATGAGCCATGGTCCAGGTGTGGTTGTTAACAGTGCGCGTAGTCTTTCAGGTTCAAAACGGTTTTAAGGTGATATATACGTGCCTACTAGCGTGAAATTCAGGTCTCTGCGTTTTACTGTCAAGCAGAAATACTGGTTGTCATCGTGAGGTGCTACACAGTGCTCGATATAGGTAAGGTCGCATCTGCTATATACAATGATTTTACTCTGTTCGTTGCAGATAGCGGACTTGAAGGCTTCGTATCTGGATAGCCGTATTGCATTGTGTAGCCGTGGCTCACCGACAACAATAATTGGAAACTGGTTATTACGCAAAAAGTGTCGGATATCAAAAATACGGGGCTTGAGGCCTCGAAGCTACTTTCAATTCTTTACGAAAGGCTTGCAGAGTAGGTGCCATGGCGCCTTTCCAGACTTGATAGCACCGGCTTCAGCGCATCCACTAATTGAAGTGCACTCTTAGCAGCTGGACTGTCAATGCTAAGAGAAGCATACGAATGGTATTCATGAGGACCTTTACCACGGCTACGATTTCCTCATCACGACTATCACCGCATTCTCGTTCCGAAGTGGTTGTAGACGAGCGATGCGGTGGCTCAAACGGCGGTTCTATCGTTGGCAGTGCTGGCCTTGCTTCAGGCGAGCCAATGATTCTCTTGTCTTGCTTGAATAATTTGTCGTCAGCGTGTCTGGACGCTTAACGTGGTACGCCGGCGATCATTTGGTGAGGTGCAGTTCTTGGTTCGGCACTGAGCCTCCTCAGGGGCCTCCGGCGACTAGTGGTTTCCCAGTGAGATGGGCTGTCCCGGACCATTTGCCTCAACACTTTGTTTCTGTTTTCAAACTTGAGCAATCTTTCGACGATGCTTCGTGAGGGCCATGACAGTTTCTACATTTTAGAAGTTCTGCTTGGCAAGCGTCTGCGCTATGTGATTCTGACCATAGCGAGCACAGAGCCAGGTTTGTACAAACAGCACTGACATGTCCCAATCTATAAAATTTCCGGCATTGAAGGGGTTCGGTACGAAGGGTCGCACTGTGTGTCGAATATGGCCGACCTTGACTTGCGATGTAAGGCTGTCTCCCTTGAACACGAGCTTCACGCAGCGAGATATGCCAAGGCGACGAGCTTGCAGTATGGTAAATTCTGCAGACACCGGTTTGGTGAGAACAACAAAGTCACTTTCGCTGAGGGAAATGTCGACACCGTAAATGACGCCTGCAGTAGAGTCGCAGCCACCAGGTATGTATGAGCGAACATTGATGTTATTCAACATCTTGACGTTGCTTAACACTTCAAATGTGCTTCGTTGATTGACGTCTAAGGCGAGGATATTCTTATGGCCATTGATCCGCACGTCCGCAATCTGTACCTGGGTGAGTTCCTCAAGAGACCTAGCCGTAGCTTGACGAATGGGCCGGTTGAGACTATGAGCCGCCTCGACCGGCACAAACAGAATTGTGTAAATCGGAGGCTTTCGCGTCTTCGTACATTCTTACTTGCTGATGGAGACGGCAGAACTAGTCTTTTTTTGGCTGACGCCTTGTCACAGGCATGAAGTCGCCTTCGTCGGAGCTATCTTCGCTGGCCGTAGAGTAAATCAGCAGTGTCCTCGCTATTGGCATCACTCGGGTGGCCCGTACGCTTTCTGATAGTATCTGCAAACGACAATGATTTTTGTGGTGAAGGCCCAGGCGAATCCACGTCCATCGCCACAGTCACTAGAGCGGTGTCTTCGACAAAGCCACAGAAAAACTTAAAATATTACAGATACTGACAGCAGTGTTATATGCCAGAATCACTTCATAACTAGGCACGCCAGCATAGCCTTGCGCAGTTTAGTAAAGCAAAGCGAAGTGTTGTGAGGCCGCGGAGCAGTTAAAAAATGAGAGAAGAAAGTAAAGCATATTACAGTACAGATGATATGGAGAGCAATAAGAAGGAGTCACGTCAGGAAGGGAAATTGTCATAGAAATCATAGTACAGTGCAAATGGTACGGAGAGCAATAGAGAGGAATCGCGACAGGAAGAAAAATAATGATAGAAAGAGCAAGAAATGAATAAATGAACAGACAAAACGCATGCAAGTTCATCAAGAAAAAAAAGACAAAAAAGAAAGGCAAAAGTGATGTAGGAACACTTGTGCTTTGGATAGTTGTTGTATAATTTGAACCTGATGCAGGGCTGCGCTTTAGTGTTCTTTCAGAGCAGCCTCGCATTTTGAAGCTTATTGCAAACAAAAAAGAGTGCCTAACTCCGCGTTTCTATCATACTTGGCCCCACTAATATGAAGTTGTTTTAAATAATTATTTTCAATTGTTTACGACCCAGCCGGTCCTTAATCTCTTGGCCTTGCCGCGGGAGCATTGATGGTACTGAAAAGCGTTTGCATTATGGGCATGTACTGGCATTCTGTTAGTCAGTAATATTTTAGGAGTTTCAATAAGCAGCCAGTCATCTTTCTCCAAAGTCATTTTTGTGTAATCAAGAAGATTGACCAAATTAGTGAGTAGGAAAAGAAACGTCCTTCAACTTTAAATTTGGACCAAGGCAGGAGCCGTGAGCCGAATAATATTTTAATAAGTTCTCTGGAACCAGCAGGCTAAATTAATCTTACCTAGGATAGCGTGGCACGCGCCAAGTCATTTGCCTCCAATCTAGTTATTGGATCCTTGTGTTTTTTCTGAATCGCTTCATGTTTTTAGTTTCAATGGCGGGCACAACATTGTCATTTTTCTAGATTTCTTTGCGGCTAAAATCTTTTACCTGGAAAGCTTCTGCATTATTTCGGAGAAAAGCAAGAACCATTCCAAGGAAGATAGCGAGAAGCACTTCTTGCTTTACGAAATTGTACGACTTGGTTTATTTTATCCAAAGACATGATACTTCGAAATTATACACCGTCACGTTCTGGAATAAAGATTCTACGCTAAGTTTCATTCTGCGACAAATCTATCGCATCTCTCGACAATTGAGTTTGTGCGGACTACAATGAAGAAGATTACGGGGAAGTACAAATTTATATAGAACAAAGGTAATTGACAGCAGCTGTTGGCCTTTAATGTTCCTAGTTATGCGTTTAATAGCACCAAAAAAGAACTACTGGCGCTAGAACTTTTCTCACGTCTGCATTTCACCAGCATCAAAGTAACAACATGTATGAAACATAAAAAAATGCAGCCAAAAGTTGTTCAAATTATACTTATGTGAATATTTTAGAGAATCGTTCTAGCAGCCGACACACGTTGTGTGGCGAACAGACTGAGTGATGTGCCTGTGGTGAAATAGTTCGAATACAAAGAAAGTGAAAATTTTGGCATAACTTTTCTATTACGAGGCGTTGTGCAGTTGTGTACAAGGCCAAACGTGCATCATATAGCAGAGCTTCTGCTTATATATTATGTATTGAATCAAAATATGTACTTACTTTCTGCGCGTGCACTGGTAGTCGCTCGACCTTTCATAAAATTTGAGCTAGACTGCAATGCTTGTAATGGTAAAATCCTTTTCAATGCAATTTGATTTTGAAGGAAGACAAGAGAAGAAAATTTCAATGTTTCTAGAGACACCTTTTTCTCCTCATGAATAGTAGAAAAATTAGAAAGTGGTACTTATGAGAAAGAAAAGAACATGCCTCACGTGATATTGTTTCGTATTGGGAAGGTTTCATTGTTTTAGGAGGGAGCTTTTTGAGGCGTAGGCAAGTCCCGCGTTATAGTAGCCGCGGATAGTACTCAGAGCTCTCATTACATGGCTCTGTGGCACTCGCACCGCCAGTTTTCGTATTTCTCACTAAATGGTGCTGCAGCGCTCCTTTCTCGCTAATGCGTGCTCTCATGTGATAGAAGACTGCGTTCGCCCTAGCGTTGAAAAGCGTTCGGTCTGGGAGTGCTCACTCTTTCTCCGGCATTCTGTGAGCTTCTAGAATGAGCGACAACACAAGGCGGCGTAGTGGAGGGCTGCAAAACGGCTGCAGCATGTGCTCGCCGTTTCGAACGTTGATCGGCTGGGTGCGATTTACGAACAATTCACGGTTTATCGATGTAACTCTGGAGCTTAGCCCTCTCAACATCATTGATTCGAGATAGGTTAGGTTAGGTTAGGTTAGGTTCCAGGCCGCTATTACTTGCTCCTTTAAATACACAAAAAAACCACCGCGGTCGTCCAATTTTTTCAAACAACGGCACAGTAACAGGAAGAACGTCAAGCGCGCTAGACTTCATCATTAAGGATATTGTTCCAACTATCCCCTCATACATTAGCGACACTAACCACTTTCTTCGTGAAATCAGCGGACTCGCGGTTCCTAACAATAGCATCCTTGTGACAACGGATGTAGTGTCCCTATACACAAACATACCACAGTCAGATGGCATTGATGCAACCGTCACAGCTTTCAAGAAGACCAGTGTGCCGGTGGGCTTAGATGAGGACATGTTGTCAACTTTGCTGTGGTTGGTACTCAGCCACAATAACTTTGAGTTTGATAATAAGCACTTTCTACAGATAAACGGCACCACTATGGGTATAAAGATGGCTGCTATTTACGCGAATATTTTGTGGCATCCATTGAATAACCTTTTCTTGCAACCAGGACATTGAAGCCTCTCGTGTACAAAAGGTTCTTGGACGATATATTGATAATTTGGCACCATGGAGAGGAAAGTCTGTTGTCATTCATAGATGACTAATTCAACTCACTCACCAATCTCGTTTACACACACATTCTCCAAGTGAAGTATAAAACTTCTTGATGCAACAGTTCAAATTATTGGGAAACAAACTTGCACGTACCCATACAAAAAACCAACGGATCATTATCAGTATCTTCATTTTGAAAGTAGCCATCTGCATCACTGCAAGACAGCCATCCTATACTCGCAAGCACACTGATACCGGTGAATTTGTTCGGACGTGTCAGATTTGGAAGGTCATGCCAAGGATCTTAAAACGGCCCTTGTGGCAAAAGAGTACCCAGAGAGAATTATCGGTGATGCTATCAGCTGGGCACGCAGTTTAGATAGGAACGAAAATTTCTCGGGCTCGAAAGCACGCCATTCAACAAATCAAACAAACCTTGTTGTCAAATACTCATCCACACTGCCGCACCTCAAAAGTATAGTTTCAAAACATTTCAAAATTATACAGTATAGCGTGCGTCTATCCTCAATTTTTCCGGAGCCGCCGCGAGTGGTCTACCACCGCGGGAAGAACATAAAAAGCATTCTAGTTAGAGCTAAGACGACCGAATCTGAAAGCAGTGAACCGGTTTGTAAGCCATGCGGGAAACCACGCTGCCAAGTCTGCAAACACATGGACACCATTTGTGTTGCCAAGGCTTCATCCTCAGTCTTCTAATTTAAAATTAAGAACTCGCTGAAATGTGACAGCTAGAACGTGGTATATATGCTGCATTGTGAGGTCTGTGACTAGCAGTATATTAGTCAGACTGCTACGGCATTCAGACTACGTTTCAATAACCACAAAGCCCACGCCCCCACACTACCGAACCTTCCTTTTTCCAAGCATCTGAATTTGCCAGAACACTCATTCGATAAAATACGAGTCACCCTCCTTCTGTCAGGCTTCCGCGGGACTCGTGAACGTGAACAAAGGGAGTCATACTTCATCCAAAAACTCCAAACACTAACACACGGCATCAATGAACGCATCGACAACCTATCGTTCCTTGAGACGTGCAGAAGTGAGATGGGACATGAATTGAGTCTGGCATATTCTATATAATATTCCTCGACATGATCAAAGGATGTGCCCAAAAGTTATCCGGGGGAATGGACCAAGCGAACATATTTTCATGTTCTGTTCGCATATGTATTTCATTCTTTTAAGACTGTTTTTATTTACTTTTATTATTTTTATAACAGTTAGATATTATTATTTCATTTTTATTACTGTTTTGACGGTTTGCATTTCCTTTAGTACCCAGAGTTCTGAACATATCTCCCACGCAATAACACCGGTTCCATTATCTCTTATTATTTGTTGAAGTTTCACATTTCTTTCTGTTTTCGGCCATTTGGTTTACTTATGTTTCTCTTATTACTTCTAAGTCAGAGAATCCAACCAGGGCGAGCTGGTATCAATTACAAGCACTTCGGGTAGTGGTACAAAATGACTGGCTATTTGCACGCTGTCATAATAACAACATGTGCCTTATGGCCCAAAATTTAGCCTTTACTTTTCAAACGGCCTTGTGTGTTTTCCCCCATCTTTGCCCTGAAATCTACTAAGTGGTTCTGAGAGAGAAAGGAAGAGAAAAGTGAGCCCCGTAACTGTCTTCTTCAGCGAGCGGCACCTCAACAGTAGCTCACAAGGAATGGGGGTGAGGAGGGACTAAAATGGTAGGAATAAAGGTGTAGAGAGAGAGAGAAAGACGCGTGAGGCGGTAAGCCAGAGAGCGACGACATATCGAGGGAATATGAGAGATAGGAAAGATGGAAACACGGTCACAGGAGTCCGAGGACGGGGCACTACTTGCGAGAGCTCTCGTCGGCGTCTGGAGGTGGCATAGAGAAATTCCAGTCGGTCATAGCTACACTGTCGTCGGAGGTCGGCGTGAGGAAATGACATAGGGTGAGCCCAGTTGGCCAGAGCTACGCTGACGTCGGACTTCGCGAGGGCACAACCGGTCGGCACGGAATCCAGCGAGCAAGTCCCCCGAAATCTACCCCCCCCCCCCCCACACACACATATGGAACGTGTCAGTGTGGTTTTAGCGAAACACCAGTTTCCCGATGACGATAGTTATAGCGCGAGAACAAAACGACGACACAGAGACGAGAACGACACGAAAGACTCTTCTTGTCTCTGTGTCGTCGTTTTGTTCTCGCGCTGTAACTATCCTCATGCCATGCAAACTAGCGCAAGCTGCCACACCAGTTTTTTCGTTTTTTCCCTAAATCACAAAAGAAGGGGCCGCATCGGGCGCTCCCTTTTCGGAGGTAACCCCTTTCGCTACAACTACTTGCCTGCCACCCAAGCTCACCAAGAATGTCCCTCCATGACCTTCAGCGGTGCGTCGCGCAAGCCTCCCTGCTCTCTCCTTTGTTCCTCGTTCTTTTCTTCTTTTTTCCTTTTCTTTTTTGGTACACTTTTGAATATTTAGTTTGTTTATTTGGCTTCTGCTGCCTCTAATATTATGATTTGCCCAAACATATGACATGTGCTCCACTCTTAACAGGACCTCTCTCATCCTTCTCTCTTTTGCTAGCTCCAGCCAATGAGAAGAGAACTGTTTGGCACAGCATACCTCACCACTGTAAAATATTACTTATTTACCGCTCTCTCCCGTTTCTTCCTTGCACCACCATGTAGATGCGGCATGTTCGCATAGCGTTGCACTTATTCACAAACCCTGACGTAGACCGGTCCACCGCTCTAAACCGTTGGAAATAAAACTAAGACAACTGCTAGCTTGTGTCTCTTTTCTCCAGTATATATATATATATATATATATATATATATATATATATATATTCAAAAAAATAAGCTCGCAGAAGAGCTAGCGTTCACCAGGAACAAACTACAGAGCAGCTTATTGCTTCACTTGAAAAAATCAGTGCAAGAAGTTCTTATATTTTCTGCTGCTAAATAAACATACCGCAAGGATAAAATTTTGGTAAGAGAATTAGAAGCCATTTACAATTAAAACCTACACAAGAAAATCCTTAGTGGGTGCTCATACTTTTTCCTTTCAATTTTACTTAGTTCGTTCTGCTGCGTCGCCTGACAAGTCGGCAAATGAATCACCTACAGCGGTAAACTGAAATAGGGACACTCATTTTTTCGCAACACCACACAAGTAATGAAAACTGCGTGAGAGTCTGCTTCATTGTCATTGTTTCGGATCTGCTTTACGTAGCCTCTCCCGGCGGCGGCTTAAACCGTTCTCACTGCAATCAAATACTGCCGCGATGCTGAGGTACTCCGCGGAATGATGCGAGGCGTGGCTGCGGAAATTGACAGCAGGCACGTAAGGGGAGCTTAGAAAGAAAATCAGAGGCAGTCAGAAAAAGACAAGATAAAAATATTCTCAGCCCCTGACAACTTAATAATAGTGCAGCGTGAATTGACTTCAACTTGCGAGTAACAATAGAGTTTCTGTAGAACCGGTTGTCAAAATTTTCATTCGCAGTAAGGTGACGAATACTTTTATTAGCTGTGAATATAGAGTTCCGCAGAAAAATGGAATGACAAACTGCCAATTAAACCAAGGTGTTTTAGAGCACCACTTGTTTTAAAAAGAGAAAACAGTCACTAGTTGCGTGGTGATGTCTGAACTGGCATAAGCGCTCATTGTCTGTTTTTCCTTCAAAAATCAATGGCACGTAATTAAATTAGGAAGGAATGATTAATTCAAAACTTAGAGGTCATTCAGAAATGCTAGGACACTTGGGAACAACAAATAAATAAAGTAATAATAATACGTATTACAAAAAATTAGGACTACAAAAAATCACCTGCTCTGTCTGAGTAGTACCCGCGGCCTTTTCGAGTAGCGCTGATCTTCTTAACTACACTACTATCGAATTGCGTTCTTTCAGAGCTGCTATGGCGTATGTAAACCGCAAAAACAGTGTTTCGCCGTTCAAAGACTCGCTATAACTTTAACAGACACTGTGCAAGTGGCAAAAAAACACTGTATAAATAAAAAAGTACTAATGATTTCCGCGCCCCGCCGCGGTGGTCTAGTGGCTAAGGTACTCGGCTGCTGACCCGCGGGTCGCGGGAGCGAATCCCGGCTGCGGCGGCTGAATTTCTGACGGAGGCGGAAATGCTGCAGGCCCGTGTGCTCAGATTTGGGTGCACGTTAAAGAATTCCAGGTGGTCGAAATTTCCGGAGCCCTCCACTACGGCGTCTCTCATAATTATATGGTGGTTTTGGGACGTTAAACCCCACAAATCAATAATAATGATTTCCGACAATCGCTCAGAATTTGTGGCGTGGTAGTAAATATATGTATGCGGTACCGAGTCGTCGAGTAACGATGCACCTATGTAAAATTCACCTTGTATAGTTGAATGATAGGCACTCCAGAAAACTACGATTCGGTTTTAAGTCAGTACTTGAAAATACAATTGACAATATAGTATTAGATGTCACAAAAATCATCACAAATAGGTGTCAAAAATTTATATCTAACGCACAACACGGCACGAACGAAGCAAGAACATTTATTGTGCACAAAGTTGATTCGTCATGACATCGAAATCTCACAGTGTAAAGGCGAGAACAAGCTAGAATAAAAAAATATTGTGGTGGCACCGGCCACAGCGAGACGATGTGAAAGAAAAACAAATACATATGGTCCAGCTATACACAGCTATATATAGCACTTGATCATATAGGCAAGACTATAGATATGCTAAAGTGAAGACATAACTATACACGGGGACAACTTTCTGTGGCATAACAGCCAAGGCTACGAATCCCAAGCACGCCCTTTTTTACTACGTTTCTGCATGTAGTTCACAAACACTTACTTTGGCATGCTGCGTCGCATATCAGACAATATAAAAATAAAAGATGTGTATATTATGTTCAATACTGTTCGTGGTATTAGTAGGAAGCATCAGCCGTGTAGGTTTCTCGCTCTTTGCTGTTTCTAGTTTTCTGAACTTCTGGAGCCATTTCACCTTTTTCCTGTCCAGGTACCCAACAATGGCGTCGCTTGGTTCCAGCAAGTTCACATCAAAGCTTATAATTGATTGATATGTGGGGTTTAACGTCCCAAAACCACCATATGATTATGAGAGATGCCGTAGTGGAGGGCTCCCAAAATTTCGACCACCTGGGGCTCTTTAACATGCACCCGAATCTGAGCACACGGGCCTACATCAATTACGCCTCCATGGGAAATGCCGCTGCCGCAGCTGGGATTCGAGCCCCCAACCTGCGGGTCAGCAGCCAAGTACCTTTGCCCCTAGACCACCGTGGCGGGGCGATGTGCATTCATCGAGCAGGTAGAAACGAAGGCCGTGGTGCGTCGTGAAATATCTTCTTTCCCGCGCATGCAATTATCGAGTTTTTTTTTGTTCAAGTGATAACATCAGCGGAAAAAGGACTCTAATCGCTATAGCCGCCTCGAAGTGACATCGGAGACCTGCCAGTCTTCATCAACACCAGCTGCTTGGAAAAAAGAGCCCGATGGGAAAGTGTACGTAAAACCAATGAACCATTTTCTAAATTACCTTGCGTACGTCGTCGGTGTTTCAGCTGGCTATAACTGTTACGTTAGCGACGTCTAAGAGGAGCTGTCGATGTGTTAAGAAATTATATCCGGTGGGTTTGCAGAGTGCAACGCCAGCTTAAGTTCATTGCGGAATAATTCACCCAGGCGGTAGCTATTGCACTGGCGGCTGATATTACAGCGTGCCGTGTCACAACGGTTCGAGTGCATATTTAGGTGGCACGACCATAAGAAATGTCTTCACAATCCTCCTCTAAGCTCGCACACATTCAGTAGCATAAAGTCAGTTGAAGGTTGTAGCCAAACTGTGCTGTTTAGATTATTTTCGCTTCCACAAAAGCAGTTATATATGTTCAAACCAGGCAATCCTGTAAGGTTGCTGAATCGCCACAAATGTTTGACATTTTTTTTAAGGTCGCACGCAGGCCGCGAACAGTCCAATTTTTTTAGCGCTTACGCAAGCACGTGTCATAAGGCTCGAATGTTCGATGCCGCACGCATAAATCCCGACGCACCTCATCGCAGATTAGATTACTCGATGGCTGGTGACGATGACTGAGTGACACCTTCGTTAAGGTCACAACCACGTGTGATCTGGTGGAGGGGACGGATGACCTTCATGTGATGGAGCGAAGTGCATGACCTTGAACTGTAAGAAGTTATTTGGTCATATAAAGACAGTCTCGTTGACTTCAATATAGACGAATCTGAAGAAGTTAAAACATTCACATCAAGGCACCCCAAGGTTTCTCAGTGCTTTACTCGGCCGACTGCGCATAAAGGAAGCAGATGGATTCTATTTTAATTTTTACCTTTCCATTACCTGTTTCCTTCTTATTCCTTTCAGTCCCATTCGCCCATCCACCACGTGGTATTGTGGAGGTGTCCTTCATAGAGAAACGACAGTTACAACGCCACGCCCATTGATTCTTGTGAGAACCTGTACGTGAAGACGATATCGAGGCACGAACGCCTGCAGAGAAAATACCATCATCCTTTGACGTTCTTCGAAGTGAATTGTGCAAATACGGGGCCAATTTTTACTAATTTTTATCAAAGTGCCTGTTTTTAGAAATCCCTGTCTTCTCAGATGGAGCGAGCGTGGCGAAGGAGGATTTTTCTTATCCCGGCTTTAGATCGCACTTCGCGCCACGTGAGCAGTTTTCAGATATGAGTGATATGAGGCTCACAGCCTAGCCTTAAAATCACAAGAATCCGTGGAAATGTAGCTTTATTGCAGGAAACGCTGCCTTGTTGTGAAATAACTGTCAGGTCCATGCTGTACTTCAGAAGCTAAGCACTTTATTGAAAAGGCAAAAAATGCACTATTATATCTGACACTTTCGCTGTCTCATTGAATGTGAACGTTTCCTAAAACACAATTAACGGTGCCAGTAGCACACTAGGTGGAATGTGCGCTTCATTCGAGCACCCTCTCTGCATCTAATGTATTTGTAATGAAGCCAAGTGGCCCGAATCATTTACAATGAGCGCCGTTTAGGTAACTCTTACGCACTTGTGGAGCCAGGCTTCTGTAGCTAAATGGCGCTGAAATATTGGGCCGGTTCCCAATTACGTGTCTAATTACGGGCGCTTGCGGACACACAGAAGGTGAATAATTTAGCAGTCGGTGTACTGTGGGCTGTGTGGACGTCGGGGGGTTTCTTGCAGCCGGAAATGAACGGGCGTGGAGGAAATGACTACGCCACGAGGTGTTTTACAGGAAAGGATATCCGGAGCTTCTGTTAGACAAACAGGAAGAGTGCAGTTTTCGTCCCTTCTAAGCAGTTTTTTTGTACTTTACAGTCATATAAAGCTCGAGCTCCTCACCACTGTGCGTACATGGCCGAGTTATCAAGGCGTTGTGCCGTGGACTTACAAAATTATAATGGCGAATAGTGAATCATGTTCAGAGCATAACATCGTGTTAGGTCTATTTTCGTGAGTAGCAAATACTATAATCATGGTGCATTCTCTGTTAAGGGTAACGTTGCTCTTTGTCGTACTTGGTGGGAACTTCAATAGCTGCGGCTAAAAGTGTTCAACCATTTCTAGTCTGGCTGAATGTGCCCTTCTGACTGCTTAGCGTATGCAGGAAAGCTGTTCCAGGTCGATAACGAATTAAAAAAAACATGGAGCTTTCCATAATCAGTAAGGCCTACTGGCAGCAATAAATTGTTAGCTGCGAATCTTGCTTGGATGGTGTTAACAAAAATAGATGGTAGAAATATGTTCACTAGAGAAGGGTTCTTCAGTAGTTTAAAAAAACACTATATTAAATTGTATTTAACAAGGCTATGTTGTAAAAGCACTCTGTGATTACAAAGTATGAAGAAAACATACTAGCTGAATGCGTTGAACGATAGTATATGAATGGCCTCATTTTGTAAATGTTGTAGTGGTGTTATATTTGCTGGATGCGCGGTTTTTCACTCAATATGTTGGCTCAAATTTTCGCGCTCAGTGCTAACGTGATACATCTGAGCAAAGAATAATCGCTTATCACAGAACAAAGCAAATCCTAAAGCGAGATGCACTGATGCCGTTGGTAATTTATTCTGCATTGTTCAGACTTCATGATCGATGATCTGCTCTTCGAAGGAAATGTGTGTCTTTGATTACGTCATTTCTTCGCGAGGTTTCTCACTGACAATTGGTTATAAAGTTGAATACTAAAGCAGCTTATAATAATAAACTAGAAAAGTAATTGTCACTGACTACAGATGTCTTTCAGTTTGTCAGTCACTGTACATTGCTCAATGACCCAATAAAATATTACTCGGGCACTGCAAACTTTTAAGGATGCACTCATGAATTTGCAGAGTAGTCCTAACTCACGGCTGCGTCCAAGAAACTAAGTAGTGCGTCTGGGTAATGAAAAATTTACTACGAACACCACCGGGTCCTGAATTGCTGTCCAGCGTGTCTCACCTACGTAGGTGCCGTGTGGACAAGTGGGCAGTGTGCTCTAGATTAGAACCTCCGGCACCGGCTTTAATAACAGTCGTTGCCCTCTTCTTGGACCATTTCTGCAAGGGCGCTTCAGATTAAGAATAAATTATAGAGTGACGCTTCAGGCTACCAATTTTGTCATGTTTGAGATCTCAAGTAATGCTTAACCATACAAAAAATGCCGCACGTCCTCCTATTACTTGAAACTTTAGTCAGTACGAATTACGTGTCTTCATTTTATCGCCAAAAATGTCATATGTTTTGAAAGTTTACGCACTAAGTTCCACGCTTTATCATATATTGTCACGATTTAATATTTGGTGGCACAATAGAGAGGAACGAAGCGAGTAGCAGGAGCAGTTGCTGGATTTTTGAGAAAGACGGCGTTGGGGCATCTGCTCTTTTGTTATTTTGTCTGAATACTACCTTGCCCATTCTCGTCACAACAAAGTCTAGTGCCTTGTTGTTTCTACGTTGGGACAATATGCATAATATTTTGTTCGATGAACAAGTACATGGGTTTCTTTTTCTTTTGTCATCGTTAGTATAGCTCTATTGATTCCTCAAAAGAAATGGTATAAATTTGCGATGGCGTCTATCTTTTTTGAGTGCATTATGTTTTGCTTTGCTGGTGGAAGACAACTTTGGCAAAAGTGAGTATTCGATGCATCAATGTGTTAGTATGTTTTGCACTCGGCCGATTACCGTGTACAGTTAAAACACTAATCGGCTGTTGTAGAGATGTTCGTGAAACAGCTTTAGTATAAAACATATCGAAATACTAAACAGCAAGTAGATTATTTTGCACTGATGTAGCAAAAGTTCCAGATATGAAAATCTCCCGGGGTAGCAGATTGTAGTGTTTAACTGGTCTGAAAAATAGCTGTGTTTAGTTCATGTAAGTATCGGTGCCAGTTATATGAATAAGCTACGACGGCATATCCTAGCCGCGGCTAGTCAGAAAAAAACGTAGCACAATGAGTATTTTTTTCGACATAAGTTTGTACGAAAACGTTAAAGAATTCACAGTTCGTCTTTTTTCTAGAGAACAAACTTTGGGTACCTGTATTAGAGTACTAGGTAAATCGAGTCTTTGATGCTCCGCAAGAAAAACCTGATTTCCTCACGATGTATACTTTGAAGAAACAATCTCTGGTAAAATGGCCACTTATAAATGCAGGATATACCGTTCAAGCTTGAATGCATGTGTTGTAAGTCAGAAGCGTAATGCTAGAGAGAGTACCCTATTACATTACTTAAAAAATATAGTTGCAAAGCCCTTTTGTGCAAATATATATGAGTGCGGTCCAAGTGAGGTCACTACTGAGAATACTTCCTAAACATTTTAATTGATTGATTGATATGGGAAGTTTAACATCCCAAAACCACCATATGATTTTGACAGACGCCGCAGTGAAGGGCTCCGGAATATCCGACCACCTGGGGTTCTTTGGCGTGCCCCCAAATCTGAGCACATGGGCCTACAACATTTCCGCCTCCATCGAAAATGCAGCCGGTGCAGCCGGGATGATGCCTAAACATTTACATTTCTTTATTTGTAACACTGCACCACCGTGCAGGGTGCAGATAAATGATTCTGACATATTTATTCCTCGTAATGCGTATACTTAGCAGAGCCGTTTCCTCAGTGTTGGGCACCATATTCTACTTATTCCACCAATCATCCATGATCACTAGAGCTGTCTGTAATCGGCTGTACACGATATGTTTTGCAATAATATGCAATCGTCTCGATGATTCTATGCATACATCCATTTTATTGAATACATTTTTGTACAGCACATTATCATAGGTCAGTGATGTGCTGGAAGGCACGTTTTCTAAAAAAGCACCCATTCAGTTACAAGTTACCAAAATGTAACGGGTATTGTGAAATGATTTCCTGTAAAAAAAGTCTTCTATATGCTACGCAGCGTAGACACTCCAGGGATTTCGCTAACGCTGTCAACCAAACTGCTCCGCAACCTGTTCTCTCCCGACACAGCGAAAACATTCATCGACGTCACACTGCTTGAATTTTCGTTTTTTTGTGGCAGATTTTCTTTTCACTTCTTCGATGATTCCTCAGGCCACTGGAAAACCAGATGACACCGCTTTCGTTCTCACCGATTGTTGGTGGTTTCACGTTCAAAGGCTTGCTTTTAGGTTACCAACGAGATTTGTTCTCCTTCTAATGGTCTCTGGTGGGCCGTATGGCTGCCAGGACAATCTTTATCAGTGGACTTACCCCGATGAAAGAACCCACATGCTAAATAACTAGAATGTGCGTCTCAGAGACGCAGCGAATACAAGAAATTCTTAGGTTCTGCTCATCCACGAATATGTTCGTGTTGTTTTAGATGCGGAGCATCTAATACTCGAGGCTTGTAGTGCGGCGCCGTCCGCAAGCTTCCTCATCCTTCTTCCACCATCTGTGCATCCCTTCCTCCTCTACACACCGCGCGCGCTTCACTCCTCCACCATCTGTGCACCCTTCCTCCTCTACACACGTCCGCGTGCGCTTCTCCTCTTCACGAACATTCGCTAGCTGTATAATGTAGCGCGCATGCGCCGTCACGCTTCGAGAACATCGGCAGCTGACGCGCGCGCATGCGCCGTCGCGCTTCGAGAACATCGGCAGCTGACGCGCGCGCATGCGCCGTTGCGCTTCTCCCCCTTCTCGAACATTCGACAGCTGACAGTGCATGCGCCGTCCCGATGTATATATACTCAAGGTCGGCGCTCGCTCGCTCAGTTGCCGCTCGTCGGTTGGTTTGTACGGCGCGTCGACGTCCAAGGTCGCGGTGAAATGAATTCCAACGAATCCACAAACACAATGATCGATGTCCCTTCGACCAGCGCCACCCTTTCGCATACGTGTGTACGTGTTCACTGATTTAACACCCCCTCCCACAACCACGTTAACCAATTTAGCCATCGACCCAAGTAAGTCGCAATTTAACACCCCATTTCACAACCACGTTAACCAATTTAGCCATCGACCCAAGTAAGTCGCACTTTAACACCCCGTTAACCAATTATATGCTCCGCATCCTCCTCAGTGTTCCCCCGAGGGAAGCTGCGGGCAATTTTTTTTTCTTCCCATCGCACAACGTTGTTTTTTTTTAAAGAAAATCAATGAACACAGGTGCTGATAAGAACTGCCATAAATACAGCACTGCATTGTCAACCCCCTTCGGAATTGTTTTTGATAAGTTCATGAAATAAGTTTTTGCATATATTACAATTAATAGGCTGAAATTATAGTAAGTCTTCTTGGTTCAACTTCGGGCTGTCCAGAGGGCCTGCGAGAGGGCGGAGGGCCACGGTCTTCCGGTTCCTACGTGGGAGCGGCCCGCGACTGCTACGGATTCCCCCTAAACGGGGCCGTTACAACGCAGTTCCTCAGGACCTGAATAAAGTTCTTTGTCTGTCTGTCTATAGTAAGTCTTCAAGGTGTTCAGCCAGTACGTATTGACGCTACAGCAGAAAGGCCAATTTTTAAAAAGAACCAACTCTGAGCAAGATTAGACGATTAATTTTGCGTAGTTTTCGCTAATTCGTCGGAACAGCAAGAGAAATACCTTCCAGCCAAAGAGTACACGTGGAATCATTATAAGGTTCCATGAGTCACTGATAGTTAGTGAGTTGATGCGATTATAAAAAAACGGCCTGGATGGTAAACAGATACATAGCCGTGACCACGTCTGTCTATAACGGACAAGCAGCCGGCCTTGCTTTGTGGCGCGACAACTTGCAACCGTTGCGGGTGGTGACATCACCTGCACTGGAGCATGCGTGGCCTTACAGACATGAAGACACGCTCTGCACGGGTGACAATGTTTGAAGGTGTGCTTGCTTAGCCATAGATCTGTGCTCCCTCAGGGTGCTTTCGTCCCGTCTTTTTCATAAGGTCAAGCACGTCTCATGTGAAGCATGAGCATGAATTCTGACTGTTGTAACTTTTTCGTTAAGCAAAACGATAGAAAATGACACTAAAGATGCGTACAAATGTTGTGCGCCCAGACATATGTTGAAAGCTAGATATGTCGTATATAACCGGTTGTTTACAGGTGCTTAATAAGGTCCACATGGAGATGAGTATTAAAGAAACTAAAAACGGTAAGATCATATGTAGTTCTCGTGTCTGCGAGCATGATAGCCCTGACTCCCATCCTCGCAGGTGGAGAATGGCGCTTAACTACAATTGACGTTAGCGTGATGTGACCCCTGTGTCTTAGGAGTACATTACCTGACAAAATTAAACATCCAGGAGTGCAACCACAATCGACGTTTAACCCACACTGTGCCTTCTCAGGGTGTTTTTTTCCAAAGAAAGTTCGAGACCTTGCCTGGCTCTGTGGTGGAATACTTGTTTTTTCGGGAAACATGCTTAGCTTTCGTCCCCGCCGGGACCTCGGTATTTACCATTTGAATCGTGGGGTGAACCCTGTCGAGGGAAATTTTTCTTGACGCTCTCGCACCTAAATTATCAATATCTACCCTCGCTTTTCCTGGGTGGATGTAAACTGCCCATCATCTGTGGCGTATATCCGCACACCACATTTGGGGTATACGGTTAGGTGACGTCCGTAGGTTGGTGAAAAGGCTTGTGGACTTACTCAACGCGATTTTAAAGTTATTCGTGCCATGCCCCACCGCGGTGGTCCAGTGGCTAAGGTACTCGGCTGCTGACCCGCAGTGCACGGCTGCATTTCCAATGGAGGCGGAAATGGTGTAGGCCCGTGTGCCCAGATTTGGGTGCACGTTAAAAAACCCCAGGTGGTCGAAGTTTCCGTAGCCTTCCACTTTGGCGTCTTTCATAATCATATGGTGGTTTTGGGACGTTAAACCCCACATATCAATCGATCAATTATTCGCGCCATAAGCCCGCAATTTCACGTGGAATTGAGGACACGGACGGAGGGAGGGACAGATGAACGGATAGATAGATAGAAAGATAGATAGATAGATAGATAGATAGATAGATAGATAGATAGATATGTGTAAACGCTAAATGTGCTTAAGGTAGGCAAGGAAATGCTTCGCGTTTAACAACACAAAAGCGAAATAGACTGCGAATTGAAGTGCCAGTTCACTGGGTTCTGTGTTTTGTATGTGCTTTTGTGGCGCACGTCAATGTTTTCACACAGTTCCTTCCAGTTCATTGATGCAGGTGTATTTTATTGCTTGTATTGGCCTCAAAAGGTAGAAGATAGTCCGAGATAGATAAGGGCTATTCAAATTCTTTTATGACTAAGCGCAAAGACACGGCATGTAGCGTACATCTCCCCTCAAATTCCGTATTTCTACACTTCACAACGCGTAGTTCATCGATGTGACACTTCTATTGCCCACCCCGCTGCGGTGGTCTAGTGGCTAAGGTACTCGGCTGCCGACCCGCAGGTCGCGGTATAAAATCCCGGCTGCGGCGGCTGCATTGCCGATGGAGGCGGAAATTTTGCAGGCCCGTGTGCTCAGATTTGGGTGCACGTTAAAAATCCCCAGGTGGTCGACATTTTCGAAGCCCTCCACTACGGCATCTTTCATAATCATATGGTGGTTTTGGGACGTTAAACCCCACATTATATTCAGTCACTTATGTTGCCCATATCCGGAATACTCTCTTCTTCACCAGAAGTTTCTGGGTTTCTAAGACTCCGTTTGACTGTGGAAGCTTCTGCTGTTGTTTGTGTAACACAGCTTCTTCTTTTTTACTATTTTGCTACAGCCGCAAAAAGAAGGACGGAGAAGCTATTCTGAGAATGCCACGTTTTCAGCGAAATCTAAGAAGATTGATGTTAACCAAAAATGCGCACTAGACGGAATGAAAAGCAATGTAGAAAAGGAAGAAGAAAGATCACAATTGTGGTCAGCAGACGCTTTGTGCTAGCATGTAATGCTGTAGTGTGAGCACACGCGAATAGCGAAAAGTTATTGTTCGCGACAGTCGCCGAGAATCCTGATTTGATTTATTGCAGTTGGCTTGGGCTTATGTCGCATGCCGCCGTGCATTATTTGTATTGCTATACTCGTCGACGTTCATTTCAACTTGGTTGCTACTAGAAAAAGAGCTTTAAAGTTATGTGCCGGAACTCTTCGCTGCATTTTTCATCTGCGCTGTACTCATACCTCTCTTGTCTGTTTAGAATACGCTGTACATACTTCCAGCTTACCACACCGAGGCAAGAAAATTGCGCCTTTTGGTTTTCAGACCGTATTATCGTGCTAAGCGTTAATTTACCAGTTTTGTTGGAGCTCACTTTAATTGCTAATTATCGAAGCGAAGTGAAGTGAATTTCATTGTAGACAGAACTCCTAACGCAACCAAAACTCTTTTATATTATAATTAAAATAACGAAAACGAAATCACCCAAAATATTTTTAGTATTCTTTTCTATAGGCCAGAAAAGACGGCAGAAAACAAAAAAGAGAAGACGGAAACGTGGTCATACGGCTATACTAAGCTTGTGTGAGAGAAAGTTGGGGAAGAGACGGAAAAAGCGTAGCCATAAAAAGTATTCATATTAACATGTGAACTTTAACGTCCTAAAACCACCATATAATTATTAGAGACACTGTAGTGGAGCACTCAGGGAATTTCGATCACCCTGGATTCCTTAACGTGCACCCAAATCTGAGCACACGGGTCTACAGCATTTTAGCCTCCATTGAAAATTCAGCCGCCACAGCCGGGATTCAACCCCGCGATCTGCGGTTCAACAGCCGAGTGCCTTAACCACTAGAACACTGCAGCCGGGCATAGAAGAAAATTGTAAAAATGCACCGAAGCGTACGTTTCGGTTGCACTTTACAACAATCTTGCGATCAACTGACAAAAATTGTGTTTACGTTGATGATATATCGATTGTTTTTATTTGAAAATTCGCCCTAGATTTGTCGAAAATCCTGCACATTCGATATGCATCAAGGTTAATTTTATTTAACTATATTCAACCTAAACGGTCTAACTGAATTTCGCAGCTCCGATAGCTATAAACAAAACATCTGCAAATATTCTATGCTCACTCAGTTTTTGTGACAAGAGATTTAGGGCACACTGGAGGCACACTTTATAATCGTGAAAAAGCGAAACATTTCTGACACCAAATTCCATACTGGGTTGTTTCGTGAGATAACTATGTCCTAGCGTAAAAGAAACTGCGCGGATTAGGCGTCCACTAGATTGCCGTTCTTCTGTTCTCGCCGTCGTTGTTGAGCGTTAGTAGCAGTCATGGTTAAAAAAACTCCGCGATCTATCTAATCAAACTTTATTGTTACCGAAATATAACTGAAATTGTTTAGTTTTCCAAGAATATGCAAACTGTTGTGTTTATTTATTTATTTGCATGGTTCGCATAATCACATTTAGACTCTCACTGCAATTTACGAAAATATTTTTAATTGTGTTTCTACTTCCATAAAGAATGTTTGTTTTCTGTATTGTTTTAGTCTCTGTATGAAAAAAAAACAACAAAGAAGAAAGTAGTACACTGTTCATAGCCGTCTTTCACTTCTATCACGAAAAAAATTGAGGTCGTTTCTGCGCTTGACAAAATGTCTACAACTAGCGCATCTTCTATTTTTCACAGAGTACTTTATTATACTTGTGTATTTTTGAACGGGAGGTGTAGGCCCGTTACCAAAACAAATGTTTTCAATCATATTATGCGCATTCTCCTCAAATTTGGAAAAACAAAGATTAACAAAGCTGTGCATGTGGTTCTTCACCCTGCAATCAAATATAAAAAAAATTGGCAGATCACGCGTACAGTGGGAATCGATGATATGCGAGGAATGAATGAGGAACATTGATAGGTAACTCTAAAATTAGCCCAACGTTACGAGGCGGACGTAAAATATAACGCACACGACTTCCTACTCATGATTATCATCTTTGGGTGTGTCATTTACCTTCGTCGTGTGTTCACGTCATGTGGTACCAAATTTGGTATATGGGGAGCAAGCAAGATGACCGCAAGCGCGCTATGAGCGTAGCAAGCAGCCATGTTTTACATGACACGCATTTTCAGCTTATCGTGTTTGGACGTGTCAATTACCTTTGTCATTCGTTCGCGTTACATGATACCCAATTTGGTACATGTGAGGCTATAACAAAACGGCTTAGAGCACATCATGAGCGTGGTATGTTGTCATGTTTTTACAGCACACGCATATCATGATTATCATGTTTGCATCACTCATATACCTATGTCACTTATTCAGGTCACGTTGCACCAATTTTCGAATACGTGAAGCTAGCGATACGGCCACGAGCGCATTATGAGCGTGACACGTAGTCATGTTGGTACATGATAAGATTATCTTGTTTAGACCAGTAACATACCTTAGTTATTCATTCATGTCACGTAATGCCAAATTTAGTATTTGTGAAGCTAGCGAAACGGCAACGAGTGCATCATGAGTGTGGCATGTAGTCATGTTTTAACATGACACGCATCTCACGAATATCATGTTTACACCTGTCATATTCACGTTCATGTTTACACCTGTGCATTCACGTTCCGCAATACCAAATCTGGTAGAAAACCAAGCTAGCAAAATGACCCCGAGCGCATCATGAGCGTGGCATGAAGTAATGTTATTACATGACACGCATCTCCCGATTATCATGTTTGCGCCGGTCAGATACCTTAGTCATCCATTCACGTGCCGCATTACCAGATTTAACCGACCTCATCCGCAGCGCCCACCAATATTGCTCAATGTTGAGCGTTAATACTTGAGCAATTGTCATTTTAAAGCAAATATTGCTCATACCTGAGGCACTATTAAAAGACGTGAATATTATGTATGTGTATCTTTCACTAGAAAAAGAATACATAAGTAATTGTAAACATTGTAGCGCTTATAACGCTGCGCTGGCTCTGCAACGCGTGCACGAAACAGCGAGTGTTTCTAACGCTTTGCTAAGACGACACGGTGGTGGGACCTACTCGTCGTCTTGAGTTCTATACCTTATTACCTCAGAGACGCGCGCCTTGTCTTTTAGGATATCTGCCAAATAGCGCTCATGTCTTGCGTGTGACGCGACTTGATGCGCTCGTTCACCTCCACTGCACGCTCGAGACACTCTAACGCAGCGCCTCCAGAATGCCTTGCACCGATTCGCTTGCGCAGACTACCAAATAAACGTTTTGTTCACTCTCCAGACGCAACACTATCGTCTTTCGACGACATTTGCAGTGTAACATGCAGATACGGGGCCAGTTGTTTTATGTTAATGACTGGGCTTCTACGTGCTCTGGGCTGCACGAATACCGTTTTAAAAAGCACACCTTTTTTTAGCGTCAGTACATTCAACTTATCTTTCGAGTATGTCATGGATCGATCTACTATCTGCTGAATGAAAACCACACAGCAATGCCTTGCAAAATAACTCAACCACACCAGTAGATTTTTTTATGAGCATGTATCACTACGCTTTGTTCTGCTCTCTTCCCTTCATTCACTTTTTTGTTCACTTGGCGTATACACTCTTTTTTTGCTTACTCAGAGTATTTTGGACTTTCTGTCCTACCGTGGGAGCGGCACGCAGTCTTGCCCCTATAAAATGAGGTGAAGTGCCTTCTGCACAAAAATAAACTTTACTATCTATCCATCTATCTATCTATCTATCTATCTATCTATCTATCTATCTATCTATCTCGGCATATTCACCACACACACACACACGCACACACACACACACACACACACACATATATATATATATATATATATATATATATATATATATATATATATATATATTGCAAAAACAGCGAACCAAATCATTAAATAAAAGCAATATTTTTTGCTTGTGATAATTTGATTACGTTTCCTCCGCTATACAGTGAAGGGCTTTGTGTAGTGCAAAAAAAACCTCTCGCCTGTGACTTCTGTTAGTTTGTAAATATACAGGTTGAATGGTGAGGTAACCATTCAACAGTGGTGTTCATCCATGTTCCTGTTTTTTATGTACCGAGGTCTCTCAGAACCGTGAAAGCAGCGTCTTATCAGATTCGAAGCAGCTTTTGCCCTGGGCTGTGTCCATGCCTCGGTGACCATCCACTTCCCCTACTGCGCGGGCGCCTACTCCCCTCTGTCCTCACGCTGCAAGAAGGTGGGGCGGAGGTGACAAAAGGTGGGGCGCTGCAAGAAGGTGGGGCGGGGGTGCCTTCGCATTGTTTCTTCACTACCGTTTATCTCTTTGCCGCAGCTGTGTGCTCGTATAAAATGCTGCGTGCGCTCGCCCAGTTTTACTCCCCTAGCAGCATAGTGTTTGTTCTCTTTGTGGCACACACATGGTAATACATACAAATGATATGGGTGATGAGGGGGGGGTAGAATATGCGGTAAACGACCAATACGCAACTCCACACACAAATGGAACATGCACGGAAACACAAATAGACACAAGTTAACACCGACATCGCATCCTCTCCGCGCGTGGTTCACTTTAGTAAAAGATGGGGTAATTTAGTTCTTTTTCGGCCCCAGAGGTCCGCCTACTAAGATTATCGCAGGTCATAATACTTTCACCTTGACCTTTAGGCTGAAAAGTTCTCCTGCTCACGTAAACGTGTAGCCATTCCTCTTTTGCGTTGACGTTGTGCCCGAGAATTAGCATGACATTCTGGCCTTTAGTAATTATATACTTGATAATAGCAACTGAGTGATACAAGCAATGAATGGGCGGCTAGTGCTGTGAAGTTACATGCGGTTGCGGAACACCGGCACATAATCGCAATACCGCTTGCGCCATTTGAAAGATTTTACTGCACATATTAAGGATATATGAAAATAATAATTTAAATCCATTTTATACGTTTCACATCTAAGTTTATCCACGTAGATTTTTTTGAAAGTCACAAAACAGCTAAATAGTTACCAAACGACCACCTTCATTTTCACATTTAACACAGTTTATTATTACAATTCCGTTCAACCATTTGAGGCCAGCTTAATGGATACTCGATTGCCAGTATAAACGTCGCGCCCCAATTATATATTATGCATTGGAGAATTGGGACCTCGTAGCTTGTAGAAGATCTCGTACAACGCACGAAACACACACGATATGCGTGAACAGCAGTCAAATTGTTGTAATGTTCATGAACTCATCAAAAATAACAACGAGATACTACAATAAAAAGTAATTTACATGCCAAGCGTGCTCTATAATATATGCCTATCTTATCTCAATTGCCTGAAATATTGGCTCTTTGCTCATGTATTTAAACTAGTAGACACTATGTTGTGCAATGTGCGAAGAACCTGTGGCTATTCTGAAATGCTTTTTATACCTTATGATTGAGCGATGCTCTATGCAACGCCTATCTTAATCGTGTGAAATACTGCCTTTTTGCTCATGTAGTTAAGGTAGTAGATACTATGCTGTGCAATATGCGAAGGACCTGTGGCTATTCTGAAATGCTTTTTACACATTATGATCGAACGATACTCTATGCTACGTCTGTCTTATCTTCATCGCATGATATATTGCCTTTTTGTTCATGTATGTAATGTAGTAGATACTATTTAGTGCAATACGCAAAGAAGCTGTGGCTATTCTGAAATGCTTTTGTACGTTCCGATTGGGCGGTGCGATTGTATGTGCATTTACATATGTTGTATCTCTTCATGCTAAGTAAATTTCACAATTCTGCCAGTATCAGGCATGTTAAACTGAGCTTCACTTTACGTATGTGAACATATCAAACATTTATGCTACTGAGATATATGCCAACGCTGTAACATTTTATACTTCTATATCTTGTTTTTCGAATTCATATATGTGAACCAATAGGATATCACAGCCTTGTTCAGAAAAATTTGTTGAGCTTTTGAAACGAAAATGTTGAATTTTACAATACGATAGCCTGAAAGATTTTGTTTTCCCAATATTTCAGTGTGGGCGTCAGCGTCAGTGTCAATCGTTGTCAACAAAAAAACCATCGAATTTGTGACCGAAAAAGCAAGAAATATACTAATAAATAAATATAAAAGTATTGCAATCAATTGAGATTAGAACCTAGGCGTCCTTAGTGGCAAGCAGACAATTTACCTCAAATATATGCCATTGCTTGTAGCTACTTCAAAAAAAAACTATATAACAAACAATTGGTACAGTGAGTCTATTTAACACCTGTATACTTTGCTGCGATAAAAAAGTAGAATCGTGTCAGGTGTTAAAAGAAACTTCGCAACCAGTGTTATTTTACAGGTCCCTCAATTACAAGGCGCCTAGGTATATTCAGTCATCATCATCAGCAAGGGCATCAGCCGCAACAAAACTGAGTAGCTGTGTTAGTTCACTTGTAGCTTTAGGGACGCTGACTGTGTCCTTAGGCACAAAACGATGACATGCGGCATAGTGCAGGATGACCTAACAACAGCACTTGCAGCAGGAATTCTCGCGTACTTTCAAATGGCTACAGTTAAGCCACTTCTTTTTCGGCTCGGCTGAGGTATCCACCGAAAGACGAAGCTTACAAGCTGTGAATCAAGAAGGCGCAAGGGACTCGACCACGCTATCTTCTTTGATTCTTGCAGAAGCTCACGCATTCTACCATTTTTTAAGGTCTTGACCAGCGGTCACATGCTCACTACCTCGGTCAGGTGTTTGTGAACACAGTTTTCATCCTACTTAAATAAAGCGCATTCCCTGCAGCGTCAATCTTTGCTTGCTTGCTTAACATTGATTCTCGCGCGACGACCATCCCTCAACAACTTTGCCGCAGCAACAGCTGCATTTTCTCTGCCTTCATCTTCATCTGTTCAAGCGCGTTCCCTTCTTTGGTCGGCTTTTAAACAGAATGGCGTGAACAGGCGCAATAGCGTTTTGAAGCCCGTCAAGAAAACGTCATGAACAAGAACACTCGAGAGATGCTATGTCATGTCTGAGCGAAACAAAAGAGAGACAAAGGAGTGGTTGCGTCGCGTCCGACATCATCACTCAAGCGCGAAACCACGGTGAAAGTCAACCCTCCCCTATAACACCTACCTTCCCACCTTTTTGTCAGTTTCTTGAGAACCGGCTTTCTCTATAGTATTTTTCAGCGTTCCCCGCCAAGCAAATTCCTTTTCTGTTTTCGCATTCCACGACACACGGCAGCTGTTGCCGAGTTAACGCACAATATTGGGCGGAGAGAAAGTACAATGCTGGTAAAAGCAGTCTGGGTGGCGCCGCCAAGCCACTGCATACGATGCTCGTGGCTGCACGCGAGCGGTCTTCAATAAAGCAGCTCTTCCCCCGAGGCCGATACTCTTGCGGACGAGCTATGGGGAACACGCAAGTGCAGCAGTGTACGGGATGCCGACAGTTCGGCACACTTTCACCACTGCTCCGGGCGCTTGCAGAATGCATCATACAGCAAACGACACCATGCGACATAATTGTACAGATGCCGACAGTGAGGCCCCACTCAAACTGTGGATATCTCTCGGAGTAATAAGGCTCTCGGCCCTTGCATTCATTCCCAATACATGAGAGCGTGTTTGAATGGATAGCTGGTTACGGTGGAATGCCGGACAATCATAAAAAATAAAGAGGCTTAGTAGTAAATGTGGCTTGTTAGGAGGTATACATAAGCAATGCGTTTCCCCGTTATCAATAGTATTACTATGAAAATGAAGTGACAGCAGCGTTCTGTGCTTATATATATATATATATATATTTTAACAGGAGCTGTGATAAGATGGTTTTATTTACAGGAGGTGAACGATGGTCGTTTGCGGCAGCACACTGCGATAGTGCCAAGGCTCTTCGTCTTCCTCTGCTTCTCTTCTCTACCCTTTTCTAGTCTGTTACATTACCCCGCAAGCAGACAAAGCCCGTAGGGCGAGTTGTGATGCACAAGGAGGGTGGAAAGGTTTCATGTGAGCCACGTGAGTGAGCTGCGTTCTGCTCGATCGTCGACCATTGGACAAAAGACGAGCTATTACGTAAGTGAGCTGGCTTAGACGCTGCAAAACTACAAATGGGCCTGAATATCGTGACAGAAGCTTTTGACACAATCCACGCTTGCGTTGCGGTGTCCAAAGTAACACCAAGTCACTTTTTCGAATAAAACTGGTTCGTGACGGTCGTCGTATCGTTCCTTCGAACGACGTTGAGAGGCCAGAGTACAAAGACGAGCGATTCGACGGGCTTCTTCCGCGAGACACAGGGTGTTTGATACAGAGTCGTCATTGTGTAGAATGAAGGGTAAGAAAGTGTCTAGAGGGCTTAGTGGCAACCTTGCGTACAACAGATAAAATGGGCTGAAGTTCGTTGTTTCATGTTTTGCCGTGTTATACGCGTACGTGATAAAAAGCAGCACTTCATCCCAGTTCTTATGAATGGAAGAAACGTACATGGCAAGCATGTTGGTCAGTGTTCTGTTTGTCCGTTCAACGAGGCCATTCGTCTGTGGGTGATACGGTGTGGAATGACGGAACTGTGTCGTGCACATGCGTAGTAATTCTTCAACGGCATCGGCAGTGAACTGGCGGCCAAAGTCGCTGATAATAACACGTGGTAGGCCATGGCGAAGGACCACGGAGTGAAGCAAGAAGTCCGCCACGGATGCAGCGGTAGAAGAGGGAATAGCTGCGGTTTCGGCATACCGCGTAAGATGATCTACGCAGACAATTATCCAGCGCTTCTTATTGTTAGATAATTGAAATGGACCCATAATGTCAATTCCTACTTGTTCAAAAGGTGTGCTGGGTGGTGTTAACGGCTGAAGGGGACCTGGTGTAGCGGTGGCCGGGCGCTTGTGACGCACGTCTCGCAGCTAGCGACGTAACGTTTCGTCGTTTCGTACATCTTGGGCCAGTAAAAGCGTTCCTGCGTGTGGTTCAGCGTTCTAATGAAGCCGAAGTGACCGGACGTCGCATCGTCATGCATGGCACGTAGAACTTTGGAGCGAAGGCTCTCGGGGACAACTAGAAGAAAACGTGCTCCAGGTCTGGAGTAGTTAGTTTTATAGAGCAACTTCTCTCGGACCGTAAAGCGACCGCTCTGTTCTGAGGCACGTGTGGCGGCAAAAAGAGGATCCAAGTTGAGATCGTTGCGTTGTTCTCTCTGGAAATCAGCCGCGTTGGGGAACGTGCTTGTAACAGCAGCAAGGCAGTCGTCAAAATTCTCAGCATCGCAGTCAGTAGTCGCAAGAGGAATCCGGGAGAGGCAGTCTGCGTCAGCGTGACGACGGCCGCTCTTGTACGACACCGTAAAGTCGTATTCCTGAAGTCGCAGCGCCCAACGTGCGAGGCGGCCAGAGGGGTCACGCAAACCGACCAGCCAGCATAACGAATGGTGATCGGTAATTATCTTAAATGGCCTCCCGTAAAGATAACAACGAAACTTCTGTACAGCGAAAACAGCTGCCAGACATTCCTTTTCCGTAACTGTGTAATTGCGTTCTGATTTGCTCAGGCAACGGCTGGCATATGCCACGACATGCTCTGCGCCATTGTGACGTTGTACAAGCACCGCGCCTACACCGATACCACTAGCGTCCGTGTGGACCTCAGTCGGGCAAAATGGATTGAAGTGACGCAACAGTGGTGCTGACGTTAGTACAAACTTAAGTTGTGAGAATGCGGCGTCACACTCTGGTGTCCAGTTGAAGGTTGCATCTTGTCGCAAGACGGTTGTCAGCGGATACACGATCTCCGCAATTCGTGGAACAAAACGACGAAAATATGAGCATAGGCCGACAAATGAGCGAAGTTCTCGTGCGGAATGCGGTGATTTAAAAGAGCTCACTGCTTCTATCTTGCGAGGATCGGGTCTGACGCCATCCTTGTCGACCAAGTGCCCAAGCACGAGAGTTTGACGTTCGCCAAAGTGACATTTTTTAGAATTCAGAACCAGCCCGGCTTTTTCGATGCAGTCGAGAACAAGACTGAGACGGTTGTTATATTCCTCAAACGTACGGCCAAAGATCACAACATCGTCAAGGTAGCACATGCATATCTCCCATTTTAGACCACGTAATACTGTGTCCATAAATGTTTCAAAGGTGGCTGGAGCATTACAAAGGCCAAAAGGCATGACAATAAATTCAAATAAGCCATCTGGAGTTATGAAAGCAGTCTTTTCTTTGTCGCCGGGTTCCATAGGTATTTGCCAATAACCTGACCTCAAATCAAGCGTTGAAAAATAGGAAGCGGCATGCAAGCAATCTATGACGTCATCAATCTGTGGTAAGGGATATACATCTTTCTTCGTCACAGTGTTTAGACGCCTGTAATGTACGCAGAATCTCCAGGAACCATCCTTTTTCCTGACAAGAATTACCGGGGCTGCCCACGGGCTGGACGACTCTTGCACGACCCCTTTGTTCTGCATGTCCTTTACTTGTTCGGCGATAACTTTGCGCTCAGAGGATGACACTCGGTAGGGCTTTTGGCGGATGGGGTGTGCAAAGCCAGTGTCTATTCTGTGACGAGCGCAAGACGAGGGTAACTGAAGGGGTGCATCTCTATGTTTGAAGTCGAAAGCAGCAACATGCCGGGAAAGGACCTGCACCAGCGCTTGCAGTTCCGTCGTACTGAGAGTCTTGCTGATCATAGCGAGCATTAGATCTTCATTATGGCGAATATCACAAGCAGAGGAAGAGGGGGGGAGGTCCGTAGCTATTGCTGCTATCGAGTTCCACGAGGCTGCATCAAAGAGAGCTATCTTCATCCCGTGAGGAAGCACAACCGGCGTGGCAGAACAGTTCAGCGCCCAAAATGTTGCTACTCCTCTCGCCATGCACACAACAGAACAAGGCACAACTATGTCCTTCTTAAAACAGTTCTTGCGCAGAGGCCCCACTACGAGGTCAACACAAGCATCATCAACCGCTGTGGAAGAGACTCGAACGGGTGTCAGGCACCAAGATGGTGCTATCACTTCATCAATCACACTAAGTGTGTTCCTGTCTTCGCCACGGTAGTCTTCTTCGGAAAGCGACGGTAGAAACAAATTGTTTAGTGATATTTCCACACTACCACAGTCAACGGAAGCACCGCATTGCTCCAGGAAATCGATACCAAGAATGACATCGTGCGAACAACGAGATAGAACCAGAAATTCCGATACAAATACTTTTCCAGCCAATGAAACACTGACAGCACATACACCAAGAGGATTAAGCCACTCGCCGCCTACACCATGAAAGGTGATTGTATCGTCCCATGAAAACATAACTTTGCGACCTAAGCGGTTTCTGAAGGCGAGGCTCATCACAGACACAGTCGCCCCTGTGTCAACTAACGCCATCGTCGGTATTCCATCAATCAACACATTCACTTTCTTTTTGATCATAACAATAGGAAGAGGTATATCTTGAAAAGACCGTCCGGCGACCTCACCTCCATTGGCCGCGGATGCTAGTTTCCCGGCGGCGGAGAAGAACGACGCAGAGGAGACGGCGAGCGACGAGAACGGTTGGATGGTGGTGTCAAACTCCGCTCGGATGCTGGCGAATCACTGCGTCTGGTCTCGTGCGAAAAACGGTCCCTTGGAAACAAGTCGGTTGTCCGCAGGTCATATGAAGCACCGGGTCTTAGTGGCGAAGACATGGCTGGTGTCCTTCGTGATTGGCGGCGTTGTTGGCGGCAATACCGAGCAATATGCCCAGTGAAACCACAGTTGTAGCACACGGGAGGGTCACGGTTTATACTGTATTCATCGGAACGAATCCTGGGCCGCTGCTGTCGGCGAGGAAGTTCGTTATCAGGCGAATAACGGGTTTCTGCCATCCTCTGGAATCCACTGTATTCGCCGTAAGTCGCATCTTGGTAGTAGGGTCGGTACTGTCCTTGCCGCAGCGGCACGTAGTCCGGCTGCGAACCCTGAGTATAAGAATGTGGCTGTGCTCGTCGTGATCGCGCGCCATAGGCAGGGCCTCTATCGTATAGACGTGGCTGATACTGAGGTGTGGCATCAGAATCCTCAAAGCCCTCCGCCACTCGGTGCGAGGAGAATGAAGCAACGTTTCGCTCAAACTCTGGTGGCTGATAGGGAGGATGAGTGCTTGGGCGGTTTGCCACTTGCGCGTACAGGCCGAGTTCTTCACGTACAATCTGCCGGATTGTTGTTGCAAAATTAAGCGCCTGGTTGCTGTCTATGCTCGCGATGGTCGTCACATTGGGCAGCCTGCCGAACTTTGGCGTGATGCGCTTCATCTTTAGTTGCTCTAAAATGCGGCAATGACGAATGACATCGGTGACAGATGTCAAGGTGTCTTTCGCGATGAGGAAACTGTAAACATCCTCGGCGATTCCTTTTAGAATGTGCCCGACTTTGTCTTCCTCAGACATTCCGGAGTCAATGGTCCTACATAGCTTTATGACTTCATCAATGTAGGTCGAGCAAGTTTCACCTGGCATTTGAGCACGTTGCATTAGCGTCTGTTCTGCTCTTTTCTTTATCGTTGTTAGGTCCCCAAAACGCTCTTTGATTTCAGAAACAAATCTGTCCCACGTCGTTAGCGTTTCCTCCCGATTCTCGTACCACATTAATGCAGTATCGGTCAGAAAGAACACGACGTACAAAAGCTGAGAAGCGGCATCCCATTTGTTAGCGGCGCTCACCCGTTTGTAATGGATGAGCCAAGCCTCGACGTCTTCATCTGGTCTGCCGGCAAAGAGACGAGCATCTCTCAGTTGGGGAGCCGAACTGGTCGGCGCAGAAGTCGAGAGGGGTCGGTGTTCATTTGCGTTGTGGGACATGTCCAGCCCAGAAGGATTTGGTGGAAGTCCAGCAATGCGACGGCTCCGTCGAAGAACTTGTGGTTCACCTTCCGTCTTCGGGTGTCGATTACCCAGCACGTCCACCACAACTGTAACAGCGAGCTGTGATAAGATGGTTTTATTTACAGGAGGTGAACGATGGTCGTTTGCGGCAGCACACTGCGATCGTGCCAAGGCTCTTCGTCTTCCTCTGCTTCTCTTCTCTACCCTTTTCTAGTCTGTCACAATATATATATATATATATATATATATATAAATACATATACATGTGTGTGTGTGTGTGCGTGCGTGCGTGCGTGCGTGTGTGTGTGTGTGTGTGTGTGTGCGTGCGTGTGTGTGTGTGTGTGTGTGTGTGTGTGCAGGCGTAGTGGTAGAGTTGCCGTAGCGTTGCAAGTAGTCAAGTAAATATTTCGTGAGAAGTCACTACGTAGTTTCTTTCGACGTTTCTTTCGAAGTTTCAACCAGAGTCTGGCCTGCCTTCATCAGGAATAAGGTTACCCTCATTCCTGATCAGGCGGCAACAATTTTCAACATCTTCCTCTGTCAAAGATTTGATAACAACCAACAAAAACTATTTATTCTAGACAGTTTTATCTTCGTGGAAATGTACACCTCGCACAAAAAGATTCGTATTGCTGGTTGAATACAAAATTAATACTGCGGAAAATCATTAAGCTATCGATGCTCTAAAATATCATGAATTGCTACATTACTCTACTTACCTAATTATATTTAGGGAAGAGGAAACAGCTATCATTATATTACCTTTTTTTCAAATCTCTTAGCATATTTCATGTTATGCGCCATTTTTAGTTGGGCTAACAGTGATGGCGTAGCACCATTTTTGCTGTACAGGAACATTTTCAGTCAAGCTTCGTCGCACTCCACGGATAAGTTGCAATTTTATCCGATGCGTGCTACCGTCTATGCCTTTGCCACCATGTTGAATCTGCAGCCTGTTGTTTAAACTACGTGGTTCTAGTTAGTGCAGTCAAAACCGTGAAGTGGAAACAGTATCCACTTCCACGACGCGACAAAGGGGATAATTTGCGCCTGTTTCAACAACAAAACAATAGAAGTAGAAGTGTTCAATAATTCTCGCTCACCATTAATTCAGTGTTCATCTGAAGCATGATCATTCTGGGCGTTAAAAGATTGCTTAGTACTCTCCCGTATAGTACATTATAGAATCCAGTAGGTGTAAAAGGTTGAGCTACATCCAGCCATAATAAGTAGATGTTGTTTGTTTCGATTCAATAATTTAGAATTTTTGACCTCATTAGTTGTATATTGACTGGCACAAGTAAATCAAAGTGCAAGCAGTTATGTTTCTATATTTTTTACTCACTGACATACGACGCTTAGAGATACAAAAAAATCTTCGCAATGTGTTTAGCATAATTATTATCACTAAAAAGTGGTGCTGCTTTTGCTGGCACATAGTTTTCGTCACAATAAAATGATGTTACAACGTTCTACGTATCAGCATAAAGCATCTAATACAATGTATATATATATATGCATCTATGTAAAGAAGTTTGTCGCCCTACATCATTTCTTCATGCCTATGCGCAACAACAACGGTGTGATTTGGCCTCCCGAAATGCTGCGCAAATTTTCTCTAGAAGATACCGTCTCTTTTGGGTGGCAGCAGGAAGAACCTGCTCAAGACAGTGAAGTCAGAAGCAATTTCCTGCTGGCAAATTGTTGTGCACAAGATGCTGCCGACAATAGAGTTACGCTTTCCGAACCTGTTTTTCGCGAACCTTCATTCACGCCTACTTTCAAACGCACGCTCGATGTGCACCCGCTCAGGTGGTGTCGTTTCATGTGTGCGAAGTGCAGCACGCGTTCTATTCCAATCACAGAAAGAGACAGGTCGTACGAACAATGTTCAGTATATTACAGCTGCGCACAGTCATCCGCAGCTGTGGCACCCTTACGAGCAATGCAATTGGTTCTTTCCAGTACTCTTCAAGTTTCCAAGGGGTATGCTTAGCCCATACAATCTAGTAGCACTACACGCGACGCTAACAATAATAAACGGTGTGCTGGCACGCATTTCATTTCGCAGTGTGCATAAACGTGAAGTGGAGCTATAGATTTGCTTTAAAATGCCTGGTTATTTATTCTGTTACTTCCCGCGAAATGAGAAAAATATTGTTTTCTACTTCACTTATGTTGCATACGGTTCCAAATTTACTGAGTATAGAATTTATTTCGTGACATGAGAATTTTTTCTCTGTAGAGTGCAGGTCACGCATCCCAGCGTGAACCTTGAAAGCACATTACGTTCAGTATTAGTGAAAGCGTATTTTACACGTGTTTCATACACTCGAATATTTCACACTTCCTTAAACACTGTCGAATTTTGAGTCCCCCGTACACCAAGTGTGTGTGTTCGAAAGTAGGAAAAATATTAGATGAGGACACACATGACTGAATGCGTAGATAGCTCCTATATACAGCTTCGGAGAGAAAAAATTGTGTTACAGGTTTCAACAACATAAATGCCATCAATTTTTGTTTTTGATGGACAGACGAGTAACTCAAATGAAAAAAGATCATCAGTAATGCTGCGAAGAAACACTGAATCACCGCCTACAGCTTTCCGAATTTTTTCGCTCCTAATCCATTTGTTCGAGTTTTCTAAATTTGAAATATAATATTGCGTGATATGTGAAGAACGTGTAAGCGATGTTATTTGTTCTGTTGACATAGTCTTAGAGAAGAAGCGAAAAACTACAGTTAAAAAATGCCAGTAAAAATGCTCGCGTGCTCTGGTTTTGAAACCATATAGTTTCCTAAAATTAACTAGAGGCAACTCATGCGCTGCGATTCATAAGCGACCATTGGAATGATGAGTAGGGAACGGATTTGAATGAATAAATTAACGAACGAATGAACAAATGAATGAAAGAATGAATGAATGTTCTTTATTTCACACATTTATAAATGGGATAAATGATGTGCCAAGTATTCGTGCTCGAGGGCTTTAAACGCAATTGTGGCTTTGATTATAACACATTCCCAGCGGGTTTGATTCTTGCTTGCTTTACATTGATTACAGGATTCATACCCCATGGCCTGTGACATCACATACACGCGAGCATAACGCATCATGATGCAAAAAAGTGTGTACTGGCGGACTGACACCAAACAGTCCGATCGCATACTTTCCTAATCGTGCTGCCACCTGTGACATATAGGGAGCACGTATTTCACGCACGTTGCCCCAGTCTCTGTGAGATACTAGGTGTACTTGCTCACATTAGACTTGGTGAGTAGGGTTCAAAGACTTCCAGAACTGTACTCGTGTGATTTCTCGTGTATTGTACTCGTGTATTGTATTGTACTCGTGTAATTGTACTCGTGTATTGCTGACCGTGCTTCTGCTAACGACAGTGGCTTTCAGGTGGCCATTTATGGTCCGACTTCATATTGCAGTTTCTAACTTGTGTCTCTTACATAAATTTCAGTTCTCAGATTACCCCGAGACGGGTAAGCATCTAGGACACTTTTTGGCCGAAATAATTCTTCTCTTGGTGGGTGACAATACAATATTGCAGGAAATTTGAGGGGTGGATCAAAAATACGCTTTGCGCTATGAACATGCGCAGAAACGTGGTCACCGCGGTGCGCTTATTCGAAGAGGGTGTGTTGGAGCTAATGAATTTTTTTATTTATTGTCTGACATTTGTTTTTCCACTTGAGCTGTTTATTCAGTGACACCTACCGATTAAGTTACGCCACTGTGGGTTGAGCTACCACAAAGAAGATCTGCCACATGTATAAAAACTTCGCAAATAAATTAACGATTGAAAAAATAATAAAAACATTTCGGCTGGACGACATGCTCCTTGTGGACTCTTTGATTATGGTATAGTTTACCGGGCTAATAACCTTACCGCTCTCTTAGTCTTATATACCGTAAGCTTAATTTAGGTACGTCGCATGTTATAGCGGACCTTATAAGTTTATCAAAATTTATCTATAATGTACATGAATTGTGTGTCACGTGTTTCAGTATTTCATTTTAAAGAGCAAAAGAATTCATCGAAGGGAAATCGAGTGAATTGGGTAGTTTTACTAGGAATGGTATTATTCATACTCGTACTGTTTAGCTGGTACATTATTTCACATACTTTGATATCGAACAAATTTCAGACATCAGGGACGAACTTCAGCTTATTCTATTTGGCACATTGGTTAAAGTAACAGCTATTTCAAATCTCTTCTAGCATATTCAACCTTATTTTACTAAGAAAGACGCATGAGATGTTTTTTCGAGTTTAATAAGCACATTTTAAATAAACACACGTTTAGAATTTTGAAACATATCAGCCATGTTATCAAATATTTATGGCTTCATGTAAAATTTGCAGAGATGAATAATGCTACTACCGCCAACACTTCAATATGTTGACTCAGTTTGGGATCATGTGCGCATAAAGCTAACCATTGCCTTGACAATAGTTCAGAATACGATATATCTGAACATGTTTCTTCAGATCTCCGAGCACACACACGCAACGCTAGTAAAGCCGGTATAAAAAAGCCACATTTCCTTTCTTTGTATACAAGCGTGTTAAAGCTGTGATGCTTGTGCTTCTTGCAATTCGTTACCGTAATTTTCATCAGGACAAATTTTATTTGGCTAAGAAAGAACGTCTTATAGCATTCATTGTTGCCATATGGCAGCTCTCGCCATCTGCGAATTAAAACCAGCTTCCGACTCTGATTTTCCGTGCAAAGCCATTGAGTGCGATTTCTCCCAACACCCACATGCAATTTTTAGGGGCGTAGCTCTTTATAGCAACAACCGTTCTTCCCTCGTAACCGTTGTAGTAAGTAACAAGTATAACATTTTGACATCCAAGGTGGTGCCGGTGAGAGATTTCTTCTGTGCGTTGTTGAACAATAAAAAATAGTGCTCTATTTACATCGCAATGGCTGTTAATAGGGAATGAGAGACAAAAGCATTCGGCTATTAGTTAACGCGCTTGCTGTGATCCCCATTAGCAGCCATTGGCATGTACATTGAGCCCTATCTGACAAGAAAGGGTTGGTATAACTATCAGTTAAAGCGCACAAAAAACAGACATGAAGAGAGGACAAGCGCTTTAACTGATAGTTATACCATGCATATCAAACAAGCCCAACTTTTGATTGTGTAGAAAGGGTTGCTAAGCTATACTCGCTGGGTGTAACCTCCTTAGTTTTATAAAGGTTTAGCGAGCGTAGGGCCGCAGTGCCATGAATACAGTATATACCATGAACTCGAGGTGGTTAAAGGTGGGAAGCAGACCCGAAGCGCAAGCCGTAGGAAAGTGTGCGTGTGCCACCTCTCGTTTAGTCCTTCGAATGTCCGCTGGATGGTGGGGCTTCTATATGGGGAATATATGATGAAAAAATGCGAGATGGTGGTACTTGGAGCGTTGAATAAATGGACGAACGGACACACAGGCAGATGCATGTATGGACGCATGAAAGGACGCAGGGGCGGATGCATGGACGAACACAGGGACGGACGGACGAACAGACGCACGCACGGATGGGCGGATGTACGCATGGATGGTCACACAGACGGACGCATGGACGGACGGAAGCAAGAAGGAATGGACGGACGAATGCTTCGCCCCACTCTCCATCATTCACTTCGTGGATATGCTGCCAATTTTTTAATTAAACGTGATATATCGCTTTATAAGTACTACCACGCTTGAAATTTCACGTTGGTGTTATTTACACAGTTCTGTTGTACTAATTTGCATTTTTGCACAATACAAAGTGTATTACGTTGGAAGATAAACAGCAACAACCACAACAACAACAACAAAAAAAAGGTTAGGATTAATATTTGTTGTCACTACCATGTTCATACTTCAAAAACCAAGCTCCACGTGGAGCCCAGCTGCAAAAAAAATAATAAACAAAATCATGCGGAGAATGGAAGGACGAAAAAAACAAAAAAGTTTTGCATGCGCTCAATGACGCTGGTACCACGTGTGGAATATCGACCACTAATTCATTTTTTCCTTCGTTCTGCTCAGGAGGGGTAAACGAAGCAGGGCATTGGGGACCGCGCTTTCACTTTTCCCGACTTACCCAGCCGGAACAGGGCTTCATCTCCAACCAGCTCTGACACGGCGGCGTCGATAGCTCGAATCGCAGTTCTCGGGCTTGCTGAGGCCTCGCGAGCCCTCGAGCGTGTGCTACACCCTCTGCGCTGGCACGCAACCGTGCTTTTCTCCGTGTTGCCGCCGAGTGGGCTGCCAGGAGGCGATGTCGCGAAAACGTGCCAGCCAGGCGCGCTACAGACAGGAGCAGACAGGGACCGAAACCTGCCCCGTTGTGTAGCAGCCTGGCGTTATTTTTTTCTTTGTTACTTTATGCCTATAAGTGTTCCGGGCTGCCTAGAGTAGGTGTTGAAACGGCAAGAAGCTGAAAGCTAACCGTCATTTCTTGAGATGCCCTCGACACATTGATAAACGCTAGGGTATAATTCAGGGCCTCTTCCGGAAATCAATCATTGCTACTACTGTTGAATTGAACTACTGGAGAAATAATGGAGAGCTGTCAAGGTGTGCTGTCTTCCGCTTTAGCGTTTGTCCATTTTCCTGCACGCCTTGAGGCAAGTGGTTGTTTGGGATGTAAAATGTATTTATAAGCTGGTGCGAAAACTTATCGTAGTCATGCAAGTTCACTAGCCCTTCACTGCTGCCGAGCAGTCAAATGACAGACAGACAGACAGACAGACAGACAGACAGACAGACAGACAGACAGACAGACAGACAGACAGACAGACAGACAGTTAGATAGATAGATAGATAGATATATAGATAGATAGATAGATAGATAGATAGATAGATAGATAGATAGATAGATAGATAGATAGATAGATAGATAGATAGATGCGTTATTTCGCAGAGGAGTACTTGGATTTAGATGTTTTTTTTTTATTTTTTAAATAACCTTGAGTGACTTTTTCATGCGACAATGCAAACGGCTAAGAACATTCGCGACTAAGTTTCGAATAAATGTTGGGTTTCCGAGTATATGCACGGTAAACAGAATTTGTCGAGTAAAATATAGGTGCACAGAGAGCGAAAGGCACGGAAACGACCACCAAATCGGTATAAAACGTGCTTAGAAGTTTGTTCCTTGCATCGAGAACAAAGTACATTCAAATCTTTCTTCACGCAGTCGTCAGTATATAGATAGCCACAACAGGAGTTGAGATATTCGGTTTAGGACAAACACGCTTCGGTGAAAGATTTTTGTGAATTTGCCGTTTGTCGATGCACTGTCGCAATTGTGAAAGCCAACCGTGGCTTGGTAGTACAGACGTGCTCTTCCGGCACCTCAAAAAACTAACAAAATATTACGGAGGCGTTTTTCATAACAAAGAAAATGTCTCAGTGTGTCTTCCAGGCATGAATTGTTTTAACGAATGATAAGTGTACGATGTAATCCAGACTGTTGGTTTCATGCTTCATGGCAGTCTATGTGTCGTTCTTATTGGTAGATAGCAGGTGACGACGGAGCCGCAATTTCAAACGCGAAGCCTCTCTTGGCGAATTTCCGTGACTTTGAGCGTATCTATCTATCTATCTATCTATCTATCTATCTATCTAGCCGCCTACGACTTTTAGCTCTCCAGGCCGTTTCGATAATGGTATCGATACCAAACTTGCTATGGCACAACATGACTGTAGGAAGAACGTGTTTGACTAGTCATAACCTGAAAATCATGACATGTAAGTCGTGATGTACATTTCAGGGTCCTGCAGCTCTTGCGGTTGTTTCGTTCACATGGTATGTTGCGAAACTGGTACGGTATGACATGACTGCATGGCGAAAACAGCGACAGACCCTAACATGAAAACCATGACACGCTTGTCATGTAACAACATGCCACGCTCATGATGAGCTCGCGGCTGTTTCGCTAGCGTTACATATACCAAATTTGCTATTACGGGCCGTCAATGGATGACGAAGGTATGTGACTGGTGCAAACATAATAATCATGAGATGCTTGTCCTGTAACAACATGCCTACATGCCGCGCTCATGATGCGCTAGCGGCCCTTTCGCTATCTTCACGTGTACCAAGTTTGGAATTAGGCGACGCGAACGGACGACATAGGTAAATGACACATCCAAACATTATAATAATCACACGCGTGTCATGCAACAACATGACTACATATCACAATCATGATGCCCTCGTGGCCGTTTCGCTAGCTTCACATATGCCAAATTGGATTTTACGTGACGCCAAGGGATGACGAAGGTATGTAACTGGTGCAAACAAAATATTCATGAGATGCGTGTCATTCGTGAACATAACTACATGCCACAGGCAAGGTGCCAATAGATTTAAACATGATGTGGTGCGCGTGCTTACCGGCGTTCATTTCGCCGCGTCACGCTGGTGTTGCCACCCCAGGCACCGGTCCTGCCATATGGTTGTAGGCATGCACCGCGCTGCGTTGCTTTGACGCATGCGCGTTTTCGCGCGTCCGGCGTCCTTCCGACACGAAAAGAGGGAAACGCAGTGTTATCTGGGTCACGCATCGGCATTGAGTAATTTTAGTCTACAGCATCGGCGCAAATTGCACCATGTCGCATTTCGCGCCGGTTGCCGTCGGGCCTCGCCGACGGACGCTGGTCGCGCCTGGCGTCAGACATAAGTGCTCGCGTTTTGCTAACTTAGCTTCGCGGTGCCCAGCGTGCGAGCGTGTCAACGCTATATAGGAGTATATTGAGAACCAACAGTTATTCTAGGTGGTCGCTATCAAAGGCAGAAACCAACTACTCCACAACATAAAAGGAATGCCTTGCAATCATACGGGCTACATCGAAGTTCGACCCTGCCTTTATGAGGCCCTTCAATGTTGTGAGCGCCCACCACGCCTTGTGATGGCTTGCTAATTTGAAAGACTCTTCAGGTCGCCTCGCACGGTGGAGCCTGAGACTTCAGGAGATTGTCGTTTACAAGTCTTGAAGAAAACACTCTGACGCCGACTGCCTGCATTGTGCCCTCGTCGGGCCACCGCCGAAAGACGACCTGGACGATGGCGGTTTTTTAGGAACCATAAGTGCCGACAACGCACTGAGCGACAGAGAACTGACACGAAATTCAGGAGCCTTGTAGAATACTTCGAGGGCAAAGCCGCTGTTGTCCCAAAAGTATTCAAAAGAGGAGTTGAGTCGCTTTTTTTGCGGAATGGTGTTCTCCTGAAGAGAAACTTCTCACTACTTCGGGCCACCTTGGTCTAGCCTACCTTGGTCTAGGCGCATTGGGTTATAGTGGCGTTGTACGGCTGGCGTCTGCAGGTTTCAGCATTTGTAAACTTGTAGCGTCCCCTCGTTGGGCTCCGTGGTTGGTGGCCGCCAACGCTGCTGAACAACAATAAGGAAGACATGCATGGAGCATTCCCACTACTGTCTGATCGTACCGGCTTAAAGCCGGTACGCACCGATGACCTCACCAGAGAAGGATTGGCCACCCTGGTGCAGTATCTGGCCACCCCCTCCCGTAGGCATTCGTCAATTAACTCACGGCCCTCAGTCCCCACCAGCTGCGGAGCAACTGACCACGGCGGCGGTCAGATCTGCAAAGCAGCAGAGGGTGCTAGGAATCTCTGGATACGAACAGGCCACCATTGGAACTTGAACTTAGCAACGTTTAACGTTAGAACGTTATCTAGTGAGGGAAGTCTAGCTGTATTATTCGAGGAGCTAGAAGGCATTAAATGGGATATAATAGGGCTGAGTGAGGTTAGGAGGACAGATGAGGCCTATACTGTGCTACAGAATGGGCACGTCATTTGCTATCGGGGCTTGGCAGACAGAAGAGAACTGGGAGTAGGGTTCCTAATTCACAGAAACATAGCTTGCAACATAGAGGATTACTATAGCATTAATGAAAGGGTGGTAGGCATTGTAATTAAACTGAATAAAAGATGCAAAATGAAGGTAGTACAGGCTTACGCGCCTACATCCAGCCATGATGACGCTTCAGTTGAAAGCTTCTATGAAGACGTGGAATCGGCAATGAGTAAGGTGAAAACACAGTATACTATAGTAATGGGCGACTTTAATGCAAAGGTAGGGAAGAAGCAGGCTGGAGACCAGGCAGTAGGAGATTATGGCATCGGCACTAGAAACGCCAGAGGAGAGCTGCTAGTAGAATTCGCAGAACGCAATAATCTGCGTATTTTTGAATACCTTCTACCGAAAACGGGAAAACCGCAAGTGGACATGGAGGAGCCCTAATGGCGTAAATAAGAACGAAATAGACTTTATAATGACTGTACACCCAGGAGTCGTGCAGGATGTGGAAGTGCTTGGCAAGGTAAGATGCAGTGACCATAGAATGGTACGGGCTCGAATCCGCCTAGACTTGAAGAAGGAACGACAGAAACTGATACGCAAGAAGCCAATCAATGAGCTAGCACTGAGAGGGAAAGTACAGGAATTCAGAGTGTCACTGCAGAACAGGTACTCCGCTCTTAGCGAGGAAACCAACCTTAGCGTAGATACAATGAATGATAATCTGACGAGTATCATCATGGAGTGTGCAGTGGAAGTTGGAGGCAGGGTAGCTCGACAGGACACCGGCAAGCTTTCCCAGGAAACGAAGAACCTAATTAAGAAGCGTCAAATCATGAAAGTGTCAAGTACAACAGACAAAATAGAACTGGCAGAGCTTTCGAAGTTGATTAATAGACGTAAAGTATGCGATGTAAGAAGGTATAACTTGGAGAGAATTGAGCACGCTCTGAAAAACGGAGGAAGCGTCAAAGCAGTGAAGAGGAAACTTGGGATAGGCAAAAGGCGGATGTATGCACTAAGGGACAAAGAAGGCAAAATAACTACCAATATGGATAGGATAGTTAAAATAGCGGAGGAGTTTTACAGAGATCTGTACAGTAGCCGAGACAACCACGACCTTAATACTATAAGAACTAGCAGTAACCCAGACGACACCCCACCGGTAATGATAGAAGAAGTCAGAAAAGCTTTGGAGAGCATGCACAGAGGAAAAGCTGCTGGTGAGGATCGGGTAACATCAGATCTGCTGAAAGATGGAGGACAGATTGTGTTAGAAAAACTAGCCACTCTATTTACGAGGTGTCTCCTGACAAGAAAAGTACCAGAGTCTTGGAAGAACGCTAACATCATCTTAATACATAAGAAAGGAGATGACAAGGACTTGCAGAATTACAGGCCGATCAGCTTGCTCTCTGTAGTATTCAAGCTATTTACAAAGGTAATTGCTAGCAGAGTAAAGAAAACATTAGAATTCAATCAACCCAAGGAACAAGCAGGATTGAGATCAGGCTACTCAACAATTGACCACATTCATACTATCAATCAGGTAATAGAGAAATGCTCAGAGTATAACCAACCACTATACATAGCCTTCATAGATTACGAGAAGGCGTTTGATTCAGTAGAAATATCAGCCGTCATGCAGACACTACGGAATCAGGGCGTAGATGAAATATATATAAACATTCTGGAAGAAATCTACAGGGGATCAACTGCTACAATAGTGCTTCATAAAGAAAGCAACAGAATACCAATAAAGAAGGGTGTAAGGCAGGGTGACACAATCTCCCCAATGCTATTCACTGCGTGCTTACAGGACGTTTTCAGAAGCCTAGAATGGGAACAGTTAGGGATAAGAGTTAATGGAGAGTACCTCAGTAACCTGCGCTTCGCCGATGACATTGCATTGCTGAGTAACTCAGGGGACGAATTGCAACTCATGATTACGGAGTTAGACAAGGAGAGCAGAAAGGTGGGTCTTAAAATTAATCTGCATAAAACGAAAGTAATGTACAACAACCTCGGAAAGGAGCAGCGCTTTGCGATAGGTAACAGTGCACTTGAAGTTGTAAAAGACTATGCCTACTTAGGGCAGGTAATAACCGCAGAGCCTAACCACGAGATTGAAGTAACTAGAAGAATAAGAATGGGGTGGAGCACATTCGGCAGGCACTCTCAAATTATGACAAGTAGATTGCCACTGTCCCTCAAGAGGAAGGTATATAACAGCTGTATCTTGCCGGTACTTAGCTACGGAGCAGAAACCTGGAGACTCACAAAGAGGGTTCAACTTAAATTGAGGACGACGCAGCGAGCAATGGAAAGAAAAATGGTAGGTGTAACCTTAAGAGACAATAAGAGAGCAGAGTGGATTAGGGGACAAAGGGGAGTTAATGATATCATAGCTGCTATAAAGAAGAGGAAATGGACATGGGCCGGGCATGTAGCACGTAGACAGGATAACCGCTGGTCATTAAGGGTCACCAACTGGATTCCCAGAGAAGGGAAGCGGGGTAAGGGGAGACAGAAGGTTAGGTGGCCAGATGAGATTAAGAAGTTCGCGGGTATAAATTGGCAACAGCAAGCACAGGACCGGGTTAACTGGCGGAACATGGCAGAGGCCTTTGTCCTGCAGTGGACGTAGACAGGCTGATGATGATGATGATGATGACTTCGGGCCAGCTACCTCGTCGTAGTACCTTCAGCGTTACGTCCAGAAGTTTTTGGCTGTTCTTCACGACGACTCGATGACTGCACACCTCAGTGTTTTCCTTACGCTCGTAAAAATACAGGAGTACTACTGGCCACGCCTTTTCGCTGATGTCACTCGTTATGTGAGGACATGCTTGAACTGCCAACGACGAGAAACACCGCCGACCAGCTCAGCCGGACTTCTCCAGACCATTGAGCCACCTCACTGGCAGTTCTAAAAAATCGGCATGGATTTACTGGGCCATTTCTGATGTCGAATTCCCGGAACAAATGGATTGTCGTAGCCACTGTAGCGAAATTACTCATCCAGATGTGACGGAAAGACGTTCGTTTATAGCCAATTCTAAGACAAAATGCCCCGACCACGGCCACGTGCCCAGATATCCCCTCCGCTTCTTTTTCTTCGATAGAGCGCGACGGTTCCAAGTTCTTCTGTTATTATTTTGCAACATCCTCTCGGGGGGTCCAATATGAATCACACGCGTCCAAGGTGAAACTTCCACGGTAGCAATATGGCCTTATAAAGATAGGTGGGCGGCTCGCTGACGTGTTTTCCGCTAGCCAACTGCAAGGTGTTGGCGACGATGAACCTTGCATTGTGATACAAGTTTTTCGAAAGCCCCAAGGCGTAGATATGGCGTCGCAGTGAGATGACTCGCCCCGTCAGTAAACAATGGGGCGGTGCGAAGCGCTTGAGCTTGTCGGGATTGTTGTTTTGACATCTTCGTGGTGTAATGACTAACTTAGTTTTGTTAACGGGACAATTTATACGGTTGCCAGTGATTCTAGTGTTGAGCCAGGCTTATAATCCTCACGGGATTCCTCTAGCCGAACCATAAATGTGTCCTCTCCGCGGAATGACGTATGTTAAAAGTAAGGCAAGTAGTTAGGAGAATGGCCCTACGCCAAGTTGCCCTTCTCGTAGACATCGTAATCAAAGAAACTATTGCACTCCTTGCGTTCCTTCTGTGTTTTGTGGTCGAAACGTTATGGAACGGGCTTTCGCAGTTGATGAACAGCAGGTAATTTCTTTCACGCCGCTCTCCTTGTTTTAACAGCACCTGAGCATTGCGGTCATTGAATTGCGGCTGCCGTTCACCTTCAAGTACTTGACACAGATCATTACAAGGCACATAGTGCCCATGGCGTACTTGAGAGTGGTGTACTCGACGTGACGAATGTCGAAGACGCGACCACGGCCGGTCTCTAACAAGTCACGCAAAGTCAGTGTTAACACCATGGCGCTGCTGATGACGAAAACTTGTGCATTCTTGACGACTGTCGACTCGCTTGCCTGGCGTCTAAGATTGTTCCATGCTCCTGCCGCTGGCCACGGCATCATCAAGCTGATGCCACTTCTTTCCCTGCACGAATGCAGATTGACAGTGGTGCTTCTCGAAGGTTCCTGAATGCGTTTCATTGATTCCAGTAGCATCGAAAGGTGACAGTGACGATACGTCGCTAATCGTAGCGGAACCGTGACTCACGGCAAACAGCGCGATGTAAGGCAAGCAGAAGTAGGACTTCATAGGGCCTTGCACCATCTATCCAACTGTGGTTTCAATTGCAGTTATACCTCTGCTCATGCGATCGATTTTCCCAGTGGAAACTTGCCAATAAGCGTCAGATCTGATGAAGACACTTATCTTTTCGCGTTACCATGCATTTGGTTGAAGGCTGTCAGCTGCGTTGTATCATCGTTTGTCGAGCCAGTGCAAAATGTTGGAGTGGACCGGTGGGCTTGTTACGGAGCATATTTCCGGAATTGTCAATGCTTCCACGGTTATTGCGGTTATTGCGAAGTCCTCGAACTGACTGCGCAGGCGCACGTTCACACGCTCTGTGCAGATTCGTTTTGATGACCTTGAGTGTTCGAACGTGATAAGAGATATATTTCCTTTTCCTGCAATAGAGTATTGAATATTATTTGACAGGTCTGCACGAATGTATGACCGTTGACTACCACTATCCAAAAGTATTCGCACAAGTAGTCGTCGGTCTCTGAACTCTGCCTAAATTCGCCCTGTCTGCAATAATACAGGAGTAGATTTGATGTGACTGTTTTGGGTGGTCGGGACGGTTCGCATGACACCTGGCGAGGTTTTATGAGACGCGGATGACTTATCCTTTGGCAGCGGATGACTCGCTGGCTTGAATAACTCGAACAGAATCGTCAGGTCACCCCGCTGGCAGCTACCACACTTAAGGCCAATAGATTTTCGGCACAATCTGGCGGTGTGATTGCGTGTTCCAAGCGAAAGCAACAATGAGCGTATTGCAGCCTTGCTTGCTTCTCCTCAGCTGATAGGTTGGAGTTGCAGAGAGCGATAGCATGATCGTTGTTTTGACATAGTGGACATGGCGGTCTAATGGGCAATGTAGATTCGGTTAGGGCTGACACTGATGATATGCATTCCACGGCATACACTTCTTCAGATATCTGGGTCCTGGGTTCATCTTGCTACGCACGACGAGACTATAGCTGGTCTTCTTCCAGGATTTTCACTTGAAAGAGGAGAAACTTTAGTAACCCCTTGGCTAGCCGCATTCGGCCTTCAGGGATTTCGTTGATGTGGGAGGCGCAGTTCCACTCTTCGAATTTCTGCCTGTACATAATGGCAAGATCATCTGGCAGACAACGAGCAGGACATGGTTTAGGACCACGGCGTACTCGTCGAGCGCAACTCCGAGGCCTTTCAAGACACTAACGTTGAACTGCACACTATTGTGCAGTAGACGAAGCTTTAAAATCTCTGACGGGCTTTTCACGGGGCTTAGCGCAATGAGATGATCAACATGCTCGTTCACAAGCAAATACTGTTGTCCAAATTTATCTGTGAGCGTCTTGATTGCAAGGTCGTAATTTTGCTATGCTAGTCGAATGAATTCGAAAGCTCGCTCCGTGGTCCGGGTCAAGTAGGTGAGAAAGTACTTAAAATTTTGGATGCGTGGCTGCTTGGTATTCTTGTGAATGGTAAAGCCGAAATGATCCCAAATAACTTTATTTCGCAGAGTGGCAAGAATTTATACGTTAAAAAATGAACATTACAGAGCATGAAGGTAAAAAACAAGCCCAATCTACACACCAGTAACAGTACGTGTGACATGTCCTCTAATGCCTCAAAGCCCAGCCAGGTAATCACGTTCAGCCTGGGATAAAGCAACCGATGAAGTGCTTAGGCATTTATCTCCTAGCACGTGTATTTTTTTGGCTTCAATAATTTCTCGGGTAAGTTGCTCCCTGTGCCTTGCCAATATAGAGCACTGATCAAAGAGGGGGGTGCACACACAATCTCGGCAATGAATGGCAAGATGCCCTTGTACTACATTGTGCACATTGTTTCGGTGTTCTCGCAGGCGGTCGTTTACGCACCTGCCGGTTTGGCCGACATAGACGCACCCACACGTCAGTGGAATTAGTATACGACTCCCACTGCGCATGGGACGTAGCATGTCCTGTGCGCGACAGAGCACGCGGCAGAAGTTTCGCGAGGTGTATTTACTCGTTTGCAAAGCTTCTGCATTTTTTCCGGTGCTGAAAAAACAACAAGAACGTTGGGGTCTCGAGCAATATTTTTTAGCCTGTGTGAGACGTCGTGCACGTACGGTAGTACGACAGGCCGGCTCTTTCTGACGCTGTTGCGCTTATCTGGTTTGTTGCTTCGCTTCACGACAGTGACCAGCTTTTCCGCCACTGAAACGAGAACGTGTGCGGGGTAACCGGCTTTGCTGAGGCGCTCCACTTGTAGAGCAAATCTGCGGTGTACCATGTGGGGCAAGACTTCTTTAAGGCGTTGGCAAGGCAGAGGTTAGCAATGCCCCGCTTGACCAATTTTGAGTGCGCTGAGCCGAAAGGCAGAAGTGGCTTGCCGCTTCTTGGTTCATACATCCAGCAAACATGTCGGGGTTCTAGCAAAAGCTTCAAATCTAGAAATTTCAGGTTGTTATCAGTGGGTGATTCATGCGTTAAAACTAATTGTTTCAGGCACTCTCGGAAAACAGTCAACACGTCAGAGGAAATGGTCTGAAAATTTTGACTTTCACATTTCAACAACACTAAAAAATCATCAACAAAACGGCAGACTTTAAAAACCCCAGAGTCATCAAGTTTGTTTGACAAGACACGATCCTGATGTGCTAGAAATATGTCACTGAGAATGAGTGCCAAGCATGAACCAATACATACTCCACTTTTTTGTAAGTAGTTTTTGTCATCCCATGATACAAAAGTGGCCTTCAAATAGAAGCTGAGTAACTCTAATAAGCTGCTGTTATGAATTCCAGTGCGCGTTTGGAACGCTGATGATCCGAAGTTGTCTTTGGATTCCTCTACACATTTTAGTAGTTGATCGTGCGGCAAAGAGTAATACAAGTCCTTAATATCCACAGACATTGCCTGGAGTGCACGACGTCTCACACAGGCGAAAAAAGATTGCTCGAGACGCCAACGTTCTTGTTGTTTTTTCAGCACCGGAAAAATTGCAGAAGCTTTGCAAACGGGTAAATACACCTCGCGCAACTTCTGCCGCGTGCTCTGTCGCGCACAGGACATGCTACGTCCCATGCGTAGTGGGAGTCGTATACTTAATTCCACAGACGTGTGGTTGCGTCTATGTCGGCCAAAGCGGCAGGTGCATAAACGACCGCCTGCGAGAACACCGAAACAATGTACACAATGTGGTACAAGAGCATATTGGCATTCATTGCCGAGATTGTGGGTGCACCCCCCTCTTTGATCAGTGCTCTATATTGGCAAGGCACAGGGAGCAACTTACCCGAGAAATTATCGAAGCCGAAAAAATACACGTGCTAGGAGATAAATGCCTAAGCACTTCATCGGTTGCTTTATCCCAGGCTGAACGTGATTACCTGGCTGGGCTTTGAGGCATTAGAGGACCTGTCACACGTGCTGTTACTGGTGTGTAGATTGGGCTTGTTTTTTACCTTCATGTTAGTAATCTTCATTTTTAGACGTATAAATTCTTGCCACTCTGCGAAATAAAATTAGTTGGAAGTCAGCGCTCTTTCTGTCTACCCTGTCCTTTTTTCTTTGTTCGCGCGCTGAAACACCTTGCAAATATGACTACGCACCAACTAGCCCAAGCTTCCACTCTTGTGGATCCCAAAAAGACTGCCATCCACAGATACTATTATGCAAAGTCGGTATCTGTAACTGCGGTAGTTGAACTGAACGCTGATGATGCTTTCTCACCTGGCCTGCTGCGTCAGCGAAGTTTCGAGATGCGAGGTAGCTAGGCGTAGGCTCAGTTGCTTAAGCCTGCGTTCTGGCCAACGTTTAATTTTTTTGAAGCCAGAACTTGGCGCGCGACACAACGTAGAGAATTTTTTCGTTGTATTCTTGCGCCGTTCCTACTTTGTGGTTGAGGATTTCTTTACCTGTAGTCACAAAGATTATGTCGTCAAGCTTTGTTAGTACTGCTTCCTTGTCCTTGAGGTAATCCATGTGACCGTTAATCTGAGAGGCATCAGGATCCGGTTGCTGCAGCAGGTCTATTACAAGTATCAGGGCTCGGGTGACACCACATCTTATTGAGCCGCGCTTTTTCCGAAGGTGGTCTGAGTTTGCCTTGGCCGTGACGTGAAAGGAAGTCTCTCGAGGGCCCGTCCGGGGTTTCGCGGCTGCAAGAATGTAGCGAAATGACTCGTTGTCCAAACGTGAAGGAAAGATGTCCGTTTATTGCCAATTCTAGAGGTGAACTGCACGACCACGTCCGCGTGCCCCGATTTCCTCTCTGCTTCTTTATCTTCGATAAAGTGCAGCACGCTCCAAGTTCCCCCATTAGTATTTTGCCACAGCCACCTACTACCGCACGCGCTACAGCGAGACGAGGGCCCTGCCCCACGGTAGTGCTGGCGAGGTAGCAAAGTGCTGTGTCGAGAACATGGTCCTGCGACACGGAGCTCCACAGGATCTCCTTACAGACAGAGGTACGGCCTTTACAGTAGACATAAATCAGGTCATCCTGAGGTACAGCCAGACCAGTCTCTGCCGGACCACTGCCTATCATCCACAGACCAATGGGCTCACTGAGCTTCTTAATAAGACCACTGCCGATAAGCAGGCTATGCACGTCGACGTCGAGCACAGAAGTGGGATCAAATCCTTCCTTACGTGACCTTCGCGTACAATACGGCCTTGCAAGAAACGACAGATGACCCCGTACAAGTTTTTCTACGGAAGGAGCCCAGCAACAGCGCTCAACGCTATGCTTCCAAACGTCGAACGACGCTGACGAAGAGAACCTCGACGTCACCATCTACCTTCAGCGGGTGGAAGAAGCTCGTCAACTCGCCCACCTTCGTATCAAGAACCAGCAGGTGACCGACAGCCGCCATTGAAATATTCGACGATGATTCGTGCAGTACCAGCCCGGGGACCGTGTTTGGGTATGGACGCTGATTCGCTAACGTGGGCTCAGTATCAAACTTCTGCGACGGTACTTCGGGCCGTACAGAATAGTTCGACGTCTCGAGCCACTCGACTACAAGGTTGTTCCCGACAGCATTACGAACTCTCAACGGCGCCATGCTCGACCTGAATTTGTCCATGTCGTGATCCTTAAGTCATTTCATGCGCGAACCGGAAAGCTGTATTTTGTTGTTGTTGTTGTGCCTTATCGCATGCTCTCATTGTTTATTGTCTTTATTATTCTATTTTCGACTTCTGTGAAAGCATCGCGACGATGCTTTTTTCAGAGGGGGCAATTCCACATTCGTTTTACAAGCTTTGTTACAACCCCGTTACACTACATTCAGCGCAAACCGCGCCTACAATGTTTGAGAAGCTTCGAGACTGTAGTAGATCGTTTTGTTAAGATTACTCCCACTTCGTGATCATTACAGATTTTTCTGGAACCTATGTCGCCGCTAGCGATAACGCTAAATATTTGATGGCAAGAGTATAAATGACGACACGCTTCGCCGCTTGTCATTTGATCGACGGCTGATGCTCTGTTCGTCGCTATCAGTGCCATTGTCTCGCTGTAATTTTACGTTGTTTTTACGTGGCCGCAGGTTTGGCCGAATAAATATAATATTATTCACAGAACTGTCTACTCCTATTCGTCGACGTGACATTATTTTGGAGTTCTTGAGCTCTTTGAATTCTCGCTTCTTTGCTGTTCACTAAGTCAGTATATGTAGCTACCTCCTCCCCCTTTTAGGCTAAGTTGTCTCGTTATTGTCAATTCCTTGATATTTGCAGTTTAATGTCCCGAAACCACCATATGAGTATGAGAGACGCTATTCTGGAGGAATCCAAAAATTTCGGCCACCCGGAGTTCTTGAACGTGCACCTTTATATGAGCACACAGACCTATAGCATTTTCGCCTGTATTGAAAATGCAGCCGCTCCAGCAGGGATTTGATCCTGTGACCTGCGGGTCAGCAGGCACCTTAGCCAACAGACCATTGCAGTGGTGCTGTATTGCCATTGCCGCTATGAATTGGCGCAAATATTTTCCTTATTTTTTGCGCATATCGCTCAAACTAACGCTCGACGCAGTGTCACTGCGACACAAACCTCAGTTCGTAGTCATTCGTGCCAGGTAATCAACTCTGCTTCGCAAATTTCCTCGTGAAACTCCGGTGGGGTGAATCCCTGGATAGCAGGCTCTTTTTCCTCAGTGTTGCAAGTTTGTGCTCTTGTGCGCGCAGCTCTCTCAGTGAGCGGAGTGAATTCACGCAAGATTCTTGATAAACCTATTCCCTCCAGCTACGAGGAAGCGAGGGCTAAAAGATCCGGATTTGGTACAGAAGGAGCACGCCAAAAGCAAGCGGCATAAACCCACGGTGGCACTTAGAATGAAAGACATCAATTGATATGCGGCATTTAACGCCCCTAAACTGTCATATTATTATGAGAGACCCCGTAGTGGAGGGCTCTGAGAATTTCGACCACCGGGGGTTCTCAGACGTGCACCCAAATCTGAGCACACTGGCCTAAAGCATTTTTACGTCACTTGAAAATGCAGCTACCACAGCCGGGATTAAATACCGCGACCTGCGGGAAGCAGCCGAGTACATTAGCCACTAGACCACCGCAGCGGGACGAATATGGAAGAAGACATCAAGGGCCTTAAAGGAGCTGTGGCGGCGTTCCACTCTTAAAAAGAAATGTGAGATGGCTTGCTTCAAAAGAAAAGCTGTGCTTTTGGGACCCTTTGCTGAATAATTCACAAACTAATTGAACACTATATTAGTGCACGCTGGCATAAAGCTGTTGTTCCTGCGGATATCACTGCAGGCAGTATCGTGCATACAGTCCAAAATGTTTAACACATTCCTGACGTAATGTAATGAATGTAATGAAGCTAATATATTCGAAGGTGATTCTACGAATGTATTCAAAACACCACATATCTGCAATAATTGGAAGCACGCAGCAATATTTTTTTTCAGAAGTGTTATAAGAATGCATCCAACATGTACATACTGAAGCAAGAGCACGTCAGAAAATAAAATAAACACAATTGGGCTCTAGAAATTTTCACTAAAATAAAATTATATTTCGTAAATTGAAAACAAAATATACAATTTCCAAAGGAATTTTTCTTGAAAAATTAAAAAAAAGAGAGCGATGTTTGTCTATACCTAGGCCTAGGATAATTGTGGTGAAGAACACCGCTTTTTCAATAAACGAAAAATCGCATAGTTTCAGAAGCCTACTGAAACCTATAAGCTCGACAAAAGACCAAAAGCAGACACGTCCAAAGCCTCTTCAATACTTTTCGCCTTTTGTTTCAGTACTTTTTTATGTTTGAATTCCTTTGTAATTCTTGGCTATGGCGGGTAGTAATTTCGCCGCCTAGGAGCCGGCTGAGCACCCGACAGGGTACTCTCATTGGTTAGGCCTGTTGTGGCTTCTGACGCGAGAAATACGCAGTTCCGCCCCGAGTCGCAAAGGAAAGTGGCACCAGGAAAGCACCAATCTTGTTAAACCGCAGTCAAGAAAAGCAGCAGCCATCTTCTTCCGCTTTTACGCTTGTACAGCACCGTCTGTAATGGTGGGCCCTGTGCCCTCGTTTCCGTGCTACTCTCCGAGACTATCTTGTTTCCCGATCTGGAGTTTTTGCAGAGATCTCGAGAGGCACGAAAGATATGAAAAAACGTTGACATCTGCCTATCATTTTGCCATGCCGGTTTTGCCGCTCAAAGAGACCTTGTTTTCTTTGTTGCTGTTGCGTTCACTACATGTACTTGGCATGGGCTCGGTATAGTGCGCAGTCACGTCGGTTGGCTCTCGTTTGCCCCGCGAGCACGCCACGACACTGGTTTATGCAGTAGCCGATTGTTTCGTTATTTCGTGCCATGTCCTTGACACGACGTCATATGAGCAGCTACACTAAAATGTAGAAAACGATACTGAAAAATGAACGGTAAGAAATCGCTGGTACAAAAGTTCAACTATAATGTGAAAACAGCAAAAAAAGTCTAGCGAAGGCTTTCACAAAGCGTGCTTAACTGCCCTGGGAATCCGTGAACAAAAACCAATTAGGTGTAAAGCACGATGTCATACGAGCAACTATGGGAAGCGAACCATCTCGGAGGATGTCTTCGTCTCTCTCCCACGCGGCTTACGGCCAACATTAAGACTAGAGTCTTGTTAACCACTTCCGAGATTTTAGGTTCAGGGTAATGTTTCATAACGCCTCCCTAGCATCACCAAACAGGCCTCTTTGAATGTATGAAGTTGCTGTTCGAGGCCATGTTTTATTATACTTCATAACAAACACTGCTGTTTGAGTAAGATTCTTCTCGTTATGTCTCGACAGTTCAGTATTAACAAGTACACATATTATCTTGCGTATGAGGCTGATGGCACCAAAGTCAATTTGAAACGACTACAAAAGCTACCGGTTTTCCTGTCATGTTAATTCAAATTGTATAAAAAACGTATGACTAGCAGTTTTACATCATCACGTAAAGCTTCAAAAATGTTTTTTTTTTCGTTTCATTCATGAGTTTAGTCATCTGATGCCATGAAGCCATGCATTTTTTTTGTTGGCGTTTATGTTTACAGGTGCTGATGACCGTTCGATGTCAGTATGAGCTGGGTGGGACGCGTTGAGGCGTTAGGGCTTTTACGTCATGCCTGTGCGCTTCTGCTTTCATGTATTCGGATTTAGCAGAATGAACTTTCTCTGTTGAACATGGTAAAATTACAAAATTATCTGAAGATTTCGATGACTCTGTCGCCATTTGTTATGTATATAATATATAAGAAGATATCAGCGCCCAAGTATAAGGCACTGGCTACTCTTTAGTCTTGGAGTGAATGTAAAAAAATTTTTTTCAAAAAAGATCAATACATAAAATATAGAACACCCGAGCACACGTATGCAAACATACATGCATACTCACATGTGAAACAACAACCACACAAAGATAAGGAACTATAGGAATAATGGCAGTGTTAAATCATTGCAATATTAGATATATGAAGTACACTTAAAATCTTATGTCTAACACAAGACGTTGTTTATGTGCACAATGTAATTTTAACAGACCTACCACATGTTTTCCACCTATTAATTTTCTCGATCATATCCCTTATTATGCAGTATTGATCACGTTGAATAAAACTTGACCAGCTGCAGGGCTTCCTAATCTAACGTCAAGTGACCAGAGGTAGTGCACTAACGTTAAAATGTGCCAGAAACATCACACGTGTAACATAGGCAAGAGCCCTCTCGCAGCACGAAAATCAAGGAAGTGCATAAAATATCTAAGAAATTTACACTTGAAAAAGAATTTGTTGTACTCTGCGATGCAATCCGGTGGTGACTGTTCTCGTGTCTACCTCTAGGTGACTGAGCCTGCGTGCTTTGGTGCCCACTTCATTAACGTGGTGTAGAACAAAATTGATATAGGAGAGTAAAACAGTTTGAGGAGTACTACTGGCAGTTCACGCCATGAATAACGTAAAAATACTGTGTTGCACGTCATCAAATCATCAAACCGTTTTCTGTAGGCACGCGCAGTGCATACTTGCATAATAAGGGCCGCGTACTACGGGTATGCGCCACAGGTGAGTGACAGTTTATGTCTGGCCGGGAATATTATGAACGTATATTGTTAATTTAAATGCCAGAGCAGTGCAGCTAATAGACGACATCAGTTTATTGCACGTTGTTGCTAAGCCCACGATGTGCCTACTAATACCACACCTATCGTCCACTCACCTCGTAGCACTTGCCTAAAAGCCCCGAAACTTCATGTACGCTATAGCACTATGCTTCGTGTAACCAAAATTGTGGACTTGTATAAGAACAAAATTTCACCCTCCCACTGCTGGCGCTCATATAGCGCATGTTAGTGGTGGCGTAATTACGCAACTGTGAACAGTCATTCCTTATATTTGTGTTTTCTAGATATTCGAGTGCACATATAACTTCTACAATAGTTGCTGAGTACTTCATATATTCGGTTTGAGACGTTATAGGAACTTTAAAAGTGCCACAGTGCAAACCTTTTGCCGCATGCCTTGCACATAATTGATTACAATTATAAGTAGCATCTACCGAATTTTTCATGATTTAATAATTTTGAACTCATTTACACTGTCTAGAACCTTATTAGAGGACTCAGAAAATTATATTTGCACTTGTGGGGTTGCGTAACTTGGCAAACAATAAAATGAGATATCGGCAGTAGGAACACTTACTAGGACGCTCGTTATGTCTCACTGTATGATCGCTTTGATATTCAAATATAATATCGAACAAGAATATATATGATGTTTCTAGAGTTCTAATTTATATAGGAAGCATATTCCTATGTATCATGTTTATTTTACCATATTTGTCTGTTTTCATCGACTCGCAAACGATGGTATTCACAGTATTTCATTGGTAACAGAACACGATCTGCGTTGTGTGCAAGGACCAAGAAGACCGATGAAATAAACTTGAATTAGTACGCTTATCCTGTGATAGTTTTGCATACAGCCATACTGATGTTCATTTATTCATTATTTCATTAATTCACTCATTCAGTCATTCAACGACTTTAGTATTTTAGCTGGTCAGCTCACGGTGTTAGTTTTTTTTCCTCTGTGTCTGTAGTGACAAAACAGTTTCGCCACATCAACCAAAATATAAATGACCCTTGGCTATTACTGAAAACTATATGTTCGCTCACTTTGCCGGCTTGAGCAGGATTTCATGCTCATTGTTCCTTCGAAGTACACGCTTGTTCAAAATCAAATGACGGCGTTTCTGAGATGTTTATGCATATTAATTGCACGAAAATCTCACAGCAAGAAGCATGAAAACGAACATGAAACACTGAAAATATACATTATAGGCTGCCCACGAACTATTGTAATGGCTTTATTTTAATAGAACACTGAACTGTGGAAACGCGATAAGAGTTTCAAAAGTAGAGTCCTAAAGTAGACTCCTAAAAACAACAGCTTAGTTGCACGCAGTTCGGTAACTTCAAACACTATCCACACTATTTGTGATCCCAGGAGAACTATCTTACATCCTCATTCAAGAAAATATTCGCAGAGGCCGCTATGGTAGCTCAATGGTTAGAGTATCGAACACGTTATTCGAAAATATTCGCAGGTACTCATAAAGGGTCTTTTCCATTTTGCATGCCGCATATCACGCCTGGCAACATTAATTGATGTGGTACTTTATTTCCGTTGTTAAAATTAGGCCTAAGTTTGTATTCGCTTTGCCTCACCACATTCTTTTTCTGTTCACTACATATATCGGTGTAGTAGGAGTAGTTAAAAAACACACGGAAATATTCTCCATTCAACACGCGTTGCAACACATTCTTTATCGAGTTTTTCTTAGTAATTGATCGAAGCTCAAAAACGAAACATGGATACGAATGAAAGCAGAACTTACTCTAGTCAAAAAAGAATCTAGCCTTTTTTTTTAGTTCAGCATGTATTGCAAGCCTTTTGTTTACACATTATTGCCTTCGTTCACCGCGTTGTTACTTAGTGTTTTCGAATTTAGACTGTTTCAGGTACTGGTAAATTTAGAGCATGCGGGAGTTGCCGCTGATACTATAGCGAGAGAAATGGTGAACACCAGCACAATCAAATGGCACGCATCGGCAAAATATTAGGTGCAACATGCAATTGAAATGACCAATTAACTTTTGCATGTACATAGCCACCTTACCTTCTAACGGCAAAATTTGGGGACTACAAGCCGTCATGTTGGGCGCTTAGGAGTGCACGAAAATGCTGATCGCTACAAACTATAACTCAGAATCGATCTATTGAATGCATCGGAACCTTCATAAAATGTGCGCTTGGGACCAATAGCATCGTTAGGACAGCAGCATTTAGGCACACGTCATGTTTTGTTACATTCATTCCAGAAATGCCAGTAGATCTCTTTAGAAATACTATATTTTTGTGATTCTGTAGGCTACTTTGTGTTAGAACAAGAGAATACCGCAAGTGGCACCCATCATAAATATGTCCCATAGTTTGCTTCCTGCGCACCAACAAAGGGTGCGGCGTAGTAGTAGATGTCAGCTTTGAAACGCTTCTAGTGTCATCCTAAACGAACTACTTTGTGTTTAAACTATAAAGAATACATTTGAATTTTTTTCGTATTAGTGTCCCGCTAGGCGTAAACACAACAATATTTCTCATTAGGAATGCATAGATTTAAAAATTGTTAGTTTCAGGGTTCACTGACAGCTAAATATTAATCTGGTGACGGCACGTCCCTACGGCCCACTTCGTCTGGCATACCAAAATGTCAATGCAAATATTTTCAGTTATTTTCGCTACGGCAAGCACCCTGTCGTTGGTTCTCTTGAGCGATTTTCACCCTTAAATGAACACATATTGTGGTGTCAATGCATGTTAAAGAGCACTCCGAAAGTGCGCACTAAGAGCGACGTACACGTTGGACGCTCCTCAACTGAAATTTTGACAAAAGTGGTAACCGCGGAAGAAGTTTTGATTTATTTCGCCAGCACGTTATCACAAATAATTGCAATAGGCATGTCAAAGTTCCCATGGCGACTTCCCAGCCTGCTGGCTGCCACAATTTTCACGACGCTTCAGGATGATGGACTGACATGCAAACAAATGACTGATTGACCTAGAATACTGCAGCACTAAGCTTTCAAGATACGCCTTCATATATTTTCTTCAAGAACGACACGGCTCCTCTGTTCGCTCTCCCAGTACCTTCGAGTTATGCGAGTTATATAGCCCCGGAAGACTGCGTTGCTCGCTTATTCCCTCGAGGAGGTCTGCAAGGTGCGCTCTTTTTGCCAAATCGTTCTGAGCCTTTCGGCACACACTCACGTTTCGGTGCCAGAATCTGTTCTCATTCCCCAGAAGTTCTGAATGTATTTAGCTTTAAAAGGACAAAAATTCTAATAGAATTCCCTGTTTTTTTTTTTTCAAAACCTACGCGGTCGGTCGTCACAGATGCAACAGCGCATATACAAAATCAAGGCTACCAATGCTGCACTTCCATTCGCACTTGGGGCTGCTTGTGTAAAAGCAAGGTGTGCACTGATATCACAGCCATTCGTGTTCACTTCTGAGTCGTCGTCCGAGGGTATACTGGTTGTGTTGAGAGCTTTTTTGTTAGCCAAAAGATCCTACGCGCGGCGCACTTATTTCAACAAGACACACCTTTTTATAGTCTTGGTTGTAGTCGCAGGCATGAGTAAGAACAAATTCAAAGAGAACGTTTTTGTGTGGCATGAACTTGCCGGATCAGATATAGCCATAGAATGAACGATGCAGCTCAAAACTAAGTAATGCAATGTCGTAAGGGGGGTTACGGAAGGCTGCAGTACAAATAAAAAACGAATCAGCCAAAACAAGTCTTTAAAATGAACATGGCATCCTACAAAAACTGCACAAAGTTGGCAGAGTAATTTCAAGCTCGTTTTTAATTTGCAAATGTTCCCCCGTTTTACAGGCCAAGAACTACATCTCTGCAACGGTACTGTAGTGCCTATTAGAGGATAACAAAGAGGGTACTTTGACATCTTGCTGTCATTCGGCCCATCTGAAGTGCTGCTTTTGTAAGTGCGAAGAATTTCTTCGGTTTCAGGTTAGGCACTTGACTAAAGTACGCTATCTCTCGGAATATATTCTAAGCATCACTGCACGTGTAATTCCCGACAAGAAAAGATGGGAGCGCCGCAAGTGATGGTGAAAAGTTCCTGTGTTTCTGGCCAACAGACGCAAGTCCGAAAAACGGTCGGAAGGAGAGGAATACGATGAAAAATCTGTAAACTGGGGTTGCGTCGAGCATACGTTTTGACAAGCAAACTTATGTTGCTCAGGCTACAACTGAACTGAGTTCTTCAGCGCAAGCGTTCGTAACCTTTCCACTATCATAACAAAGGAAGATGAGGCGTAACAATGGAAACACGGGTGTGAGAAAGCGAGGAAGATGTCGGGAGTGGTGCTGAGACGTATTGTTTGAGAGGAGAAGGTGTTCAATGAAATAAAAAAATGGACCCGGATCTGCATGTTACATTGCAAATTCCGTCGAAAGACGATAATCTTGCGTCTGGAAAGAGTGAACAAAACATTTATTTGATGTTCTGCGCAAGAAAATTGGTGATTGGTATTCTAGAGGCGCTGCATTAGATTGCCTTGAGCGTGCTGTGGATGCGATCGAGCACATCGAGGAGCGTTAGACACGAGCGCCATCTGGCGGTTTTTTTCGAAGACGAAGGAAGGCGTGCGCGCCTGCGGCGAAAGATCTGTGCCATTCTCGGAGGCGATAAGGAGTAGAACGCAAAGCAATGGGCAGGTGCCACCACCATGTCGTTTTAGCGAAGTGTTGCTAACACTTGCCTTTTTGAGCACCCCGGTGCACTGTCAGCGCAACGTGTTAATGCTACAGTTCTTAGAATTACATGTGTGTGTCTTCTCTAGTGTAAAGGCACAAATGCAAAACATCGACGTGTTGTTATGGTACCTCAGTTATGCCCAATGATTGCTTTTTAATTTACAGTCACTAAAGTAGGAACACTGTATCTTGAGCACTATTGGTGGGCGCTGCGGATGGGGTCGGCCGTTCGAGGTATCGTTAAGGGCATACAAACATACAAATGTACAGACAGACAGACAGACAGACAGACAGACCAAAATATTTCCGTCGAAGGTTCCAGGAAAGAAAATCTTCTTTATTAAAAACAAAGAAGCGTTGGTGAGGTGACGGTATACACAAGTGTCGCTGAATCCCGGTTGCCGAACCGGCTGTCGGAAGTTAGCAATGGTAGGTTTGAAAGTCCTAGACAGAAGGCTTAACTCATACTGTTTTTTTGTGTATGTATAATAAAATCAAGAGACCTTTGAGAAACGTTTATACCTACTCGCAAGTTGAGCCCTTGGTTTAGTAATTTAAAACCTACCACTGTTAACTTCCGATAAAGGTTCGACAACGGGTATTGAGCGACATGTGTACGTCCTCACCTCCCCACCACTCCCTACTAAATGGCTAGAAAAGGTACGAAAGGGTTTTTTTTGTTAAAGTCAACCGGCAGTTCACACAGCATGTTTTACAGCGGAGAGTTTATCTCGCATGTTTGGGCTATATACAGATCCTTCTTTGCATGGCAATGCGTCGCGAAATAACGGTCCAACGTTAGGATTGTACATCTTTTGTGTCGTGCTTCGAACTATCAATGTCATTCATTCATTTTATTGTGTTTTTAAAACACCACGTCTCGGGCTCAGTAAAGCGAATGCAGATAATATGCTTTTTACTGCAAAATTGATAAACATTCTCATTTCAGTCTTCTGTTGTTTTTTTTTTTTGTTCGGTGGCTGTGAATTTTTCTTCACCCGAGAGTTTCTTCACACGTTCCCTCAACGTTGTGTTTGAAGGCATGCAAAAATCTGCGCCCTCTCCATTAACTTTTATACAAGTTAGGCTTTTAAGTATCTATTTCGTGCTTGAAGGTTTCTGGCTTAAAAGAGACGCTATACTGTGCCACTCCTCCTTTCAAAAGCGGCGACTGTTCTTACGTCCAAGCAAATACTATTGAAAAGCCTGTATTTTTCATGTTCAGTGTTTTGACACACTTTAAATGAAGTATACTTATGACAATATGACATGACATTAGTATTAGTAGTAGGCAGACTTGGTCACAGAACACTGCACTGTTGTCGCAAGTCTTTAAAGTATTGAGGAACCCAAGTTGGCGTAAATCAAGCACCGTATGTGGTCATTCTTTGTGATTTTGAAGTAGCCGTCATTCGTTCTTGAAAATGCAGAATGAAGCCCGATTGGCAAAATAATACCACGAGTTTATAAGCATAAGCGTATACGTAAACAAGCTGCTGCACCCGAGAGCCACCATGTTATCGCCTTCTGTCTCTCATTCAAAACGACTGTCCCTTTCGTCGTCCTGTGTGACTGTGAAACAGTCTCTGTCGATAAACGAAACAGTGAAAAACACAATCACAGCACAACTGCTAACAACATTGTTCGACCTATTTCAATGACGAATACGCACACGAAGCAGCGAAAAGCTAGGCCTTGAACCGGGAGTAGCATAGCAGACGACGTGTTATTAGCTATCTTGCTATTGTCAGAGTAGTTCTACGCTAGGAAAGCAATTGTAACTATGAAAGAAACAAATAATAGAAGCCCGGCTATGGCAATAAACACAACCTTTAACCACTTCATACACATAGAAGCGCAAAAATAAGAACCAGTCTTGTCGACTTACTGCTTGTGCATCAAGTAAGATCTAGAAGCACTTCCATCTACTCAGATATGCACTTCAGCTTTGCATGGCAGTGCCTAACGTAAAAATAAGAGGGAACTTCACAGAGTTCGCGAACTGCGTAAGTTTTAGAAAGCAGTCAAAATCTAGTCGAGAGAATATGCATTAAACGGTACAGTGAAGAACATTCATGAAAATGTCACCGCTAACTGCGTTGCTATACCACCGTCGAAATTGGACTAACATATCTCACTGCAGGGACAGGGAACCAAAAAGAACTTGCTTCCGGCGGTCATGCAGCCCGGATGTCATTCGCGTTCCGGTTTCATCTCTCTTCTATTTCGAGATTGCTCATTTTTTTCGGTCGTGGTAGGAAATGTCTGCAGTCATTGCCACTATCTTCCTTGCACTCTGTCGCGATGGGTTCCGTTTTCTTACGAACAGTGTCTTATGAAAATGAAAACTAAACGAATGCAAATTCTCCAACATGGACGCACTTATCAGCAGCGGAACTGAAATAAAGGCCACGCGAAACGATCACTGCCATTTCGGGGGGGGGGGGTGAAAAAAACACATGCGAAGGCCTGAAACACACATGAGAAGATTGGTGTCATGCTATCGCTTGGACCTTAAAAGAGTCTACTAATGCTTGCTCTGAGGGCATTAGGACATTTCAACCGAGTCGCACTCAATGGTTTCAAAGTAGGCAAATTTTATTGGGGAACACCATGAATGTGGGCTGCTTACGGGATGGATCACACGATCCATGCAGCTGCAGCGCGAAACGAAAAAAAACACACCAACGTAAAATAGAAAGAGGGGGGGGGGTGGATTTATCAGAAAACAATATAAGGACGCGAATATGGCAGTGCTACGACAATGTATCTCACCCAGTTAACGTTCATGTTGCCAGCTCGACTAGCGGTTGATAAATTTACACAACCCAGAAGCCTTACGCCTGATGTCACTGCCATAATGCCGGCAATGCTGCTGCGTCCACGATCTGAATAATTCATTGCGGTATCGTTAGAGAGCTCGTGTCACAGAAATTCCACCGCCCGCGTCGGTACCGTTGGTGGTGAGCGAAAAATTGTTCGTGAGCAAAAAGGCTTGTTACAGAGATCACCACGAGTGGCCGCTACTTGTGCACGCGTGTGGGCACGCAATTACCCTTAAAAGCAGCGCATTCGAAGAAAAAAAAAGGTGCTCAAGTTCACGAGGCATGGGTGACGTAGTTTGTTTGCCCCTGCCACCCCTCCCTGCTTGGCTTCCTGCGCTTTCATCGGGACGAGAGAAAAGAGAATGCAAATGCAGCAGGCGGCAACCCTTTTTAACTCAAATCGCACTCGACAATTTCTGACACTTTTGTGGCGTTGAAGTCGTTAGGCAATAATCTCTTCTAGTAAATTCATTGTATGCTTACTTAAGCAGGTGTTTTAGGGCCCCTTTAACGGATTTTCTTGGACAGGTGTCACGACGAAAACAAGCCCATTCGGTGATTTGTAGGCGCACTTGGGAGGCCTAGAACCACGTCGAAAAAGGTGGGGATAATGTAGCCATCATCGCTAAAAACACACAGAAACTTACAAACAGCTCTAAAAATGACAAATTATGTCCATCTAGCGGAAAAACAACCAGCATACGCTAGATAATGTGCTGGCATCTGTGGGACATTCTCAGACTCTTTATGGCATCCGAGATGGCAAGCGTGCGGCGTGTATCTTGGAGGCCATGTGACTCTTGCTTTAGATCAAAAACTTGTATTTATTTGCGCGCGTGCGCTAGAACAATCTGCTGTGTGCGTGTGTGTGTGCATGCGTGTGTGTGTGTAGGTTACAAAACATATTATAAGTATGCACTTGGCGGTTGTAGGGCGCACTAGTGGCCGGATTTCGCTATTACGTTTAACTCTTCAAGGCGAAGCTTAAGGGTCCCTCAGTTTTTTCTTCCCTTACCAAGTGCTTATGTCGTTTCTCAATAGTATGTTCATTGACAGTATAGCTAGTAGCCGAAAAGATAACTTTTATATCAGGCCGAGTTTACAGGAAGAACAAATTGAGCACAATGGTACCACCCCATTTCATGCAGCACGTCTATTAAGGTATTAGCAGATGAACTCTATGTTTTGGCTTGCCTGTGAGCAGAACGCAGCTTGTTACGATGAAGAACTGTGCCGTCATCGATTGCTGAGACTAGATCTTTTTTCCCATTCTAAGACTAAACCAGTCAAACTTGAGCTGAGTTAATAAACTTAATTTCCCAAATAGTAGCCAGCGCTCCAGACGCTAATGAAGGAGAACATTTCACGAGGTTTTGCAACACTTGGACAAGCTTAGCGCTAACGTTAATGAGGCCCGAACATTTATCCTATGAGTGCAGCAAACTAATCCAACCTTCACAAAACTTCGATGAAGGTGTCGGAAAGCATGAGCATTCCCTGATACTATGCTTGGTAGGGCGTTACCGCAGTTCTGGATTTCACTGGTGTTACCATTGAATTTGAACCGAATTATTTTAACGTTTAAAAATTTTCAAATTTCAGCAAGCTTTCAGCACAATTTTTCTATATTTTTTGAAAGTATAGATGGGTAAGTTGTAAGAATGATGTGTTAACTCGGTCTGTTAGCCTGCAGCAATATGCTTAATCAAGTGTTAATTGTTACCATACACGAGACAACGTGGGCTCGTCCACCCATCAACAAGCATTTGAGGTGCCGCCGACAGGCTGCCCTGATTCCCTTTGGTGTGTTGGCCTTTAACAGATAACAAGTTGAACAATTTTAAAATACACTAAAACCACGCATTTTGGTTAAAAAACGATTGGAGACGTGTCAAACATTGCCTGAGAAGGACTTGATTAAAGCCGTTCATAGAGTTTACGAAGTTGTGCATTTGATAGGCAGCTTCAAGCTTTCAGAACCGGAGATTTGCCTCTAGACATAATAAACTTTCGTACATTTTATTCTATACTTTGTGTCTACAGCCTTGAAGAGGGAAAAAATTGTAAAGGGGCACAAATACGCTCACAAAAATGAACTTAATTTCCGCGCCATTGCAAAAAGCTGTTTTGTAAGCTACAAAAGCAGATTGCCAGGCCCCTCAGAATACTTTATATGGGAGCTTTTCAGAAAATAGACATAAGGAATCGTTCTATGATCCCACTTCTGAAATACCAGAAGGTTTTCTTTACTTCATCTATCCAAGAAAAACCCTATTCCACACTGAACTTATCTTTTTGGCTGTTGCTCTTATGCGTATACCAAAGTTGCTAGATTTTGCACCATTCTATCTCGCAACTAAACGACTTCGCCACCTTTGTTGTCTGTAGCATAGGTTTGAGATTATCGTAGCGGATATGCCAGTGATGTGGAACATTATAAGGTAAACAACATTCCTATACCTGCGAGTACATTCATCTTGCAAGACTGGGAAACGTGGCTACACGAAAGAGCATATTGTGTTTTCAACAAATTGTGTGTCGCCACATTTTTGAAGCTTTTGAATCTGAAAACGTGGCACCTAGTGTGAAATAAGTAGGATTTTCAAAGTCGAGGTTGCCCCACTGAACGGAGAAAAAGCTCGACCACCTATATTTCTCTTTTCCTTTTTTTTAGTTTTGTAATACAGGAGCAAAAAGGAGATTACCTTAGCTCTTGCATTATGTATATCCAACGCTTTTTGAATTCGTGTTCCAAGGTGCAAATGGCTACAGTTTAAGGTTTACGATGTAAATTTCGTCTTTTTTTATGTGGAGAAAACAAGTTCTGGCCAATGTAGGTCCTTTCCTTCAGTGCGCAAAAGGACTCAGCAGCTGCCGAGTGGGAAATTCAAATACGGTCGACCAAAAATTTTGTGCCGAACTCTCTTTGTCTATCACTGAAGTATAGAACTTTTGAGAAAAGACTGACGCTATAGTTGCGAGTATCCCTTTAACAATGCCACCTACACTAAAGGCCATACGGACGTAATAGGGCTCTTATTTTCAATGGCGTGTCGAATGGCACTTGGTACTCATTGTGTGTATATTAATAACATACCCGCAAAAAAGTGAAAGTATGCTGCCATGCAAGTGGCAGTCGTTACCTCGTTACCCAGAAATTCACAAGTGTATAATTGTTGTCATCCGCTGGTACAAATTAAGAAAAAATGTGGAGTGCTTATCTGTCACAAACCAAAGGACACTTGCAGACCACCTGTGGGTATTGTTTGCATCTCATGGACATCGATATTTTACCACAAGCTGAATTCAGAAAAGTAGGAGAATTTAAGCTCCCATGAAAATACTGATGTGAACACAATTCAGGTTACGAAACGTGCGGCGTGCTGACTTAAGACCACCAGGCCACCTGATTTGCAGTGATGGATGTATGGTCAGAATCACAGGTCCCTCGTGGACTTCATGGAGAAAGTTCTAGTACACAATGAAGAATTAGTTCTATAGAGCAAACTAAAAACGGTAACTAATACTTTTAACGAAGATAGCAGTTGTCGAAAAATAAATAGTTTATTTTATTTTTTTATTCTGAAGAAGGCACAACGGTGTGAAGTAACCCAGTGATTTTTCTCGACCTCGTCGAGAAAAATCTTTAACCTCCAGTATCTTTGCGGTGAGTGATTCACACTACATTCAGATAAAAACGTGAACCACTTCTAAAGAAATAACAGAATAAAATTACTTTAACGATGTGCAACATTTGTCGGGGTAATCAGTTCTAGAAGAAACGGTCAAACATCCATTAAAACTGTTGATTAAAACAGGTAAGTGACTACTTGCAACACATTAGCAAGGCTACCCGATGACCCCTTCGTACATGTACTCAAGAACCTAATTTATCAATAATGAACAAAACCTTCATAATTCATAGATTTTGGGGGTGGCGTACTAGGCGAATGAACTGGTGAGGTACGCAAGCAACGTGGAGCCGGCGAGGAAACGGAAACAGAGCTTCCGAAAATGCGCTGGTTACATGCGCATTGATATCCAACAATTTTCTAATATGTGTTATTCAGTACATGCGATAAAACGCGGCTCATGTTCTAATGAATGGTTATAATCGTTTTCAGTTTCGTGGAGATTACCATGTCTACCGAAGTACGCGCCTCCTCTGAGGTAAGCGTAGGGAAGACGGCGTGATAATTAGCTGCTTCCTCCATACCAGTAGTGAGGTCGTTTTATTACAAGCTATAACATTTTTTCGGAATGGGAACACGTGTGGTGACACCGTTACCACGCTACTGCATTTGATTGATATGTGGAGTTTAGAGTCCCAAAACAATTATATGACTGTGCGAGACGCCGCAGTGGACGGCTCCGGAAATTTCGACCACCTGGGATTCTTTAACGTGCACCCAAATCTGAGCACACGGGCCTACATTTCCGCCTCCACGTGAAATGCAGCCGCCGCAGCCGGGATTTGATCCCGCGACCTGCGGGTCAGTAGCCAAGTGAGTACCTCAGCTACTAGACCACCGCGTTGGGGCCCACGCTACTGCAGAACTGCGGGAACTGTGCGTCGCTACTTTAGCTGACCAATCTATGCTGCTTTGGTGGAACAGAAACAGAACCTGTTGGGCTGAGGGCAGGTCTACATATGCCGTGTTCTCGGCGGGTAAGCCATAAAGTCGATGATGCAAATCAGCGGTGAAGAGAAGTTTTGTGAGGTGACGGATGAGCTTTAGCAATACTCAAGGCTATGTACTCCTAGTGTTTCGAAACAACTTTTCATTTGAGCGAACGAGTAATGTGTTAGCACCTAAGATTCTTGCATCCTGTTTCCTCAGCTCTGTTTCACAAGCTGCACTGCTATAAATCTTGCATTCATTTACGGTACATAAAGTAATGACAAATTCTAGCAAAATGAAATCATTAGACTAACAATTACATTCGAAAATAGACCATCGGAGCCAGCATTCTGCGTCGTTGGCAGCAGGAGTGGTGTAAAAAATATCATTACGCACGGACGCCACCATATCTGATGATTGCATCCTGCGTCACCAAGTTTTGCGACTGCATAACGGCACCACTATATGACGTTGCACAACGAGTCATCACATCACGCAGTAATAAAATGACATCACCACCTGGTGAAAGGTAAAAAAAGGCAAGGGCACAACCATGTGACGAGCCGGAATCTTGCAATGCATATGTTTTTAAAGGCATATAAAGCAACATAACGATGAAAAACCTTTCGGAAAGGGACGAGAGGATCAATACCCCGACTAAACAAAAGGGGGAGGGGAGGTGCACTTTGCCTAGTGCTCACGTGGACTCGTTTGACTGATATACCTCCTGCTACAATACAGTGGTCGAAAATGCAGTGGTCCTTTAGTACATAGAGTAAAGCTATTTTTACGCTTAGTTAAGCAAGCACTACCTTCACAAGCACCACCATGGAAAGACTTGGGCCAGCTAGGCAGCGCCTCGGGAGTCGAGAAAACCACATCTATCTGGCACCGGCCGGCTTTATGAGTATCTCCATATGATTATGATTAAAGAGATGCCATAGTGAAGGGTTCCGGAAATTTCGACCACCTGGAGTTCTTTAACGTCTGAGCACACGTACCTACAGTAGTTTCGCCTCCATGGAAACTGCAGACGCCGTAGCTGGGATTCCGTGCCCCGACAAGCGGGTCGGCAACCTTGTTTGTACTTTAGCCACTAGACTACTGCGGGAAGGGTGGAAGGAGTGGCCTTGACTTTATTGAGTTTTCATGAAAAAGTTATGCAATAAATTGTTACGTCTCGATAATTTTGAACGTGAAAAGAAAAAAAAACTGTCACAAGGTTAACAAAGAATTAAAAACCATGGTTTACAGAACTCGTTTTAATATAACTTTACGTGCGGCAAAACATTCCAGACTATATATGAGTCGGGTCAACATGTACCGGAGTATTGCAGCAATTTTATATAGAAAGAAATTCACTTTAGAGAAACTTTGTGTTTGTTCATCTACATATTCGAGTGTTATATACGTTAGAACTTGGAAGTTCTAAAGCCGGAGAAACAAAACAAAAAAATTGGCAGCTTCCACGTACAGTGGAAACCGCTGATATGCGAAGCACGATGTAGAGGAAGCTCGAAGCACGACGTAGAAAAAGAGGAAGCTTGATCTCTAACTTCCGAGGTTTGTAAGAAACAATGTCTTGTATCAGGAAGCACGATTACCTACATTGCCTTGCCGTTTTCGTATCATAACGGTTCAGACGTTTTTGAAATTTTATAGCTATGCGCCAAGACGATCTGAGTATGATTTAATAAATGACCCAGACAGCTTTTTTCTTGCCCATTGGCCACGCTTTCGAACACCTCAAATTGCTTTTGTCCAAAAACAACTAGATAGGTTAAATGTAAAAATTCGAGATGTGATTGCTGCGCAGGATACAAATCAAATTCCTAAGATTGAATTCGATGAGATTTTTTCCTCTAAGCCCAAATTAAAATCCTATAGGGTCTTAAATAGTCGACTGCAGGATTATCTTGAACACGCGGAAACGAATAACATTATAGCCTCAGATGCTTCAGTATTGGATGAAAAGACAGGTGTAGGTATATACTCACATTCGCTTGACTGGTCTTTTTCATTAAGATTACCGGATTTCACCCCAGTTTTTGAAGCTGAGCTGTTGGCAATAGTTCTAGCGCTGCGAAAGCTACCCTTGAATGCTGCTAATGCGATCATAATAACGGATTCCCTGTCAGTATGTATGTCGAAAACGGCGTCAACAAAATTGATGGCCTTAAAGACGCTCCTTATGCTTGTTCCTCCTCAGCTGCAGCTACTGAAATTAGTATGGGTACCCGGTCATTGCGGCTTAGAAGTAAATGAAATCGCCGACTCTCTAGCACGAGCAGCATTGGAAGGGCCAGTACTATCAGTCCTTCCCGAAGTGGCCACTATAACGGCGACAAGATACAGAAAGCTTGCGCTCAGTGCAGACGCTATGGAAGCAATATTGTCAACACCAGAATTTACTTACTTAAGATTTTCATGGAAAAGTCATTGGTGTCCTACAAAACAGTTGGAAACCATAATAACCAGATTTCGATGTCGTGTCCCCCCGTTAAATTTCTATTCACATAGGGCTGGTCTGGCGATATCACCACTATGCAATTTTTGTTCAGAATTGGAAACAATAGAGCAGTATTTTTTATCATGTCGCCGATACAAATTGCTTAGGAAAACATTCTTAGCCCTCCCATTCGCTAGCCTGGGGTTGAATTTCACTGTAGAAAACATACTTTCCTTCGGTGCTTACGATCTGGGCTTCAGCCACGAGAACGTTTTCTACGCAGTTTGCAAGTACCTGAATGAAAGTAAAAGAATTAAGCTTTTAATTGCGTGATTATTAATCATGCGAAAAAAATAATAATTCCAAAGAACACAAGAGCATTGTTTAACTATCCTGATTCTTATTCAATGTAATGAATAGTTGTCTTATCTGCACGAGTGACAAGCAACAATTGCACTCCATTTATTCTGACTAGGGTGTCTTTATTTTTTTCATTCTTTTTTCTGGTGGGTGGTTTTGATATTTAAAAAAAACTTAGTTAATTAAGTCATCGATTCTTGGCCAATCCCCCTGAGTGGGTACGAGCCATTTCTGAGGATTTATCATCATCATCATCACTTTAAAATCAGCGTTCTGTTTTCTGGAAATGCTGAATACAAATTAAGACCTCTTATATTGCTAGAAAGGCAAGTTCTGCGGCTGTATCTCGGGCTACCTAGGTGTGTCGCGAATAGCGTGCTTTATTTGGAAGCTAGAATCATTCTACTTGATGCTAGATTTCGACAGCTTACTGTGCAAACATTTTTAAAACTTTACGATGCGCCCCTCTTCTGTTCTAAGAGAGTTTCCATCAAACATCCAGTTTCTTTCAGCGCCCGTGGTTTCGTTATCAAAGACCCCAAGTCATTTTCGTCGAGCTTCTGTTATCAAATCTTCACGTTTCCCTCCGGCATTTAACTCCCCAAACCGAATGCTCGGTGCCAGTTGACTTATTTTCGATAATATTTTTTTCGAAAAACGCCACGTTACTTTCAAAGCATGTTCTGGAGGGCCTCCTTCAAGACCATCTCAGTCATTTTCCTAAATACGTAGTAATTTCGACGGATGCAACGCAAAATATTCAGAAGGCTGGAGTAGGTATTTTTTCTCATCAGCTTAATTGGTCTTTTGCGCTCCGATTGCGTGACTTCACACCAATTTATCTCGCAGAATTCCTGGCTATTACATTGGCTATTCGAAAACTAAATTATCAGCAATCAAAAGCTATTATTATTTCGGATGCTTTGTCTGTATGTACACATCTAACGTCCGCAAAGAAGTCTCCTCTTTTCAGGATATTTTGGTCTCTTGTACCGCATAGCCTATCAGAAGTTCGGTTTATTTGGGTCCCCGGGCATGCTGGAATTGAACTAAATGAAATTGCTGACTCGCTCGCTTCGGCATCTTTAAATTTCCCGGTGGTGCTAGTAGCTGCACAGTTTCCTTTTATTACTGACGAAAGATTCAAACGCCTGTTATTCTTAAAAATCAACGAAACGTCGCTTCTACAATCTGAAGAATTTTGGCACTTGCAATTCACATGGAACACCGCAAAATGCCTTTCCCGTCAATGTGAGGTGACCCTCACAAGCTTTCGCTGTAGAGTTCCTCTGTTAAATTTTTATGTCAACAAATCAGGATTTTCATTAACTAATCTATGTGTAGTTTGCAATGAACCGGAAACAATAGATCACTTTCTTCTCACATGCTGCCGCTTCGCCTCACTGCGCCGAATAATTTTTGAAAGACCGATTGGTATGCTCGGATTACCAGTCAATACATCCACCCTATTATCGTTTGGAGCCAGTCAGTTGGGTGTGGGCCGCAGTGCTATTCTGTCAGCGCTACATAAATTCATTCGGGCAACCGGAAGGAAACGCTGCTAGTGGTACTGCCAGATATAACCAATTATTTCTCCCCCTTCCTCATTATTGTCAATTTGTTTTATATATTCTAGTTTATCTCATTCTTCTGCAATTTTTTCACGTTTTTTCAAAGGAACATTATTGTTTCTATCTAATTTCTCGTTATTTTTTTAGCAAGCGTTGTAAAAAAATGATCTATTAAGAGGTACAGTGTGGCCAATCCTCCATGTGGGTATGAGCCAAGATCTCCTAGGAGACAAGACAAGACAAGACAAAATCAGCACAGCAATTCGAGGCGGAGGTAAATGATGCCGTACGTGACTTTCGTGTCATAATTATCACGTTTAAATGTGTCATTTACCTTCATCATATATACACGTCACCTAATATCCAATTTGTATATGAGCAGCTAGCGAGACGGCTGCGAGCACGCTATGAGGGTAGCATTTAGAAATGTTTTACACGACATGAATGTCATGATTTTCATGTTTGGACGTGCCACATACCTTTGTCGTTCATTCATTACAAAATTTCGTGTGCATGAAACCACCTCACGAGCAGCGAGATCTTGAAATGTAAATCATGGCATTACTGAAATATTGACGTGATTTTCTTGTTATGACAACTCAAATATGCTCGTCATACAGTCAAGCTATTCCATACCAATTTTGGTATCAATACCATAATCGAGACGGCCAGGAGAACTAAAAGTCTTAGGCAGATAGATAGATAGATAGATAGATAGATAGATAGATAGAGAGAGAGATAGATAGATAGATAGATAGACAGACATACAGACAGACAGACAGACAGACAGATAGATAGATAGATAGATAGATAGATAGATAGATAGATAGATAGATAGTAGATAGATAGATAGATAGATAGATAGATAGATTCGCTCAAAGTCGTCATAGTTCGCTAAGAATGCTTCGCATTTAAAAATCGGTAATTCCAATGTACAGTGGTTATCGATGATTTGCGAAACACGAATGAGGAAGGTTTATATGCCACTTTAAAATTATTAACACGTTACGAAGCGGATGTTAATTATGCCGTACACGACTTCCATATTATGATTATTATGTTTAGACGTGTCATTTACCTTCGTCGTCCATTCACGCCACGTGATAACAAATTTGGTGTATGCTAAGAAATGACTCGTTAAGAAATGCGTCGCATTTAAAACATTCAGCGTACCACAGTTACGGATGGTAGTGCGGGCAGTGCTTGTAGCTAACCTGCTTCCATCCGCTTACTTTTCATGACGTCAATTCTGAAGTTGAGTGGGATTCGCATTGTTTTACTAAATGTTGAAATTACATTTACAACTGTGGTGTACAGCTTGACTGGTCTACAACATAGACTTCGGGGCTAATTCTAGACCTTTAGCGTAAACAGAGAGAGCCGAACTACGGCCTGTCACAGACTTTGGAAGATAGTGTGAACTCTAAGGTTATAAAGAAAGGAGAAATCTCGCTGTGGTATCCCAGTGGAAAGCGCAGGGGTTTTGTCACTTGTTCTGCGTGGTCCACTTCCATCGTTTGGCGTGGCTTGGCAGTGGCTCCTTCTCGGTTCGTGCGCGGCTATAGGAAAAAAGCGGGGAGTGTTTTTGCGGACAGCGCACGTTTTGCCTCGAGCTTCGAGATCTCCGCTGGTAAAAGCAACCTACTTACATGCCTTCGTTTCTTATACAAAGTAGAAAAATACACGAAAGCTCGTCAATAAACTTCACCACTTTCTAGTTCCAAGAAAAAGCAACCGGGTCATCTCATGGCTTCGATGCGCCTCAATACACTATGGTACGTTTTCTTCGCAGTCCAAATTGAACTGAACGTTGCTTCAACGTGTTCTTTTTTATAGTTGACGTGGTCAGAACACCTTGAATGGTACTCGCACTTTGTATTTATTTTTGTGGATGGCCTTTTTGAAGTTTTTAACGCCGTCTTTTTGTGTGAAGTGCTTTTCAATTCTTGCAAGAGCAACTGTAAAGCCAGTACGTTTGAAGAATCTCAATTTCTCCTTTCACAAGTGTACTGCAGAAGCGGCTGCTGCATTGGCAGTCCGCGGACTCATTGAAGTGTACATTAGCCTTTTCTGGGTGTTCTCATTTTGAAGCCAGCTGTCTAGCCCGAGTGCTAAAAAGAAACAATGCCAAAATTTCGCTACCACGGCAACCTTAAAGCTTTTTGTTGACTCGCCGTTAATTCTATGTGTCGGACGAAAATATCGAAGTTTATCACCTTGCGGCAGAAACTTTGCACTGTGGGGTGTCAGTTACGGCAAGAAATTTAGACACTGTACCCGAAGTAAGCGTGAAACTCAATGACAATATCTAATTTTCAGCGCCTAAAAAATGTCCTAATACAATTAAGACACTGAAAACCACCGTTTCCACATGAGCAATTAGTCTTCCAAGTTTTTGCGTTTTCAATTTGTGCTTATAGACAAAGTTGCCTTAACAGGAACGTTGGCGGTACGGCTATAATGAATCAATTACAAGCTCACTCTTAAAAAAACAAAAACAAAATATAACTGTTTACCGAACAGGTCATCCATAAAATTGGTTTTACTGTAGAATTGCAGGTATCACGAAAATTAGTTTTGAAACTGTTGTATAAACTACACCTCTTTTCTAGAAATTGTAGAAACAAAATGTGAACGTGTTTTCAAATCCAGAAAGAGTCCAGAAAGAAGCTCAAAGTTAAATTAACCTGAAAATAGCTTTGAAACAGCTCCCCAAGGTATATCTTGACGATTAGTGTAAACGGGCTTCTAACCAGGAAAACATGACAACAGCAAATCGTCATTCTGTTCCGCCAAAAAAAAAGCAAAGTTCACCTCTCTTGAATCTGCAAGATGAAACTTTAAAACGTGTACACATGTATCAATGCAAACCGTGGGTTTGTAAAATATTGTTACGTGAAAAATAACAGTAGATAGCCTATAGCCTCAACGCAGCTCGCAGACAACGTCCACTTCTTCACTCTCAGTCTGAGGTACCTTTCTCGAGTATGTCCCTCTATGCCCTGTTTCAGTCAGCCGAAATCACGTAACACGACCCCCGGCGGCAAAAGCGCCGACCCGGCGTGTTTAGGGGGCCACAGCAGGAGTAGTGTGGCAACGCTTGAGCCTTGATACGTGGACGATGTCCCTTGACAGCAGAGCAGAAGAGGTTGACGGATTGTCCGGGACAATTTCATATGTAGTGTTCGTCACTCGTCTAAGCACGCGGTATGGGCCCGTGAAATGAAAGAGAAGTTTTTATGAAAGGCCTGTATGTCGCTTAGGGGACCAAAGAAGAACGAGAGAACCTGTTGGAAAGTGTTCGTCCCGATGCCGCTCGTCGTAACGATGCTTCTATTAGTCTTGGGACGCCATTATACTGCTGCGGCAAGCTGACGAGCATGGTCCGCCCGGGTAATAGCGTCGCGTGCATATTCAGAAGTCGACTGCTCAGCGGCTGGCAGGAAGGTATCTAACGGCAATGTTGGTTCGCGTCCGAACAGAAGGTAAAATGGCGAGTACCCAGCAGTGTCATGCCGGGAGGAAATGTATGCGAACGTCACGTAAGGTAGTGCAAGGTCCCAATCACGATGGTCAGCCGAGACGTATTTCGATAGCATGTCTGTTAGAGTGTGGTTTAGACGTTCTGTAAGCCCGTTTGTCTGGGGATGGTACGATGTCGTGAGCTTATGTTGGGTAGAGCAGGAACGCAGGATATCGTCAACTACTTTCGAAAAGAACGTACGGCCTTGGTCTGTCAGCAGTTGACGAGGGGCTCCATGCACTAAAATGAGATCGAGTAGTATACAATCAGCGACGTCTGTAGCGCAGCTTGTTGGCATAGCTCGCGTAACTGCGTAACGGGTCGCGTAATCCGTAGCCAGCACGACCCACTTGTTTCCGGAGGCGGATGTTGGGAAGGTACCGAGAAGGTCCAAACCAACACGGAAGAATGGGTCCGATGAAATTTGGTCCCGACGGCTTTTTGAATGGTCTCGACGGCTTTTTGCGACGCTGGCAACTTTCACAAGCGTTGTCATAACGACGTAAAGAGCGTGAAAGGCCAGGCCAGTAGAAGCGGCTGCGCACACGGTCATATGTGCGAGAGACACCAAGGTGACCGGTGGTTGGCGCGTCATGGAGCTCGCGTAGGACTGTGGAGTGCAGGTGCTTTGGTATGACCAGAAGTAGGTCGTGACCATTGGGTGATAATTTACGCCGATATAAGGTGTGGTCCTTTAAGGTAAACATGCGAACAGAAGCGTTTTGCGGTGAAGATTCGAGCTGTTGTATTAGGCGGCTGATATCCGGATCGCGACGCTGCTCGTCTCCGAGATGAAGCAGCTGGGAGATGGAAAGGACACAACCCACATAATCAGTGCTCGTAGGATCGCAGTCGGCCACAGGGTAGCGTGACAGACAATCCACATGTTTGTGCAGTTTTCCTGATTTATACACTACGGTGTAAGAATACTCCTGGAGGTGGAGTGGCCAGTGGGCGAGACGACCTGTGGGACCTTTGAGGGAGGCAAGCCAGCAGAGAGCGTGGTGGTCGGTTAGAACTATAAATGGTCGGCCGTATAAGTAAGGGCGAAATTTCGCAACTGCCCACACCAGCTCTAGGCATTCGCGCTCTGTGATGGAATAATTACATTCCGAGGGGGACAGCAGCCTGCTGGCATAAGCTATCACGCGATGCTGCCCACGTTGTCGCTGAGCCAACACAGTGCCTATTCCGTAACCGCTGGCATCGGTGCGGGCTTCGGTCGGTGCCCCGTAGGGTCGAAGTGAGCCAGCACAGGAGAAGAAGTGAGCAAAATGGTCAGGTCGGAGAATGCTACTGCTTGCGAGGGACCCCAGGTAAACGCCTCATCCGGTTTGAGTAAATCTGTTAGGGGCCAAGCGATTCATTGATGAGCCGCCGAAAGTTATTGATGAACCGCCGAAAATAGGAGCAGAGCCCCACAAAGCTGCGGACATCTTTGGTTGTTTTCGGCACAGGAAAGTCCTTCACAGCTCGAACTTTTTCTGGGTCAGGCTGTACGCCGTAAGCGTCAACAATATGTCCAAGTATTTGAATGCAACAGCGACCAAACCGGCACTTGGATAAATTCAGCTGTAGGCCGGCGAGACAGAATACATCAAGAATTTTCGACAGTCTCTCAAGGTGCGCTTCAAAAGTGGGAGCAAACACGATCACGTCATTTAGATAACAAAGACGCGTAAACCACTTGAATCCATGGAGCAGGGAGTCCATCATTTGTTCAAAGGTGGCGGGAGCATTACATAGGCCGAAAGGCATGACTTTGAATTGGTAGAGGCCATCGGGTGTTACAAGAGCCGTTTTCTCTCGGTCCATCGGGTCCACGGCAATCTGCCAATAACAAGAACGAAGATCGATGAAGAAAAGGAGGCGGCACCATGGAGGCAATCAAGGGCGTCGTCAATGCGGGGCAGAGGGTATGCGTCTTTCTTGGTGATGTTGTTAAGGTGGCGATAGTCCACACAAAATCGCCACGATCCGTCCTTCTTTTTAACTAATACCACCGGGGATGCCCAGAAACTGGAGGATAATTCAATAATGTCCTTCGCTAGCATCTTGTTCACCTCCTTCTGAATTATGCTCCGCTCAAAAGCAGACACTTTGTAGGGACGGCAGTGACCAGGGTTGACATCACCTGTGCGTATGCGATGCTGGACAAAGGAAGTCTGCCCTAGAGGTCGGTCACCAAAATCGAAAATATCCTGGTAGGCCTCGAGAAGATGTTGTAGGGCTTCAACTTGCGGAGGCGGAAGATCAGTGGTGATCATGTCTACAAATTGACGGCTGCCCAAATGTGTTGAGAGTGATGTGCGCTGCGGTGAAGCAAGGGTGTCTAAGGCAAGCAGTTCAATTTGTGAATCGAGTAACGGACACAGTTGGCCATGGAAATGCCTTGTGGAACCACATGATTCCTGTAGCCGAAATTTACAAGTGGTAGACCAGTTTTGTTATCTGTGATGCTGAGCACCGTATAGGGCACTGAAACATTGTGCGCAAGGAGTACGTCGGTGAGAGGCGTAGCGCAATAGTCACCGTGGGGCACAGCTGGTGAGCACAGAAAATCGACGTACGGCGTCACAGTTTTGGAGGACAGGTGAACAAAGTCGCTGCATTGTAATCGGCATGTAGGTTGGTACGGGGCGTCACCGATTTGTGGCAGTTCTAGGTGGAGCACGCCAGGGGAGCAATCAATCAGAGCAGAATTGGCGGCAAGAAAATCGAGGCCTAGTATGAGGTCGTGGGGACATGTTGCACGCACGGTAAAAAGGACGACCACTTGATGACCGGTTACGGTAAGTTGAGCTGTGCACATGCCAACGACAGGGACTGCTGCGCCATCTGCAACTTGGACGACAGTGGTCAAGGGATGTGTAAGGACCTTCTTCATGCATCGACGAAAGCGCGAACTCATAATACAGACGTGAGCGCCCGTATCTCTCAAAGCTTCAACAGGTGTGCCATCAAAATATACTTCTAGGGTGCTCCGGTTCAAACGTAAGGGCAACAGAGGTTTTTTTTGGTTAGGCCGACAGGGCAGCTTCACCTCCAGAAGCTGCGCAGCCTAGTTTTCCGAGGACATGCGGAGGTTAAATGATGGCGAAGGAGAGCGGCGACGCGTATTCGAACGAGAAGGGCGGCTTTGAGGCGGTGGCGACGACGGGACAGGGTGGCCGTAGTCCTCAGGGGCAGTAAATGCTCTAGACTCAGTGCGGGTCGGATAACTGTGGTTTGGTGGACGGAATAGGTTACTGTAAGCGGGTACGAGCCAGAAGACATATATGGCCATTGGCTGCGGCTGTAACGAGCGATGTGTCCTGCGCGACCACAGTGGAAGCAGATTGGCTTATCATCAGCTGTTCGCCATTCAGACGGTTTCCTGGTTCGAATAGAGTACGGACGGCGATGTCTCATGTTCACAGAAGCTATCGAGCGACCAGTATTATCCAAGGTAGGTGCAGTATACAGGGTACTAAGGTTAGCGAATTCCTGGCGGACAACAGCCTGGATCAAGGCGACAGCTGGCGTTGAGGCGTCGGGCAATGTCGGTTTGTTGGCAGCCGGGTAAGCGGCCTCGAGTTCACGTCGGACGATTCGCGTCACGTCTTCGGTTGTAGACGGATGACAAGGAGTGGCTTCGCAAGACGACGTTGCCGCGGTGTTGGGTAGGCGCTGGAACTGCTGCAAAATGCGTCGACTCTTCGCCTGCTCGAGACGGTGGCACTCTTTGATCACGGCGTCGATGGTCATTACGTTGATAAATACAAGCAGGCTGAATGCATTGTCGGCGATTGCTTTTAAAACTTGCGAAATCTTGTCGGCCTCAGTCATGTTGGGATCGGCCCTTTGACACAACGCTAAGACGTCTTGAATATAAGTCAAGTAGGGCTCAGTGGACGTCTGTGTACGTAAGGCCAATTTCTTTCGGGCATCAAGCTGTTGACCAAACGGGTGTCCAAAGAGGCGCGGAGCTGTTATTTAAACATTTCCCAGCTTGTGATTTCGTGCTCATGGGTTTCAAACCAGATGCAAGGGGTCTTGTCAAGATAGAAAATGACATTCGCAAGTATAACGATTGGGTCCCAGCCATATTGCTTGCTAACGCGCTCGTACATACAAAGCCACTTGTCCACATTCGCGTTTTCCTCTCCAGTAAAAGTACCGGGATCGTGGGGTTGCGTTAGGGCGACGTATCGGGTTGCTGTCGTTGCTGAGGTAGGTAGCGAAGCCGTATCCTCACCCGGAGCCATGGTAGCAGACTTAAGGAGGCGTCCACTGCGTAGCTACGTTGTCAAACGAGCACCCAGCACTTCCACCGAAATGTTACGTGGAAAATAACAGTAGACAGTCTACCGCCTCACCGCATCTCACAGACAACGTCCACTTCTTCACTCTCAGACTGAGGTACCTTTCTTGGGTATGTCCCACTATGTCCTGTTTCAGTCAGCCGAAATCACGTAACAATATTGTCAAAGTAACGACTGCAGGTTCGTTTACTTACTTCCGAACAAGAATTTTCACGTTTGCATGCCACGCGAAGCGGCTATCATTTGCATTTGCCCATTCTCTCACGTCACGCAGCAGTTTCCATTTCTGTACGGTCATGCTTTGACAGATTGAAACGTCAGCACGCATAATTCGTCAAGCTGTATATTTTCACCTATCTGTTTCGCAGAGAGAAATCGAATAATAATTCCGGGCACATTGCCTTGCCGCGAAAGCAACCTATATACCGCCTCAACACCGGTAACCATCAGCTCGGACAAGTTCATCTATTTAGCTGCTTCATTAGGTATGTGAAGAGATTTTCGTAATGAACGACTGGTAGTGCATAAGCTTTCTGTTGCACTTCATAAATTGTTTACAGATGCCTTGAGTTGCATAACATCGTTCGGTTTGCATTTTCTTTGAGCTCAGATCCTTTTTTTTGTTCGAGCTGGTTAGTACTTCTTCCTGGGCAGCACGACGACACGGTATATCATCCTATTTTTAGAACATTACCTAAATTGAAGTCTTCACTTTTTCAACCAACCATGGCAAGCTACTAGGAATGTTTAAATTGCCAGTTATCTCCGCCAAGACGATTGAAAGGTTCGTATCCATGGCCTGTTTTTTCGCTGTATTAGCTTATGGTGCTGTTCATACCACATATTGCCACGCTCTACGCCCACATTTGCCTTTACTTTTACATGTTACTTCACTGCAGCCAGAACGATTGCCGAGATGGTAGCCGTACTCACATTTGAAGCACATCAAGGGCGTTCATCTGCGGGAAGGGAGTCGCTGCAAGGCCGGCTTTGCATCTTCATTGTCCCACTAAGTGTACCGGTATCAGCACGCTTAACATGAACGGTCCGACGAGTGGGCTCTCCTCTGTTCGACTGACATCTGCGCCACCAAGCGTTGGAAAGGTTATGTTTGTTGCAATTAACCATCGTTAGATCACGTGTCAACTCCACTATAGTAACTTTGTGTTGCACTTCAGTCTGACAGGCACGTCGAATACACTCACTTGGCTAGTCCTATTTCACCGCATTTCTTTCGTGGCTACGCTCTCGTGAGGGCCCGCTCACTTTGTTGTCGTATACTCAACCCGGAAATGATCTTTCGCGTGCAACTTCAACCGTGAAAGGTGCGCGAGATATCGCACGCGAAAGTTCATTGCCGAGATAAGCCTATGACCACGAATTCAGTGGGCATGCGCGAGAGCGTACGCACGACAGAAGCGTGGCGAAAACGAAGCAGCCGAGCGAGTGTATGCCACCCGCCCGTCAGACAGAAGCGAAACACAAGTTTACTTTCAAAATCTACGCGTGCTCTATTTATCGTTATTTCCAACAAACATAACGCTTCAAACGCTTGGCCGTGCTGACGTCTCTTGAAGCGAGGAGATTTCAGGCGTCAGAACGTTGGTGTTAAACGTGCTGACGACTGTATAACGCAGTACCATGAACATCAAAACGCCAAAGCACTTGACACCGAATCAAATGTCAACACGGCGGCGATGGGGGTGATGGTGGACAGACATATAGGGCAAGTTAAGTTTGTAGTCTTGAATGAAGCATAATTTGAAAGTCTGCAAAGGGTGTAATTAAGATTCAAGAAAGGGCGTCCTACCACCGCCACCGTCACCACCCGTGCGAGGGTACACTCTAAAAAAATATCGAGTAAAAAGGGTGTCTTTTTGTCTCACAACAATAATCGTCATCAGGCTTGCGTGCGCTTCCTCTCTTGAAAACTCAGCGTTGTCAAAAGAAGAACCACTTTCTAAGGAACCACTTTGTCGCCTTTGAACACGGTTGAGTTCAGGAGCCCGTATTGGGTCTGATATGTGGGGTTTTACGTCCCAAAAGCACCATAGGATTATGAGAGACGCCGTAGTAGAGGGCTCCAGAAATTTCGACCACCTGGGGTTTTTTAACGTGCACCCAAATCTGAGCACACGGGCCTACAATATTACCGCCTCCATCAGAAACGCAGCCCCCGCAGCCGGAATTCGAGCCCGTGACCTGCGGGTCAACAGCCGAGTACCTTAGCTACTAGATAACCGCGGCGGGGCCCTTATTAGGTCTGTTGACCCCTGCATGGTAGTGAATCCTCAGACAGATTGAGTACGTTCATTTAAATTGTATCATAAAATACCTCCTGCCTGAGCAGGGATCTCTCAATATTTTAGAGCTGGCTCTGCCAGCAACAATAAGGTGCCATCACTCACAGACCCTGAAAACATGTTCGGTGCTGAAAAAAAAAAGCTTTCCTGCTACCCAAGCACATGATGTACTGAACAAATACATTGATGCATCTTTTGTCAAGTCTATAACTTGTGCTTTTCTGTGGTCATGGAGGCTCTCTAGCGTGAAAACCATTGACATCTCTTTGCACACAAAGAAACGAACACGTACCTTGTGTCAGTTTATTCAGCGTATTTCAGTGGGGGGTTACATGTAGGGAGAGGTATACAGAAAGAGGTCCTTTAGTGTAAACACTGCAATGGGACCTCTTGGTATAAAATTCACAAAAAAAAAGAAAAACATGAGCAGGGTCGCGTAAAAGAAGCGTGAATATGCGTACAAAATAATGAAAGAGGCATTACGGTATGCAATAACAGGGATAATATTTGGCATAGAAATAAACAGAAAAGTGAATTAAAAAATTGTAGCTAATACAGTGCAAACGAAGCAATCCCTAAAAATATAAAATAATACTTATTTCAGAAAAAAGAAGGAAATGGATAAAAAATACATAAAAATGTATGACAAAAAAGGCAACGACGTTAACTACACATAAGTCTCAAGATTAAAGGAGGATTCAGGTGAAGGCGAACTGAATGTTTTGAAACATTTAATGAGGGAAAGGTTTTAGTCTCTAAAGGAAGAATGTTCTTTACCTTTGATGGCGCAGAAGCTACGTGTTCGTCGCTACGTGTTCGGTGATAGGAACGAAGATGAAAAAGAGTATTTCCGGTGCTTCCCTCATCACTATGAGTGCCTATCTTTCAGATTTGTGGTCACGTTTCTTTTATTCTTTCGCTTCTGAACTTGTTGAGGTCATGTTTTGCCGCTATAGTAAGTGACTGATGTCTTCTGGACTCAGAACTGTTTTTTTATTAGCACTTTGGCTGAATCTGCTGCTGGTGAAATTTCGTGAACATCGTTTCCTTAACTATAGCATCTTTCTACCCAGGTTACTTGAATTGTGACAGCTTGGCACTTGGCAAGAATTCCCGTGGGACCAGTTAGCCTTGAGAACGCTCCTTTCGAGCCAACCGCCAGTGCTGGCTTCGTAGCGGGAACAACGTAAATGAGGCCCGTCACTTCCGCTACTCGGCGAAAACACCGATGATGCTTCAAAAAAAAAGTTGGTGCATTGTATTTTGTGATGGGGCCGCTGTTATCTACTGTGCGCAAAGTGGTGTCACTTCAGTCTCGTTCTAGCGCAAATGTTACGCGAGTGATGATCTTATCGCGCCAGAGAGAGGTTGACAGATGGAGATCAAACTGAATCAATGATCGTATTGTTGTTCTTTCTTCTGCTTTTCTTCCCCATCTCCTTTTACTCCTGTCACCCCAGCGCAGGGTAGCCAGCTAGTCTGAGAAATTGCCAACTTGCTTGTCCTTCCCTCCCTTTAGCACCTCCTCCCCTTCATGCTCAACCTATCATCTCCACCAGCAGGCATTCATTGAAGTAAAGAGAAGGTGTGATATTTTTGCTGAGGTTCAAATGCGCAGAATGTAAAGCGTTGAATCAATACTGTGGTTCTCATTTTTAAAACGACGTACAAAATTCTTCAAAACAGCGCTGCCTGTATGTTGGACGATGACTGAATCATGGTCCTTCTGGCGTTTATTTACAAGTTACCCTAATTACGTCACCTTGACTTACGCTCGGACGCTGTCGCACGCGGATCTTTATGAAGATGATATAGTCTATCAAGACTTAGCGATCATTTCTCAATCGAAATACAGCTTCCTAGACAAGACTTCACGAAGTACGAATGCCTAGCAAAATACAGGACTGGCAGGCTCCTCGGCAGGTGACATACACCGAATCAATCTTATACTGTCACATAGAAACAGTCTTTTCAATCGTGTAGCTGACAAATTAAGTCTGTATATCGAGTTTTTTGTAATAGTATAAGCGTTATGCCGTAGTAAACGCTCATTACTCGAGAGTGGTAGTCTGGCGCAATTGAGTTTTGAGAGAGTGTGGACACATAAAATCTCTTCAATGTTAAAAATATTCTGAAGTGATTCGATACGCAGGGTAGGAAAGTGCAGCCCTTCACTTATCATTTTTTATATCAGAGTCAAATTTATCAAATTCTCTGCGTACTTTCAGTGGGGCAGTAACCTGTGATCTTCTTAATATAGTGTCTAACAAGAAAAACGAGCCCTCAAGTGTACACTTCTTGCCGTCCTTTCGAAATCTAGCTTCTGTGCAGTAAGTACCCATAAATAACCACCAGGAATTTCGCCATTTACTATGGGGCCTAGCGGAGCAGTAGTATGTCTGAGTACACAAAGTGTATAGGTTGAGTCAAAACATCGAATAATTTTTCTATTGATAGAGATCGCAATAACAGCGGTAACTTGTTAAACTCGAAGACTCAAATAACACACTCGTGTCGCACCATCAGAGGATAAGTATAGTGTGTTATGTTCTTGATGGGATGATTTTTTGTACTGAAAGCCTTCAACTAGTCGCCAAAAATACTTTTATAAAAATTACTCAACGATATACGGACATCGAAGATTCTCATTCTTTCCAAATAGTTTTGTTGGTGGTCTGAATGCTAACCCCTCGCAAAACTCCATTATTTGAAGATTATTTCCGATCGGTCAGCGTGACCAGATGATTTGACTGGATAACATTCAAGTTATTATGAAGCGCTTTATCTGCACTGAATACCATATCGACACTTTCAAAAAACATGTCCATGTTGCTCAACTTCGGTCAAGACCAAGCAAAATTGAAAGAACTTGAACATCAACAGTTGTTGCATCGCACAGCATCGTACAGCTAAGTCAAGTGCGAATCAAATGTCAAACCTTTACCTACGTACCACAGAGTTGAAAAAGGATTCGCTGGCGTAGTCAGCACTTGCAGCGCGCAGAAAAAACAATAAAAAATAACAACTATCATAGTTTTAAGATCATGATCGCCCTATATATTGCTGTGCGTTCTTTTTGAATGCCATTCGGTGTGTTTGAACAGCCTGAGACAATGGCGAGCGGTGACACTTGATAGTAGGCGCTCGTCCACTCTGCGGTCTTTTGGCATTCTTTGCTAAAGCGACGCTCCACCAGGGTTACCTCTTTATATTGTGATCTTCAAACTCTGTGCTATCGCATTTATTGCTTCACTCTACCGCCGAAATTATGAGTTTCGTTTTCCTCTTCAATGCGAAAAAGTGCTTTAAAAAACGTGAAGCTTTCTAAGAAGGACAGTGCCCAAATTCCGGGAAAAATGCTCGACAGCTGCTTTTGACACTGCAACCAAGTGTAATGAGCTTTGCTATTTATGAAAAGAATGATTGCATGACCAGCCTGTCGTGTTCTCAGTGCAGTTTTCTTCAAAATGTCTTTGATCATGCGTACCATGTTAGAAAGCACTGTAAACTAGACACTTGAACTTTTCGGCACGAGCATTTCATATTTCGTCTTTATACGTAGTCATGGTTATTAAAACATACAAAAAGTGATCACTGAATACGAAGGCAGTTTCAAGAGTCGCCGGTTCTGGTGTTCTTAAGGTAATGTTTAGTCGGGTTTTTAGTGAAATTTATTCGCTTTGTTCCAGCTTTTTTGTACGATTGAAAGCTAGCTGAGTTTAAAGTTTTCCTTTAGAGATATGCTTTGGAGCTGGACTGATTGAAGATTTGTGTTGTTTCTCCGCTAAAGAGTCTTTTACTGTGCAACTATACAATAAGTGCAGTTGTACCTAATTCCGTCTTCACTGAACCTCTCACAATGGAGAGAAAGAGTTCGAAAAAACACAAAAACACATCTGCACATTCGAAAAAACACATCTGCACATTCACAAAAAGGGCCTAGTGCACCGGCATCACTTTTACATTTTGTGTTTGTGAGTTGAGTGATTACTGCTGAGCGCTTTCAGATATTTACTTCAAATCTTGCAACTAATGCTGGCGTCTGTTGATGACAAGTGAGCGCAAGAATAAAAATCCGCATAAGACAGTCACCCGTAAACCATTTCTTCTTAATGTAAAGATGTTGCTTTAAAACATGTCAATTGAAAGTTTAGGAAAGGCAATCAGAAAGAAGAAATTAATAGTGGTGCTGTGGCAGTTTTACAACCAATGGGCACTTGCACTTAAGCAAGCTCTCTTCGGGAGCATTGCACGAATGCGTGTTCAATGGCGCATGCACACATGAATCTGTTTTTGTTTTAGAGAGTGCCTCATATATTCATGGAATTGTTTCAATCACTTGATGCTCCACAAAGATGAGCCAGAACTTAAAGTCAATAACTTTCACCAGTCTTACATGTTTAAACAGAATGAACACAAATACTAACAAGACTGATGGAGCACACACTGTGAGTTGGAAACGCATCTCTGAAACAAGTCTGGCAAAAAAATATATTCTTCGAAAAGCCCTCTAGGTTCTCCTATGCTTATCTAAAATACAATGTGCCTCATTAAAACAATTTTTCTGCTGACCTTATTATATGTCACAATATCTGTTCATTATCCACAACAACTCCATCTGGCTATCCGAAAACACTTTTTAACTCGGCGGAGCATTTATTTTAATGATAGAAGGAAAAGGTACAGCAACCTATAACGCGAGACTTCAGGCTCTGACAGTGGTGCACGTACTGACTATCTTGTGTGCGAGCTGAGAGTGCGGGCTATGCTAAGATGGTCCCGCAAAGTTTGCTGTGGTTGTGCATGTGTCACACTTGTACGCTTCTCAAATGATAGCCTGCATTCCGCCAGGGGGACTTAAATTGATTTACTTTAAATGCTGGATCTGTGCCACGCCTGCCTGCGTGATTGCTACTAGTCGTGTGGCCGGGCCACTGCTTCCTTTCCACCACGTTTTGCTTTGACGATCATTCGGTATGAGTGTATAAATGACTGGTCTGTGCTGAATATGCTGTTTCTATTATTTTAGGTGACCACTGGGTACGGACTGTACGCAGCAAGCCCAGTGTTTACAATTGGTAAACTTATGGTGTGAGTCACCTTCTTATTTTTCTTCTCAGTCCATCCTTCAACAATTCTTCGCGAAGCTTCCTACAGCCAACATCCCCTTCGAAGATGTTTGCAGCTAGAAAATGAATACTTTGGTATGGTGTCTCAGATGCCCATTGCATACAGACGTACCTCCAGTCAGTCTCGAGCCCAGCGATATTTATTTTGCTTTCTTTGTCATGCTATACTTCGCTTCAACATTGCTCACAGTGCTTGTTAAGTCGTATCCAAACGGCTATTTTGTTTCCGCTACCAAGGTAACCCGCTAGTTCATTCGTGCGAATAGCTCATATGTAAATGGCTCTCTCTAATAGACATGCCACAATTGATACCACTTGCCCTAACAACAAACAATTGATAACACAGCTACGTTCACGATGTCTTCGAAAAGGAGAACGAAACAGTGCACAAAAGCTACTTCAGGGCAACAAGCCGGCAGAAACCTAACTGTGGTGCCTTGAATGCAGTTGATTTTTGGTCATCTATTAAGGGGAATATATAGTTGCTTAGTGACTTTTTATCAGACACTTGTAAGCCATTTGAAGATTTTGCTTATTTGCAAAAAATTGTGCAGGTAGTGGTTAGTAATATCTTTGATGCAGAAAGACAGATTACTAGTAAATAACAGCATTATCTTCCTCATGGCACCTCTGTGACCTCTTCGCCGATAACAATGAGAAGGAAATGGTTTCGATGAAGTCTTTTCATCTTAAAAGAATGCCCCTAAACTCCCGATCCTCTCTATGGTAATGCGATGCTTGAGACCTTTTTTTGGACAACCATGTGTTTTATCAATTCATCAAAAGTGTATTTTATTAAACACTGGAAGGAAAGCGAACGACGTCAAAAGCCTTTGAAGTTGTTGTTACGCCTTTTTTGCGCATCTATTGAAAATTCCCAGTAGCATGTATGGTATATATATTGTGACGATAAGGCATATAACCTTTCCATAGAGGCGATATGTGCTCTAATTTATCATAATATGTCTTAACTGGTCTATGGTACTGTAAGCGTTAGCAGAAAAAAAAGGTTAAAGTTACCGTATTTTGTGAAACACTTCTAATAAAATTTGTCATCCTGCCGTTTAACAAGGACATGATTTCATCGCTTTAGGGAGAACGTGGTATCTGTGGCACCTTTCCTGCCAGCCACACTGCCTCATGTGCCCAAAACAAAGCGCCATATGCTTTTGTTGACGTAATAATCACTCTTGAGTTCATCATTTGCTTTGCGTAGTGCGTTTTTATTAAAATATAAGATATACATGCACTTGAGCATAAATGCCGACACAGAGATGCCATAAATTAGCGCAATTTGCAATTATTTCATTGCTTCAGTACGCGTGGAAGCTTGCGCAGGCAAGTGAAAACAGCCTGCTGTGCTCTCCTAATCAGAGAACAACGTTATGCTTCATTCGGGACTGGAACAGCATACGCAATTATTAAAATGTGCAATATTTTTTTAACAAAAACACCACTACTCTGAATCTTTGGCCACGCTATAGCAAATATGGCACCTGACAAACCAGTCATACTACCTTTCCTTTTGACTTTATCGGGTGAAACAATGACGCACCCTGTCGTGAGAGCCTGCTAACCAAGAAAATAACAAAACGTGTTTCACGATCCAGGATGAAGCTTGTTGTTGAAACTCGAATCATCGCATGTGCCTCAAGGGCGTATAATGCGTATCTAGTGACTCCTCGCAGGTTCCAAACAATTCGGTAAATTTGCAAAAAAGTCATAGCTTTGCCGAAAAGGGAAAGCAACGAACGCGATGGCAACAAATTGAAAGGTCACGCGCAAAATGTAAAGCAGATAGAAACATTCCCAATGTTTCTCACGCACAAATGACGCACAAAACGTACTCACAGGTACGGATGCACGCGAATGAGCATCTCATTTGTTACTTTGCTGGTCTGAAAAGGACGCGCTTTTCGCAAACGGAGACTGCAGTAATTGCAGTGACATTTGTGCACCCAGTAACTACAGCAGAATCGCTCAAGGTAAAGTACGAGGCCAGCCAAGGCGTACAATCTTCTTCTCGCCGCTGCGAGATAAATGGCGCGTGAGGAAGCGATGCTCCCTTTCTCTAAGCCGGGCAAAGTACGCGTAGCAGATTAGAGCGGGCGCCGCCGTGCGACGTGGCGACGCGCGATCATGGCGCCATCTTGCTGGTAATGCTCAAAACACAATTCTCTCCCCCCCCCCCCCCCCCCTAGATGCTCGTGAGCAGCGGTAAGTGGTCGATGTAAGTACCTTGCCGTTTTATCGACTCAGTGGTTAACACTTCGGTTTCACGACTTAGAGGTCCCACGTTCGATTTCGCACGCTAGAGTTTTTTTCTTAATTTTATTTTTATTTTTTGCGTTTTCGTATATATAGATATGTATACATACACTGTGCATAACATTGACGCCGACGCCAGCGGCAAAATACAGCCGAGAGTGCGCATATAATTGCTTTCGAATAATAAAAATACAACGAACACATGCTGAAAAATATGTTTGAAATATTACATAATTGTCTCATCTTAGTGTGCACTTAGGATTTGCTTCTTTTGTAGTCACTCTTTTCTACGATTGTTCCCTTCTTCATGCGTAGGTTAGAAAACTGGGCGTAGTTCAGCTAACCCCACTATCTATTTCTTTTCTACCTGTTTTCCAAGTTCTAACAAAGCGACGTATTTTCCAACAAAGCGGCGTGTCCTTCTTTGCCTAAAATATTCTAGCCTAGATATATTCTGCTTCACATCGAAGAACTTTATGCGGTGTGTTCATGTTGTTTAAGTGACCTTGCTATAAACCTGACGGGCGAGAAGGTAAACCATCTGTTCTTGAAGCACAGACCATTATCAAGATGTACGAAGAGAGTGAACTCTCAACGGTTCACAAGTTTCATAAAGTCTGCAGTTGCGTGCCTTGTTGATTCGTTTCATTTACATTCTTCAGTACAATGTAGCACTAACGTAAAACAAGCATACTCAAGTATAATTCTGTAGTCCAAAGACTTGAAATACGGGGTCTCGATTTTCAGTATGAGAAGTATTTATCATTATTATTATTATTAATTGATTTGCAGTTGGTTTGCCTAAAAGATACGCAAGGACACAGAGGAAAGAGGGAGAGAGCAAGCTAGCAACTGCCACCTGGAAAACACAACGCCTGGTCACTCTTTCGAGAGGAGGGAAGAAACAAAGAAAACAAAGATTAGAGTAGAGAAAGAGCAAAGAAGTTGATGAACAGAAACGAATGACGAAGACTTCGAAGAGTATGAGTAAAAAACTATAAATGAAAACAACAAAAAAGAAAAAAAGACCGTCTATTAACGGGTGGCTAGGTTCGTTTGGTTCATAAGTGTAAGGAGAGCTCGGTGGGCCTGGTCGCGTCGAGAAGCCTTACCACACGGAAAGAGGTAGTCGTCCAGAGTCATGCACTTATGTCCTAGGAATTTATATTCCTTAACCAGCAAAGACCACTGCGTAGCTAATGTGGGACAGTGCACTACGAGACTCTCAAGTGTTTCTTAGGAGCCACAAGCTGCGCACAACGGGCTGTTCACATGCCCTTCACGATGTAATCGTTCACGCACCAGCACAGAGCCTACTCTTAGTTTGTACAACAGCACTCGGGAACTACGAGGCAAGCGATGGCCACGAACATGGTGAGGGAACGATCCATTCGCCAAATGCTGGTCTGGGTGCTGCTTTAAGAGGCGTGGGCGTATAAGCAGATGAGAGTTGTGCACCATACATAGAATTCCTGGATAGTCACAGTCGTCATGGTTGCATGACGAAGCGAGGTGATCCGCTTCTTCATTGCCCGCAATGCCCGCGTGCGAAGATACCCACTGTGCAGCTAAGCATGCCTAACGTGACAGATTATTGTTAGATTCCTTGATGCTGCTCAGAATAGGGCTGTCGGTCTCCTTGCTGGTGAGTCTGCTAAGGGCACCATGAGAGTCGCTGAGGATGACAACCTTCGATGCTGGTAGACCTCCTTGTACTCACTTCAGGGCGACATCAATCGCTGCTAGCTCGGCCGCCACCGACAATGAGGGGTGCGGTATTTTAAACAACCACCTGATATCGTTTGAAGGGCAGAAGAAAGCTGCAGAAGTGCTCAGGCCATCGCTGCATACAGAAGCGTTAGTAAACACTCCTGCATAGTCTTCAAAGTTTTCAAATAAGTGTGAATGGGCTAATTGCTATATTTCCGAAACTGGTTGCATGGTCACACTTTTTGCGTATTCCTCGAATTGACAGAGAGGTAGGGAAGGCACATGGCCTGTGCTCTGTCGATGTTGGCAACTCAATATTTTCGCCGGAATCACCAGTTATGTCTTTGAACAAAGCCATCATTTTACTCATCCGAGAAAGTGGGTGCTGTAACAGCCTGTTAAGGAATGTTTTGCCATGTGGGTCTCGGTTCAGACGCTCATTATGATGTAGCACTCTCTGGTCAGCTTGCAGCCTTACGGCAACTGGTCTGCTTCAGTTAGAAGTGGGATTTATTGTGCTTCACGAGGTAAGCCAAACAGTACTCGTAGGGCAACGCGATGATCCCTTTCTGGCTGAGACATTAAAGCAGGCGGTACATTCAAGACTGGCAAGCCATACATCACGCAAGAGAGTACAGCTGATTGGTAAACCTGTAGTGCCGTCGTCTGATCAATGCCTTCACCCCCAGCAGTCAAGGCAGCTATATATTTGAACAGTGACAGCGATTTTCGCCTCACAGTTTTACCAACAAGGCAACATAAAAGGCGATAGTCGATGGTTGCACCCAGGTAGCAATGTTGGGGTACCCACTGTATCGGTGTGTCTCCGAGGTGATGCCCGCTAAGGCTTCGACGAGCGCGTTGCCTTCCATGATACGTGATCGCAGCTGACTTCGCAGGTGAAACCTGCAGGCCAACTTCCACCAAGTATTCTGAAGCTGCATTCAAAGCTCGCTGCACTATACCACAAAGACGTGGACCATGGTGTGACGAACTACTAACCCAGAGTGCGAAGTGGTCTGCATAAATCGCTATGCCTATAGGAAAGTCACAATCTTGCGGTAATCGGCCTGGAAGTCCGGCAAGCACGCTGGTAAAAAGAAGCGGTGACAAGACGCTGCCTCGTGGGACGCCACAATTAACAGCGCGAGGTTAACTTTGTACTTCTCCAATGCGCACTCTCATTCTGCGATCAGATAAAAAATCACGGAGAAAGTGAAACAGACGACCTAAAATTCTTCCATTCATCAGTGCACAAATAATCGCCTTATGTGGCACCGACTCAAACGCTTGCTGTATGTCAAAAAATAGAACATATGCTGAATGTCTGTTTGCTCGAGCACATTGAAGCAATCATACAAGATCTGCTATGCTGTCAAGGGCTGAACGGTGGCGATAAAATCCGTTCATGACATGAGGGAAGAAAGTGAGCTCCTGTATTCTTGCGTCTAGACGAAATGGCGCCATACGTTCCATGAGCTTCATAACATTAGAAGTTAGTGATATTGGCCGTTATGTCTTCAGGAGTTGTGCAGGGTGACCTGGCTTTCAAATTGGCTTCACAACAGACGATTTTCATTCAGCAGGAATCAGACTCGTTTGCCACGCTTTGTTGTATTTGTCCAGGATACTTTGATGAAAGACCTCATGAATGTTTCGGAAGGCTTGGTACATAACATTATCTTCGCCTGGGGCAGTGCGACGGTAACAGAGGTTAAGTGCGTGACGCCGCTCGGCCAGGGTAAATTCTGCCTCATCCGCCTCACATGAAGGTTTATATAAAATAGGTACGGAACGATGACTGGCGTTGTCTTTTGACATAGGACCGGTGAAAATATTGGCTAAATCTTCCACAAGAATTTTTGGAGACCGTCCAGTCCTGATGCACAATCCTGTTGTTGGGTTCTTGCAGACCACCAGTGTTCGAAGTGCCTTCAATATGCGCCATACACTATAAAAACTACTCGCCATATGCAACAAGCTGCCCAATGCGGCCTAGTTTCTTCGACGAAATTTTTTTGTGTGCTGCCTAATGGCTGCAACTAAGCGGTCATAAAATGTCCGATCAGAGCTTCTTTTGGAACACTGTGCCCTCCTGTAAGCACGTAGTCGACAAGCACGCAGTCTCAAGAGCTTTAGGTCAGGGTTTGTCTTGTCTACGCTTCGCAGTCGTCATACTGTAGCTTGCTGCAGACAATCACTCACTAGTTTTAACAGGTTATCGTGTGATGGCGCCCCCGAAATCAGCTGTCGACACTTGTCCCATATCGCCACGGTGTACGCCACACTGTGGCTGCTAGGAGAATTTTCTGGAACCAGCCAAATGGGCAGATGATCTGAACCACATGCGCCAGTCTCGCTTCACCAAGTAAGATGCATATCTCTCGTTAATATGGCGAGATCAATGGTGGATTGTTTCTTTCCTTTGCCGGCAAATGTGAATGAGCCATCATTAAGGGTCTGCAGATCATGTTTAACTGGAGGCTCGTTGATTTTCACTTCACGATTGTCTTGTGGCCGACAACACCAACGAGGATGATGGGCATTGAAATCTCCACACAGCAAAAATAACGAGCCACACCGAGATAGCAGGCACTGCATCAATGTGACGTCCGAAGATCACGTTGGCCGAAAATATATGCTTGCCACAGTCGTAGTTGTGCTCCTGAGATTAATAGCAACTGCTACACATTTAAAGTCGGCATCGCAGAGGTCAGCTGCGTCGATCACTGCGAAATGAACATCAGATCGTATGTACATAGAAGCTTTCAAAGCATTTCGTGGATGCATGCTGCCTTTACACTGGAAATATACACACGCCATTACCGTGCATCGGGTATTTCTGTGAAGGCCCACGTAACCCGGAAGTCTGAGCTCGTCAATTCTCACATTTGTTTCATGGACAGCTATAGAATCCGGCGGATTCTCAAGAAGCCTAAGAACGAGATAAGAATGGCGCGGTCGTAGAGACCTGACGTTCTACTGCAGCATATAGGGACGGTGCTTGCGACAGGTGTTCATGTTGTTTTTAGTGAAGACTGTCGAGAACTGGAACGAGAGCCTCCAAGAGCTATTGTGTGGCGAATGCTGCTGGCGTTTGACAACCCGCTATGAGAGATCTGACGACGTTAACAAGCATCTTAAGCATGGTTACAAGTTGGGCATCATCGTTGCCTGGAGGCGTTTCTGGTGCCCTGTTTACAGTATTTTCTTCTGTGGATATGGCCTTGGCAGAAGCTGGTTCCGAAAATTTATGAGGTATCACTTTTGAGAAGGTTCTGTCCGGCAGCGTTTATGGTAGCACCAGCCACGACGTTGCCGAAATTCTGAAATAGCACATCGCTTTGTCGCTTCGATTCTCTCTCACTGCACTATTCTTCGGACGTACAGGTACACCTTCAGTTGTGCTGTTGGCAGCTAGTTGATGATTGCTATGGCTGGGCATCTTTTCTCGTGATGCTAACCTTTTAGCTTTCTCTTTCAGGACCTTCCACTTTTCTTTAGCTTGGGACATTCTTTGTCCGTTTCCAAGTGTTCGCCATTACAGATAGGGCAGCCAGATGTCAGACAGTTGCAAAGTTCTACGTTGTGATTTGTGCCACATATAGCACAGACCACAACACTTGTGTAGAAACCCTGTACATGTCCATGCGTGAGACATTTGCAGCATTGTAGAGGCATTAGTATGAAAGGTGGGACCAGTTACCACACTAGTCCGGCCTTTATGTGACTAAGTATATTTTCGTACCCGAAAAGAATCTTCACACACTTCGAAGAGCCAAGCCTTTGTGCGCTGATTGATGACTGTGCATGGCGGCGCTCAAACTATTATACTTTTCGAAACGTCGTCTGAACGTTCTAGGTCTACATCGGATGTAATCCCAGTTGTTAAATTAGCGCCCTGTGAAAAAAAAGCCCACACGTTGACGTTGCATAGCTGAGATAGACCTAGAAGGGATTGCACCATCTGCTGATCTGTTGTGTCTATGGCAGTGATACTTTTCTTGGGATTCACTCGAACTTCTTTAATCAGACCTGCGGCAAATTTGAAGAAAAATTCATGAAGCTTGTGTTTGGAGGTAGCGTTCAGGCTTACCGTGATGTCGACGGGCACATGAGAAACTGTCGTATTCACGATGCTGTTGTATATGACGGTGTCTTCACTTGAAGACGATGCCGCTGACTTCCATCTTGGCCGTTGATGCTTAGTACGTAGAAATGCATCCGAGTCATACGACGTAGGATCAAACTCGGAATCGGCAGCTTGTGATGTCACTGAAGAGCTGAGCAAATTCCTTGCAGTGGCAGGTCAACCCATGCCGCTAGGCAGGTGCACCACCATCTCCTCCATAGCGAAACTTGCAGGGAGGGTCTCCCCAGCAGAGCAGACGTCTTGAGGACCAGTACAGGGCGTGCTGGGTGTCAAAGATACATGACGACACAACTAAAGTGAAAAAAATTTCACCAGCCAAGAAAACTGACAACCGAACATTCAGCAGAAGTCAAAAAGACAAACGCAAGCTTAAGATGTAGCTGTAGATGCTAAACTTGTGACCTACACCCTCCATGGAAGGTTGGCCCAGAATCAGGTAGCTTAACAAAAAGGAATATATATACATCTAAATACTCGCGTAAACAAAAATAATACAAATATTATATTTTCGTAAATTAATCCTTACAACAGATTTGAATACATAATTTTCTACTGAAGAAGCAATGAATCATTGATATCAAACAACATTTTCAGTAGTCTACATTGGGTAACTGAGAACCTTTTGAAATGGAGGTTATGTACTAAATCTCTTCAACTGTACAATAAAATCTTGCACGGCCTCGCATGCTTTCCCATTACTGTGCCCTAGAGTATTTGCACCTAGGGATAGTATATATGACGTTGTCAAAGCTAATCCAAGGATTCCTAACGGAATGTCTAATGATACCTTTCTTAATGATGACACATTTCTACAAGAGATCAAGAAAGTGCCGCGCGACGGTGGTCTAGTGACTAAGGTACTCGGATGCTGACCCGCAGACCGCGGGAGCGAATCCCGGCTGCGGCGGGTTGCATTTACGATAGAGGCGGGAATGTTTTAGGCCCGTATACTCAGATTTGGGTGCACGTTAAGGAACCCAAGGTGGTCGAAATTTTTGAGCTCCTCCTCTACGGCGTCTCTGATAATCATATAGTGATTTTGCCACGTTAACACCACATATCAATCAAAACATCAAAAAGCGATCCACAGTTTCCTCTTGTCCGAAAGAACATCAGAGCGGGGAGGGAGTCAAGTGTGCTCTCAAAAATAAAACGTTTATGAAGGAATACGACAGTGTAATCGAGTGATTAAAACTTCCAGCTAAGGAAAGCAAATGTACTGGCAGCTTTTTCTTCATCCAGTACCCACCTATATTTTTATCAGTTAAATTTTGCTCCATTTCAAGGCAACACATATTCGAAAGTGCACGGTAAAGCCAGCAGAAAAAACACGCAAGCTGAAGGACCGCGTGTATAAATCTGCCTCTCCTAAGCGTTTTTCTTTATCCAGCCTTATTTTTGTGAAACTCGGTGTTTTCTATTTCCCTCGATCTTCTAATTGTCGCTGTATTGAGAAATTCATTTCGTAAACAAGTGGTGGTGGCTGCAGCTCAAGGTAAGTTGCAGCATACACCCCCTGTTTAGGAATTTCTCATGGTGAGATTTTAATTTTTTATACTTACCTTTTTCTTTATTGATCATTCTCGCTTTGCATCACAGTCAGCAGTTTCAAAGTACAATATGTCTGTTGATTTCAAAATATTTTTCAAACGGCTCTTTATTGCATAGTTAAGTGGTTGAAAGAATAAAACATGGCTAAAGTCTCACAAGACCGAGAGCTACTGAAAACCTTGCAAGTAGTAAGTGATTGCCGAAGCGCTGTTACCATCGCCCGAGAAACAATCGACTCAACAACACTTCTTCACTGTGCGAGTGACAATCGCAGCTTTATGCACACCTAGTGTTAATTATCGAATCCGAAATGTTCAATTTTCCTCTCTGTGCTTCACTTCTGGTTCTGACGCTTGCGTAGAAACTTCCACATTGCAGTGGACGCAAGCAGCACGAAACCCGCCACTAATCCCTCGCTAACACATATGTGAGGTTCTCTCATATTTCACACTTGCGCTGTTTTTTGGCAGCCGCTGCATTCTCTCTCGACGCAATTCTCTTCTTTCGCATGGGTGGACAAAGTGGCTCACATTCGAGCGCGTGCCAAATACAGACGGAAAAGAAGAGACAGAGAGAGTTTGAGAGCAAACAACGAACTCTCAGAGGCAGCTAAGAGTGCTAGACGACAAACGTTAAGTCGTGAAAATCTGGGAATAGCTCCTGGCGTGAGCCTATGCTAAGCCTTCTTGATTACCTTCTGCGAGCAAGCTATCTTGCTGAGGGCACCTTCAACCACATTCACCTCAAAAAAATTGGTTGATCCCACGTACAGTGGGAATTTATGATATGCAAAGCACGAAAGAGGAAAATCTAATTCTCACATTAAAATGAGCCTAACGTTACGAGACGGGCGTAAATTTTTCCGTGCATGACTTCCACGTCATGATTATCATGTTGACGCCCGGTATTTGTGCCCGTCTTCCATTCCCGATATGTCATGTTTGGTATGTGTGAAGCTAGCAGATTGGCCGTGAGCGCACAATGAGCTTAACAAGTTGTCAGGCTTTACATGACACGCATGTCATCATTATCATGTTTTGACATACAATTCATCTTCGTTGTCTACTCACGTCACGTGATACCAAACTTGTTATATGTGAAGCTAGGAAAACGGCCGCGAGCTCCTTATGGAGTTGGCACATATTCATGTTCTTACATAACACGCATGTCAGGATTATCATGTTACCACCCGCCATATATACCTTCGTAATCCATTCAGGTCACGTAACACCAAATTAGTTATATGTAAAGCTAGCAAAATGGTCACGAGTGCACTATTAATTCATTTTTACAACAGGAGTGTAATGAATATTAGATTTGCACCAGTCTTACACCTTCGTAATTAATTCACGTCACATAGGAAAGTTGGCGTATGTGACACCAGCGAAACGACAACGGGTGCATCAAGAGGGTGGAATGTCATCATGTTCTTACATGACACGCATGTCATGATTACCATGTCTGCACCAGTTATATACCTTCGTCAACTATTCACGTCACGTAACACCAAATTTGGTATATATGTAGCTAGCGAAACGACCATGACCGCCTCATGAGCGTGGCATATGAAGTCTTGTTTTTATATGACACACATGTATGATTGTCATGTTTGTACCAGTTACATACCTTAACCTTACTTTCACGTCACTTAACTCCATTACACTCCAAGGCAAAAGGGTGTTAAAAGGGTGTGTGGTTCGTCTTTTTTGGGACTAATAGGCTGCCACAACCCTTAATTCCTTTAAAAACTAACGGCACCGGGTCTAACAGTTAGTCCCCCAGACGAACTCGAGGGACTAACATTTAGTCCCTACATTTACACCTTAGTGAGTAACTGTAAGTCCCACAATCCACCTCTAAGGACTAACATTTAATCCGCACATTTGCACGTTATAGAGCAACTGTTGATCCCCACACTTACACATTACCAGGCAATCGTTAGTCCTTACATTTGCACTTTGTTGGATGAACGGTTGATCCACTCAAATACTCCTATCGGATGGAATTTTTGTCCCCAGTTCAAATATTGTTTGTATTTTCCGCCAGGCCTAATATTTTTTCGCCTGTTTTTCTGCGCAGTGAGCAACAAATTGCGCAGAAAAGAACACGCGAAAAAGTAGTTAGCCACCTATGTGTAACTGCTTTCGCCATCACGGCAACAACGAAAGATGAAAGTGAGACATCGAAATCTTTTATTTTTCTACATACACTTGAACTTTCCGGATTCGATTAAGTGAATTGATGGTGAAGTGTACAAGCCAAGTCTCGTTGTCAAATGTTGTTCACTCCTTGGGGAGCTCCTCCGACGGAAGCGATAGATGACAGGGATTGCAGAGGCCAGTGCATGGAGCCTGCTGCCTGTATTGTTGCCACGGCTGCGCGTGCATTAATATAGTAAAAATAGTTAGACACACGTGACAGAAGATGAAGATGCACGCATACAAGTACGTGCACGTTACTATAAAAACAAGCGTTAAAATATGACACACAAATAACTTTACCTTCAATTCTCGTACAGTCCTTCTGAAGCTGCTCTGACGAAAGAGCTGGATGACAGGCATCGCAGACGCCAGCGGCACAGTCTTCAGCATGGTGTGTGCCCACGGCTGCACAATAAGTATGTAAAATAATTAGTCACACGTGACAGAGGATGAATACAAATGCATATGAGAAATACGTGCAAGGTGAAATGAAAACATACGTGAGATGTGACATGCTAATAATTTCAACGTGATACCACACATCGTCAAAGACTCATTTTGATCATCATAGCGCAACACCTTAGGAGCGGCAGCTGCAGCCACAACTATGCGAACCACCGTGCCGCTAACAATTCGGCAAGTCCTAAGCGAGTGACGTCGTTCAGCTCGAGCAAGCGAACGCGAGATTAAGGACGGCGTTGCCCGCGGAGTGTCTGCTGCCAGCAAACTTCGAACAGGAGAGCGAGCGTACGCTTGGCCACCGCCATGAACAGCACCGAGCTGGTTTGGAGCTAGCGCCGAAGAAATCGACGGTAATGCGGCCCTTTTCCACAAACTCGAGCGAGTGCCGCGCGCAAACGCGAGTCCACCGCCGCGGCCAACGGATGTCGCCGAGCTGCTTACGACCAACTGAAGTGAAAGCAAACTGTAATGGCGGCCAATTTTCTGTGAGCTCCGACGCTAGCGAAAGCCCCGCCAGCCTGTGCTGGTGCACTCACAGTGCGCGACTACTGCAACCAAGCTCTTTACGAGAGTCGGCAACGTGTCTTTGACGGCTCCCAACACAGTGACGAGGTCTCAGCCCAATATCGTCAGCCCGTAGCTCATCGCGGCGGCGAAGACAGGTGAGCCATCAACGAGCGAGCGCACGGGAAGCCGGCGGCAATGGCGGCCAATTTTCAGGTGGTCGCAAAGAACAGGCGAACTGCAGACGTCAAAGCTGACCGTCGCGATGCATTCGTGCGTGCGATAAAGAACACGACCGAGCTCGTTGACGACAAGCGCGATCCGTATCACACACGCGACAAGTAGAGTAAAATAAAGAATGATAACCTACTTGCCTTAGAATCCAGCGCTATTTTCTGCCCTGAGTCGTACTGAAGTATATATCCGATAAGCCTGTTGTCTTCTCGGCCACCACATTGGCCTTCCGAACTGTTGCTGCCTTGTGTTGGTCGTGACTATATTGAAGCCAGAGATGTATAGCGCGCCGTGGTGACGTGTCGAGACTCGCTCCAGACATCATCGGTGCAGTGAAACGCAAAAGCAGCAGCCCACGCTCATCCAAGTGTACACACAAGCACCACGTCGTAATTCTTAGATCGTCGAATCCAGGCGGCCATGGTCGAGAACTCCTAGCGCGACGCAACGCCAACCGGCGCCGGCAAAATAAGGGGAAAGACTGAGCCAGCAGACGAGGAGAAGTGGGAGAAGGAGAAGTGGTCACCTTGGCAACGCTTTTCACGCTGCCTGCAATGCCCGGGCGGGTCATCCTTTGGTTTCGCGCGGCACGCTTCGCTCTGTTGTTGGTCCTCAACGGTCTATCCGTTAATTGCGCGCGCCTATTGGGCTCCGTTACTCCTTTTTCGGGTAATTTTGCCTTAGAGTGTAGGTATATGTGACGATATCGAAACGACTGTGAGCGCATTATGATTGTGGCATGTCGCCATCATTTCACATGACACGCACGTCACGATTATCATGTTCGCACCAGTCTCCAGCATCCCCTCATCACGGCACCCCATCGGCACCTCCATCATCCATTTGGGTCACGTTATAGCAAATTTGGTGTATGTGATGCTAGCGAAATGAACGCGAGCGCTTCATGAGCAGGGCATGTAGTCATGCTCTTAAATGACACGCATGTCACGAGTGTCATTATAGCACTAGTCATATACTTTCATCATGCATTCGCGTCACGTTATAGCCAATTTGCTGTGTGAAGCTTGTGAAACAACCGCGAGTACATCCTGAGCGTAACATGTAGTCATGATCTCACATGACAGGCATGTCTTGATTACCCCGTGAGAGCCTGTCACTCCTGTTTGCCGTGCAGTCATGTCATACCATAGCAGTTTTGCGATATGTCATGTGAACGAAACCACCACAGGATAAGCATGACTATGACACGTAAATCATGACACTCATGACATACATATGAATTCCACGTTATGACTAGTCACTTGTGCTCGTCGTGCACTCATGTCAAGCCTTCATAACAATTTTGGTGAAGGTTTAAGGAGTGTTGGCCACATTTCTACGAACTAAAGGTGGCGAAATGTTGGAACTAGACGCAAAGCGCAGGCCGTAAGAAAGTGCGCCCGCGCTCCTGTAGTCCGGTCGTGCTACCTCTCGATCAGTCCTCAGAATTTCTGCTGTATAGTGGTACTTCTATAGGATGAAAATATGCGGGATGGCGGTGCTTGGAGTGTTCACTTGATGGGCGGATAGATGCACGGACGAACGGATGCACGAACAGATAGAAGGACGGACGAATGCATGTATGAACGGACGGACGGATGGACGCACGGACGAACGAACACACGACGGAACGAGCGGATGGTCACCCAGATGGACGCACGGATGGACGGAAGCAAGAACAATCGGACAGACGATAGCACAGACGGACTGGTGGATTCTTCACCCCACTCATCATCATGAACTCAGTCAATATGCTGAGTTTTTTTTTCTTTCCCTACGCTCGCATATAAGTAAACACAAAGCCGTTTCTCAGTATTGCTCGACTGAGTCAATTCAGATCGCGCAGATGGTTTAAAAAACGTTGTACACTATTTATAGAACATGGTACTCTCATAGAGAAAGAAAAATTTTAAGAGAGCACACTCATAGACTACGGCGGCTAAATCGACCCTGGCTTACGTGGTGTTTGGTGAGAGAAACTGACCTGCGCTCCTTTTTTTGGTACCACTGGCGTGAATTTCGGATTACTGTGCGGCACTGACGTTTGCCTAAGGCGAAAAGTAAAAATTTCAGATCGCGTTTTTCAGCGGAAATGGCAAGGGTATTGTTTGTCGTTTTGGTTTAGCGATTCCCTATTTTGCTTAGCTAAAAAATTGTTCGTGTGAGTTTAAGTAAAGGCGTAATTTTTATTTCTACTAAGTTATAATAGGAAGAGAGGCAGGTAGCCACTTCCTTGGCAGCTGGATGCCGCTGGCGTCGCAGGTGTTTTTGTATCTGCCTTTTTCTGCGGGGAACAACATAAAGCACTAGGAAACGTTGCGGGCAAGCCCTATCTGCTGCGAGATGAGGCCCCTTGCAGAGGGCACACTTGGGCGAGCACTCGCAAAAGACGCGGCGCCACATTCTTTGCAATTCGTGTTTTTCGAGGCCAGGAACACGTCAGCACGACTTTGCGACTTGCGCCGTGATCCATCTGAATTTTCGGTACTCAACGGGGGTAATGCCCCCAACCTCGACCATCACTTGCATGGACATACTTGACAGTATCGAGCGCACGCTGGCGTTTGAGATTAGCCTCGATGCGCAAAACAACCATGCCCCAGCATTGGAGAGAGAAGTGCCTAAAATTGGCGAAATTACCACCCACCGGCAAAAACTTGGTATCGGCGTGGTACTCGGGAAGAACTAGTTCAATGATAGAAAAAGTCGCTCAAGATGAAAAGAAACATGAATAACTGTCAAGGGTGTGTTGAATAAATCATTTTTATGTATCCAAAACATGCCAAATATGGGCGTATACTAAATATTTTGCCAGAAACATTTTGATAGATTGGTGATAACTTTTTTTGTTTTTCGCACTTACATCCTCGGGCGTTTGGTGAGAGCACTAGTGTTTTACGTTGTCTTGACGTACTTACTGGAGTCAGACTTTGCGCAGTGCCCGCTCCTAACTTCTTTTCTTTCGCTATGGTACTCTACTAGGGGCAAGCAGCAGTGTGTATCACTCAGAAAAAATTAGCAGATCCCACGTACAGTGCGAATCGATGATATGCAAAGCATGAATTATAAATGTTTATAAGTCCCTTTAAAATCAGCACAACGTTATGAGGTGGAGATAAATGATGCCGTACATGACTTCTGTGTCATATTTATCATGCTAGAATGTGTCGTTTAACTGCGTCATCTATTCACGTCACGCAATACTAGCTAGTGAAACGGTCGTTAGCACGCTATGTATGTGGTATGTTGTCATGTTCTTACATAATTCACGTGTGAGGATTATCCTTTTTGCACCAGTTGATTCATTGACATCGCGTAACACCAAATTCGATATACGTGGAGCAAACAACACGGCCGCCAGAGCATCACGTAGGGCCCAATATACTCAAATGTAGCGTTAAGGCGTGCGCATGCTGGGCACAGCGACGCTACGCTAGTGAAACGCGAGCACTCTATAGTCTGACGCCAGGCGCCACCAGGGTCTGTGGGTGCGGCCCGACGGCAACCGGCGCCAAATGCGACATGCTGCATTTCGCGACGATGCCATAGAGTAACATTACTCTATTCGGATGCGTTACCCAGACAACACTGCGTCTCCCTCTTTTCCTGAAGAATGCCAGGCACGCTGAAATGCGCATGCGTCAAAGTAACACAGGCAGTGCAGCGTGCCCCTGCTAGTATAAGGGCAGGACCGGCTTCTGGTGTCGCAACGCTGGAGTGACGTGACGAAATGAACGCCGGCGAGCACGCGCACCGCGTCAAGTCGAAATGTATTGGCGCCTTGACCGTGACATGCAGTAATGTTCTCAGATCACACGCATCTCATGAATATTATGTTCGCACCAGTCACATAACTTCATTCATTGGCGTCACGTAATACCAAATTTGGCGGCATATGTGAAGCTACCAAAACGACCGCGAGCACTTCATGTGTGTGGCATGTAGTCATGTTGTTACATGACTCGGATGTCGTGATTATCATGTTGGAATGCGTTATTTCTTTATGTCGTCCATTCACGTCGCGTAATATCAACATATGTGAAACTAGCGAAACGGACGCGAGCGCATCACTAGCGTGGCATGTAGTCATGTTGTTACATGGTACGCATCTCATGATTAATATGTTAGGGTCTGTCGCTTGTGTTCGCCGTGCGATCATGTCACACCATACCAGGTTTTCAAAATGCCATGCAAACGAAACTACCGCAAGAGCTGCAGGACCATAAAATGTAAATCATGATATTTATGACATACATGTCATAATTTTTGTGTTATGACTAGTCGAATATGTTCTTCATACAGTCATTTTATGCCACACAGAGTTTGATATCTTTACCATTATCGGAACCACAGGGATAGCTCAAAGTCGTAGGCAGCTAGATAGATAGATAGATAGATAGATAGATAGATAGATAGATAGATAGATAGATATATAGATAGACAGATAGATAGATAGATAGATAGATAGATAGATAGATAGATAGATAGATACGATCAAAGTCGCCGAAAATAGCTAAGAAATGCTTCGCATTTAAAAGTGGTTAACGATTTTGAGTACTTGGTGCTCTTATATGGGAGAGCATAAAGCTGTCCTGTTAGTATCACACGCTTTAGTTATGCATTGGTTTAAGATAATTTTATTTGCAGATATATGATACTGTTCAAGCACCGATTGAGGCAATAACAATCATTCACGTGACCCCTGTTTAGAGGTTTTGTGCGGTCCTCCAAAGCTTCCATTTACACTCAATGTTGATGTGAAAGTTTTTCCTTCGTGTTCACCAATTTTTTTAAGAAGCACAACTTTTTTAACAAAAACTTAGTCTCTTTTTCTCTAGGGCATGCATTTTTAGCTTTTCTTTTGCAACTACATTGAAGTAGGTGCCATAAGAGAGCTTCAGAACGCAAAATTATGCCATGGTTACGTTCAACGCTGCACTAAACAAAAGTTGGCAGATTCCACGTACAGTGGGAATCGATGATATGTGAAACACGAATTAGGAAGGACGATATACAACGTTATAATGTGGACGTAAATTATGTCGCACATAACTTCCACGTCATTATTATGATGTTCGGACGTGTTATTTACCTTCGTCGTCCATTCTCGTCACGTGATACTAAATTTTGTATATGTGAAGCAAGCCGAACAGCCACAAGCATGCTATGTGCGTAGCATGTAGTCATGTACTCACAAGACACGCATTTCAAGAATATCATATTTGCCCCAATTATATGCCTTCGTCATTCATTCATGTCCCGTAATACCAAATTTAGTATATGTGAAGCTAGCAAAGCAGCCGCGAGCATGCTATGTGCGTAGCATGTAGTCATGTACTCACAAGACACGCATCTCAAGAATATCATATTAGCCCCAATTATATGCCTTCGTCATTCATTCATGTCCCGTAATACCAAATTTAGTATATGTGAAGCTAGCAAAGCAGCCGCGATCACATCATGGGCATGGCATGTAGCCATGTTCATACATGACACGTATCTCATAATTATCGTGTTTGCAGCAGTCGTATACCTTCATCATACATTGACGTCCTGTGATACAAAATTTGGTATATGTGAAACTAGCGAAACGGCCACGAGCACATCATGAGCATAACATGTGGTCATGTTCTTACATGACACGCATCTCATGATTAGCACGTTTACAGCAGTCGTATGCGTCCATCATACATTCACGTCCTGTAATATCAAATTTTGTATATATGAAGTTTGCAAAACGACCGCGAGCGCATCATGAGCATGGCTTGTAGTCATGTTCTTATATGACACGCATCTTATGATTATCATGCTTGCATCAGTCATATACCTTCGCAATCCATTTACGTCCCGCAATACCAAATTTGGTATGTGTGAAGCTAGCGAAGCGACCGCGAGCGCACCATGAGCGTGGCGTGTAGTCATGACTTATATGACATGCATATCATAATTTCCAAGTTAAGATCTTTCACTTATGTTCGCCATGTAGTCTTGTTATACCATACCAGTTTTGGAATAAGTCATGTGAACGAAACTACCGCATAGAAGCAAGATCATAAAATGAAATTCTTGACATTTAGTACACCCAAATTTTGATTTTCTTGGTAATTCTAGTCATTTATGTTTGTCATACAGTCTTGTTATGTCGTACCAATTTTGGCATCGATACCATTATCCAAACGGCCTGCAGAGCTGAAAGTCGTAGGCGACTAGATTGATAGATAGATAATGAGATACGCTCAATGTTACCGAAGTTCACTAAGAAATGCTTCTCATTTAAAAAAAAACAAGGAAGTATCAAGTGTGAATACACTTTATAAGCGACCCCAAACCATCCACCGCCATCGGCGGCGTCCGCAGTCTTCTCTCTATCATTAAAAGAAAGAGGACTTGGCGGGCCGCAGCACGACGCTCTACCGAATAAGCCACGGACGCGACGCTGATATCGGTGTCAGTAACGCGCCTTATACCCCCTCCTCCTTCGCTCACTCCTCCGCTCTCCTCGCTCGCTGCAGCTGCGCGCGCACCCCTCTCTCACGCGCGCCCGCCTTCTCTCTCAGTCTCCCGTCCAGAGCGGGTCGTGCGATTAATGTCCCGGAGGCAACGCTACCATCAACAACGAATGCAGTACAACCGAATGCCAGCACTGCACCCGTCGTTGGAGGTGACGGTACCGCGGTGGTTTCGCCGACGTTGGAAGACAAGGCGGCGCTGCGAAGGGCTCGTGAGACCGAACGTAAGCGGGCGAAGCGTGCAGCGGATGCCGAACTGCACGCTCGCGAGGCCGAGGACAAGCGGGCGAAGCGTGCAGAGGATGCCGAACTTCGCGCTCGCGAGGCTGAGGACAAGCGGGCGAAGCGTGCAGCGAATGGTGAACTGCGCGCTCGCGAGGCTGAGATGAGGCGTCAGCATCGAGCTGCGAACGCGGCCCAACAAGCGGCACGACAACGCAAGCGTCAGGCGGAGAAGGGCGATGAAGGCCGGCGTCCAGACGCCGCTCGCAATCGTCAACGGCGAGTGGACGTTTTCGAAGCCGTTCGAGCCAGTGAACGTGCCGCGCGGGAGAGGGTGCGAGCCCTGGACTTTGCTCGTCCGGACGCGTCGTGAAGTTTAAATAAATAATACTTCGTGTATAATGTATCGGTGCACAAATGCTTCATGACAAACAACACTTAAATTCATTAATTACACTTTAATCATCATCATCAGTAACAAAACTCCCAAGTATTTCCCCGAGGGTGAACATGTTTAAGTGCGAATGCACGGGGTGTTGCTATGAGGGCGAGTAAAGTTAAAATACGTTGGCATTCGCCAGTGAGTTAACGTAAACTCCGCCGTGTGATCAAATTGCGATTCCCAGGAACCATTACACGATAAAGGCACCATAGTGTGATTAATAAATATAATAGTGCGAATTAATAAATACCCCTCGTAGCATCACCCCGTGCATTCGCACTTAACCTCGTTCACCCTCGGGGAAATGCTTGGGAATTTTTTATTGGGTAAGGACATGCGTCTCCTTTCCAGACTGTTTTGCCATGACAAGGGTTGCTTTTGGGACATCTTGCAATTGAATACCTGCAGGAGAATTCAGTTTGTTTTGCTAGAAAAAATATAATACTGCATATGCCTGTTAGCAGGAAGGTTATTCATACTACGGGTGCAACATTTATTACTCCTACTCTCACATCTCTCGGAACCGCCTCTAGCCCTCTCACTTGAAAGGGCTGACTTGCAGAAATCTCTCGTGGCAGCAGGAATTTGTAGGAAACCTTAACACGATTTCAGACGAAACGCGCACTAAATATATTCCTTACCCAGCATGAGACACTAATGTTTAGGGGCGAAGCATTTTAAAGCAGCACCCGTCCGTTGCTCGTAGTAGTGCGTAACATGTCTTACGCTTTGACCTGCAAGGTGGTGCCGGTGGGAGATTTCTCCTGTGCGTTGTTGAACAAAGAAAAATTCGCAGCGTGCGCGTTAACTAAAAGTCGAATTCCCCTGTCTCTTATTTCCCATTAGCAGCCATTGGCATGGAGATTAAGCATTATCTGACAAGAAAGGGTTGCTCCGTTATACTCGCTGAGCGTAACCCCCTTAGTTTTAGAAAGGTTTAGCGAGCGTTGGGCCGCAGTGCCATGAATGCAGTGAACTAGTATATACCACGAACTCGAGGTGGTTAAAAATGGGAGAGAGAGAGAGAGATACGTTTATTTACAGAAAGGCAGAGAGGTCGGCCTGAGCAATAGCTTGCTCTAGCCTGCTACTCTACACTAGGAGAAGGGAAAGTAAAAAAAAGAAAGAATAATGGATGACGATGGTGAGATAGAGAGGTGAGTATGTAGTGTTCTTTCTAGTGGAGACACATTTTATAGCCGCGCATATAGTCCAGTTGTTTCCAAAAAGAATATAACTGCTCTTGTGACCACAGTTGCACTGTTGGTGTCTGGCCAAGGGCCCAACACGGTCTCATCAGTTAATGACTTACTGCGATATAGTTCAGTAGAAGAAATCAGCGTTTGTCGTTCACGTGCGTATGCATGGGCAGACACAAAGTATGTGCTCAAGCATTTCTGGCACATCACAGTGTTCACAATTAGGACCGGTGTCACTGAGACCAATGATATGTGCGTAACGCCTTGTGTACGTTACACCAAGACGTATGCAGTGGATCATACTTGTGAGTTACCGTTTCAATTTAGGGGGTATGCGGAACCTCATTTCCGGTTCCCATTTGTGAAGTCGCTGGTGTCGCTGTTACGGTGTGCTGAAGTTTGTAGCTGTGCATCACGCAGCGAAGCAGGGCGTTCGTGTCAGCTCGTGAAAACCCAATATGTACTTTAGGGGCACTGCTTAAGGAATTTTTAGCTTCAGCGTCAGCCTCTTCGTTTCCCATCACGCCGCCATGAGCGGGAATCCACTGGAAAGTGATAAGATGGCCATTTGTTGAAGTAAAATGGGAAGTAGACACGAAGCGCAAGCCGTAAAAAATTGTGCGTACGCCACTTCTCGTTTAGTCTTTGGAGCGTCCGCTAAATGGCGGTGCTTTTATATGCGGAATATATGACAACAAGACGCAAGATGGACGAACGGAGATAGATGCATGGGCGGACAAACGGATGGCTGCAAGGACGGATGAACGCAAGGACGGACGCAGGGGCGGATGCATGGACGAGCGCAGGAATGAACGCACGGATGGACGTGCGCAGAACGAACAGACGCACGCAAGGGTGGGTGGTTGGACGCACGCACGGCCACATAGTCGGACGGAAGAAAGAACGAATGAACAGACGGATGCTTGGCCCCACTCTTCATCATTAACGCCGTGAATATGCTGCCATTTTTTCCCGACCACAATATTGAACAATTTTCTGAGCGTCCCACCCAAAAAAGGAAAAGAATATTTTAAACAGTGAAATTGAAAACATTGTGCACTTTATATAAATTTTACAGTAAAGTGAATATTGATTTTTTTCAAATATCTGTGATGTGTGCACCCTTTAAGTCATTCATTTCAGACAATGTGGCCACTGTTCAAGAAAACCCAGAGGTCAAGCATATCTTGGGTCACAAATAAAGATATACATATATATATATATATATATAGTAGTCAAGTAGATTCTTAGTGAAAATGGTTACAACGAAAGCATTTATTTCGACAATAGTCTGGCCTTCGTCAGGAATGAAGGTACATTCTGTTCACGCTCACATTTACATTTTAGCAAAGAAAAATGAGAGGGAAAGATTGGCTAAGACAGAAAGAAGAAAAAAGAATAAAATTACCAAAAAAGGAAAAAAAATCAGAAAAAGTTCTAGTGTTCACTGCGCTAAACTAGTGGCGTCGTGAGCGTGTATATTTTAGAAGTATTGCATTCAGCGTAGTAGGCTGGCGGTCACTTTTGTGTAAACTGCGGCAGGCTAAGGTAAGGGCTTGCGTGCCGCCGAAGTCCTTTCTTGTTTGACTAATCATCACTAATCAGGTGTCGAAGCCCCGGGCGGCTGTGGTGGGACTGCCAGTTGTCGTCCTTCTACGTCGCGGTGCGGCGTCCCGAGGCTTTAAGGAGGCGACGCGGAAGAAAATGTTTCTTAAGGAGCTTTCTTCTTTTAAAGTACACCAGGCAGTGTCCCCAAAAGACAGAAATGAAGCGTTTAAAGTGAATACTATTTTGTTCATAGATTCCACGTTCGGGGACCTTTAGTTGTGTAAGCGGTGGCTGTTCCACACGTCGGTCTTACAACCAGTGATCGGTTAGTAAAGGAGATAGAAATGGATGTTACCTTAGTGTAGGGCCATCAATATGCGCTATAAACTACACATTGTTTTGTAGACAAACGTGGTCTATACTTGTATAGAATTTTTCGCTAACCCCGAAGCCACGAATGGCTCAACAGCACCCGCTCGTACACACGTATGTGTATTAATATTACTACCAATATTATTATAATATTAACAGCTTAAGTATAGGGATAATAATGTTTATGCCGTGTCAGGAGATAAAATCACAATATTGACGCCTTAGTCTGTCTTGCAGGACGCGAGAAAGACGAAGGTGACATGCGACATGCTCTGTGCCTCTACACAAAGATGACATAACCACGGTGATGACGCAGACGACGACAACCATGAGAACTAATGCCGATCAATTTGTACGTGCCAGCTTTAGCATTATTATAGACGGACACTGCGCAACAGCACTGGTTGACACTGGTGCTGACTTCTCTGTTGATCGACGTAGCGCGTTTAGAAACATAGGACAAGGGAAGGGACAGAAGGGAGCGCTCACTTCCAACCAAAGGAAGTAAGCGCTCCCTTCTGTCCCTTCCCTTGTCCTATGTTTCTAAACGCACTACGTCGATCAACTATGTCTTACCAACATGCCCATCTTTATACTCTGACTTCTCTATTATGCGACAAGAGCTCGCCGACCACCTTAAGACGGTGAAGACGCCGTGGAGTGGGCCGAGCATAATGAGTGCTGATGGAGGTGCCGGGGCCTGCAACCTGATACACGGAAGCATTGTTCGGGACCGTACACCCAGTCCGGAGCCTCAACATCTTGTTACGACTCCAGTACACCGATTCAGCTGGCGCCTACTAGGCCTAAATTCAGAACTATTGACTGCATCTCCTCTTACCAACATGGCGGCCCCTTCAACGTCTGCGAATCTTCCTCCGTCCCAGAACTCTTCCTTCCCAGGTAACTTTTGAGCTTCCTCGTGTTCCCGAAGTCTTCCGTGGAGAACCGTATGAAGATGTCGAGGACTGGCTCGACCAGTTCGAGCGAACCGCTGTGGTGAATCGCTGGAGCCCGCAAAAGAAACTTGGCCATGCCTCATTCGCAATGAAAAATAGCGCTCGCACATGGCACGAGAACACGAAGCCTACTTTCGGAATCTGAAACGATTTCCACCAAATACTCCTCGAGACGTTCCTGAGTGCGGACCGACGGGATCTCGCACAACAGTTGATTGAAGCCCACGTGCAAAAGCCGAACAAAAGCGTCGCATGTTCGCTGAGGATGTGGCCAGTCTATTTTGCCGCGCTGACCCTGACATGCCCGGGGCGAGGAAAGTTCGTCACCTGATGCGAGAGTTAAGGAACTGCTTTTCGCCGGCCTTGCACGAAATCTGCCAACAACAGTGGATGAACTCATCAAAAAGGCGATTGTCATCGAGTGGGCGCTCCGGCAACGAGGCCGCCACTTTGACCGCCTGCCCAACCAAACGCCTGTTGGTGCCGCAGCAAATACGCTGCCGTTTCGGAAAGCTCTCTACGACAATTGATTAGGCAAATCCTGCGGCAAGAGCTGCGGGCCCTCGGCCTGCCGTCTACCGAGCCTCCAGTTGCTTCTGTTGCGGAAATCGTGCGCCACGAACTACGGCAAGCCTTTCCAACACCAGCGCCACCACCTGAACCAGGTTCGTTGACCTATGATGATGCCGTCCGCCGTCATGTGCCTGCCCCAGAAAAAGCAACCTTTCAGCCATGGCCGTTACCTTGCCTTGGTTTCAGCGGGAACCTGTGCGGTGACCACCAGGACGCAGGTGACAATATTGATGAATATAGGTGCCACTATAGGTGCGGTCGTGATAGATCGCTCTGAATAGTGTGAACCGTCAGGTGAATCACCCTGCAATAAATTCTAGGGAAGAGGTTAGATGACAAGGTGTTGAGATGTCTGCTGCTTTGCAGTTGGATGAAAGCCGCTCTTAAATGCGTTTCTGGATTTGCACTCGACTCTCCTAATTACATTCTCTTTCAACTTAAAGAAACTTCGTGATTGCCTTCGCTTGTCCTTCTCTCGACTGTATTGCGAAGTCCGCAACATCTGTGACTGCCTTCGTTTAATCTCGGTAAAGTGTCGCGTGGTTTTCCAGCATTGAGCGGTTTCACTCTAAAGTTCACTACTGTGGGACCTCTGGAAGGGTATAGCGCTGGCAATTAGTGATTGCCATTGGTATATTTGCCTTTATCTCCGTGTACTAAAATGATGATGATGTCAGTGTTTGAGTTGAGGAACGAAAGTAGTCCGCACCATTAGTACAGTCTTTCGTGAAGGATTCGCCAGATGGCTGTCTGACACGTGTGCTTTTAGTGAGCATTCATGTGCGCGCGTCTCCGTGTTTCAGGGTGGTGACCACTCCGATCATGACGGCTTACAACTGGCTAAAAGGGCAACACGAGCAGCCGTGTTGGTTTTGAGCGGTCGCTCATTTACATTGAAGGCAGTGTGGGTTTCAACGAAAAGGGGGTAGTTTAGTTTTTAGATATACCAAGTTCTGAAGTCGGAGGGTTGCTTTCTGAAGTTAGCCGCATTTTGGTAGAACAGTAAACACATGCTCGTGACTCGACTTTGTATAAAATACTGTTAAAACAGTTCGTTTCTCCACCTGCTAGATCCACCACATTGACTGAGTGAGGATATTTAGAGAACATATATTTGCGAGGGGGAGAACCTCAATGTCACTGTGAAAGGAATTCAATGTCTGCGCGGCATTCCCAGAGCCAGTTCATCTTTGCACTCCAGACACATCAAAGGTCTTCTAGTGCCAGGCTCGAAACTGTACTGTTTACATAATGGTACCTGTAACAACAGGGAAGGCAGGTCAAACAATCGGGTAGCTCACGGTATTCTCTGTAAGCCGAATAACTCCGCCAACCTATTTCTTATACCCTAAATATTGCTTTTGTTCGTAATATAATTTCCTGCAGCAAGTTCAGTTTCTGCGAACGATTCACTACAATCTCATACTTGCTGGTTTGGAGTCACTATTTATGGATGACGATTTTATGTTTCTGCTAGCCAAACCATTTGAGGCTTGTGCCGTCACCATAGAATATAGTGAGTACAGTCAAGGCGTCCTGTGCGTCTCCCTGGCTCTAGGCCACCACAGCCGTATATTTGCCTTTCACGCAGGCTGCCTCTACAAGGTCCTCCTGTTGTCCTACCTATTCATTTTCTTTCAATAAAGATTTAGCTCTCGCTTTTTACCTGCTAAAATTGTGCTCATTCTGCATTTTTCTCTGGAGGGGAGTAGTTCTGACCATGCACCTGAGCTCCGCGCTCAGTTACACCTCGGACTCCTGTGGAATAAGAAGAAGAATGGCAATTTGGGCTAGTTGGTTTGAATTCATGGTAATAAGGGCTGCAGCGCGAGCACGAAGGTGCTAGAAGAAACAGACGAAAGGCGAGGCACGGAAGGCAAAGAGGACACGGAAGACAGCGCTCGTGTTTTCCTCTTTGCCTTCCGTGCCTCGTCTTTCGTCTGTTTCTTCTAACACCTTCGTGCTCACTCTGCAGCCCTTATTACTCCTGTGGAATGTTAGGGACTGCTTTGATTGCTTTGAGTATTAGCCTACCTGCTCGCGTTGTCATTTTCTTTTCTTATGGGCCATCTGCTCCACTTTCGTCATCTATTCCATGGTATTATGCACGCCTTGGTTGATGATTTTTTTTGTTCGAGGTGCTGTTGATTATACCTAGGGCAGCCTTGACTAGCTTTCTGATTAGAGTGTTGAGCTTGTTCAGCTAGGTCGGCGACTATTGGAATAGACCTGCCACGTATGTGCAGTTACAGAAAACGATGGCCTATATTAGACTTTGGGCGTTCTTTACACCAAGGCCCCTTTGTCGGTTGGGGATTTTCCTGAGTAGCCTGAGCGCTTGGTAAGTTTTTTTTTCAAATATGCGTAACTACATTACGGTTGCTACCTTCTGCTTCTATATGTAAAAGCCTATAACTAATATTGTTAACCTGCTTGATCGCGGATGCGTCATGACAGCGCAACATAATCTTGGGTTTCTAACCTTGGACACAGCCCTTGGGTCTTTGACCAGCACTTCAATGTTTTAACATCCAAAGTTTCTACTTCGCCACCGAACAGTTAGCCCCATTTCGACTACAGTGCAGCAAGAAAGCATACACGCAATGCCTATGTTCGCTTGCAGTGTAGTCTCCGTTTGGCTGGTGTTGCTGTTGGTGCCCCATATGGTTACATTGTCAGTGTAAATTGCAAAGCGTATACTCCCTATCGGTTCCAACTCTCTTGCAACTATGGTCATTGTTAGATTGACTAACAAGGTTGAGAGCACAGCTCCTCGTGTGCTGCCTCTGTTTCCCAAAATAATCACCTTAGTTTTCACTCTTCTAGAGGGAGTCTCGCTGTCTATTTCCTAGAAACGCTTTGACTACGCAGAAAAACTTCTGGCCTCGACCCACCACGGATTAGATTTCGAGGATGGCCTTCTGCTGTATTCGATGAAAAGCGTTTTCGACGTCGAGACCTACAATTGCTCTCGCATTCACTGGGCTGGCGTTTGATCAGGAGCATGGCGTCCGGAGTGGAAAGCCTGTGACGGAAGCTATCCTCGTATGTGGAAGTATGTCAATATTCTCGACGTAGCGCGTAAGTCTGTTGAGAATAACATGTTGATACCTAGGCGTAATATAAGTCTGATAAAACAACGGTTATCTAGACAGAGTGGTTTACCTCGTTTGGGTATCAGAGTGCAATTGGCTCTCTACCCTTTCCCCAGATATTTGCCCTTTCTCAACGCAACTTGGTTGTGGTTGACACGCATCCCGCAGCCGACCTTATCTCACTGCTTCAAGTTGGCATGACCTGTGAGATTCAGGTTCGGGCCAAGCAACAATACCTGAACACCTGTGCTGGCAACATTTTTGGAGTGGACCAGACATTCCTCTTTGAGGACCTCACTGACAACACCACTTCATCCGTGTCGTTCGTGACCAGAGTTCGCAGCAGCGATTGTCTAACCCTGACATTTGCGGAGACCACAGTCCCCCTGACATCCCGCTTTGTAAGCAGAGGGGCCCTTTCGGTATTTGCAAGCCTCAGCCATTGCACTGTTCCCGTTGCGGACTCTTCGGGCACGCAACTGCCACCTGTTCGTGAGACGAACAGTGCCTGCACTGTGGCATCAAGCACAACCCAGGACCATGTTCAGACTGGCATCCACACTGCAAGAAATTTTAAGAAAAACATTCTCCACAGGGCAGCTCCAGCCGAGCTGCGCTGTCGTTCTTAGCAGCGCCACCACAAGGTCGTGGTCATCGTAGCCTTATCTGATGGTACTGTGACTTTACGCCAAGCCTTACAACACGCTAGGACCCCTCAGAACAGAGTGATGATCACAAAGAGGTGCTCTTTCCGAAATATGTTCACCAGTATTGGTGGCACAACCTCGGGAGCTGCAATCTTGGGCTGCAGCACACTTTAAGATTTGGCTCTCACTGCTCTTTCCAAGATCTGCTTGCCGGTATGGGCAGCCCGACCTCAGAGGCCACCCCTTGACCTATAACTGGTAAGCAAATCATTACCATAAAAAAGAGGAGGACTTCGCCCTCGTCCTTTTCTCTGCCGGCCTCTGCCACCATCGCCAAGTGCTCGACGGTGACGCAGACACCGCGTGCTGCCTCACATCTGCCGGCTGCTGCCGCCATCTCCAAGATTTCGACGATGACACCACCCGCTTCTTCGAAGCCGCCGGCCTCTGTCAGCCCCTCAAAGGACGCAACGATTGAGACACTACTTGCGGGAATACGTGCTGTGATACCGATGCTCCCAGAAGACTTTCTGGTGCTGCAATTTTGTGCTGTGACCCGCCTCGTCGCAACACCTTAAGATTTGGCCTTCTGAAGTGGCGCAACTATCGCGTTCAATTGGACTTACTTGGAAGACCTCATTCTCGCAATTATTCACAATAGATTTTGCGCATCATCTGTGCTTTGGCTTTCTCGATAGCTTTCCCGGTCGGCTGCGCAATGCGTTGGTTAGGACGCGTGTCAGGAGAGGAGAGTCGAATGAATCCGATTTTCAATTTTTTTCTATCTTTTCATCTCTTTACCTCACCTATACTTTTTATTCCCACTACCCCATCTTTGGTCCGAACTTGTGAGGTGCCTCTGTAAAAATAGTCAGTTGCAGACGGTGCTTTTCTCTTCTTTTCATTTCATAACCACTTGAATATAACTCAGTAAAATGATTCGTAAAGTAAGTTACAGAGTCGTCATCTAGATTCATAAACAGTTTCTTAAAAATGCTGTTGAATCCAGCTACCGATCTGCTAAAGAGGCCATGCAGGGCAGCACGTACTTCCCCCTCGGTGCAATCACGTTCCCTTTTCTTGCACTGTGGCCGGAGTACTCTACGGTTTCATCGCTATCTCCCGGTTTCTTCGGCGGGAGGTATTTTCCCGGAAGCTGCTTTATGATTACCTCTTGAGTACAGGACTGGCTCACTTGAAGTACTAATTTTGCAATGGCTGTTAACTTGTTAGGCTCAGTTCCACTTTCATTTATTAGGTGTTTGAAGAAGTACCAACTGGTCTCACGTTTGATTCGACCGCCTGCTAGGTTGCAAGCTTCGTTCCACTGTTGTTTTGTGTGTGTTCGCGGATGCTCCTCTACCAGCCTACTCCGCAGAGAGAAAGAGAAAAAAGGTTTTATTGAACACAATGGGCCGATAATTTGGTCTCGGTGGCTGTAGGTGACGGCTCGTAGTCCCTGGACTCGGATGGCATCCTCGGCCTGCCAGGCGGCCTAAAGCTGGTCGTTTTCTGGGCTTTGGAGAACCAGCTCTCAGTGGTGGCGACACCGACAAAAAAGGTATCCCACGGCTCCCGCAGCCGGAGCGGCGGCCGGAACGAGTGAGCTTGAGGCTCTATCCCTGTGATTTGGTATTGACGGCCGCTACAGGCACATCGCGATTGGCGGCGTTTTCACGACTGTTGTCGCCGGCACATTCCCAGAGCAAGTGGCTTAGCGTTGTTCAGTGCCCGCACGCTTTACACATATCGGTTGGGCATAGGTTCAGGTAGAGGTGGCGTAGAAAGACCGCGCTAGAGTAGGAGATGGTGTGGAGTAAGCAAAAGCTTACGGCATCACGCCTGTCTAATTTCTCGTGAGGGGGCATGAACCCATGCCTTTCGAGCCTATGACCATTCTGAATCTTGTTGCTGCATACCTATTAAAGTGTCTTGACCCACCAAATGCATCAGCCTGCTCTTGCAGTAAGAGGCGGTAGTCACGTAGTGGGCCGTGGCTCAGCGAGTGAGACTTCGAGCCACAGCATGAGCCAATTCGTTCCCCGCGACCGGTATGCTGGTGTGTGCCGTGGTCCATAGGAGAAAAACCTTTGACGTTTGAGGTTGTGAGGGCGACGTCAAGTTGGCATCTCCACACATTTGAAGGATGTGCTCCACACATTTGAAGGATGCGTGCCGCTGACACGGTCACGCACGAAACTGCGGACTGCTGACTGCGAGTCGGTTATCACAATCTCTGCATGGGGCGCTGCAGTGAGTGCTGAGGCTATCGCTGCTTCACCAGCCACTCCGTGTGTCCCGTTGTCAACGTGGCGCTCGCGAGGCATTTGCCCTGATAGTCAACGACCATATTTCCCGGGCCCTTTTTCCTTCTCCATATCTTGCGGAATTACGTATACCACGTCCGTACTGTTACCAAACTTCTTTTGATTCTGTCTAGACGCTCGTTAAGCCATTTGATGTGGTGAATTGGGTGCATATTCCTAGGAATCGGCGGAACGATCAAGCGGTCGAAGACTGAGGAAGGGACCTCCACGTTTTTTTTCTTACTGAGCGTTATATCTGATGCCCAGCGACTCAAAGATCCATCGAGTCGTCTTGAATTTTGTTAATCGTTCGTATGATGCAACGACATGGGCCGCAATTAACTCGTTGAGTTAGTTGTGAAGTCCTAGCTCTAGAAATAATTCGGTGCTCGTGCTGATCAGGAGGCCAATAGTTCTCCTAGAAGCCTTTTGTATCAAGCAGTTGATTTTGTTTTGTTTTTCTGAGCCTATCCACTTCAGGTAAGTGGCAACGTACGTTATTCGGCTTATTGCGTAGGCCTGCACGAGGCGGATCGCGCAATGTTCGCGCAGAACGTTTCGTCTATTCGTGATACGACGCCAGAGTCTGATCGTGTCGTCTACTGAACGACGGAGTCGGCGCACAGTCTCACCAATATGGCCATTTGCCTGTATGTGTAAACATAGAATTCAAAGTCTGTCTACGTGCAGTATGGGAGTTCCGTCTGCCAACAGAACGCGTATTTTGAAGGATTCTCTTTCCTCGTCATGTAGAGTTTTGCGGCCTCTACTTGTGGGATGGTAAATTAAAAGTTCGGACTTGGTTGCTGAGCAGTTGAGGCTCGTTCCTTGCAAGTACACCTGAACTTTGTCCACTACCGCCTGTAGCGCTCTCTCGATGTGATCGTCACAACCTCCTCCGGGAACACAGAGGGTGTTGTCGTTCGCATATATACTGTGATACAATGCGGGTGTTGCCGTTAATTTCTCTGGTATCTACAATAGCACTCAATTGAAGAGTAACGGTTATATTACGAAGCCTTGCGGCGTGCCCCTCAAGCCCATTTCAAAATCTTGTGGCTCTCGGTCGGCGATAACGACATTTGCGTACCTGCTTGCAAGAAAATCACGTATGTAATTGTACATTTGTCTATTTAGACCTAATGCCTTTACTTGTTTTAGCATCGATTCGTGTTTGACGGTATCAAAAGCCTTTTTATATCCAGGCCAAGAGCCGCCTTGGTGTAGCTTGTAGTGACATCCACAATGGGGTGATTTAGCTGAAGTAGTACATCCTGTGTAGAGAGATTGCGACGGAATCCGTGCATGATGTGTTGGTACGCGTCAAGGTCTTCGAGAAAGTTGGTTACTCTAATGAGAACTGCGTGCTGCATGACTTTTTCTACAACGCAATTTTTTGCTGAGTTTCATATCAGTTTTTGCATTTTCCAGCCTTGAAGAATGAATTGCTTGGCCTTTTTCGATTAAGGCGAAAATGCTATAGGCCCGCGTGCTCAGATGTGGGTGCACATTGAAGAAAACCAGGTGGTTGAAATTTCCAGAGTCCTCCACTACGGCGTCTCTCATAATCATACGACCGTTTTGAGAAGTTGAACCACACACATGAGGTGTTCAGTCAATCAATCAATTGATCAATCGATTGATTTATCAGTCAGTCAGTCAGTCAGTCAGTCGGTCAGTCACTCATTAAAAGTCAGTCAGTCATTCACAGTCGGTCGGTTGGTCAGTCAGTTAGTTAGGCAGGCAGGCAGGCAGGCAGGCAGGCAGGTAGGCAGGCAACAAATAAATTAATTAACTGCTTGGCCCGACGAGATGTGAAAACCTACTATCTATACTATGTATGTGGTTGTCAGTCGTAAGATCTCTAGTGGGCTCCTTGAGGTCACCTCCGAGCTGGGTGATCCAGGTCTGGACGACTGTGTGCCCGTTTTTCTTGTTTCCGATTATAGTCATTTCGTTCTAGCTTTCTCAAAAAAAGGGGTCCCACCTAGCCCATGCCAAGAAAGATTATAATCTATCACTTCGGCGTTCCTATAACAATTGGTATAATATAGCGGTTGCTCCTAAATCTGTACTTGAGTTTTCCCAGTTAGCTTCATGCGAGTTAATCAGAAGAGCGAGATTTATTGAGTCTCTGCTAGTGGACGCACTACAGCGGGTCGAAAAAGCCGAGTAGGTGATCAGTCTCAGTCCCTTGTCTGGGGCGAGGTTCCATAACCCTTCTCTTTTCTTTGTGATCCAATTGCCTACCCACGCGCTGTATGGGGCATTTAATTCACCTCCAAATAGGAGCGGGGAGCTCCCTGCAATCGCGAGTGTCCTATTGAAGAGTGTCCTGAAGCTCTTTTTTTGGCGTTGGGACTACTCTAAATGGTTAGGCAAAAGATGCTGTGTCTCTTGCCTCTGTGCTTTTTAAGTATGACTTCTGCAAGGAGATACTTGATGTTAGTGAATCCCAGGCAGATATTGTGTTCGCCTAAGTGTAGCCTTCTGTAAACGAGGGTTGCCAATTCTCTTTCACATTGTTTTGTCTAAATACCGGTTTGTGGCCAGTTAGCTTGACCTTTCCGATAAAGTTTCCTGCAGCATATTTACTTTTGGTTTTTTCCATTATTCTAAATATTTTGCGCAACGATATTTTCTTGTTGAAAAATCGGCGACAAGTTAAGAGCCAAACACAAAAACATCAGGTGCTGTCTATGAATAATGGATTACTTCGTTTTACTATCACCCGCAATCATTCCCTTTGGAGCATTGCGGAGGAGTGGTTTAAAACTTACGAGCCTGGTCGGTGAAAATTCGTCATCCTCGCCTATTTCATTTGGAGTTCCTTGAATTTCTGTTCAGCCGTAAACCTGCATTTCCGCAGTTCGCCGACATTAAAGTTAGTCATTTCCGTCGTCTAATTTCTTTTTTTTACTTTTTAAAGCTTTAGGATTTCGGAGCTTACTACTCCCTTTTTTAGGAGCGGGAAGCTGTCCCACTCGCGTGGTTCGGTATCTTGACTTACTGGCACGGCTACTGCTACGCTAGCAGGGTTCAGTTGTGCCTTTTTTTAGTTCCACCCTCTAGCTGGTGTGTTCATCGTTAGCCTTTCGCAAAGAGTTTACCTTCCTAATCAACTTATCTATTCTGGCATCATTGCTGTGAGTCACCACTGGTGTCGTGGCACCACCAGTAGTTCTCACAGTATCTTTTACTTTTTACTGGCCCAGGCGGTCTCAGTTGCCACCTTGGCATCAGGTGCTGCGACTTCTAATCTCTGCTGCCCTCCTTCTCACTTGAAGTGGCTGTTCCTCCTTGAGAGTGAGCGGCGTCTGGATCTGGAGCAGCTCCGAGATCGGGAGCAGCTTCTGCGGCTCTTCTATAGACTTGGCACCAGGGTTGGCATCTCCACGGGTGCCTTCGTGGACGATCGCTACCAGTAACGTACCCTTAAGCGATTCCATACCACTTAGGGTACATAAAGAATGTTTTGCACGCCTTGTCTTTTGTGGCGTCGTTTCGTCCGCAGAATTAGCACGTTCGTGTGCAGGACGCAGTTCACTGGCGGGTCGCGGCCTCCACACCCTCAACACTGAGCAGAAGCCGGCGGGAAGTGAAGCTCCCATCCGAGTGCTTTCCTACCCGACCACAAACGAAACGCACATCAAACTGTTTCCTGTGAAGCAAGGCGTGAAAAATAATTCATTTTCTCACACTGTGCGGTAAAGGTACCATTTCATTAAGGTCGGTCCGTAGCGCACTATGGCACGTGTATTTCGTCGAAGAGAGTGAAGACAGCTCGACGTCTTGATATGATAGTGGTCAAAGGGAGCGGTTTGCACTCATGATATATTTCATGTATTAGCTAAGTGGGAGTCCATGAAGTCGACTTCTCCCATCACACACTTGAAAGCGGCGCGTGGTGCCGTTTCCTACATGTGGACTTCATATTTCGTTTCCACGACTTTGAAGAACTTAATTCTCACGTACCTGACCATATGATCTGGTTCAGGCGTGCTAACCACTACAATATCTTCCACACCACGTTTTCGTTTGCTTGCTCTGCCATCAGGCCGGAAGCCTCAATCACTGCAGTTGCTGTTTCAATAGCTGCGGTGCTTACTTTGCTCAAGTTTTGTACTCCTTGTGGCTGCATTAAAATTCTGCTAATCTCCTCGGATAGCTGGCGCTTTAACAATACAATTCATGAACACACCGGTGGAGTTTGTGGCTCTTGTGCCATCGCCGGGGGCAGAATCTCCACCGGAGGCACGCGAGTTGCATGGCGCCGCATTGACCGCTGCACTGCTGTTCTTTCGACCACGAGATTGCCGGCCGGCAACCACTTGCCAGGTGAAACCCTTCTCATCACGCTCGGGTACATCGAAAGCCTTGTAGTTCATACGGGAGTCCATCACGTCCACGGGGCATGTAGGTACAGTAGGCCTAGCGGAACTTACTGATCGTAATGGCTAACTCCGTATAGTGGTGTCAACAGGAAATGTCCGGGAATGTAGTCAAAAGGCATTTCTCGCAATGAAGCTTCGCAGAAGTCAATTTTCAGCAAATTCATAAATCGGATGATGGGCTAGAAATTGTTGTACTTCGAGAAAATGGCCAGCGAGACTATGCAAAAGAGGGAGCCGATATGAGAAGCATCTGCTCCCGATGGCAATCACAACGACTTTTATCCCTTTTATTAGTGGGAACTTATTTATTGCGGAAGCCGTTGAATGAAAGCCGTTTGTATTTCATAGGTTGGACTGGTAGCTCCCTCTCCCGGTTAAATTGAGCTCTTCAACAGATATAATTGGGCAAACAGTTTTGCTAGAGGTGGTCTAAATTCTATATTTAATTAAAAAAACGTAAGGAAGATTTCTTGGGGAGGGAAGCCCGGCGCACTTCCTATATCCTGAGTGAATGCTTAGTAAAACTAATAGTGATCGGCATCACAAAACATCTTCTCGGGGATGATGGTTCCTGACCTCCCACAAAGAGGCAGTTACAACAATCACGTCGGTTTTAACACCACATACGTTCCTGCGAGTGACGCGATGTATGTTAAGTTATTGGAAAAAAACGTTGCAGCAAACTAGACTTTTTGTCAGATATTCAAAAGGGTGTCTTAATGAGATATCTTGCATTTTTATTGATTCTACTCGCTGCAGACAAAAACTGAGCTTCAGGGCACATTGCGAAGTGCAGCAAGTTGAAGATCGAGTCCGCTAAAGCTCATGTATTCTCTGGGGAAGATCCAAACTACACTTCCACGTTGAACCTTAAAGCGTTGTGCGACTAATGAGGCCCACCCGTGCTGAGGCTCCACTAATGAGTGATGTACAGTTTTCTGTGTTTACTGCCGTGCGTTGTGCTCCTAACTTTACACCAACCAAATTGCTCGAGGCAGAGGAGTAAACGTGGGTGATTATGCGTCCCCCTGTCACCACTCTGCCGGATAAAAAGGAAATAAAATATTCAGAGCATCTCATCTACGCAGCCCTTGCTAAAACAACGTGTGACTTTGCCATTTGCAAAGGTAAGAACAAAAACATTGCATTTGTCACCCACTTCACGCAGATCCTCTAGCTCCACTCATTTAAAAATTTAGGTAAACCTGATTGCTAGGCATTATTTTGACGTTGGAAAACAGGTAACGAGCATTTATAGAGACTTTAGCGTTCAATTTTGCAGAATGAATTTTCGTCATTTATCTCTCTGATGACTGCGCGAGTGCTGGATTGAATATTTGCCGAGAAAGTTTATCTCAGGAATCATACTATTCTCTGTACCCCTACATGTTACTGTCTGCTATCGATGATTCTGTCCTTGCTGAAAATAGCAGGAAGATTTCTGTATATTGCGTATGATAAACTTTTTTTAACCTAAAATACAGTGAGGTGGCAGAAGTGCGATAGATATATGTCTATATGAAGCTGAAATAGTCAGAAAATTTGGTTACAAATTAACTTCGTCTCGTATACTGCACGCTCTTATGCTTGAAAGGCATTTCCAAATAGTGTATTGTCAATTGTGACCGCTGCTACTGTGATGACCTTACGACATTTACCTAAACTCACATACACGCCGACACACACATCTGTCAATGTGCATTGAAAGACTTAAGGCCTCATTCCAAATGTCGTCTGCTAAAATGTATCAAGATATGAAAATGTTTAATCAACAAAATTATTACATGCAGAAGTTTTAGATAGGCCTGAAACGAGTGAATCAATAACCAGGCCGAAGATTGCCATAGTGATTTGTTTCATAATTTCCAAAGTGTTAGGAAGGAGGTGTCGGAACACCCCGCCACGTCCGTGACTGTGGCGACCTTGGGTAGCGTGGTCCCGGCTTGAGCCATCCGAGTGCCGGGAGAAGACGAGTCGAGGGGCCGACGTAGATGAGAAGAAAACGTTTATGTACAATATTTACATGTTGAGAGTACCGTATACAACAGCATGGAACAGATGAAGCACACCCGAGCGTCTCTGCGCTCGTGTTTTTTAAAACACTACCTTCCCAGGATTCACTGTGAGGGAAGACAAGTCAGTTCAGGTCCCTCCAATAAGATTGTCCTCCTCCACTCCGACCCTCTGAAGACTAGTGCCCCAAACCAGTTGTTAGAAAAGTGCAAGGACACGCACAACCGGTGGCACAGGGAAGCGCAATACGGCACCAATGGCTCAGCTAGCTCCTTGCAGGCCCAGAACACAACGCACCAAGGCGCGGTTGCTGGCGCAGGATTGTAGAAAGCGTGCTCTTGGCACAAGTCTAGATGCGAGGCCCATTGTTCGGTGCACCATCCAAAGAAGCAGGTGGAAGCACAGGCTGCAAAGGTCCCTCCGGGTAGTCAAGTGGAAAGGGTTTTTAGGTCCGCGGGCCCAGCAGACTTACCACACCAGCATTGTAATATTAAGCCACCATGGAATGTCGCTACCAGCATAACAAAAGTGAACTGCGTGTCACTCAACAAAAAATCTATACGCGGAAGGATATGCAGGTGAAACAAACACAAAATAACGACACACACACAAATGATAATGACTAGGTGTGATATGACAACATATAAATTGAAATTAGTTATGATAATATGTTCTTAACATTTAATCCAATAACTCCGCTTTTACAGCAGCAGCCACGTCTGTGTAGAGCACGCGAGAAGCCGATTTTAACTATGCGGGGCTAGACCTTGAGACTGTTTCGGGCTCTGAAGTGCTGTATCAGAAGCATGTGCGGCCCAGCTGTGAGACTGACCGCATAACAGCCTGAAACTGCCTTGAGGTTTTGCCGCCTGGAGCGAAAACCAGCTCCTCGCGTGTTCTACACGGACGTGGCTGCGGCTGCACGTGGCTTGTTTTCGCATGCCTATTTTCTTCAAATCAGAAAAACAGCATATGGTTTTGTGAGCCTAAAAATTCGATGTACTGCCCCAGTAAAACAATCATAGTTACATGTGTTCATGCGGCCTTTTATTTCCGTCATTTGTGTTTGACGCTGACATGCTGTCAATACAGGCGTTCGCTGCGCGTATTTAAGGAGAATGGCACGAAAATGAACGGGCGAGTCAGAATATTCTCTATGATAAACAAACTGACCATCGCTAGCATTAATATGAGTTTCAGACGTCTCCGTACAAAATTGTCTTTCATAAAATAACAGCGCCACAAGAAGCCTCTGCATTATTTAATCGAACAGAGGGAGGCAAGTTGTCATATGCAAGCGGCTTTGCAAGGGTCACCATTTACGCGTATTACATTGGAATGACAATATTACTATAAGTATTACAATGTTACCAGTATTTCGATAGGTTTACTACTACATCGTTACTACACCATTTTCATAGTATCACTACTGCAGTATATCCATAAGTGATGGCATGTCAGTGACAACTTCAGTACGATCTTGACAGCACTACCTGCTGGTGTTCACACTGGTCCATGAAACTCAATACTAACAAGTGTAAATCAATGAGGATCTCTCGAGAAAATGCTGACTGCACTAGCCTTGTTTATTCAATTGTTATTTTTTTAGTTATCATCTCTCACTACTTGCAAATATGTAGGTGTCCACATTGATAACGTTTTATAATGGAATAGTGATGCTACTTATGTGATTAACAATGAAAACCACCCTCTCGGCTGCTTGCGCCGCAAATTCTCATTAGCGACGGTTTCATTGAAACCTCTTTATAACACACTAGTCAGATCAAAACTCCAGTACGCCTCCTCAATCTGGGAGTCTCAATCTTGTACACTTGTAAGTGCACTAGAAGCCATTCAGAATCGTTCATCTTGTTTCATTGCCGCTAATCACTCTCGCACTAGTAGTATCTCATCAATAAAAACTTCTCTCAACCTCCCTACCTCTTCAAACAGAAAAAACTGCTCCACCTATGCATCACAAGAAACAATTATATCGGGCCAAATGGTACAATTATACGGGCCAATTATACAATTATATCGGGCCAGCACTTGTGTTGTGTGTTTTTTGTAATAGAGGCTGCGCTTCCTAGCAAGATGGCACCTATGCATCTTCCACAAAAGTTTTTTCATGAATCCTGAAATAAAACGCACACTGTCCTCGCCATCTTCTTACAATTTATCTCGCATCGACCACAACTTCAAAGTTCATGTGCCCTTCTACCATACCAACTTATACTTCCACTCATATATACCCAAGACTTCACCTGAATGACACCCCCTTCTTGCCTACATCGCCAGAAACCCTTATCGTGCATCATTCATGGCTTCTATTTCTGACCTCACTTCTCTCTGCAACGCCCCTAATAGCACTGACAGTATTTAAATAAATAAATAACTGACAATCGTAAAAGCTTTGTGTTTCAAACACTGATAGTGAGAGCGGGTTGCGGAAGTGGTGTGGTTCAGTGTAGCTATTACACGTCACCTGCATTTTCAGTAAATAAATTATCTAATTTCAGTTAGACAGATATGCGGAATGAACACAATGTTAATACAATTTCGCGCAATAAACCTAGTGCCCGCTTACACGCAAATGAGGGCAGCTATATTTCAGATGTGTGCGCTAATTTGCTACCACGCATACTTATTGAGCACGCTTCTTATTTTTCTCAAAAATAAGAAAGGCAAGTCTACCAACCTTACAAAAGATAATTTATTCGAATAAAAAGATTCAGCTGATATTTTTTCAAGCAGAATGCAGGAGGTAATGCAGTTTTGTTTTTGCGCATCGGCCACAAATTCTATTTACACACCTGAAATTCTTCACACCTGTGCCTTCAATGCACCAAAACACTTTTGCTAGGCTTGTAACTTAAAAGGCGTGCTACTTTTTCATACTTTCGTCATTCGCATCCTCGACAACAAGGTTAACACTGAGGCCACGTGTAATGGAAAGCACCAATCTCTGAATGTACAAGATTTGTTGCTAGAAAGCAAGTAATACGTTCCCCCTGTGTACGAAGCAATAAATATGACAGCAACAAGGGCGATTGTTGTAGGAAAACATTAGCAGTTGACTGTTTAACATCCGTCCTGGTCTAACTCATCAAACCTTGACGTAAAAACGTGATAGAGTAATTTCCTAGAATAAACTCCAACGTTTTGTTTTCTAATGCCTCAATTTGTAGCAACTAAAAATGCCCGAAATAGATAACTATTAAACTATTTGTACAAGTATGACTATATACAAAACGAAGAATGGTAGAGTGCCCCTTTAACTCAACAAGAAGGTATACAAGAGCTGAATATTAGTGGTGCATACGAAGCGAAAACCTGGAGGATTACCAAGAGGGTTCTACCTAAGCTGAGGATGACGCAGCTAGCCATGGAAGATAAATTGTAGGTGTAACCCTAAAAAAAACAAGAAAATAGAATGTATCAGGAAACAAATGGGTGTTTAGGACATTATAGTCGAAATGAAGAAAAAGAATTGGTCATGGACAGGGCATAGAGCATGAAGACAAGATGACCGCTGGTCGCTAAATGTAACTGACTAGATTTCAAGAAAAGGCAAGCGCGTGAAGGGGAGACAGAAATTAGGTGGACAGGTGAGATTTGGAGTTTGCGGATATAAATTGGCAGCAGCAAGCACTGCATGAAGTTTATTGGTGGAAAATGGGAGAGGCATTTGTCCTGCAGTGAGTGTAGTCATATTGATGATGATAATGACGATACAAGTGGGAATATCTGACGTTTCCTATTTTACAGTTTTGTCATCTGTAATGCGTTTTTTGTTGCTGGTGTTTCTATTCTGTTTCGAGGATGTTAAACAGCTTTATTTCTCCATTTCCACCTTGTGTCCACAGCACTGTGCCAACCGGGTGCTTTACATGGGCCGAAGCTTCTATCATGGTACATATATGTGTTTTTTGGAATTGATACCTGAACAATATGGAGCTATTTCATTTTTCATTTAGGTCTGTCACAACGACCGCAAAATATTTCAACAGTCATTGAGAAGTCTGATAAAACAATCTCCTAAACTTAAAGTCCTTTGACGCCCACAAATAAATATCTGCATCACATGCTAATGTTTAAAAATTACAAAGACCTAAATGAACATACTTGAATTCTTGAACTCATCCCTTTGTTTATCACCATAACATATTTCATCAGTTGCTGCTGGGTCTAAAACACGGTGAAACAGGTTTTGTTGTTTCTCTCTGTTCAATCACATATTTAAATATATTTCAATAAAAGGCTAGGAGAAACAAAATAAATACGACAAGAAGTTTGTAGCGTGTTACGAATACTAGAACCTAAAATTAAATAAACATAATATAAAGATTTTTTTTCTGTTGGTGCCAAGTGTGAAGGAAGTGTAGTGCTGGGCAGCTATCATTGTTTCTCTTCTGGTCTCTCTTCGTTTCTCGCCCTATTTTCTTTTTCTGTAATTTAGGTTTTTTTAATTTGTTTATTTCTATTTTTGTTCTTATTTTTGCCTTCCCCTTTCTTATTATGGCTTCCTTCCTCTTTTGTTCAATGATTATAGGTGGTTTTATTCAAAGTGCTCTGCAGTTAGTATTGTCATCAAAGCTTCACACAAGTAGTCGAGTTCACACAAGTTCACACAAGACTCCTCCTTGGCGCGAGAACCCGCTTGAAATGGTACCATTAGCTATGCTACATAAAGTTTTGCCTGTGCCAAATCATCTAAAAGGTGCTCGAAGAACGAGATGAAGAAGACTTCGAAGAACGAGATGAAGAAGCGCACTCGGTTGTGTACTTGATACGTGGTTTTGCTATTCTACGTTGCGCGAAGTGACGACGAGAACAGACGACAGCTTGTCCCACTAAAGTGCTTCGAACTTCAAATTTATTTGCTCCCGAGCTCAGAAGCGGCGTGAAGCTGACACTTCTATCGGTGAGAGACTAGGAGGTAGAACAACACCGAGCAGGTAACGACAACTTTGAAGTAACAGTCACTGCGAGTTCGCGACAACCTGGCAGAGGCAAGCAAAGAATAAACGCTGAGTTTTTATAGGCTGAACATTCGCTCACTATATAGCACCAGTTGCTCAAGTCGGTCAGACACCGGTTCATATCCTCAACCCAAACCTTCTACTACTGTCGCGTATAAAACGGTGGGGCACTTTAACGGCTCGCAGTTTGCGCCAGACGTCGCATCTGCTTCTCAAAGGGGCTGACCAATACAACCCTCGAATTACTACGGTCTGGAAGAGTTGTGAAGTGAGGAGGCATAGGGAAACACAGCTGGAAGGTATGGTAATAAAACGCCTCACAGATAAAAAATAAAACAGAAACAAAACCTTGCACTCGTGTCATTCTTTTGACCATACAGAGAGATTGCAAAATGGCAGCAAAGAACGTAATCTCGTTGGAGGCTTTTGTGGTGCACAGGAACCATAAAATTTGGCGTTGTGGGGACTGAAGTTATACGAGAGGCCATGAATACTTTTATTGCGTCTCCTTAGAGGAGAATAATCTTGTGGTCACAACCTAATCCAATTGCTCAGCAGGAAGTGCCTTTGCTGTTCCAATGAAAAAAAAAAAACATTATTTGCAATCGCGTTCAGAACTGGTTAGCCGACTTGACAGTACTAAGAAAGCAGGCAGCCAGAATGACTGCACAGATTATTCATCATTTTTATATAAAAGTAGCTGTGACGACAATCACATTTTCTTGGTACGCCTTAATTTCGATGATAAAGTGGAAGGTTTTGGTGAAACAAAATGCGTTGCGTAACACTGACGGATGCAAGTAAACGACTTTCCTCCATATTTAGAGATTTTATGTATGCGCACTAGGAACACGCAGATCCGTCACATTTTACCGCCACAGTCAGCAGTGCATCGCCTAGAAGTTCGTATATCAATGTTCAAGTAACGCACACGCTATATTATTCTCTCTGTCACCAGAAAATTATATTTTGCAACATTCGGGGTGTATAGTATTAATTACGTGCGACTATTTTATGTCATTATTGCGAACTGTTTGTAGTCTGGTTTCAACAAATATCATCAGCGCACAAAAATGCATAGAAAGATAATTTATGTAGCGTACTTCAAGCAATGAAAATTGGTGGTTGCTTGAACTACACAAACGATAACTATATTTATTAACCACTATTTTGAAGTATGGACATCTGTTTATTATTTGGTGCGTGAATAATGAGTACCTTGACATCAAATGCGCAAACTGTGTGCACTGCCAAGGATTTTTCAACATCTTGTATGTGTGAACACCTGCAAATGTCACGAAGTCACAGTGAGGTCAAATCTACTCAATTTAGCTCTCCAGCAACGAGACCGCAAATACAAGGTTTAGCAAGACCTCACTGGCTGTCTTGCTCACGTTCACGCCCTCTTGCAATCATAAAGTGTCAAATATTATGTTGTCAGCAGATATAAACGCTATGACAAATACTTAAGTACACTAACAATAAAAAGGCTTTGAAATGTTTTAATGAATGTCGTGTGGACAATTAGGCCAGAACTGGTGACTTTAGTCGCGACCACTTTAAATGCGCTATCAATAATTCTTTCTTGAACGAAGTGTAGCTTGTATTTATAATCACTACCATGATGACTATTTTACAGGCTCTTTTCTAACTTTGTTTATATGCTATGCACTCAGTGCTATAGAAATGTGTACTTAGATATAGCTGCGCGTTAGCAACCCCTGTTGGGCGATATTTCTGAATACTCCACGCTGGTGTATATTGCAATTGTATTATTGTTTTTGGACGATGAGTGTCGAAAAGTTATTATTATTATTATTAATATTAAAACGCACACTTGTGTTTTCATATCAATTTGCAATATGATATCTAATGCACCATTTTATATTGTAAGTGCAAGGCCTCTTTTTCGTGTACGCAAGAGTATGGTCTTTGTAAGTGAGAATATTGCAATTTTAAATGGTATTGGTGTGTCAGGTTTACATTACTGCCGTAGCAAACTGTATCTCCGGGTTAGTGAAAACGGGATTATATTAAGTTGGACGCTTTTGCTTGCTTCTTTTTTTTGCCAAGATAAATTGTTGGATAAATCTATGCACGGCTTATAAAAACTCTGCCAAATGCGCCTTTCAGCTTGTTCACCAGTTGTTACTGTCGAAAACATCCTGCTGCTGCTGATCGCGTGACACAGATGATCGACTGTTTATTGCAATCACAGACTTGCAACTGTTCACATATTTCCTAAAACCTGCAGAGGCTTCCAGATTGTATGTTCTTGTTTATCACTCCCTTGAAACAGTAGCTTACGCTCTCAAACTGCTTTTTATTTCACATTAGGTCACGTGTACATATATGTATGACACCATGATGTTTTTTCACCCCGCAAGCGTAAATAACAGACCTGAAAGTACTCCTCATAGAAAGACGTCTCTCCACAAAACCTCAGCATGAGATTTTATGCTAGGAGACGTTTATAATATCTTATCAAGTGAATCAACGTTTTCACCATTTTTCGCTGATTTCGCGCTTGAATGAGCAGCCACCGGGTACAATTATTGTGACTTCTCACTCAGAGAGCCTGCCATAGTTATGTCTGTGTACCCCACTGCGGTGGTTTGGTGGCTAAGGTACTCGGCTGCTGACCCGCAGGTCACGGGATTGAATCCCGGCTGTGGCGGCTGCATTTCCGAAGGAGGCGGAAATGTTGTAGGCCAGTGTGCTCAGATTTGGGTGTGCGTTAAAGAACCCCAGGTGGTTGAAATTTCCAGAGCCCTCCACTACGGCGTCTCTCATAATCATATGGTGGTTTTGGGACGTCAAACCTCACATATAAATCAATCAGTCAATAGTTATGTCTGTGCTCTGGCAAGGACAGTGGATCAGAAAGGTGGCAATCTTGTTGATACTAAGATTCACGCTCCATCGACTCGACTGCTTTCTGCATTTCTGGTGACAGTATAGCCTTACTTTGTCTCACTGTTCTTGCTTTCTCTTTTGAACGTCTTTAATTTCGTTGATCTGTGCGCCTCTGAGGACTTCAAGAGGGCGGAACAAGTAGCCCCGGCGGAGTTCGGAACCACTCAGTGCTCCCTCTTCGTATTTTCGAAGTGGCCTTGTGAAAAGACTACTTGTTACAAGTAGTCTTGTTATATGCCCTTTATTATTTATTTTGAAGTCTTTCTATTACATTCTCTTATTCTTTCACACCGCTATCTTATGTACAGGTGATGTCTGAATGCTTCAAACACCAGCTGTTTATTTGCCACAAACTGACCACGTTGAAGAGTTACGTGTACCAGTCAGTTTAACTATACAAATAAACCAGATACCATTATCGTGAACATAAAACTATGCAGACTTATGGGCCAAATACAATGAATTAAAGAAAAACTGCCGACAACATAGAAAAAGGAATTGCCCAGAACATAGAATAACATCCGACCAAATAAACAACGTTAGCTATGATACAATACACTGTCAAAATAAAAGTATGGTTCAACGATGAGTGAGAATAAACTAATAAAAAAGCAGTTGTTTCCAAACTACTTACAAATAATCGAACACATCAGGTCATGCTTAAATGCGTTTACGGATACGCGATCACGTTGTGGTTTTGAAGCAGGACGCCCCACAACATTTTGCGCACAAAGAAACAGTTCTGCTGCTTCATTTATGTGAAGAAGCAAAAGTGACAGACATGTGCAATTCTAAGTAGAATTTCCTTTAACTATTAAAAATCAAACTGTTTAGTATAGTTCACTACAATGTATACTGTGTAGCTATACTGCTCTCTATCGAGATTCAGTGTTCTACCAGCCAAACGTACCGATTCATTTGTTTTTTTGGTAAAGTACTTCCTTGTTCACCCAACTTTGAAACGTAGGTTACATTCACTTTCCTAGTGACATCTGTCCTTCGCTTATAAAAACAGAATTGAAAGTTTTCAGCCAAAAGAAAACTTAGTTCCCTTAGAAGGCAAATGACTGAAGCAAGCCCTTTTCCCGCAGCTTTCTATATCTACCGATCCATTCGATTACTACATGCTCAAAACTGCAATCCGCCTACAATGACACACTTATAATGTCCATAATACAATAATTTTGTTATTAATATTTGCTTTATAAAGCACCAATGTGACTCAGCTCACTGGGTATTATCTAGAACTTTATTTTCATTGTTTCTAAGAATATTTTTCTATGGCACTGCTCAGCGCTAAGCACACCTCCCTTCAAGATATACTCAACATAAGTCGGAAAAACTGATGAACGCATTAAAATTTTACCCGGAAGATTTTACTGTTCAAATAAAGAATGTTCATTTGAAATTTTCGGCCAGTTGTTTGACTTTTTGTGAATCTTTTACGCAGGGTGGGCGCATGTGAGCGCGAGTTGTGACGTCACTGTCACCGAGGCGCATGGGGGTACAAAGTCTCCAGGTCCTCTTCCTTTTTTCCACTTAATCTTTCATGCCACTTTCCACTCTCTTTAAAAGCGGTTGTGTTTTATTTCACCAGGCAGCATTGTTAGCCGCCGGCGCTATTTGCTGCAGCTCTGCGAACCGTATAGTGGGAGCTGAGTAGGTTGGGAAACGCGGGCAACGGCTGGTACTGCTAGTTGCCTGTTTTTGGTGTGATGCAGCCGCACCAAACATGACCTTCTCTCTTTACGTTGTGGCTCCAACACCCAGCAGTTGGCTAAACCGCAATAAATTACTTATTTCCTTTAGTTGACGCCTGAAATGAATGCTGTTGGTCGATCTCAGCACCCAATTTTTCAAGCTAACTAAAAATGTAGCCAGCAGAAAGCTTATTCAATATCCCTTTCATAAACTGCTATGGGCGTATTTCGGTCGAAGCGCAAGTTATGCGGTGTCAATCTATTCAAGTTATGTAGAATGAATTGAAAAAATTCCTCATGCGTTTGAGCTGATGCATCAGCGGATAGTGGATACGGAATGGCAAATAGCGTCCATACAACCATGCAAAGCGCAGTATCATTAACAACGTGGAGGTGGGGTAACCATTTGGAAGGAACTTGTAAATAACGGGCTCGGGTTTGTTTCTACATAGATTGCACTAGCGGGTGCAAACTCTGGCCAAGTGTATGTGAGCACAGAAGCGCATCTCACCCTATTTGTGTGCGTGTGTTTATGTGTTTGTGTGTGCATGTGTACCTGCATGCTTGACAAGTCTCCTTGATAAGTTCACACAACTCCACGTTTAAAAATACTGCATTTTTTTCCACTTTGAGATTTTATTCCGTCGGCCGCAAAGTACACGCAATTTTTTATAATTGAGTTTCAGACAGCCTAAAGTAGAGAAAACATTAGGTTTTTCATTGCTTCGCGTGGTCTGTACACTTGCGGCGCTGACTGTCCATTACAGTTTCCTATTTTGTGTCCTCATAAACCAACATCCGCGTACAGATCTTTTTGTTGATTGTACGAAGCTTTGTTGGCCATCCTTTATTTAGTTTTTGACGTAATTGGTCTTTCACAGCCTTTCCCATTATGATATCTACCGACGTGGGTGCCATAATATAGACCGTAACATAAAAAGTGCCACTCTATACAAATGACCATTACTGTTCATTCTGTTTTTCTTCCATGCACTTTTCTTTGTGTGTAGACGCGTCCAGGCACATTACCATGCATAGAGCACGTGTGGTTCATAAACTTCTATTCAGTGCCCGCATGTTTTTTTACAGCGGGCATGTGTTTGGATTACACCCATGCTTCAGGCTTATGGTGTCGAAGACAGAAACAGCTTGATAACAATCAAAACCGGCTAAAAATGAGCGACAAGGCATCTGTTCTGAATATCTGTTATATGCGGCATATATTTTGTTATATTCTCGCGAATTTTCATGTTTACCGAACGAAGTTGAACGCTATATCTCGCTTTCGCATAAAAAGAGGGGCTACTTCAGCGTTTTTTATGCTTAGAAGTTGACAGTGCTTTCTATCTGTTCAAATTATTGCCTAAATATCTAAGTGACCCGATAAATAGTACTCGCTGAATTGCCTATATTCTACCTTTATTGTACCTGCGAAACTATTGGCATCAATTTCTAATGTCTTCTTTGTTAGAAAATGCTCTATAAAATTCTTGTGAAGAACTTCCTACATTGTCATCCTTTTTTGGCATCCCTTCAATATGTTTTCGCTTTGACTTGATACAACTTATAGGCGGTAATAATGAATGTGTTTTTAGGTCTTCATTTTATTGAAAATCAGCGAGTGTTCATCAGTGTTAACATATCTGGCAAAAATGCGGCGTTTTCCAGATTTCATTTATTTCCCGTAAACCCCCATGCTTGGCAATTCAATGTTTTCATTTCTTTTTCAAAACTGGATTACTGTAGAGGCATTCACATATGAATGCTAAAACATCAGAACACACTAAAAGCCTTTTCGTTTTTTCTTCAATAGACGAACGCATGTACGTCTAAGCGAAATACATGAACACAGGAAACCTCTATTTTTCACATAACAACCATAGCCTTAAGATTATTTTGAAAAACACAAGCATACTTTGCGAGATTACCGCCGGTGATGTAAGAGCGTTCTTTTCTATCAAGGATACTCCGCTTTGAAAACACTCAACGTTAGCGCTAGAAACAGGAAACGCCAGAAGACACACCACGCCGCGAAAAATCACTGGCCACTCGACATTCTGAATTCTTCAAAACGACAGGAGTTACACAATTTTACGTAATTTTTGAACTGATAGTACACAAGATCCTTCAGGAGCTCGCTCAAGCCACCAGTTTCAAGTAGCACTGAATAAAATAGGCTCATAGGCTTTAAACTTGCAGAGAAGCTTGATCATGCCTCAAATTTGAGTACTGATTTTGAACACAGCACCAAAACGATTGTTTGGTGCACTGAAGTTGATCGCACAGGTTCCTCTCAGATGTCTGTCCCACTTGTCGCTGACCTCTTCTTCAAGGAGGTCCAATGACTTGTGATATTTGAGGCGAAGACATCAATGGATGCCGCCATTGACTGACGAGTGCCTGCAAAGAACCTCCAATATGAGATAAACTTCATGTATCACGGCAATCCCTGTCTCAATTTCCTGAATGATTAAGATCACGGTAAACGCAATGGTCTACAAAAGCGTCATCTTAATGAGCAAGTCGTGCACAGCTTAAGGCGATGAAACCAGACTCCTGCAGCTTTTTTCACTTTGTCCCTTTGGCTTCATCGCTTCTGAAAAAATCGCATGCCAATAAACCAAAATACCTTCTACAGCTTCATAAATTCAGATCTAGCTCAAAGCAGCTGGAACTCACTCAGTGATTCATTGTCCCACCTATGGCCAAGCAGACAACAAAATTTACTGCGCAGCTCCCGCAATTATTTCAACATGACAATAAAGTCCACAACAAAATTGTTACCTACATTGAACGAGCTTGTTCTGATTGCAACTTCCAGAGAGTTGTAGAGAGTTGTTGAGTTGGGGGCGCAGGTCTTCTAAATGAAGCGCGTGCAGTTCTTTTATTGCTATGACATATAAGAAGATTTTGGCGCAGAAATATGGCACCGGTTACTCTTTAGTCCTTGAGTGAAATTTGAACACGTATCTTAAAGTAAAGCATACAAAGCAGTCCATGGAAAATAGAACATTCGGGTACACTTCAAAAAACAACAACACATATACGCACATATCACAACAAAATGATAAAGAAATGTTCAAAAGTCAACGAATGAAGTTTCTGATAGTGTCCCTCGTTGATATTTGATCCAACCAGCACAAAACAGCAGAGCACACGTCTGGTCCCTATGAAGATGTATTCGCTCATGTGTACACAAAAGCCGACACGTCATTCACTTCAGTACGGACATATGATGGGTACCATAAGGTACTGCGCACAATAAGTATGGCATGTGTTATACAAATGAAAGTTTGTTATTTCTTAGTACTTGTCAGCCATTCCGCTGTCATGTAAGAAAGATATTAACGCTTTGAAAGCATGCGTCTGGAAAACTCCAGTTGGCCACAGGCCGAGAATTTCTTCATTCCAACCTACCTGCGGTCTTATGCCAACAGTTCCGATTCAAGACGGCGTCTCGGCGTGTAATGATGTGGACTGTCTACGAGAAGGTGATATACATCTTCATGCATTCCCATTCGGGTGTTTTAGCTCTGCCAATCTTGTGCAAAAAATGCTTTGTGTATGTGGTGCCTAGCCTCAATCGGTGAATAAGAGTTTTCATACTTCTTTATAATGCTAGCGTAGTTTCTATCTTCCTAGCGTAGTTTTGAATTCAATGAATGGATCTATGTGATCTAAATCACAGCTCCTTGTACTTTGGTCAAGCCAAGCAGTCTTTCTCATTCTGAAAGTTGTGGCTTTTACAATACAACGCAATTCACTTTTCGAAATTGGTAAAGAAACAGTAACATTTTTACGACGCGCTTCTCGTGCTGCTTCATCGGCAGTTGTGTTTCCAGGAATGTTGAAATGACCAGGTATCTATTGGAATTTGATACCATGCTACGCCTTGCTTGCTTTGGGGAGCTTTTTGCGCGTTTCCTATTTCATACAATCACTAATTACTGTCATGTTTACTAGAGAGTGATCCTAATGCGGCCTGTGAGTTACTAAAAAATGCCCATTTTCTCGCGTCTGCTGCCGAGTTTTGAAGCTGAAAAATTTGAAGTCCCTGTGAAGTTTTTGTATGTATAAAGCTGAGTCATGACCCAATACACCTACGTCGTCTGAGGTCTTCCTAACTCTCCGAATGTCGGTTCGTATTAACATGCAACTTGAAACAGCAAAAAACTGCTGCACTATTTTCAAATCGATCGTTTCGCGTACCAGAATCTCATAATCGTACAATGTTTCAAGCACCACCACGGCTGCACGTTCATGAATTTTGAGTGCCTCGTCGATGGTGAGGAGAATGGGCACGTATGTCATCAAAGAGCTTATTGTGCCCCGCCGCGGTGGTCTAGTGGCTAAGGTACTCGGCTGCTGACCCGCAGGTCGCGGGTTCGAAACCCGGCTACGGCGGCTGCATTTCCGATGGAGGCGGAAATGTTGTAGGCCCGTGTGCTCAGATTTGGGTGCACGTTAAAGAACCCCAGGTGGTCGAAATTTCCGGAGCCCTCCACTACGGCGTCTCTCATGATCATATGGTGGTTTTGGGACGTTAAACCCCACATATCAATCAAGAGCTTATTGTCGCAAGGTCTTTATCACTGACATCATGACGGTATTCCCAATATAGTTGGCCCCTACCTGGAATCATGCGTGCCACCGGACGCTTGCTTTGAAAGAAGCTTCCAAGAGGTGCATCAGCCTGGTGCAGTGAAATTCCAGCATGATATAATGCACGGCAAAATTGACGCGGGATGTCATTTGCATCTTCTCTTTTTCAGCAGGCCCGAGTGATGCATTCTTCAGGGTAACTTTGCTATGGTGAGTTGCACGTGACATGAAAATTACAAGAATATGTAAACAATTCCAACACCAACCATGCACGTCTGTTCTGACCGTGGTAGGGAAGTAAGTGCGCACAACGAAACCTCGTGACACTGCACGAAGCATGCTGTATTCACTTTCACGCAGCCGGTAACTCAAAGCACCAACATTCTAGCAAGACCTCACCTGTGTCTGCGTGACACTTATTCAGGTGAATGTGGTGCTGTTATGGTAAGTGCTCAACAATTTCCACAGTGCCCTTGCCGTTTGCAACGCTGCCACTCGAGAGAGCTTGCAAACAATACCTCCTTGAGATGACGTCAATTCTTCGACAGCACTGTGCACTTTGACGTAGTAACTGTAAATCTTTCGTTCTGTTTCCATTTTCCTTGTGAGAAATTTTTATGGACGCGCCCCAGAAAGGCGTTTTGTGAGCGTGTATAAACTTCCGTGAGCAGTATTTCCACGCCTGAGCCTCGCTGTCGTGGCTGCCTTAAAGTGCTAGTTTTCTTTCACGCATGTAAGTAGAAAAATCTCATACACCGAATATTCAGCGTGCTTGTAATCCACTACACTAAAATATCCTGAGGGGCTTAGCGGAGCCTGGGGCAGGCACAAAGACAGACTAGAAAGCCACGCAGACCGAATTCCCGCAATAGCCAAGAAAGACTATCCTCTTCAAAAAGAACAAATACACGAGCTCAAAAAAATGGCCCCGTATCTGCATAATACACCGCAAATGTCTTCGAAAGACGATAGTCTTGTGTCTGAAGAAAGTGAACAAAACGTTTATTTGATGTTCTGCACAGGAAAATCAGTGAATGGCATTCTGGAGGCGCTGCGTTAGAGTGCCTCGAGCGTGCAGTGAAGGCGAACGAGCGCATCAAGTCACGTCACACGGGAGACATGAGCGCTATCTGGCAGTTATTCTGAAAAACGGGGCGCTCGCCATGCGCGACTGTCTCTTAGGTGATAAGGTGTAGAATGCAAGACAACGGGCAGGTGCCACCACCGAGTCATCTTAGCAAAGCGTTGGAAAAACTTGCCGTTTCGTGCAAGCGTTGTATAGCCAGCGCACCGTTACAACAGCTACGATCCTTACAATTACTTATGTATGCCTTTTCTAATAAAAAATACACATAGATGATTTTGGCGTTTTGGTATGGTGCCTCAGATATGTGCAAAATTGCTTTTTAATTGGCAATCGCACAAGTATGAACGCCGAACCTGGAGCAATATTGGTGGGCGCTGCGGATGGAGTCGGCCGTTTAGAGTATGGTTTGGTCACTTTGGTGCCGTTTAGAGTACCATTAAAGATGGAGAAACAGACAAATGTACAGACATACAGACCAAATGTTTGCGTCGAAGGTCCCCAAGAAAGACAACCGTCTTTAAAACTTTGTGTAGTAACCTCACTGTACAACGTATGGTATGACAGACGCTGATGTGCGGGGCAGCAGGTGTAAGAAAGACGAAGTGGAGCGGCTCGCGTCTGGTAGTGCGGCACTGTTGGAACGAGGGAGCTTGACGTCGTGGGTCTAAATACGATAGCGGACGCGATGCTCCATGCATGGAATGGCCAGCCTGTCCAGCGAACAGCTTGCGAGCAGACCCCTCGCCGAGACCCGTCATGCCCTTGAGCGGTAAAACAGGAGACCAGGCCTTGCCTAAAGATGCAGTGCTCGCACGAGTTATACCCATGCCCCAGGGTTCGTTTGGTCACTGACTGGACCCTTGATCACGCGCATTCGACACTTCGGCCTACTGTCTTCCATCTGCCGCTGCTTCGGCTCGTCCCCAGCCAGCAAGCTCTTCGACATGTAATTATCCCATGTGGCTCCATTATGGCACACCATCTTGGTGAAAACAGGTCATCAGCTGATTCCCTGGCGTACAATGCTGGCTGTAAAGCACACTCACTCCGTGCCACATCTTTATCTCCGTCATCACGCCCCGCCGCGGTTGTCTAGAGGCTAGGTATTCGGCTGCTGACTCACAGGTCGCAGAATCGCAACCCAGCTGCGGCGGCTGCATTTTCAGTGGAGGAGATAATCTTGTAGGCCCGTGTGCTCAGATTTGGCTGCACCTAGTGAACCCCAGATGCTTTAAATTTCGAGAGCCCTCCACCACGGTGTCTCTCGTAATCGTGTGGTGGTTTTGCGACGGTAAACCTCACATATCAATATCACCACCTTTGTGAACACAATTTGGTCCAATTTATCCTAGCGACCTGAGCCCGAGTATAACGTACAATTAGTACTACCATTGGCTCCGCATTCACAGTAACTCATACAGCTGCCAAAGGCGTAATGGCCCCAAGGAGATGTGTCCTCATTAATGATTCAATCAATATTCTTGAATAAGAGTCATCGGGATTGAGAAGTATAAACGAACGTCAACGTGACTGGATTTATTTAAAACAGTTCTTTAGCTGTAAAATACTAATATATGTTACAGATAATCTCTTATATCAACATATTTTAAACATTAAACTACTTCTGCAAAGAAACATTTGACTTTTGTGTTATACCGATAAAGATGTTTTTTTTCGCGCTTCTGTATGGATACGATAGTGACGAGCGTATACCTTTAGAAACGTAGAAAGTTGAACTATTGTGCGCCCTTAATGCATGCTTCGCGCTGCAGTTATTTTCAAAGATTTGAAGCTCTAGACGGAAAGCCATAGAAGTGTGTACATTTTTTTGTGATCAAGTGAGAAGATATTTGCGCCGCAGCAGCTCCACGGGTCAGCCCAAACATACTAAAAAGGAAGTAATCCTCGCATGCCGAAATTCAAGACTTACTTCCGCCTTAGCTGCGGAGAACGTTCTCGGGCACTTTAAAATCATCAAAGTCGTTATGAGGCTTCCTAAACTTTAGTGTGGCTAAACGAAACTTCTCTGCAAAATGAACTCATTTACAAGCGCTAACCATTCCCAAGTGCATCATATAACGAATCACTCTTTGCATGCAAGTAATTACATTCCAAGTTTCGCTCCAACTGCGTCAAAAAGATTGGTCGTACACGAGGATGAGTCGTTTACAGGATGAAGCGAAAGAGGAAATGGCGCTGCAGCGTCCTCTAAAACCGAAATCATAGAACGTTCTCTTTCTTGCCCGCGTCTCAAGCTCTCAGCATAGTTGCGCAAGCGGTGAAGTAATGACCATGGTCATGACGAGTGGGGATGATGCCACGACAACCTCATGCGAAAAAATTCGCGAGACTCGATAGCTGGCATTCGCCGTGGCACAAAGCCACAAGTATCGAGCATGCCGCAGCCGGTCACTCACCATGATATCCACCAAGAAGTGCCGAGGAGCTATCAATATTCCTAAATTCTCCGAGTAATTTGCAGGTACGTGAGTTGTGGACACAAAAAAATATTCCAAGTGTGATAAAAAACGACAGATTACCGCGACAGTTGTGAAGCCAGCATCTTGCATTCCCGACGCACGCATTTGCCGTCAGTGTACTGACGATGGGTAGCAGAGCGAACACTAACGTGCAAAACGTGGGTGTTTTAGTGCAGGTTCTGCCATTCATTCATTGCGGCATTGCAGAAGATTGTCTACATATACGATATCTTCAAATACTTCTTGAAGAACTAACGCGCCATCCATGGGCACTCTTGCCATCATAACTGTCAAAGAAATGATTAACTGGTGTTGACTATACAATTCCCAACGTTGCGCGCCACAAGTGACGCTGCACGCGGCTTTTAAAGCACCCTATATAGGTTCCAAATGATGTGTAATATGGTCAATTTACGTGCCAATAACATAATATCTTTATTAGTCACGCTCAAACGAAGGACTCGGAAAACTTTAACTAAGCATGGTTATTTAACGAGCGCCTAATTATAACGACAAAGTCATTCGGCATATCACCTTCATTCACATGCCACTATTACAGATTAGACTGAAACCGCGCATTTTGAGCGAACGTTCACGTTCACTAACCGCTATATCTCCTAATCGGCATATCCTTAATGCCAGACGTAGTATTTTAGTCCTTAAAGCGGCACACGTTCATCCCTCGTAGTCGTTCTCGTAGTCGCAGTGTTTAACCAGTGTTACATTTTGACGTACATTGAGCACTATCTGACAAGAAAGGGTTGCTACAATATATTCGCTGGGCCTAACCTCCTTGGTTTTAGAAAGGTTTAGCGAGCGTTGGGCCACAGTGCCATGAATACAGTGAACGAGTATATACCATGAACTCTATGCGGTTAAAGGTGGGAAGTAGACCCAAAGTACAAGCCGTAAGAAATTGTGTGTGTGCCACCTCTCCTTTAGTACTTGGAATGTCCGCTAGACGGCTGTGCTTCTATATGGGGAATATATGATGAAAAGATGCGAGATGTTGGTACTTGGAGTGTTGACTAGATGGAAGAACGGACACACAGACAGATGCACGGAAGGACGCATGAACGGACGCAGAGGCGGATGCATGAACGAACGCATGGACGGACGCACGAACAGACGCACGCATGGACGGGCGGATGGACCCATGGACGGTCACGCAGACGGACGCGTGGACGGACGGAAGCAAGAACGAATAGACGGACGAATGCTTCGCCCCACTCTCCATCATTCACTCCGTGAATATGCTGCCATTTTTTTATTTGCTTGGCTTTATCGCTTTATTACTATTTATTATTAACTTTTTGTACCACATTAGGTACCTGTTTTTAAGTTTTACCACTGCCTAGTGCTGCTGTTTTTTGCGCACTGCTTCAGGCGGTGTTTGGAGTTGTATGAAATATACCTGGAGGTATAATGAGTGAATGTGCCAAGTTCCGGATATGGGGCGACGCTAAATAGAAAAGACAATGTCCCATTTGCATACGAGCTTGAAAACAATAATACCCCTGTCACAGAGGCACTCCAAACATGTTTTATGTAAGTGGTGTTTTTACGAAGCTAGTGGCTGTCTATTTTTTTTCTCAAAATAATAAGGACAGCTAAAGTTGTGATGAAATATACAACCAACGAAGCAAAACGCAATGCTAAGAGGTGTCAGGTAGTCAACCACAATAATCAGGCATCCGGCGTTTTCCGCAGTGGTGTTCACGCACCGGCAGGTGTTTCCTCGGTGCGCTAACTCCCTCTCCCACAGCGATAGCTGCGGGCACGCGCGCTTACCCTCACCCTTAGCAGCCGGATCATGTGGCGCGAGAGAGTGTAGGCAAGGGTGGGTGCAGTGCTTCGCTGCTCCTTTTCTTGAAGTTCGCTTTTTCTACTCCCAGAACCTCACTCTTCCACCCACTAGTGCCTCATTCTCTACCGTTCGTTGGTAGGGCGCCTCTCAAGGCGATGGCAGAAGTCGGTAACGGCGAATGTCTGACTACAGCGGTACCTTCTCTCGTCGCAAGAAACGCATTTGTGTTTCCTCGCGATTTTTTTCTGGGAGGTGCGGGAATTTTATGCGATACATCACTCCAAGAATTTATGTCAAAACGACCACCCGGTGTAGTTGTATTATCGCTGAGTGATTAGTAATAGATCTATAAGCACTACCAGTGCCCAGCAACAATCCGTACGTTTACAGGATGCCTTACAAACATGCAGGAACATTTTGCCGACGACGAATGTGCCATTCTTGCACCACTTCAGATGAGGCTTGCTCGTGAAACTTCAAGCAGGTCTCACATTTTGCTTGAGGTTGGTTGAAATTGCGCCATACAAAAAGCCACAATGAAGAAAACAAGAAACGAGCAGCCACGGCAACAAAAAGAAAAACCATATAGTCAGGCGTTGCCAAGGCTATAAACAGAGCGACTCGTTCTTGACGCTCAAACTAAATGAAAAAAGATATTAGAGGATAAGGACAATTTTTTTGTGTGTGCATTGCAAAAGGAGTAGGTGTCGCATGCGAAAAGAAGACGGAACAAAGGACAAGGGTAGGATGCTTCAGAAAGGCGACGCCCGGTATTCTCCTGTCACGCGGTATTATTCTGTCCCGACAACGAGAAGAATCAGGGGTATGCGTTGCGTTCTTCCACGATGATTGAATCTGACACGGGAAGCCTCAAGTTTTCTACCAGTTGTTTCTTTTAGATTTGTACATAAAGATTCAGCGCTGTGTTCAATTTTTATTCTTTCTTTATTCTTACTTGTTCTGTCGATTCTTCTTACAGCATTGGTCATGCACTATTCATGGTTGTGTAACACGAAATGTAGTTGCACGAATGCAGAGCCAACCCGGAAAGAGGTAGACACGCAAATATAAATTCCAAGAACGTGTAAGGAATACAGAAGAAGCACGCATTGGACGCGAGACAGATTTGACGCACAGGCTTTTAAAAACAAAAATTTCATTTGAACATATGTAGCGTATATGAATGAACCAATGGTGACGCCAAGTCATTCTATATCAGGATAGTCGTTTCTCGTAAATATTGCACGGATATTCAATTTCTTGCAAGTTTCAGCTAGTTGTGGTAATTATTTGATGTTCTAGAAAGTTTTACAGGCCTGTTTGGCAATATGTGAGAGGTAGGGGCTCTGAGATTACATGAATCAGCAAAAACTAAAAGATATAAAACACCAGAAAAAAATGGTATACACCCTACAGAAAATGTTGAGCACGTCAGGCATAATACATACTGAATAAATACATAATACGTACACCTATTAATCGAACTGTGTGTGTCTTTCAGTAAAGTGGATCATTTTATTCCGTTCGTATGTAAAAACGATGTTGAGAGCAACGGTTGAAACACGTGAAAGCTCCGTGAGCGTAGCTTGATTTGACCTAAATTGAGCTTCTTTCGTACGTCTCTCAGTGGCTGACGAACTGTGCTGGTGTCACTACTACTTAAATGTCAATAAAATCGGCTGAGCTTGATTCCTCGCTTTTGTGTATCACCAATAAAGAGTAAGAATGAGAGTAAAATAAACAATAAAAAATGATGCATACAAACCGAAAATAATGACAAAGCAGTGATAGATAAGGGGGTGAGATGCTACCTAGACTCCCTCCATCGGACGCCCCTCGCCTCAGCGCTATATGTAGGATAACGCTGGCGTAGTTCCCATTATATAGGCTCTTGGAGATCTGCAAAAATACCATGTCACAGCCATCTGGGACTCTTGTGTACTATATACTTCCAAAATAATAATTGCACAGAAGAATTCAAAATCATGAAGAAAAATGCAGTCCATACTATATTATAGACAGAATATATACCGCCCCGTTATCAAAATCCTTAGTGATCGCACATTGCTTATGGTCACTACTATGGGATTTTTCAACTGTTATCTTACGTCAAAGACAAGTAGTTTCTGAGGGTGAACTATGAGGCGTGCGATTTTAGAGTTGGCATACAATCCTTCACAGTCCATGTCTACAACTATGTGGAGAACGATAGTGAAGCCAAGTGCAGAGATCACGTGGATTAGCTTATGGCCGTTCGTGTAGAGTTGTGTGGGGCAAAATAAGCACTTGGTAGAGTAAACGCGAAATTTTGACTTTACCACCTTTGTAGCTAATATCATAAGTAGTTTTCTTGTTTCTCTAATGCAGTGATAGGTAGCGATAGTTTTACGTTTCTAAGTGTACACGTTTAACATTGCTTGGAGCGTTCGCATGAGAAAATTACGCGGCTGGTGTCGGTGTGTGCGCAGTGCGTCAAAAAGGGGCGAAATACTGCTCGTCCATTTATTTGGGTCCGTGCATGAAGCTACTTCAGCGTCAAAACAACATCTTATGCATTTCTCTTGCAACTGTTTACAACTGGCTACACATTACCAAAGCTCGGGTTATTTGTTGCATGGTGCCACAATGGAAATATCTTCAATTTGGACAAATGGGTGGGGCAAAACGCGACAAAAAGGCATCGAAGTAGCTTAGAGAGTGGTTTATTAGGTCAAGCATTTACTCATACTAGTTATATATTATACTGTTTTGTTTTGAATGCTTAAGCGTACGGTAAAATATGTTCAGTGCAGAACTCTTGCGGAGATGATGGAAGGCCTATACACTTCAATCAGACGAAAGTGGCGTGTGCTTTTGGTAATTGGTAATTGAAACAAATGATGTGCTGTCAGCACATCATTCGTTTCAATTACCTAATTAGCAATATTTCGGCCTAGATCGTCCATCCAAATGTGGAGGTATAGTGTTATTTTTCAATAATAAAATTAGTTTAGAAGTCAAAGTTTCGTACAAGCGTATATCCCACAAACGCGAAATTTTTGTGTCAGACATTATCTTGCCCGGATGCCCAGCCATCTCTCTAATGAATGCCTATTTTCCTGTGTGTGCACAAGAGACGCAATATTTAGACATGGTTGTTAAGTTGTAATGCAAAAAGAAAATATGGTTAGAGATTTTAATTCTCACTACACTAGTTGAAATTTCAGTACTGATCAATGTGAACAACGTTTGTAAAACTGGTCTATAAACAATGATTCATCATGCCTCAACGCTAGAACTCCCACATTTATCCGAAACCACTCCCACTCTCTCTTATATTTAAGTTTTATAGACTCGGGCATTCCTAACATATCTTGGATTACCCTAGACTTTAACCTCGGGCATTCCTAACATATATTGGACTACCCTAGACTTCGCCACCAATACTGACTATTTACCAGTACTGTAAAAATACGTGCCCCATGATTCCATCATGTTCCCAAGCACGAACCTTTATAAAATATCCCAATATTAAGAATGACGTGAAAGTTGCTTTTGCTTCCCCCCCCCTGACGACAATGCTGAAAGCCATGAAATGAAGTGCGGTAATTAAAAGAACGTTCAAAAAGGCAGAAATCTTCATCGGGTCTGCTAAGTGCTAAGAGGATACCTGGTAGCCAGTGGCGGAATTCTGACTACTCTCGTGATCATACACATGGAAGCAGATAATTGATCAAGCAATCAAGTGATCAAGCAACTTGGAAGCATCTACTTCAAAATCAGTCCCCCCAAAATTGGGCGCATTACAAATTTCTTGCAGCTACAATTAAACAGACGGTGACTCAAGCTAAAAAAACTATGACAAAAGACATTGCGACTTTCTTTTTAAACCTAGAAATAAAAAATTGCCCCTAAGCTTCCCTCGGGGGAACACTGAGGAGGATGCGGAGCATATAATTGGTTAACGGGGTGTTAAAGTGCGACTTACTTGGGTCGATGGCTAAATTGGTTAACGTGGTTGTGAAATGGGGTGTTAAATTGCGACTTACTTGGGTCGATGGCTAAATTGGTTAACGTTGTTGTAGGAGGGGGTGTTAAATGAGTGAACACGTACGAACGTATGCGAAAGGGCGGCGCTGGTCGAAGGGACGTCGATCATTGTGTTTGTGGATTCGTTGGAATTCATTTCACCGCGACCTTGGACGTCGACGCGCCGTACAAACCAACCGACGAGCGGCAACTGAGGGAGCGAGCGCCGACCTTGAGTATATATACAGCGCGACGGCGCATGCACTGTCAGCTGTCGAATGTTCGAGAAGGGGGAGAAGCGCGACGGCGCATGCGCGCGCGTCAGCTGCCGATGTTCTCGAAGCGCGACGGCGCATGCGCGCGCGTCAGCTGCCGATGTTCTCGAAGCGTGACGGCGCATGCGCGCTACATTATACAGCTAGCGAATGTTCGTGAAGAGGAGAAGCGCACGCGGTGTGTAGAGGAGGAAGGGTGCACAGATGGTAGAGGAGTGAAGCGCGCGCGGTGTGGAGAGGAGGAAGGGATGCACAGATGGTGGAAGAAGGAGGAGGAAGCTTGCGGACGGCGCCGCACTACAAGCCTCGAGTATTAGATGCTCCGCATCTAAAAGCGTTATTCTGTTGTAAGAGACCACGCGACATCCTGCTGTCTCAAGCAAACTCTGATTATGACAGGTCAGCATCAGAAGAAATGAGAAATTCTTTAGAGGCAATCGGTAGAGATCTAGCAAACATATTTTCTTCGACTTTCACAACTGGCAAAAATCTTCCATAAAGACTAACGGCGAAAAAGTGACATTGTCTTAAGTGTCAAGCGTAATTAGCAACTTACCCTTGTCATCTCCTGGTCCTGATGGTATAACAGTTCCTATGAGTAAAATTTTGTTAAAACTATCACACTCTGACGTTTTCAATCTTATAAACTATTTGTTAAGCAATGCCTGGATACCCCATGACTGGGAAATAGCCAGAGTAATTCCTATATAAGAAAAAACAACAACCAGGTTTCAACATCGCCCATATGAGACCCATCTCTTTAACATCTCACCTGATTAAAATTGTGGAGAGCTTTTAATGTTTGAATAGCTGAAAAGCTAATATAGAAGCTAACCCAAAATGGTTTTCGTAGCGAGTTCTCAATTTGGTGTGATCTTGCCGACTTAGAGAGCCGAATACAGCTTGCCCAAAAAAGACGGCGCTGCGCGGTGCTTGTAACACTGGACATAGCAAAAGCTTATGAGTGCGTCGAGCACTCAATTTTATTGAATGCGATACAAAACCTAAACTTTCTGCGATATGTTGTGGAGTGGGCTGCGGAGTTTTTGAAGTCAAGGGAATTTTATTGTGCTAAGGATGGATGCCACTCGTCTAAATTTAAAACACAATGCAGAGTTCATCGAGGGGTGGTCTTATCTCCGCTGTTATTCAATGTTCTGATGAGCTCTATACCCATTGAACGAGATATAACTGTCTACATTTATGCACACGATATCGCGTTTTTCGCTGCAGACAGTGACATTTATTTTTTGCATCGAAAATCGCAACGGTGTATGTATTCCCTTGAACGTTAGATGTAGTCAAAATCAATGTCTTTAAACATCAGTAAAAGCGCTCTCCAGGTGTTTCCACTAGCAGATTCTATTCATATCTCTGTACTATATAAGCAGGAACTGATTCGACAAGTGGAGTCTATCAAATATTTGGGCATTATTTATATTTATAAACTTAACTGGAGCCCTCACAATAAATATATCGCGGCAGAAACACAATGATCTTCAGGCTTACTGCGCAGGTTGAGCAACAGGAACAAGGAGTTACGTAGACACACCTTATTAATGATATATAAAATGTACATGCGCCCATCACCAAAAACTTGGGTGCATAATATGTTTGGGTGGCCCTGTGTAGAAAACAAAACCTTAAGTTCTGTTGGAGCCAGAAGCGCTAAGTTTGTGTTTCAGACTACCCAGGTACGTCGTTATTGTAATATATCAAGAAGCTCGCATACCAACTATTCTTTGCCAATTACATACCCTAATTGTACTAACATTCCTAAATCTTTACAGCTTATCGGCTAGATGATCTGAATATGCCTTTATTAGTAACCCAGCGTCTTCTTTCTCGCACATTGACCACGCTTTTGTTTTCCGCAGATTATTTCGTACAAAGGAAAGTGCAAAGCAAGAAGGTGGGCTAAAATTAGAACTAAAGCATAAATTCACAATGTTACAATAGACTATAATGAAATCTCCCCCTCCACTATCTAAGATTCAACATTTGAGTTTTTTGAATAACACGTTAGAAGGTTACTTAGCTAATGCAGAAATAAAGAACATAGTAGCCACATACGCTTCTGGAAATAAAGAAAAGGGAGCAGTAGGAATTGTTTCTGAATACCTTGGTTGGTAATTATCAATGAGACTGCAGAACTTTACTACGGTTTTCAAAGCAGAGCTCTTGACTATCATAATGGCGCTCCTAAACTGCCTTCAAACGAAGACAGTGCAATCATCATTACAAATGCTCTTTAAGTGTGTACTGCTCTAAAGCTTCAGAACAATGTTGAGCCCTAGTGACATTGCACACAATAGTTCCACCCCAACTGAAACTTCTGAAGTTAATATGGGTACCAGTCCACTGTGGCATACAGTTGAATGAAATGGCTGATTTATTAGCTCGAGCTTTGCTTGATGGACCTCTGATATTGGTACTACTAGAAATAGTACACACATTGTCGATCAGATCAGACTGTCAGCACCAGAGATATCCCTGGAAACCTCATCGGAGTCAATCTTGAAAGTTAGAAGCTATTATAACCAAATTTCGATGTCGTGTCCCACCATTGCACTATTATCTACACAGAGCTGGTCTGGCGATGTCTCTTCGGTGCCCATTCTGTGAAGAAACAGATTTGATTGATTGATTGATTGATTTGTGGGGTTTAACGTCCCAAAACCACCATTTGATTATGAGAGACGCCGTAGTGGAGGGCTCCAGAAATTTTGACCACCTGGGGTTCTTTATTGTGCACCCAAATCTGAGTACACGGGCCTACAACATTTCCGCCTCCGTCGGAAATGCAGCCGCCGCAGCCGGGATTCGAACCCGCGACCTGCGGGTCAGTAGCCGAGTACCTTAGCCACTAGACCACCGCGGCGGGGCTTGTGAAGAAACAGAAACAATAGAGCATTACTTCATATCAAGTAGGAACTATTTAATAATTAGGAAAAGACTTCTAGTTAATTCGTTTTCTACTGTAGGCTTAACCTTAACTGCAGATAAACTTCTCAGTTTTGGCGCCCCTGAATTCGGACATTGCCGCAGAAACGTATCTGATGCCGTATGCAATTTTATTCAAGAATCTAAGCGCATGTCAATATAACGCCTGCTTAAATATATTCTTGACGATTACTTGTGACATGAGTGATAAAGTGAATGAAATGAGCACATTAAATTGATTTTGACCGGGTGAAGAAGACTCAACTGTCTGGTCTTCTCAACATTTCAGCCTTATAATGTAGTATTGGCTGTATTTTCCTGTTATTGATTCATCTCTGCTTTTATTTTTTTAAGTTGATTAGTATTTCTTCATTTTGTTATATAATTTACTTTTATTTTTTGTTCCTTTAAAAGTAGGCTCTGAGTCTATCACATATAAGCTACTACAATCTTTCATGGCCAATTACCTAGAGTGGGTATGTGCCAGTACTTACAGGCAATAAACAAAGAAATCTACTGTCTGTGTCCTATTTTCAACCATTACCTGAATTCCTGCACATCTCGAACCGTTACTGGACGCTCTAGTAAACCTGAAATGACACTGCTCACTCCCGGGTGCACGCACTAACCCTCCGCACTGGGGAAGACGTAGGCCCGCAGGTTGGCTGTGAGATGTTCAGGGACGCTTTACTTACATTCAGTTAAGTGGCTAAGCACTACCAGTTGGGTAGGCGGTCTTTTGCTCCTCCGCACAACAAGTTGTCTAGACATCAGGCCGTCACGTTAAGATTGCTCCAGACCAGGTACCATCTAATCCTATTTTATCTTAGCATAGTCTCTTCTGAGGTTTTTGACTCTACTTGTCCTGATTGTGGTGAAGTTAGTGAATTAGCTGATATGCTCTGGCAGTGCCCCTGGTTACAGGGCCCAAGTCGGCTCACAGAAGAAGATTGGGACTCTGCCTTACAAAGTTCAGAGTTGCTACCACAACTACGGGCTGTCCAGAGAGCCCACGATGTGGCGGTGAGGCTAGGCCTCCCCGTTCCTGCAAGGGAGCGGCCCGTGACGTTGCTCTAAAGGAGAAGCGTTTCTCAAGCCCCAATAAAGTTCTCTGTCTGTCTGTCTGTCTGTCTGCCTGCCTGCCTGCCTGCCTGCCTGCCTGCCTGCCTGCCTGCCTGCCTGCCTGCCTGTCTGTCTGTCTGTCTGTCTGTCTGTCTGTCTTTCTTTTTTTCTGTCTGTCTGTCTGTCTGTCTGTGTTGAAAGTTATATTGGCGCAGTCTTCGACAGCATTAAAAACGCAAATATGTGGATAACATTGACTTTATCCCGAAGTTCAACTCACAAGTTATACTCTTCGACGTGCGTAGTGGATGAAGACACGCATGATTTGCCTGAAGGTTTCACGACTTCCGAACAGCGCGAGTTCATCGCAAAGAAAGCCGCGAAGACACTAGATGAGCTCGACTACCGACTATCAGTAAAGCTGAAACTGAAGTACTTCGAGTTTCAAGAATACATCATGCGGCCGCTATTGAAAACATTCTCAAGGACGTCGCCAAGCAAACAAGATTGTTTCGTTGACTCACGCCTCAAAGAAATTCTCTACTTTCAGCAGCAGTACGTAGAGCGACCGCAGAAATTCATGGACAGTCCTCTTGCCGACATCCAGACACCGCAATGCCTCAAGAAGGAGGCAGAAAAGCCTGATCCATTTGATAGTGAAAGCCCAACAACTGGAATAAGTTCTGCAAAAACGCGTGTGTGGACAACTAGTGGCAAGAATCCAGCGAGCGCATCAGAAACGTGCGTCCGTCTCTCACCGGACTGACTCGAAGGTGGTACGAGCCTAACTACGCGGAACTTGGGACCGACACATGGGACGAATCAAAAAGGATTTTCCTGGCAGCTTTCAACGAAAACTCCATTGAAAGTACAGACCGAGCAATTTTTTTCACAAACTTCAATAAGGAAAGCCGCCACAGTATTTTTATGAGAAAAGGCAGCTTCTTCAAATGGCAAGCCCGGAACTTTCAGAGAATGTGATAATGCCGCTCATTATTCACGGCCTTCATAAGGAACTTCAGAGACAGGCACAAGTGCAATCGCCTAAAACGGTTGAAGAACTTCTAGGTTCTTTCAGAAACCTCTCATTGCATCTAAATTAGCATAATCCACGTCGGCCAGATTACTATTCAGAAAATGCACCTTGGAGGTCACGGGATTTCAACAGTTGGCCTGCAAAAATTGAGTGGTCAATGTAATCTCCGAGGCAAGTATTGACCAAAAACATATGGCTTCTTTGCACCCGGACGAGGCTTAAACAAATTACAAATACAAAAGGGTTCGCAATCCAACTAGAGACAAAACTAGAGACCGTTTTTTTAATGGCTCGTAATCTTTTATATATCAATCTAAAGGTAAATAGTGGAGATGTTGGTGCACCAATGGATAGTGGGGCATCTGTGTCTGTCATAAATGAATCACTTGTTAGGAGAAAAGAAATTATTAAGGGAGGTCCTTACAAGTGCGAAGCTTTGTTGGAAGAAGACAAATTTATGATTAGTGGGTGGGAACAAGTGTCTCTTTTCAATGCCAGAACGCTGAGATAAATGCTCGTGTAGTCATAGGGTGTGACTACAAATTTTTACTTTCAGGACCTAATATGAAGACCCTAAAGTTAATATTTTATTGGAAAAATAAGTGTCTGTGGCAAAAAAAGACGTGCGCTTCCTTAAGCATCGCAGATCGCTCTAATACATGTAAAGACGAAGTCCGCTGCAAATTCCCTGAGCGTGTCTGCTTAAGCACTTACCCACCAGCAACCACAAAATTCTCGGTTTCAAGCTGAAAGACGTTACACCTGTCAGGGGAAAGCTTTACCACATGTCACGCGAGAGGAAAGTTTGGTTGAAAAGCGAAATCTAACATATGTTAGATGCGCGTATAATACGGCCATCAGAGTCCACTTTCACCTCACCAATTACCAAAGGTGGACCTTTGAGACTTTGTACCGACTACCGAGTATTGAATAACCAAACAGACCTATTTTTGTCCCGACGCCAAGAATCGATGATATAAATGAGGGAATGGAAGATTGCAAAGTGCTTTCCCGAATAGATTTTTGCAAAAGATCTTGGCAGGTACCCCTTGAAGAGGAATATACACTGTACAAAGCCTTTGTCACTTCTTTGACGTATATAAATAATATTTCTTACCTTTCGGGCGGAATAACAACGCTGCCTGGTTTCAAAAGTTGACGAATGGCATCTTCAAACCTTTCCTCGGAGTATTTTGGAACGTCTATGTGGACGATATTTTAGTCTATTCAAAAGACGAGACATCTCATGCTCAACATTTGACGGCTATTTTAATCGCACAGAGCGAAGCTCAAATGAAAGTGAATTTTAAGAAGAGTGAGTTTTTCAATGCAAAGATACATTTATTGGAGGCATCCTGGATGGATCGAGTTACAGTACTAAGCAAGAGTCTGTGAAGCGTGTAAGCCAAATAATTTACACGCATTAGGATATTTTCTAGATCTTGCCGGACACTTCAGAAATGTCAATAAAAATTTTGCGGTCTGAACAAAACCACTGAACAATTTGCTTCACAAAATAACAAACTTTATTTGGACTGATGAAAGAATAAACAGCTTACGGTGACTTAGTATCAGCCATATCACCAGACACGACCTTAACGCTGCCTGATTTCCCCCTTCCTTTTGAACTGATGACAGATGCTTCCAACTTTGGTGCAGGTGCTCTTCTGTATCAGCGAAAACATGGCACAGCAGCCCAAGTCATCGGCTACAACACGTATCCGTTTACGGAGGTAGAGCAGAACTATATAGCACTACAGAGAAGGAGGCATTGGCTGTTGTTCTTCCAATGAGGTGTTTTAAATCTTACATAGAAGGAACAAAATTCAAACTATTCACTGATCATCTGACACTTACCCACTTGCTGAATGTTTCTCAACCAAAAGGGCGAATCGCCCGCTGGATCAGTGCAATTCATCAAATCGATTTTGAAGTCACACACAAAAGCGAACAAGAAATATTAGATACCGATGCACTCTCTTGGCTTCCAGTAATCGGTGGCTATGGCAAATAGGAAAGTGTCAACTTACGCAAACTCTGGGATGGTACAGAACAATTGATGCTCAAAGGAGAAAAGTTCCAGGTTCCAGCTGCGTCTCTAGGAAACGTTCGTGAGCTGTACCATGATAGCTCACATTCACGACAATACGACGGGGTTTGGCGATTCTATTACAAATTGAGAACATGAGGTTCGTGGCCAGCATTGAAAAAGGATGTTGTCAACTACACCAGCTCTTGCTGTGACTGCCAACTCAATAAGGCCAAATACAAGCAGAAAACGAACACCATGGTTTTCTCACTTCATGCTAGTGAGCCATTTGAAGCCGTTCATGTTGGCTTTTTTGAGCTAACAAAAAAAGCGAAGGCGTAAGATAAACTTAGCCTTTCTTAGTGGGCATATAGAAATGCTCTAGGATTGTTGCAGCTAAGCTAGGAAGAGAGAATGGGAAAACCGTCATATCACTACTGAACAGTGGTATGTTTAAGGAAGTAAAATGCATTAGAGTCAGACGATGGGTCGGTATTTACGAGTTAGGAACTTGCAAAGTAGGCAGAAGAAAAGAACATCATCCTGAAGTTTACAGTCCCATACCATCATTCAGCCAACAGGCTCACAGAACAGGTGATAAGAGACATAAAGCAATGCATAAGCATGTATCCGGGATCCCTAAGAGGGTGGAAAGGTTGCCAACAAGCAGCAGTGTTATATAACAATAGTTCCCACACAAGCGGTTCGGGATGCAGTCCTCAGTACGCCGCCTGTGGTGAACCGGCGTATCTGCCTGCAGACAATACACTGGAAATCAAGAGAACACTACAGCTTGAAGAAACCAAGGAGACTGCATAGAGCCAAAGAAAATACAGGGAGTTGCCGAAACGAGCATTTGACAAGTATCATAACAACAAGATCCCGATATCCCTCTAGGTGATCGAGTTTTGATACGGAAAGGCTATGACGGTCATAGTGCGAAACTGTTGGAACCATTTAAGGTGACCAAGACGGCTACAAACGACGAAATACTGAAGACCATTGGCTACACAACCGAAGATGGTGTCACGGAAACAGCCGCCATCAGCAATATGATTCCCTATATCCAGCGGAGGATCAAAACAAAGCCGTACCCAAAGACGACAAAGAACTGCTTTGGCGGGGCAAGAGAAAAAAGAATAAAATATTATGTCTGTCTGTATAGTAACACTATAACCATGAAAGTGTATATTAGAACGATACTTCTTTAACGACCATTGTCTTATCCACAAAGTGAATGGTGCTAGAGGAGCTTGGTTGGAGGAGCATGGGGTGTTCCTTGGCGAGATCGTTTCTGTAGGAAGGCTTGTTACAAGCCGGAGCATTAGAATACGCTGGAGGCAGGGCTGTCAGGCATTTCCGCGGCCGGCGCTCAACAGTGTTGGCCACGTCGATCGACACGTTAACCACATGCCCGTTTATGCCATAGGCTCATACGTGAGACACGTGGAGCTGTGAAGTGTTCTTGAACGGGCTTCAAAGCAGGCATGCGAAGAGGCTTGAAAGGATATTGGTGCCCGTGGGTAACACTCATCATAAAAACTTGTCACGTGCCGTCATGTCTAAGAAGTGATGAGGATGAAGTGGGCGTATCAACGAGGAGGTGAGCGCACGGGCCATCAAAAACCTCTGCCTTGCGTGGCGTCGCGTCATCTAGTAAGCATTGTTGGAATCACCGGAGAGCACGCCGTAAAACACGCCGAGAGAGGTGCCCGGAGAAGTGTACACTGACAGCACTGGTGTACACGCCGGCCGCGGCCGCCGGACAACATCCAAGCATACGGAGCTTGCTGCGCAAGCTCCCAATAACTAAAAACAAGTTTCAACAGCTACGCTAGCAAGAAAGTCAGCCTGTTAGCATAACATACTGGTGTCATGTGGGGTACTTGAGTGCAGTAAAAAATTGAGAGCCATTCTTTCGACAACGAAGGGCTTTCGCCAATGAAGAAGGGCTTTCGACAACGTGTTGCAGAAGACGGTTTATTTTCGAAATTGTTTCTTTTTTTCTTTTAAATGCAAAGCATTTCGTAGCCAAACTCGGCGACTTTCAGCGAGTCTATCTATCTATCTATCTATTATCTATCTATCTTTCTATCTGTCTATCTATCTATCTATTTATCTATCTATCTATCTATCTATCTAATCTATCTATCTATCTATCTATCCGCCTAGGACTTTTAGCTCTCCTGGCCGTTTCAATAATGGTATCGATACCAAACTTGGTGTGGCATAATATGGCTGTACGAGGAACATATTTGACCAGTCAAAACATGCAAATCTTGGCATGTATGTCATGAATGTCATGATTAACATTTCATGGTCTTGCAGCTCTCGCGGCGGTCTCGTTTGCATGGCACGTTGCAAAACTAGTATGGTATGACATGATTGCATGCCGAACACAAGCGAACGACCCTAACATGAAAATCATGACATGCGTTTCATATAACAACCTGACTACATGCCACGCTCATGATGTTCTCACGGCCGTTTCACTAGCGTCACATATAACATATAACAAATTTGGTATTACGGGACGTGAATGGATGACGAAGGTATCATACAGATGCATACATAATAATCATGACATGCAGGTCATGCAACAACATGACTACATGCCACGCTCATATCGCGCTTGCGGCTATTTCGCTACCGTCACATAAACCAAATTTGGTATTACGGGACATGAATGAATGACGAAGGTATGATACTGGAGCAAACATCATAATAATGAGAGGCGTGTCATGTAACAACACGATTACATGCTAAGCTCATGATGCGCTCACGGCCGTTTCGCTAGCTTCACTTATACCAAACTTGGTAGTTTGGGACGTGAAAAGATAACGAAGGCATGACACTAGTGCAAACATGATAAACATGATATGCGTGTCATGTAAAAACATGACTACATGCTGCGCTCATGATGTGCTCGCGGCTGTTTCGCTAGCGTCAAATAGCTAAATTTGGTATTACGGTACTTGAATAGATGACATAGGTATGTGACTGGTGCAAACGTGATAATCATGAGATTCATGTCATGTAACAACGTGACTACAGGCCACGCTCATGATGCGCTGGCGGCCGTTTCGCTAGGTTCATTTGAACGAAATTTGGTATTACGGGACAAGAATTGAGGACGAAGGTATGATATTGGTGCGAACATAATAAACATAATATGCATGTGATGTAACAACATCACTACATGCCACAGACAAGGCACCAATACATTTTGAGGTGAAGCGGTGCGCGTGCTCACCGGCATTCATTTCGTCGCGTCACACCGGCGTTGCCATGCCAGGCGCCGGTCCTGCCATATACCCGCAGGCACACGGCTCACTGCGTTGCGTTGGCGAATGCGCGTTTCAGCGCTTCCGACATTCCTCCGTCAAGAAAAAAGGGAGACGCAGTGTTGTCTGGGAAACGCATCGGCGCAAAATGTAGCACGTCGGATTTTGCGCCAGTTACCGTTGGGCAGCGCCGACGAACGCTGGTCGCGCCTCACGTTAGGCTATAGAGTGCCCGCGTTTCGCTGACGTGGCGTCTCCGCACCCATCGGGCGCGCGCGTCAAAGCTACATTGGGGTATATTGGGCCCTTCATGGTGTGCTCGCAGCCAGTTTGCTAACTCCACATATTCCAAAATTAGTGTTACGTGACGTCAATGGATCACAAAGTATATTATTGGTGCAAACATGATAATCCTGACACGCTTGTCATGTAAGAAGACGACAACACACCACGCTCTTAGCGTGCTCGCCGCCCTTTCGCTAGCTATACATATGCTAAATTTGGTATCACGTGACGTTATTAGATGACGCAGGTAAACGACACACCAAAACATGATATTAATAGCACACAAGTCATGTACGACATCATTTACCTCCACCTCGTAAAGATGTGCTGATTTTAAAGTGACATATCAAAATTTCTCATTTGTGCTTCGCATATCATCGATTGCCACTGTGCGTAGGATCTGCGCGATTTGTTTTGTAAGCTTGATGTTCGTACATAGGTAACTCTTGTGCAGTCTGTAAATATTGTGAGCACTGACTATGTACTTCATCTTCATCTGTATGACCAAACCATTGTAGTGATCATCATCGTATGTCACGCGGGCTGGCTCTGCAGCTCCTGGTTACTGCCGTACCGGACGTGGTCTCATAAGTGGTAGAGCGGTCTTTGGTTTCCGCGTCCTCCTGTTCTACCCATCACCCCTGGAGCTCCAGTCTGGTCGACGGTTGTGCCCTCAAGCAAGAGCGACGGCAAAACCCAACGCGTCCGCTGCTGCAACCGCTCCTTCTCAGCCACTTAGGCTTCACTATACCGCGAGTACCTCTCACCAAGACCCTCCGGTACTTTCCAGCATTCGCAACAAAGACGTCGAAGAATAGCTGGACAGTTATGATCAAACTAACGTTTGTAATTCTTGGGACAAGGCGCACAAACTGCGCTACGTTCTTTTTTACTTCGATGGCGTAGCTAAAACCTGGTACTACAATCACGAGAGTGACTTCTCCAATCGGTTGGTCTTCAGGGGGGCATCTCCGTCAGGTATTTGCCACGTCTGTAGGATGCTCTGCGGTAGCGAAACAGAAGCTCGCATCCCGCATCTAGGGGGACGACGAATCGTATACGTCCTACATCGAAGATATTCTTGCTCTCTGTCACCGAGCACAAAGTGACATGACGGAGGCCGATTGCATCCGACATCTACTGAAAGGTATCAACTCTGTGGCCTTCAATGCTCTCGTGATCCAGAATCCGACTACCGTCCGGGACGTCATCACTACATGCCAACGCCTGGACGCGCTCCATTCCATGCGCCTTCCACACGCCTCCTGCGACGCTCGTTTAACAAGAGAGCATGAATTGCGAGCCCTTATTCTCACAATTAACCCAACCATTGCGCCTGTCTGCCCCACTCCAACCAATCTGCTTGAGATATTCAAGAGAGAACTGGCATCAATGACAAGCGCTGCACATGCCTCGTCTCCAGTGCGCTTACCAGTACCTTCGTACGCAGGAGTTGCATCACGGGCCCCTGCACCAGTTCCAACCATCATATATCCCGTTTCTGCCTCCGCCGTCAGCAGGATGAACGACGTAGTTACCCAGCTTACGAGAGAGACTTTGCCCCGAGACACGAGAAATACGATCCCGCACCGTATCCGTCCACCTCGCGACGGTCACCCTTCCCTCCACGGTCTCAAGCTGGGCCTCATCCTTCTTGTTCATCTCGCCGCTGTTCTCGTCACCGTTTCGGCGTACGTCATCACCCCTGCGTCCCTCGCCGATCTCTCTGGACTCGGAAAACTAGAAGGTGCAGTTTTTGGAGGAGAAACTGCTTGTTGCCAAAACGTTACGACTCCTCCGTCTCGTCCAGCTAATTTACTGCCTGTTTGTGTGGAAGGTGTTTTTGTTGACGCCCTTATAGACACTGGAGCCGCAGTTTCGGTAATTGATCGTGAATTGTGTTTTCGCCTGCGTAAAATGCAAACTCCTTATGCCGGTACCATGTTATGTGGCGCTAATGACAGTCCCATTTGTCCGACCGGTTTGTGCACTGCTCGTATTCTCATCGATTGATTCCGTCGTCATATACAATTGACTGTGCTGTCTTCGTGTGCTCAGCAGATAATCTTAGGCTGGGACTTCTTGTCAGCGGCGTCTGCTGCAATTTCGTGTGGTTGGCCCCTCATTCGTATTATGGGCACTGAGCTTTCTTCTGCTGCCGACCTTTTGTCGCCCAACCTTGTGACAGCTGCGGATTTCCTCCTGCCTCCCGGACGAGAACGTGTCCTTACAATCAAGTCATGAGACATTCTAGATGGTGACGCTGTGGTTGTTCCTTGCCAGCGCTGTATTTTTCGAAGGATCACCATCGCATCTTGTTTAGTGTGGTTCTCCCGTGATTATGCAAGCAACACAGCCTGCAGCACGACGCCAGAACCACTTCTTCTGCCAGAGGCGACCACTGTTGCCAGCATTACCAAAGAAGCACCGATTTGTGTCGTCACTGCTTATCTGCTTCGTCATTCTCAAAGTGTATGCCAGTGTAAATAAAATGCACCTCCTGCTCTCAAGGCCGCTTTGTGTGAACATCTCAACTCAACGCAAACTGATGCCTTGCTAACGTTATTATAGAAGCACAAAACTTGCTTTTAAGTTTGTTCCGAAGGTCTGGGTCAAACAACACTGGCCGCCCATCGTATCGACACCGACGGATCCCATGTCATTCGCCGCCACCCTTACCATGTGTCGGCTTCTGAACACAAGCTTATGAAAAAACAAGTCAACGACATGCTCGCGCAACTTCATCAGGCCTTCGACAAGCACATGGTCTTTTACTGTCGTACTAGTAAAAAAAACGGATGGTTCGGTACGATTTTGCATTGATTACAGATCACTCAACAAAACTACTCGTAAGGACGTCTACCCAATGCCTCGCGTTGACGACGTTCTTGATACTTTACAAGGTGCCGAGTACTTTTCAAGTCTCGACTTACGCTCTGGTTATTCGAATATTTCAAAGCATGAGTCTGATAAATAGAAGACTGCCTTTGCTACGCCAGATGGGCTGTTTGAATTCAATGTGGTGCCATTCGACCTGTGCACTGTGCCAGCCACATTCGAACGGATGATAGACACGGCACTGCGGTGATTAAAATAGAAAAGCTGCCTTTGGTACCTTGACGACATTATAATCTTTTCGTCAAGCTTCTCTTAGCATCTGGAACGGCTAGACGAAGTCCTCACGTGTTTAGCTAAGGCCGGTCTCCTAACACTAAGAAGTGTCGGTTTGCCAGTCACAGCATCAACGTATTAGGTAACATCGTCAGTAAACATGGCGTTGAGCCCGATCCCGACAAGGTTGCCGCGGTACTGCACTTTCCTACACCATTCACACCCAAAGACCTCCGCAGCTTCCTTGGCCTGGCGTCGTATTGCCGCCACTTTGTACGTGATTTCGCTACTATTGCGGCTCCTCTGCACAAACTTCTGACCACGAGCGCACCCTTCGTCTGGACCGGATGACTGCGAAGCCGCTTTTCACACCCTCAGGTGATGCCTCACAACATGGCCAGTGCTTCGCCATTTCGACCCTGCAGCACCTACTCTGCTACACACTGACGCAAGTGGACTGGGCATCGGTGTTGTCCTTCAGCGGAACCACCCTTTCGAAGAACAAGTCGTGGCCTACGCGAGCCGTACTACTTCACCTCCTGAGCGAAATCACAGCATCACGGAGCAAGAATGTCTTGCCATCGTGTGGTCCGCACAAACGTTTCGCCCTTATTTATACGGCCGCAGTTTCACAATAGTGAGTGACCGTCATGCTCTGTGTTGGTTATGGTTTCTCAAAAATTTGTCAGGACGCCTTGGCCGTTGGGTACTACGATTGCAAAAGTATGACTACAGCGTCACATATAGATCGGGTCGAGAGCACTGAGATGCCGACGCTTTGTCACGTTGCCCGCTCTCGCAAAGCGCCGAATTGTCACCTTCCATCTGTTCGTCACCACCCACCAAAGTGACCAAAGAGGCTGCTGCTGCTTCGAAACAGTTAGTTGCCTCGGCGGACCTTCTTTCGTCCACAGATCTCGCCTCGCTCCGACATGCCGATACCTACTCCCGCACAATCATCGATCAGCTCACTGGCTCATCGCGTGCTCCAAACAGCCGCCTAAGACGACAACTTGCCCGTTTCAAGCTTCAAGATGGAACATTATGTCGGCAAATTTACCATCCTCTCGGTAACCAATGGGTTCCCGTCATTCCTCGCTCACTTCGTCTGGAAGTTCTACAAGCGTTTCATGACGATGCGACAGCAGGCCACAAAGGGTTCAACTAGACCTACGACCGCTTCAAGACTCGCTGCTTTTGGCGTGGCCTCTCCACTTCTGTCGCCAAGTACGTCACTTCTTGCGCTTCATGCCAGCACCAAAAACGTACCACGTCTCTTCCCGCGGGGCCATTGCAACCACTGCCGTGCCCGTCCACTCGCTTTGAATTTGTGGGCATAGACTTATACGGATCTCTTCCGCTTACGCCAGCCGATCACCATGAGATTGTTACTGCCGTAGACGACCTTACTCGCTACGCGAAGACCGCAGCTCTTTCGTCTGGTGCTACCTATGAAGTAGCCGATTTTTTCCTTCACGCCAATATTTTACGACATGGTGCACCACGTGTGCTCCTTAGTGACCTTGGCAAGACATTTTTTTCACGTGTCCTTGCTGAAGTCCTCCAGGTCTTTAACACCATTCACAAGACCACATCAGCGTATGACCCAGAAACTAATGGTCTGACTGAGCATTTTCACCTTTGTCCGACATGACCTCTATGTACGTGCAACCGGATTACAAAAACTGGGACACTATACTCCCTTTCGTCAAGTTCGCATATAATACTGCCATACAGCGTACGACTAATTTCAGCTTTTTTTTTTCTCGTGTCTTTTGTTCTAAACACCACCATTTTGTCCACATCTTCCAATCATCTTCATCTCTCCCGAAAGAGTTCGCCGCTCGTGTCGCCCGCTGCCGTGAAATCGCCCGCGCCAACACTGCTACATTCAGGACAAGAAAAAAAATCGACAATGGTGCAAAGCGTCGAGTTTTTTTGTTCCGCCCCGGCGACGAAGTCCTTTTGTGGACATCTGTTCGTGCACTTGGGCTCTGCGAAAAATTCCTTCACCAATATCTCGGTCCATAAACCGTCCTGGAACGAACATCTGAAGTCAACTATCGCGTTGCTCCTGTCAACGCGGCTCCTGATTACCGTCGCCGCCACAGCGAGATCGCCCACGTCTTTCAACTGAAACGATATATTCGGCGTCCCAACCCTTTGTAACTTGCTGCCCTCTTTCGCGAAGGGAGGAAAATAGTGTGAGCGCTGACTATGTACTTCATCTTCATCTGTATGACCAAACCATCGTAGTGATCATCGTCGTATATCGCGCAGGCTGGCTCTGGCTTGTGCGTCTGAATTAAAAGGATAACCTAGTTATTGCTGTACCGGACGTGGTGTCATACTATAGGTTTTTTTCAGCCTACGAGAACTTCTCCAGCGTTTCTCATTCATCTTCAAGTGACCAGCAATTCAATAGCCACTATTGGAATAGCAGCAGTATGTTTCTTCTCCCGCATTGCTATACCACTTCGGGTGGTGCGTCTCAGGCGCCGAGTGGTAAGAGTTGGTTTCTACAACATCGCAAAGAACCTGAATTTTACTGCATCAGTTAACTTTCGTTGAATTGCAAGCATTAAAAGCCAGAAAGCTTAACTGTCGCGGTGCCTATACTGATTAATGATCATTTATTTCACAGGTAGTATTGAAATTGAATAAATGATTCGAGTGATTTAGTTTCAATAGCAGTTTAGTGGGTTTTGTAAACTGTCAAATGTGTAATGATCTTCGTTTAGAATTCGACTACCCACCAGGACACACGTGCTATAGTCAATGAAACAAAACGCTGAAATCCGGGTTCTCCGGAAGCAAAGGCACAGCAATAAAAGAGACATGGTGAATGCGAAATTTCCCGTCGCAACCCGCAGAGCCGCAATAAGTAATAGTTTTTTCGCTGAAAGATTTAGTTTTGTTTCTTTGTAATTCGTAGGCATTTGTATAGCTGGCAGAAAGACACCAATAGTAAGTAGATCGAAGTTTAGGGACAGCCTAATCGGTCTGCAAGTTTCTCGTTCGATGTATTTCCCACTTCAACTCCCCTCAAAATCTGTGAATAAAAATATCTAACGAAGTTATTGAGAGGAATACAAAAAGCAGTGCGTACTGCTTCATGTCACAATAAGCAATATACAAAAATACATTACTTAGCATCGTCATAGAGGGCTCACTTTACGGAAATTCTGATTGATTGATATGTGGGGTTTAACTTCCCAAAACCACCATATGATTACGAGAGACGCCGTAGTGGAGGGCTCCGGAAATTTCGACCAACTGGGTTCTTTGACGTGCACCCAAATCTGAGCAGACGGGCCTACATTTCCGCCTCCATAGAAAATGCAGCCGCCGCAGCCGGGATGCGAACCCGCGACCTGCAGGTCAGCTGCCGAGTACCTTAGCCACTAGACCACCATGGCGGGGCTAACGGACGTTGATTTTGACGTTGGCATCGGTGTGGCCATCAGTGAATATGAGCTTAGACTGATCATTTTCACGTGACCAAAAAATCGGTAATATTTCCGTGACTGAAAAATCGAGAAAGATGCAAATAAAATAAATAATAAGAAATGCGGGCCTGAGTGGGAATCGTGCCCGGGTGCATAAAAAGCGAGTATTTTACAACACAGCCAAATTTTTCTTTTATATATTGCAGTGTTTTAACTATTTTGAACAGTAAAAAGTTTTTACATTTGTTTCTTGTGGAATGATGATTCCATGTGCAGTACCCAATCAGGCAATGTGTTTTGAAAACACGTTGAACGATTTTGAGTACTTGATACTCAACTATGGGAGAGCAGTAAGCCGTCCCGTGTTGTACAGAAAGCAAATAAGAATTCAAGCAAAAAAGCCAAGGATTCTCGATCACATACTATATATCGTCGAGCTTCTACATCAGCATCATGTAAAGCTGTGCGTGACCTCCAAGTGCTATGCACAGCCAATGGCACGACGATTCCGTACGGGAATCTCTCTTCATTATCGTTAACGAGATACCTAATTCCCTGTGTGTACAGCAAAAAACCTTTCTTCATTGTCCTGTGTCGGATATACCAGAGGAACACCGCGTCCCTGAAATAAAAAAAAAACGTGCTCAATTGTTTCTGGTTTTTGACACAAAAAGCAATCATCACCGCCAAAAAATTGCCAGATTCCCCGTAGAGTGGGAATCGAAGATATGCGAAGCACGAATGGGGAATGCTGATATGGCACTTTAAAATCAGCACAACGTTACGAGGTGGAAATAAATGTTGCCGTACACGACTTCCGTGCCATGATTATCATGTTTGGATGTGTTGTTTACCTTCGACATTGATTCACGTCACGTGATACCAAATTTAGTATAGGTAGAGCTAGCGAAATGGCCGCAAGCACGCTATGAGCGTGGTATGCTGTCCTGTTCTTACATGACACGCGTAACAGGACTTGTTTGCACCAGTGGTATATTTCGCCATCCTTTGACGTCACGTAACAAGAGATTTAGTATATGTGGAGCTAGGAAAAAGGCCGCGAGCACAGCATGAAGGGCCCAATATACTCCAATGTAGCGTTGACGCGCGCACACGCTGGGCACAGTGACGCTACATTAGCGAAACGCGAGCACTCTATAGTCTGAAGCCAAGCACGAACAGCGTCCGCCGGCACGGCCTGACGGCAACCGGCGCGACATACGACATGCTCTCCCTCTTTTCGTGACGGAGAGACGCCGGACGCGCTGAAACACGAATGCGTCAAAGCAATGCAGCGTCGCGTGCGCCTGCAAGTATATGGCAGGCTCGGCGCCTGGTGTGGCAAAGCCTGCGTGACGCGACAAAATAAACGCCGGTGAGCGCACGCACCACGTCACGTCAAAATGTATTGGCGCCTTGACTGTGGCATGCCTTGACGTGACATAACAAGCATCTCATGATCATCATGCTTGCATCTGTCAATAACTTCGTCATTCATTGGTGTCACATAATACAGAATTTAGCAATTATTCTAGCGAAACGGCTGCGAGCGCATCATCAGAGTGGCCTCTAGTCATGTCGTTACATGACACGCATGTCGTGTTTATCATGTTTGGCTAATTCAGTTACCTATGCCGTCCGTTCGCGTCGCGTAATATCGAGTTTGGTACATGTGAAGCTAGCGAAACCGCTGCGAGCGCCTCATGAGCGTCGCATGTAGCCATGTTGTTACATGATACGCATCTCATGTTTATCGTGCTTTCACCATTATCGTACCTTCGTGATCCATTCAAGTCCCGTAATACCAAATTTGGTATAAGTGAAGCTAGCGAAATGGCCGCCAGCGCATCATGAGCGTTTCCTGTAGTGATGTTGTTACATGACACACATCTCACGATTATCATGTTTGCACCATGATGATATGTGGGGTTTAACGTCCCAAAACCACTATATGATTATGAGAGACGCCGTAGTGGAGGGCTCCGAAAATTTCGACCACCTGGGGTTCTTTAACGTGCACCCAAATCTGAGCACACGGGCCCACAACATTTCCGCCCCCATCGGAAATGCAGCCGCCGCAGCCGGGATTCGAACCCGCGCCCTGCGGGTCTGCAGCCGAGTGCCTTAGCCACTAGACCACCGCGGCGGGGCTATCATGTTTGCACCAGTCAGATACCTTCGTCACTGTAATACCAAATTTGGTTTATGTGACGCTAGTGAAACGGCTGCGAACGCATCATGAGCGTGGCATGTAGTCATGCTGTTACATGATGCGCATGTCATGAATTTCATGTTAGGGTCTGTCGCTTGTATTCGCCATGCAATCATGCCATACCACACCACTTTTGCACTATGCCATGTGAACGAAACCACCTCAAAAGCTGCAGGACCATTAACTTTAAATCATGACATTCATGACATATACGACATGAGTTTCATGTTATGACAAGTCAAATATGTTCTTCATGCAGCAATGTTATGCCATACCCAGTTTGGCATCGAAATTATTATCGAAACGGCCAGGAGAGCATAAAGTCGTAGGCGGCTAGATAGATAGATAGATAGATAGATAGATAGATAGATAGATAGATAGATAGATAGATAGATAGATAGATAGATAGATACGTTCAAGGTCGCCGAAGTTTGCTAAGAAGTGCTTCGCATTTAAAACGAATAAATATTTGTCAGACATCTACGTCATAACTGGCAACACACCAGTAAAAACTTGAAGAAGAATGTTTTCACCCCCGGATGCGCAGAAATGCTGCTACGCTTTTTAACACTGCTCCATGTTTCAGCACAGTACTGAGTGCGGTACATTGGAAGTAGATAAGCTACGTCGCATAAATATTTCTACAAACGGTAAACTGTGCCTAAATATTCAAACGCAAAACGTGTCTTAATTAAGCAAAATGACTTGATGACTTCCTTAAGTGATCTATTGATACGTGGCGTCCTATGTCTCAAACTTACCATATAGTTATGAGAGACGCCGTGTTGAAGAGTTCCAGAAATTTAGACCACATAGTGTTCCTTAAGGTGAACACAAATCTGAGTACACGGGCCTACAGCATTTTCGCCTCCATTGAAAATGTAGCCGCCGCAACCGGAAATCAATCCCGTGACCTACGGGTCAGCAGCCGAATACCTTAGCCATTAGACCACCACGCAGAGGTAATTTCCGTGACAGCGACATTTGCGCGTATTTGAGGAGCAGCATAAATACTGAAGTATTAGGCAGCGTGTTTGTTTATTTAGAAACCGCATAGACACATTATTCCAAAGATCGCACTGTTTGATACTCAGCGATGACAATGCGACACTATGAACGCGAAAGTAGGCGTCTCCTACGCTCCTACGCCGCCACCTATAAGTAGCTCTCCTCCTTAATAACTATCGGTTCTTCATAATACTGCCAGATAAGCCATTATTCACGCAGCACTCACCGATGATCTCTCGCAGAACGTCAAACAAACGTTTGATTTTCTCTTCCTAGAGAGGACTATTGTCTTTTGACGTTCTTTACAGGGAGTCACGCAGATGCGAACGAAATTTATGTATATAAATAACGCACAAATTACATGACGCGGTTTCCACAAACGTGCATTAAGCGTTGAAAAATCTACCCATTTATTGCGCGTAAAGTCTTTATGTTTGGCAGAACTAAAGCATTCAATCTTCTTCAGGCAACATGTATATTTTACTTACTGAAAAGACTTCATTGCACATGGGCGCAAATTCAGAAGTTTGATCAAATATTTACTACCTTTATTTGGCCACCAACCTATGAACCAATGAGGAGTAATCATGTTTTAGTTTTAGTTCAGTAGGCGCAGGTGGTCTTGGGGTGGTTGCACCTCAATCTTAGACAGCTGTGTCCAGGTGTTTCTTTTTTTTCTAACTTTGGGTGTGCCCCTCCGCTGCTGCAAACGTTCTTAGAAGTGAATTTCACTAATGTTTCACCAAATTTAGTTGTCTACTAATTCTGCGTCGCTCCCTTATCTGCAAAGATTTATGCATGAAGTGTACGAGTCAGTGCGTTTCCCATAGCCATAATTCCCCTTGAGTATTTCAAATGTATATCGAGAAAACATCTATATCAATATTTAATATGTATACATTGTCCAGCCCCATTGTATCACTTTCTATATAATAAAGTATCTGGGGATTTCGTCATTTACGCATGAAGAAAATATCTATTTAGCAAATACCCAGGGGCTGTTTCTACCAAGTGCAAACTGAAACACTACTTCAAAAAGTCTGCCTAAGCTCCAAAAGTTTTTGTCTCTTTAATTATTTGTCACCTCAGTGATGTTTCTAAACAATACAACGATGGTTTATTAGCTGTTAAGACGTCATCTTTTTATGAATGTCATGCAAAAGAATTTTATATAGAAGATTGATTAAAATTTTCAAAGCTTACGTTATCTCGTACCACCCAAAACAAGTGTTATGTCCTTTGGCATCCTCTTGTTGATGAAAATGAAAACTTCACCAAAAACCTCCATTTATTTTTATTTATTTATTTATTTATAGAACACTGCGGACAAAAAATCCATGCAGGGTGAGCATACATGAAACACACTAAATAACAGACTGAAACAAGGTTGCAAAGCGGTTTTTACACAATTTCTTTGCTATAAGACAGAGGGGTTATGGCTTTAAAAAAAGTAACAGTTGAACAACAAGGTGATAAGACAATTCAAGGAAGTCATGGAAGAAGAGTATTTACACAAATGGTCAAGGGCGTTGAGGAAATGCTTCGGTTAGTTTGTTCCAATCATCTATTGTTTGTGGGAAGAAGGAGTACCGAAAAGTATCTGTCCTTGCGAAGATTGGCGTTAGGGAATGAGGATAGTGGTGTCGAGTGGGTCTGCTTAACAAGGGGGATACGTACGCTGCGGTGTCTAAGGGTAGCCTGTAGTTCACTATGTCTGAAAGAAACTGTAGCCGACTTTTTGTTCTTCGAATTTGTAAATGTTCTATACCATTTGCCGTTAGTAATGCAGTGGGGGAGTCGGTTGACGTAAATTTACTATATATGAGTCGTACTGCTTTTATTTGAATTCTTTCCAGGTTTTGAACGTTATTTTTGCGTGGGAATCCCAAACTATGGAGGCATACTCAAGTTTAGGCCTAAATAAGGAAAAGTAGGAGAAGAGTTTAACACTAGGCGGAGCAGTCTTGAGCTTGTGGCGGAGAAGGCCTAATTTACGGAAAGTGGCTGAGCAGATGTTATTTATTTGCAAATTCCAGGATAAGGTACTTGTTAATGTTAAGCCTAAGTATTTATAGGAGGCTACATTAAGTAAAGGTGCTTCAGCGATATTGTATGTGTAGTTTAATGGGACTTCTTTGCGCGTTGAGAGATACACACATTTGTTTGCATCAAGAAGCATTCCCCATTGTTCACACCATTTTGATACATTGCCTAAGTTAGTATTAAGATCACATTGGTCACTAATGCAGGTTACATCTCTAAACAAAACACAATCGTCAGCAAATAAACGAATTTGTACCGGCGTGCTAATTACAATGACAATGTCTTTAATGTAGACCAGAAACAGAAGGGGCCTAGTACGCTCCCCTGCGGAATGCCAGAAGTCACAGGAAGGCAGCCCGATTGTTTTTCTCCTACCTGAACATATTGATTGCGATTGAGTAGATAAACTGAGATCCAGGAGATAAATAATTCTGGTATACCAACTAACCGAAGTTTTATTATTAGTTTATCGTGTGAAACTGTGTTGAATGCTCTACTGTAGTCTAAGAATATTGCATCAATTCGGCCGTTAGCATCAAGACAAGCTGCAAAGGTATGAACGATAGTAACCCATTGTGTTAAAAATCCTTTTCGAAACCTATGTTGATGATTTGTTAAAACTGAGCGTTCTTCTAAGAATTCACTGAATTTATAAGCTATTATGTGTTCGATAAGCTTACAGCATGATGATGTTAAGGAGATCGGTCGATAATTTTGTAGTACTAGGCGGTCATCTTTCTTGAATATAGGAACTATTCTTGCCGACTTCCAGTCATCTGGCAATTCCGCTGACAACAGAGAGACTCGAAAAATGACGAGTAAGTATTTTGCAACAGTCTCTGGAAAGCGACGAAAAAATATGTTGGGGATATTGTCGGGACCGCAAGAAGTCCTAGTCTTTAAGATCAACAACATAGCAACGACACCAGAATAAGAAATAAAGTTTACATTTGCAGCATTGTCCGCATTTATGACAGATGGGGAAGCACTAGGAGTAGAAAATACACTATGAAAATACTCATTGAGGTGTTGAGCAATGGCTGCTTGATCAGATACCATTGAACCATTGACAAAAACCTGTGATATTGGTTTCTTTTTTCGCAAATATAGTTCCAGAACTTTTTTGGATCATTCTTTATGAAGTTTGCGAGTGACGTATTGAAGTAGTATTCCTTCGAGGTGTGTGCGTCATGTGCAAGCTTATCTAGAGCGTCATCTATAACTTTGGGGTCAGCATGCTTTTTCTTTAATCTTTTAACTTTACGCTTGAGATGCATGATGCTTCTCGTCATCCAAGGCGTATGTTTATGCACCTCTTTACGTTTAGACGGTATTAATTTTTCGATACAGTAGAAGCATAAGGGTTTAAATTGGTCCCACAATCTACAAACATCGGTAGCTACAAAATCGATCAGACAGGTTTCTAGGTGCTCGATAATGCAGGCATCATTGGCATGTGTATAGTCTTTCAGACAATGAAAGGACAAGTTGGCAGTTGCCGAAAGCGGTACAAGAGGGATAGAAACTAACACAAGGTAGTGATCAGACAGCCCTTGCTGAATTACTACGGTATGTGTACTGAAGTCACGGGGAATAAATACCAGATCTAAGATAGACCTAGCAGTACCCTGATAACTTGTTGGTTCATGAACCAATTGTACCAAACTATGTGCGAGCATGATGTCAAACACTGCATTTGCATTGCTGATACTGGCTGTAAAGGTTTCAAAACGCTCCCAATCTACTCCGGGGAGATTGAAATCGCCAATCAAAAGAACTTTCTTGCCATGGTATTTAGACATGTGTTCCTTTAGTTTTAATAGGTATTCAAGAGTTGAGTCCGGCGGTCTATATAATGCACATACGATGAATGAGTGGCCCCACAAAGTTACTTTAATACAGATACATTCAAGCTCCGGTACATCATCCAACAAGACAGCATCAAATTTTTGTTGGATCAGAACGGCCACACCACCTCCCCTTGCTTGCCTGAACTTACGAAAAGCCGTATAGGAAGGTAGAAAAATGTCGCCATCATTTACCTGTTCATGTAACCACGTCTCAGTTATAACAGTAATGTGAGGATCGTACTGAAGTAATAGGATTTCGAGGGGTTCGGTTTTATTCATAACACTGCGGGCATTCAAATTAAGTAGACGAAGTTTCTTGTGCGCATGCACATTACGTCAGGTTTTAGACTGCTGGGGTGTGGTGTTCTTGTAGCCGGTCATATTTACCCGCTTATATTGCACCTCATCCCAAAAATACATATACTTATCGATTTTTAGTTTATCGTGTATCAGGTTGATTCTTTTCCCTTGTTCTATCTCGGCCTTTGCGCTGTGCCAGAGCAGACTGCGTTTTTTAGCGTTGATTTTGGGTAATCATTCTTAACAAAGAAATCTAGGCCCTTCAGTTTGCTTCGTTTTTCATTATCTCTTTCTTTTCTGTAAAGTCTTGCAGATACACTATTACAGGCCGCTTTTCTACGTGCTCACCCAGTCGATGCATACGCCCTACAGATTTACATTTAACCTGAAGTTTTTCTTTAAAGAGAGTCTTCACGACCTTGTCCTTTAGTTCCTCTTCTGATTCTGCTGAGGTCTTAGGTATTTCATGAATAATTACATTTGAACGTCTGCTCTGGCCTTCGAGGTCTGTTAGCTTTTTGTTTGAAAAGACACTGTGTGTTCAAATGGTTTCATTGTGAAATGCAATTGATGGGTGTTTTTATGCTGTGCTGAACGCTCAGTCGCAATATTTTCAACAGTACGCCTAAAGTCAAGCATCTGTTCTCTCAGCTCAGAAAATAGTGTTTTTATTTCAAGTAGTTCCTTTCGCATTTCTGTCTGACCATCAAGTAGTTGCTCGTACAGTTCCTTGTGGGTGGGCCCAGGGTTTTCCTTGACATTACCGCAAATTAGTAGTTTGCAAACGACAAAACAACATACGCCATTACAAAACAACGCCGTGGGCACGGCAGAACCACTAAGCCTCGACAATCACTACGTATTGAACTAGAACGGGGACTAACCTGCACCAAGCAGGGAAGCGTTCCGTTTAGCGACATGGCAGCTTTGAATCCACCGTGCCCACAGAAGACGAAATCTTGCCGGTGTTCTTTTATAGCGGCGCCAAATGATGACGTCACGCTGTGATGCTTGAAAGGAAAGGCCAGTAGAACTGCGTCGTCGGTTGACGACAGCGTTGAAAACTGGGGGCCTTTGCTGATGAGCTGGCTCATGTCGTCACACGACGCATAAAGTGGCTGCGCGCATTCAAAAGCACCGAAGCCAAGAAAAACCTGCACCAAGCAGATAAGCGTTCTGTTTAGCGACATGGCAGCTTTGGGTCCACCGTGCCCACGACAGCCCTTGTTGTGCCTGTGTGCTTTAGAGAAGCACACAGGCACACTGGTGTGGTCGCTTCATATTTTGTACAAATTACTGTAAAGATATTGTACTTTTAATAAAAATGAAAGTTCTAACATCGCTAGCATCCACAGTTCACGAAATGCAATGCTGTAATACACGTTTAGAACGCAGTATTTGATGACTTTTGCTTTCCAGGTGCTTGACATTGTTGAATACTGCTACGAAAAAAAAAGCACTATGGAATTGCCGTGCAGTGAAAGGCCTCTCCTCAACGCATGTAAAATCGCGTGGCAGAAGCGTAGAACCACGACAGGCTTTAAAACATTTGCATTCCAGTGAGTAGGTGTTTGGAAACCCACTGCGCCGCGGACAACGACCCTCGATGAGAGAGCGGTACGAGAACCTTTGCAGCCAGGACAAAGCACTCACATACCACGAGATCACTTCACATTACCGGGGACGAAGACGTGCCTTCCCAGCACCCCACCTAAATTTCAACAAAGCACAAGCTCTAACTCTAAGAAGATTGCAAACACGTACGTACATAACACCATCCACCTTACACAGAGTCGACCCCAACACACCACCCACATGCTCCCCTTGCAACCATCGTTATTGCAATTTTGAACACATGCTTTGGCTGTGCACTACCGACAGCGCAGCACAACTGAATACCCAAGAGGTTTGGCAGGAAGCCGTCACGAGCAATGAATACAAGCAGCACCTACAGGCGGTCCAGAGGGCCCGGGACATCGCTACAAGCCTTCGGTTGCCAGCGCCATCCTGGGCGGAGCCTCCAGGTTGAATCAAGGGTCGGAATCACCCTTTCTAAGCCTCCTCAGAATATGTGTAAATAAAGTCAATCTCTCTCTTTCTCTCTGAAAGCCTACCCATTGCCTCTGAGTTATATTTATTTCACATCAGCTGCAAAATCATTAACAAAAAGAGAAGCTGAGCAAATTCGCATGCTGCCTTCAGTGATTTGCATAAGTAAAAAACAAAAACCCAGCATATCCACGGAGTGCATGATGATGAGCGCGGCGAAGCGTCCGTCCATTCATTCTTTTTTGCTTCCGTCCCTATGTGCGTCCATCCTTGCGTCCGTCCCAGCATTCATTCGTACGTCTGCCCATCGGTGCATCCGCCCGTGCATCTGTGTGTCTGTCCGTCCATCCGTCCATCCATGCATACATCTAGCGAACACTCCAAGTACCACCATATCACATCTTTTTATCATATCTTCAACTTATAAAAATATTTTCTTCCAGCGAACATTCTAAGGACTAAACGAGAGGTGGCATTGGCACACTTTCTTACGCCCTGCTCTTCGTGTCTACTTCCCACGTTTCACCATGCCTAGTTCAAGGCTACATATGTATTCACTATACTCATAGCACCGTGGCTCAACCCTCACTAACTCTTGCTAAACCAAGAAAGTTACCCCAATGAGCCTAACGTGGCAACCCTTTATGGTCAGATAGTGCTTTGATCAAAGCGCGTCCATCTCATACTAGCTTTTTTTCAGTAGCATCATTTCAAAGCAGATTTTATTGGAGAATAGGTCACCAATACTCGTATCTGGTACTTCATTCATCAGAAACAACTATCTTTTTATTTATGATTACCGTGCGCGAATTTCCTCAATTCAAAAGGGTGCACGCGTGCTGCTCATCTAGTCCGGCCCTGCAGTTGGCTACCGGCTACTGCTACGACGACGAAGACTACTACTTCTACATACTTCGCGGACGCACGACCCACGGCATTGGGAGCTTCGCCCCGAAAAAATATGTTGTATTGGGCACTTAACCGATGTACTTGCAGTAGGCTGGATGAATAGATGAATGGATGGATATGGCTGTACCCTTTAGATCGGGCGGTGGCTAGCGCCACCAAGCCTTAATACTTAATGAACCAAAAACAAGATTTATTTTTTTTCTTAAACAGTGAGGTTGTGGATTCTTACTTTGCATTGAAGATTTGCGCGCACGTTAAAGAACCCCAGGTGGTCGAAATTTCCGGAGCCATCTACTACGGCGTCTCTCATAATCATATGGTGGTTTTGGGAGATTAAACCCCACATATCTATCAAGGGTTTAATTTTCACTCGTGCCTTGACTTTAGCCACCCATCAGATAACCTTCTTCTAGTTAATTCTACCCGCTTAAAGTCTATTTTGCCCTCACTGTCCCTAAACGCCAGTGCTTTAAAAAACTCTGCGCACACATCCTGAACTATAAATTGAAGCCCTTTACAGAACATTATCAATTGTTTGGCAGTTTCTTCTTCCTCTCCACACGCACTGCATACCGTGTCTACCCTGCCCTCAAATGATGTCCATCTCATATCACCTTGTACTCCCTCATTTGATGTATTCCCGTGAGCTCCTCAGGCAAGCCTACCTATTCCACGTTGCTTAATTTCTAATCTTGCTTGAACTTCTGATCTCATGCACAAGACCGCATTGCCGAACGTCAGACCAGGAATCATGACCTCTTTCCAAATTCCTCTCACAGCATCATACCTATTGTAGTTGCACAGTGCCCTGTTTTTCATTACCGCTGCATTCCTGTTACCTTTAGTGGACACGTATATTTCGTGTTCCCTTAGGTACTCAGCCCAATTGCTTATCCTTACGCCCAGATATTCGTATTTATCTGTTATCTCTAGCGTGACCTCCTGTATTCTAATCTCACTACCTTCGTTGTCATTAAAAATCATGACTGCTGATTTTCCCTTACTGAATATTAAATCTAACCTATCTCCCACATTACCACAGATGTCCACCAATCTCTGCAAGTCTTCCTTGTTATCCGCCATTAGCACTATATCATCTGTGTATATCAATGCTGGTAGTGCGTGTTCAATGAGTTTTCCTTGTTTCACAAAAAAGAGGTTGAAGCCCAGCCCACTTCCCTCTAATTTGGCCTCTAATCCTTGTAGGTACATCTTGAATAATAAGGGTGACAGGGGACACCCCTGCCTAAGCCCCTGCTTTACCTCTGCAGAGTTGGATACCTGTTTTTCCCACTTTATAATTACCTTGTTACCTTAATAGATATCCTTTAAAAGATTTAAAAGATTTAAAAGATCATCGATTGATAACGTCATCGACCTAGTCTCGTACGTTGAACACGAGAAAGGCCATAAGCGTCTTTGCGCCTCTCTGTTCCTTGACGTCAAAGGAGCCTATGATAACGTGACACATGAATCCGTCCTTGCCGCACTAGAAGAGATTGGAGTGGGTGGCCGAATGTTTAAGTGGATACGCAGTTATCTCCAAATGCGATCCTATTTTGTGAGTACAGAGACTGGGAACACGTCTACACATTTCAGTTGTCGTGGCGTCCCTCAGGGTGGTGTACTGAGCCCCGTGCTATTCAATATAACACTAATTGTTCTCCATACGCACCTACCAAACAATATTTATCTATCAACATACGCTGATGACATCTGCATATGGACATCTGCGGTAACTCGCCTGCAGTTACGAGCGAGAATACAGAGAGCTGCTACTTCAACTGCTTTGTATCTACGCAATCGAGGCCAGGAAATTTCCTCGGAAAGTGCGCTCTTTTGGCATTTACGCGCAAACCCATGTCGAATTACAGAGTGTCAATTAACGGTCAAAATATACCATATCGTCGATCTCACAAATTTCTGGGTGTCATAGTCGACAGAGACTTATCATGGAGCCCTCATGTATCGTATTTGAAAAAGCGATTGACAGGCATATGCCATCTTTTCAAGTTTCTCGCTGGAAAGACTTGGGGAATGCAGCCTAATGCTATGATACGACTGTACAGGGTGCTTTTCCTTGGCTTTTTACGATACAGTCTGCCTGCATTATCAAACGCCAGCAAAACAAGTCGACGCATGATACAAAGCGTTCAGGCACAGGCGCTTTGAATATGTCTAGGTCTGCCTCAGGGTGCCTCAACAATGGCGACTATAGCTATAGCCAAAGACCACCTCGTGCAGACCCATATTGAAATTGAAGCTTTGAGGATACACTTAAGGCATGTGGGCCGGAATCCCCATCACCACCTAGCCTCTCTACCAGTGGATAGACCTCATACTTCCTTTTGTCGAACAATAACTACACATGGTGACTCCCTACCAACTGGTTTTACGCCCGCGGCGAGACCTTCAATTTCTCCATGGTGCCTCAAACAGCCAGTCATCTACCTGAAAATACCAGGCATTCAGAAAAAAGGTGGTTTTTCAATACCAGCCCTCAAGCAGCTCGCATTACTTCTGCTTTACGAGAAGTACCAAGACTGCACCCACGTCTACACCGACGGCTCCGTCCTGCCAAACAGCTCAACTGCGGCGGTCGTTATTCCAACGCACGCCACAACCATCAAATTCAGGACAGCTCATGCAACCACAACAACGGCAGCAGAGCTTGCAGCGCTTCGCGCTGCGCTGCGTTTCATTAACGACCAAAGCACGCAACGGTGGACGATTTTTTGCGACTGCAAGGCGGCACTGCAGTCACTTCTGTCAAATCTACGCCATGGTCCACACGAGCAGTTGGTATTTGAAACAGCAGAAATGCTACACCACATAACAGAGAAAGGGCACCAAGTTATATTTCAGTGGTTTCCAAGCCACTGTGGAATTATCGGTAACGAACGAGCTGATCAAGCAGCCCGTTCAGCCCATACAGAAGACAACGACCAGTCAATACCTCTCTCAAGAACGGACGCTGCTAGGAGGCTCCGAATGCTTGCTCGCCAACGCTCCATGGCTCTTTGGAATGAGCCTCTCTTTACGCATGCAAGATTACGATCCCTTGATCCAACGTTAAGCATGCAGCTTCCAACAAAAATTCGACGAGGCGACGCTACTGCTCTGTGCAGACTATGGTTGGGAGTCGCGTTTACCCGAGCGTACGCGTTCCGCATAGGTATGGCCGACACCGCCGACTGTGCACACTGCGGAGATGAAGAAACCATTCGACATATCCTGTGTGACTGCCCGAAATACAACCTGGAAAGACAACACCTTTCTGATAAACTAAACAGGTTAGATGACCAGCCGCTGTCAGAAGAAAGGATACTGCGCCATCGTCATGACTCATCGTCACAGAAGAAAGCCGTGCAAGCGCTACTGGGCTTCTTACGAACTACTCGCCTGTCGGAACGCCTCTGAGTGGACTTATTTTGTGTGTGCGTGTGTCGGTGTTTTTCTCTTATTTATTTTTTAACTCTCCCTTTCTCTTTCAACCCCCCATTCCCCAACCCCAGTGTAGGGTAGCATACCGGATACTAGCATCTGGTTAACCTCCATGCCTTCCTCTTTTCTCGTTTCCCTCTCTCTCTCTTTAAAAGATTAGTGACTACATCTTCCACGCCTAGTGTGTCCAGTATTGCCCACAATTCCTCTTGAACCACGCTATCGTACGCTCCATTGATATCCCAAAATGCTAGCCACAGGGGCCTGTGTTCCTTTTCTGCTATTTCGATGCATTGCGTCAGTGAGAACAGATTGTCTTCCAACCTCCTGTGTTCCCGAAAAAAATTATGCAGTTGCCCCAGCACCCCCTCATCCTCTATCCATGACTGCAGTCTTTCCTTTATAATCTGCATCGCCAGCCTACAGACAACTGATGTCATTGTAATAGGACGGTAGTTGTTTATGTCAGCTTTGTCCTCCTTCACTTTATAATTCATTCTCATCCTGCTAAGTTTCCAACCATCGGGAACTTCTGCATCGTTTATTATTTTACTCACTGCCTCTCTCAAAGCCTGCTTAGACTACGGACCTAATGTCTTCATCAGCGTAATTGGAATGCCATCTGGGCCTGTTGATGTAGTGCTATGTACCCTTTTCTTAGCCCTTTCCCACTCTTGTTGTGGAAATAGAGCCAATGCGCCACTTGACTCATCCTTGTCTATTGTGGTGCATAAAGCACTTCTTTGTTGAAATTTTTCTGTCATCCTTGTTCTTATATACTGAATATCTTCGTCCCCTTCTAGCCTAGCATCTTGAGCTGTAGTTATAAACTTCTGCTATAGGCTCGTCTCAATTCTAAGGGAGTTTAGATAGTTCCAAAATTTCTCAGCTGCCTTTCTTTCTTTTTTATGTACTTCTGCCAGCCACTGAGCTCCCTTTCTTCTAATATTTTCTATAATAAGAAGGAATGCATCCTTTCTACAGCTTATAAAGATTTCCTATTTTCTTTCAACATCACCTGTCGGTTCAGTCCTCTGCTTAGCATGCCTGTGTTCCCTAGAGGCTTCCTGATGTTTTGCTATGGCTCTCTTAACATCCTTATCCCACCTACTTTTGAGTTTGTGTCTTTTTTAGGGGCTTTAGGCTTTTAAGGCTTTTCTTTATGCCTTTTTAGGGGTGAAGCTTCTTATATCGGCACCCGTTCGTGTCTCGTAGTCGTAGTTGTAGTCGTAGTGTGTAACCATTCTTACGCTTTCACCTCCAAGGTGGTGCCGGTGGGAGATTTTTCCTGTGCGTTGTTAAACAATTAAAAAATTCGTAGCGTGCGCGTTAACTAAAAGCCGAATTCTTTTTTCTCTCATTCCCCATTAGCAGCCATTGGCACGTTCCAGTAGGAAACGTTAGTAAAAGTAGAAGTGTTAAAAGCCGACTTCTGCTGTCACTCATTCCCAGTAGCAGCCATTGTTTACCTCCAAGGTAGTGCCTGGTGAGATTCCTCCTGTGCGTGAATAAACAATACAAAATTTTGTTCAAAAACGCCATTGATCGATGAACCAATGAAACTGAAAGATGTTTATAAAAGAAAAACAAAAAAAGACGCCAACTGCTCAACGAAAAACACCAGGTGTTTTGTAAAGCAAAGATTTTATAATGAAAACCATATCAATATAGGTTTGTAGTTGCCGATGCTCGCTGCCGTCTGTGTGTGCTCGTATGGTTATGAATGCCGAAAGGTGGGCGCCCAGGGCAGCGGCGGCGCGCGTTCGCAGACAGGAACCTGAAGTGAGAGCACGCGAGGCAGAAGCACGCCGGGAAGCTGGGCGACGTCGCTTCCAAGATACTGCTCTACGGGAACAAGAAGCGACATCAGCAAGGCAGCGTCGGCAAGATCCCGTCGTACGGGAACAAGAAGCTGCAGTGGCACGTCAGCATCGGCAAGATCCTTCCGTACGGGAACGAGAGGCCACATCAGCAATCAGCAAGACAGCGTCAGCAAGATCCTGCTGTACGAGAACAAGAGAGGGAGATATAGATGCAAGGAAAGGCAGGGAGCAAGAAGCCACATCAGCAAGGCAGCGTCGGCAAGATCCCGCCGTACGTGAACAAGAAGCTGCAGCGGCATGTCAGCATCAGCAAGATCTTTTTGTACGGGAACGAGAGGCCACATCAGCAAAACAGCGTCGGTAAGATCCTGCTGTGCGGGAACAAGAAGCCACATCAGCAAGGCAGCATCGGCAAGATCCCACCGTACGTGAACAATAAGCTGCTGCGGCACGTCAACGTCGGCAAGATTCTTCCGTACGGGAATGAGAGGCCACATCAGCAAGGCAGCGTCGGCAAGATCCTGCTGTACGAGAACAAGAAAGAGAGATAAAGATGCAAGGAAAGGCAGAGAGCAAGAAGCCACATCAGCAAGGCAGCGTCGGCAAGATCCCGCCATACGTGAACAAGAAGGTGCAGTGGCACGTCAGCGTCGGCAAGATCCTTTCGTACGGGAACGAGAGGCTGGGTTAGCACGTAGACGTCGCGAAGCAGATCTTGAAAACATTCGACAATGGAAAGCGGCGAGGAAACGCGCATATCACCAGGCAAATTAACGGAAGAAAATTTCACGGTATTACTTCCAGGAGCCTCGCCCCATCTCATCACCATTCACCTCGTGGATATGCCGTCATTTTTTTAGATAACTTGGAACCGTCAATGTTGCATGCGCAGTCGTTCGTTTCCTAACGGCTTGGTTGAGGAATGCACCGAAGCTGCGCTGGCAGTTCAGAAGGTCACACGCGCAGGGCTTGATTATCCTACCTTGCTCTGCTTTTGATAGGTAAGCTTAAGAGTGCTCCAAAATTTTTTTGTCTGTTGTAGACAGACCCTGGGAACAGAGCAGAAGGCTTTGCACACACTGTCAACCTCAACACCAGAAGGCAGAACAGAAAAAACCGCCCCACACGATACTTTCGCCTGTATATATTGTCACGTTTCTTAAGACAAACTTGGTTTATTGGGTTCGTTGAGTCGACTAGCCAAGCAGCAGCTCAGATAGATCGTCTTTGTCTTCTTCCACTGCCGGATCTCACCCAAGCATATTAGGTGGCTTTAGTCCCCCCTTTGAAAGCATCGACTCGATGCTCGTAACGAAAAAAAATGAAGGCATACACACGCAGATACAGAGAACCAAAAGAGGAAGAGTGCCAGTACTCGCAGCGCAAATGAGGAAATTTCGCCAATGCTTGCGCCAAGCGCAAAAACAAAAGGCATAAAAACACAGGAGAACACGAACAGCAGCAGCAGCACAATGTCACGGCATGTCGCAACACATGAACCACAAGGGCTACTGTGTGAAGTAGGGCTTCAGCCTAACGACATGCACGGTTTCGGGCCGAAGCTGTCGACGAGAAGACGCTGCGCCGTCCGGAAATACCTCGTAGGTAAGATCGGTGACACGTCTAAGAACCTTGTACGGTCCAAAATAACGACTTAGGAGTTTTTCGGATAAGCCTGGTCGCCGGACAGCATACGCTATTGCTTGGCGCATGCACAGCCAGCAGTACCTTGTGAGCACGCAATCAGTTCACCCGACTTACGCCACAACAGTCATCACTGCATGAATGCTTACTTCGGCTATATACTTCGCACTCGTTCGTTTTCTTTTACTGATGAATTTGTCTTTGTGGCTTTGTTGCTGGTGGCAAGTGGGCAAGTTTGTGTTTGGCATAGAATGTGCTACTAGCTAGTTTGTGTAGACTTCACAATGCAAATGTGTGATATGTAGCAATTCTATAAGAAAAGAATCACCACGTCATGCCATTGAGCACTATGAAGGTTACTGTTGGCTTGGTCCGAACTACGACGACTGCTGCATAGACTGCGATTAAGACTGTTGTCCGCTACCATTTTCAAAATGAATACCCAAATAATAATTCTGAAGGCATTACGCAAGAGCGTCCTCCAAATCAGTATTTGCGTTCTCTCATACTTTCATAAAAGAATGGGACGTATGATGAATTCTCGCTATACACAAAAATGAACGGTCATTCCATTTTTGTTAACGCAAAATCAAAAGATCTTTGAAGTATATGGGAAATAGATAGCCCTAAACTTTAAGCAATCTGAAATTTTGTGAGTGCACACAAGTCTTCTGAGTCTTCTATCACTCCAGTAGAACCATCTTCCATCAAGGTTGACAGCAAACGCACTATTGATTCATTCTTTTGAGGAGGTGCAGTTTTAAAGCGAATTCTTCTGCAATTCTGACTTTGCGAACAATTGAAATATTTAAGCCACTGTTTTGTGAAGTATCCGCCAAAAAAGTGTGGTTTCAAGTTCACCATTTCATTAAGTACTAAATATACATGTTTACTAGCAGATTAAGAGAACCGCACTGATGCAGTATTTTGTGATGCTGTGTGAACGAGGCCATCAAAGCAAAAAAAAAACAACATAAACGCATTGATGCATTCGGGAGACGGTGAAACGTACACTTGTATGTCTATCTGGCAGGCAGCTTCATTAAAAATAGTGGAGCTTCACTAATGAGCACACCGAGGAGGACTGGGTCACTTGCTGGGTTTGTTCTATGTTGAAGAGAAAAAAACAGCGAATGGTCATTATAAGGTAGTGTTTTATGCCGAACATTCACATGCGCAATGGTTTTCCCAGCCGAGACGGCAACGTGGTTGTCATCGTGCGCGGAGTTGTGATCCTCATTAGCGAAAAACAACTTTACCTACAGGTGACAAAATGCCATGAATATTTCTGAAACTCTTGCCACCCTTACGATAGGCATCAATACCACGTTCTTCTACCTATGTTCTATATGTGAACAAAATGCTTTACTTTAAAGTGAAAATACGGAGTATTCTATCCCCTCTGAGGGGCTCAACCTTAAACGAGGCAGTCAGTGAGGGCCTGTTCTGCTAAAGTGTTTGGCGTTGAGCGAAGGCTAATATGATGATTTGACGTCTAGGTACCAAGTGCACACTTCGTGGGTTGGCGCAAATGACGCCGAGTACTCTGCGACGGCTAAATGCTACCTTTCAGCGGGGAGACGCACCATTGTGCTTCTTCCCGCCTGCCCTCAGGAGTGATCCAGTAGAATGAAAGCAAAGAAATGTTCGACATCTCTCTGGCCTAAGTCATTTTCATCCTCTATGTCTGCCTTGGTTATTTTTTAAGTATAATGCAACACTGGAAGAAACGATGTCCAGAATTTCAAGTGCCACATTTAAAACGCACTGATGACTTATATTATGTGGCTTGCTCAAAAGCCACACTTCAAGCCGCTATCGCGAAAGCAATTCATTTTACTGGAAGAAATAATAATGGTGCTTTACAACTGTATATTGATGACAATAATTTTCAGCAACACAATAATGCTTAAACAAACTATCATTACCATCTACCAGATGACTACCATCTACCGGGCAATCCTGGGGTGTAAATTGTTTTATAAAATTATAGTTTAAAGAAAAATCACACCGAGCCTTGTAGCAGCGAATAAGCAACCAAATTAGGCGGCACTATCTAAATCATAATTGGTGGCTTCGCACAGCCATATGTAGCTAAGCAAAAAAATTAAGGCCTCCTTTAACTTCTTTTTTTATTACGTAGAAGCTCTGTTTTATGTTACCGGAAAACGTTAGAGGGAGCACTGAATGATAGCCCACTGCCCAAAAATTGTGACGTACACAGTTACTTATCGCACGGTCCAGACCCCGAGTGAGCTCATTACACAGAATTAAAATAATAGTCTGGCTGCCTAAAGCACCGGCTGTCGGTTCAAAGACTCTGTATTCTTTTCACAGACAGCTTTGTTTTAAGCAAACAAGTTTATGGTGCTAATAATACGAAAACAGCCAAGAAGGGAAGCAGAGGGAGATCAAATGTTCCGAATTAGTTTTTGCTTGCCTTGACAGGTCGTATTTTAGCTTCCACCGGGCACTTTCCATGCACCGTTATCATCAGGATCACAAATATGCCAGCAGAGCTTATCACAGATATCTCAACCAAAACAGTTTCTTTACCACAATTAGGATAAGTATTAGTAACTTGAGTTTCATCTTATTAGCGAAAATCTACACCATTCTGCGAGTTCTTGCTGCGCTTTTCTTGGTGTTGCGGCAGCCGGTGGAATTCATTGCGGATAGCTCTTGTTATGCGTTTTCTTTCTTGGTATAGTGGTGTTACACGTGAGGAAGCTGGCTCGTTTTTGTTTTCTTTGAATATATAAATTTGAATGAGCTAATATATTCACAGACTCTCGCGCCGCCCTTCGAGCTTATGAAACCAGCAAAATCGCTCGAAAAGCAGCCCACATTTTACAAAGAGTCAAATACATAAGCTTGCACTACATCTCTTGATTCCCTGCCCACATGGGCAAAGACTTCCACCCACAGCATCTGAACTTCAACTAAATGGCTCATGACCGAAAGCGAGAGCTGACCCACCGTGACGTTGAATCAGCCACCAAAGAGCTGGGCCCAGAAGAACAGTTTATTCACCCTTTATTCACCTTCCATGAAATTACCTTCCACAACCAAAGCGACAAGTGCCAATACCCTTTACCACATGCAAAGCTTGAACGCGCGCAAGAGATAGCCTTCCGCATGCTACAAACCAGATTGTACCCACCACAAGGCTGACCAAGCCCAAGTCGGAAATCGATCCAATTACAACTCGGAAATAAATCTACAATGCCCACACTGCACAGAAGTGAACTGTTCATTTGAACTTTGAACACATGCTCTGGTATAGTCCCGCGTTACCTCAAGGACCTCTAACCAATGAGTCTGACTGGGAAGAAGTATTCAAGATCCCCAATCTCTAAAACCAACTGAAGGCAGTATAGAGGGCCCAAGAAATGGCGGAATGCCACCACGTTGCCGCCCCGACTCTGGCATCGCCTCCAGTAGCTGCTGCTAGTTTGTTCCTCGTGAACACCCTGGTGGCTTAAACTCCTCAGGACATTTTATTAAAGCTTTTGACTGGCTCAATAGACTACTTGGCACCATACACAGTGCATCAACGAAAAGGAGTGTAATAGATATTTCTTTTACTATACCGCAGAAGCATTAGGATAGCAATACATTCATAGTGAAATGGTGAAAAATGTATTGGAAATATAAAAGTGAGTGTGTAAATGGCCGATTTGTAGTGAAGTAATCATTATACATTCTTGACTGCCTATGACTTCAGCCACAAGTTCCACAGCCTTGAGAATGACTAGCGGAAATACTGCTGTCAATATGTGACAACTTCATGTGACAACCTAAGTAAGAAGATTGTTAACGCAAAGAACAGATTACGTGGTTGCACTCGACTTGAAAATTTTAGGAAGTGAAAGAACAGTGACTCACCTGTCTTTCTGCGAAGATCTGAACTAGTGTGCGTTTAGGGGACCATCGGTAATACAATATTGTGTGGATGCAAATTAATTTCGGGGCAAGACATCAGAAGAGTACACAAAATGAAAGACGCTAAAAAATCTGCGTCCTTTGAGTGATGCTAGAATTCTCGGATAGCTTGCCCTGGCGTTTCTATTATGCAGCTTGCCACACCCTAAAATATGGTGTAGCAGCGCAGTGAAGTGTAGAGCAACGTCATCTACTTAGACTTTATTCGAAACTTGACGGCGACGATAATGGCGAAAAATTAGGGGTTATAGCCCACAAAACTGCTAATCTATAATAAAACCCACTTCAATTTAAAAACATTCTGGCGTTATCTTGAACTCGGCACGCAAAACCCAATATTTGAATTGATCAGAGAATATGCGTTCATTTGAAACAAAAAGCTGAGCTGAAGTAACACTAAATCTTAACTACTATCACATTTTGTGCCTGAGCTACATCCGAATAATGCGTGTCGGGTTAGTTTTAGCGCTTTTCGAAGATGACATAAGTGGGTGAGCGTAGCGATGGACGAGCTTCAATAAGATGCCGCCATCTCTCCTCACTGAAGTGCTAGTTACAGTTCGCCCAACCCTCAATTGCCAATTCTCCACATGCTATGAGGCTTGTGTCTTTTGCGCATGAAGATGATGATTACAAAAAAATGAGAAGGTGTAAGTGATCTTTTTTACAAAATCTCAAATCTAGACTGCACCTGTACACTGTTTGTACATTGGCGTAGCGAAAAAAAAAGAAAGAAATCATAAATAAACGTTCAATAATAGCGACTTAGTTACGACATTGCTGCGCAGCCTCTGATTGTTCTTGTCATCATCATCATCATCATCAGCAGCAGCAGCAGCAGCAGCAGCAGCAGCAGCAGCAGCAGCCAGACTACGTCCGCTGCAGGACAAAGGCCTCTCCCATGTTCCACCAGTTAACTCGGTCTTGTGCTTGCTGCTGCCAATTTATACCAGCAAACTTCTTAATCTCATTTGCCCACCTAACCTTCTGTCTCCCTCTAACTCTCTTGCCTTCTCTGGGAATCCAGTTAGTTACTCTTAACGACCAGCGGTTGTCCTGTCTACGCGCTACATGCGCGGTCCATGTCCATTTCGTTTTCTTGATTACAACTACTATATTCTCAACACTCGTTTGTTGCCTAATCCACTGTGCTCTCTTCTTGTCTCTTAAAGTTACACCTACCATTTTTCTTTATATCGCTCGCTGCGTTGTCCTGAATTTTAGCTGAACCCTTTTTGCAAGTCTCCATGCTTCTGCTCCGTAGTTAAGTACCGGCAAAATACAACTATTGTATACCTTCCTCTGGAAGGATAGTGGCAATCTACCTGCCATATTTTGAGAGTGCTTGCCAAATGTGCTCCACCCCTTTCTTATTCTTCTAGTTACTTCAATGTCGTGGTTCGGCTCCGCGGTTATTGCCTGCCCTAAGTATACATAGTCTTTTACAACTCTAAGTGGACTGTTACCTTTCTCAAAGCGCTGCTCTCTGCCGACGTTGTTGTACATTACTTTCGTTTTCTGGAAATTAATTTCAAGAGTCAGCTTTCTTCTCTCCTTGTCTAACCTCATAATCATGAGTTTCAATTTGTTTCCTGAGTTAATCAGCAATGCAATGTCATCGGCGAAGCACAGGCTACTAAGGTACTCTCCATTAACTCTTATCCCTAACTGTTCCCATTCTAGGCCCCTGAAAAACTGCTGTAAGCACGCGGTAAATAGCATTAGAGAGATTGTATCCCCCTGCCTTACTCTCTTCTTGATTGATATTCTGTTGCTTTCTTTATGAAGCATTATGGCCGCAGTCGATCTCCTGTAGATTTCTTCTAGGATGTTTATATATACTTCATCGACGCCCTGATTCCGCAGTGTCTGCATGACGGCTGGTATTTCTACTGAATCAAACGCCTTCTCGTCATCTATGAAGGCTATACATAGTGATTTGTTCTATTACCCGATTGATAGTATGAATGTGGTCGGTTGTTGAGTAGCTTGTTCGAAATCCTGCTTGTTCTTTTGATTGATTCAATTCTAATGTTTTCTTAACTCTGTTAGCAATTACTTTGGTAAATAGCTTGTATACTACGGAGAGCTGGCTCATCGGCCTGTAATTCTTTAGGTCCTTGTCATCTCCTTTCTTATGTATGATTGTTCTTGTAGGAGTAATCAAGTTTGCGACACAGTTTTTTCGGTTGAATACTAATGGCGGTGTTCGACGACATTGTATTTGCTTTTCCACGTGGTGCCTAAGCATGCGCAAAAACTTCAGTTTTGGAATTTATGGTACTTTAATTCCGGCCGAGATCTGAATCAATTCATACTTTCATTTTTGATCGAGTCACGCACCGATCACTTATACCATCAGTATTGAAAGCCAAAACACACTTTCATGGAAGTAGTCTTGCATTGAGCTGTTACACAAAAGGCGCATTCGTCCATTATGTCTGAGTTACAACTGTTAAATGATAAACCCTGACGTAACCTGTCAGTTTCCTTCTGAGACATTAATCGAGCAAGCACGTTTACTACGATACATTCGAACAATTATTGATACGTGCCACCCATTTTTGGCTTCCTCAGGTTTTCATACCTCAGCGGATTAAAGAGTTTCCTGTGAACCAATCAGCGTGAACTATAGCTGGACCTTCCGCTCTGTAGCTCTAAGGACACGAATGTTCAACAGCATCCGCACCAAGAACGAGTCGTTGTGGAGTCCTCTTTTCTACCGAACTCACAACTCCTCTAGTACGCTTTACGGTCCCAGATTACTTCTTTCGTGTACTGCGAAGCACGCAAGAAAAGAGACAGCATGAAGAGAAAAAGAGCCCTCCTGTAGACGCCTTGCGCCTATTTGGAGCTGCACCATTACCACGCATTTTGTGCTTGCCAGTTCACTCTTTTTGACGTAAATCCAACTGCGCTTTGTATCTACGAAGTAGTTTCAGGGTTTCTGAGAGCAGGTAGACTTGTACGCTTACGTACGTGCTTTCTAGCTTTTCTCGTTTTTTCTCGCATCTTTTCAGCTATTTCATGGCCTCTTTTTCACAGCAGGTCGTAGATTTATCGCGTAAGGTGTGACAGTGTGGCAGCGAGCTGTTTCTGCGCATCGTTGTAGTGAGCGTGGGTGTATATGGACATGGTTGTCATATTTAATAGAGATTTATGCCAGGGGCAAAGCATAGGTTATAGCGTGTGAAGCGAGTGGAAAGAAATACGGCTCGAGGGTGCACTTTCGAGACAGTGGGAACGCCTCTGGAAAGGAAGGCAGCACTTTCAGCACTCGCATATGTGCAGCAGCTAGATCTACGCTTGCTTCTCAAGAAAACTAAAATGAATTTATTGAACGCAACCTATTGTCACCACTTTTCTGTCTCTCTTTGCTTTTTGGGTTTATTTTTCGTGCAGAAAGCCTGCCTTTTTACCGCAAAAGAAGTGTCATTCTGCACCGAAAGTATTGTGCTCTAATAAAAAGCTGTGAGGATGGCACGGATCATGGGATCTAATAAGGCATAAATGATTTTAATATTAATTGTTGGTTTTAACGAATAAAAAAATAAAAAAACTGCTGGTTAACCTCGCAAACCACCATATACTTATGAGTTACGCTGTTGTCTCTCAGAAACTTGGACAACCTGGGGTTCTTTATCGTGCACTTACATCTAAGCACACAAACCTCGAACATTTTAGCCTCCGCAAAAAATGTGACCACTGTGGCCGAGATTGAATCCGGCAAGCCGATTGCCTTGGCCACTAGACAACTGTAGGTGATCAAATAACGCATCACATTATGTAATCCTCGTTATGTTGTTCATATTAGGTAAAAAGGTGACACAATCGAAGAAAGTAATTTCTTCATAAAATATACAGACAGAGATAGATGCCGCTGCGGCCAGCATGGTGGAACAGCAACACGATGAGTGCCATTTCATACGTAGTCGTCATAGTCTTTCTGAATTCTCCTCGTTCCATATGGCGTGTAATATGTGAACCCTTTCGCTGATAGCACCGTATCAACACTTAAAAAGAGTGGACTATGTACGGAGAAGTATGGCTAGAGTTAGTTGTGTGTGTTATCAGCAGAAGGTACGCAGTAATGCGAGCTACTCTACAGCAGCGTGATGTCCTAAGTGAACTCGATGAGTTGGCGTAGGACCTTGTAAGGGCTAGAGTAGCGAAAGAGACGCTTTGTTAACAGGTCAACTTGGTGGCAAGGTGTCGAAAGGAGGACCAAAGAGCCCGGAGAAAATGAAAAAAAACTTTGATGGCTCTCGTAGTGGGTTTTCTGAGAGAGCTGGGAGGCAGAAAGACAATCCCGTGCGATCTCTCGAGCTAGTTGAGCGCAAGCAGTTACAAAACGAGCGTATACTTGTTGAGAATGTACATGCGAGCGCCATTAGAAGGTTATGGTCTGAGAAATGACATAGAACTACATCGGCATGACATCTCAGAACACTTTTCGTGCGAGAGGGCGGTACCAAGCAAGCTTATCTCATTCTTTTTGCTGGTCTTTAGGTTTCGACCAGTCTCAGGAAACCACCTTAAAAACAAACTTCTCCCAGTATTTAATTTGTTACATTTTTCTTAGCGAATTTGTGGCCACCCACGTTAATAAAAAACCATGAAGAATGAACTCGATCGCAAAAAACTGAAGGCTAAAAACAGAAATAGATGGTCTATCGTTCATCGTAGAGGCGATTGTTAGCATGAAACAGCCAATGAGGAGGAGAAGAATACGCATTCTTGATATTCACTGTCGCGTAATTGCGGCTCGGCTCTGGCTATGTTAGGCCAACCACGGCTTGCGCGATAACTTTAATGAAGCAGAATTGTGAGCTCCGCAAGTTGGTCGCTGTTCATCGTAAAATATTTTACAGTGTAACGGGATACTTGTGTATTTCTTTGTATGTATCCAAGCCGTTGCGCTGTAAAATATTCTACAATAACTTTCATATTACGCGTGACTGTACGCAGTTAATAGTAGAAGAGTCTCGTGAGTGACGCGAAATGGCAGTCAAGCAATACACAGGAAGACGCAAAAGACAGTATTGTCACGGCGTGAACAATTATAAGAAAATCTAACATAAGACAAAGTTCTATACCAATCTTGATCTGCGGGAACGTACACGAAGATAATGTAGTCGAGCTTTCGATTGAAGCGCTCAGTAGGTTCATTACATTACGGGTGGTTGGCAGTGGTGTGCAGCTTGTGGTATGTGGCACACGAACGCACACTGCTCTCCACGATCTTCAAAAGAAATTAGCCTCCACGGGTGATCAGTAGCTGAAGTGGAACGCTGAGGTGGATAAAAAAATCAAGCCATCTCCCACTAAAGAAATCCACGAGTAGCACGCGAAGCAGCCCATGAGTCGACTTAAAGCTCCGTTCGTCACAGGCACCTTGCCAGATGTAAGCTTGTTCTTGCAAGGCGAGCACACTATGAATTCACTGTAGTTTTTGTTGCTGTTAGCAGTCTCGAACTCTTGGAGCACGCCACGCGCGTTCAACGCCATGCAAGGCGGGAGCACGTGGGTTGCCCGACGGAATCACGTGATTGCTGAGAGAGTGTAAGGAGGAGAGGCCACAGCTTCTTACACAGCCACTTACGCAGGCTCGAACGCGCTAGCGCGTGTTAGCACGTTCTCACTCCGATACAACGCGTTGGTTCAACGCACGTCTGCAGAATCTCGTTCCCTGACGCCAGCACATGATTGCTGAGAAAGTGTAAAGGAGAGATGCCGCATCGTCCTACCCAGAACCTTACACACACCAGAACGCGCCACCGCGTGAATACGTTCAAGCAGTGCTTGGCCGATCTGTTGCGCACGCGCAGTAAGGGTGGTCGCAGCGCACGCTGGATTGAACGCCGTCATTAGCTATTTCAGATCTAATAACGTCTTGAAGCAAGAAGTCCGTGACGTCAGTGGCACAGCAAGTCGATTGTGTCTGCGTGATAGCGTTTCGTGATGCGTGGTTTAGTAACTACATCAATCTACTTGTGTCCAGTCAGACACATCGAAAATGGTCCAACGAGATTGTGTCCGACGTGGCAGAAGAGGATAGTTGGGCTGTGGATGGGTTGAAGAGCATAACCTGACGGAAAGGCGGAATCTTCTTCGCGCTGGTAGGAATAACACGCAGCAACGTAGCGCTGGACAGAACAGTAAGGTATGCGCCGAAAAATAGACTATACGTGCGGGTTGTTCCGAGATGTTAGGTGGTGAGGGCGTCATCAAACTGTTCATAAACAGTGCAACAGGAACTACTAGTAGAAGCTAGGGGCCTTCAGAACTCGTGTTGCGTTCCTAGAGGATTTCATATCACAGCACAGACCAATGAAGGTACGGGTCCATGTGGTATAAGTGTAGATGGTGTTTATTGTTCCGAGTTCGTAATCACAGAGTTATTCATGGCATATGCTGGTGAACTCGCTTATGACCAAACATAAGGCTTCGGAATCATGCACCGACAAATCGGCGGGATCCAGTGAATTACGGGATAGACAGTCAGCATTCTGCTGCATTCAGCCAAGATGTCTTCTGTATTCATAAAATGGACATTAGCCCTAACCACTAATCACTGCACTGTAGCTACACAGTATCCATACATGGAATAACGTACATATATCCATGCATAGAATCTGGTAATTTACCAGTGGTTATAAATGCAATGTCCTACATGTGGGGGGGTAGCAGAGACCTTTACGATCAGCCAGACATAAAACGAGCCATGAGCACGCGCCGCACTGTGCAGAAGCAGCAAGCCATGAAACTGGTGGAAACGCCGATTTATTTCACAATGATCACAAACTGCATGTGATAGGGTGTCTGTTCCCATGCTCGTAAACGTTTCCCTTGCATGTTTGTTAGTATCTCCTGCGTTTTGCTGGTCTTACTAATCACACTTTCTAAACTACAAGCATTTATCCGTACATTCCATTGAAGCCTCCTAAGGTCATCCTGCCCCATTTGAGTCTATATATGCACAATGTAAAAGAGTCGGTTGTTATGGAAATTCATTAGGAACATCCTCGTCTTAGCAGTAGTTACTAAATTAAGAAAATTTCATAGAAAACCGTATCTACATGCTGTATGATGTGGATATAACCTTTGTGCGCCAGAAATTTTCTACGGTAGAACAAAAGTACTTAATGTTTTTTTCAAGCTAACAGGATATTGAAAAGCAAGGCTGTAAGTACAACTGTTTCCCCAGAAGAACCAGGTTTAGTATGCTGGACACTGGGATTCATATGTTGCACATATGGGTACACAAACTCTGCTATTTTATTTCAGAGAGTGCCGCTCATGGCCACGTCAGAGGGCTAAGCGTATTATAAAACACAAGCATGGTTTATTTTGACCTGAGAAAAATATTGTCGTAATTAGCTGTCACATCGCGTTCAGCACAAGAGAAAAAAATTACAGCAGATCAACCGAGTGAATGATGATTATTGTGGCGCAGCGTCCGTAAGTCAATCCGTGCTTCCGTCCGGCCGTTCGTTCATCCTTCCATTCGTCAGTGCGTGCGTCCGTGAGACCATCCACACATCCGTCCGTTCGTCTATTTAGTGAACACTCCAAGAACCATCATCTCATCTTTTCATCATATATTCATTATATACAGGTATCACCATCCAGCCAACATTCCAAGGACTACGCAAGAGGTAGCTACTTGCTACTACTACTAGTACGGCCGCCTCACCATATTCATCATTTACAGGTACCGCCATCCAGCCGACATTCCAAGGACTACACAAGAGGTAGCTACTTGCTACTACTACTAGTAAGGCCGCCTCGATCAGGCACGCGCAGTGGAGTTACACAGCCGCGCGCTCACCCAATCCAGGCGGCCGTGCTACTGCATACATCGGGAACGCACGACTCATGGTTTAAGGAGCTTCGCCCCTATAAGTACCCTAAGAGCAGCCTGGCTTCGCCCACAGGTCAACTTCTTCAGACGCCGCTCCGTCCTTATGCTTTATGCTCGTTTTAGATTTCCAGCATGTCCCAGCTTTATTTTTTATTGGTTGAGCTGGAAGGTTTGTCATAGATTGCTGCCTCTTGTTTTCCTTTTCTCCTTCATGTTTGGCACGATGTGCGCCAATATCATCTTGGTGTTCAGCACACTGGACAATATTTTTTTGCATTGCCAGCAAACTTCTAATTACAAAAGCTACTTCTTTGCAACAACGTTTCAAAAATATTTAGGAAAACTCGCTTCGTTTACCTCAAATGAATTGCGCAAACATTGCTCGTGACGTAATCTCAGATACTTGACCACATCCTGGGTGCACGTTTCCGCATAGAGAATGCTACTTCATCCAAGTCCCCACATACGAAGATGGGCTGAAGGAAAAACTACATTTAAAAAATTGGCAGATCCCACGTAGAGTGGAAATCGATGATACGCGAAGCACGAATAAGGAAAGTTGATAATGCCGCTCTAAAATCAGCACAACGTTACGAGGTGGTTACAAGGTGGTGGTAAATGATGCCGTATATGACTTACGTGTCATGGTTATCATGTTAGGATGTGTCGTTCATCTTTGTCTTCTATTCACGTCAAGTGATACCAAATTTTGTATATGTGGAGCTAGTAAAACGGCCGCGAGCACGCTATGAGAGTGGTATGTTGTCATTTTCCTAAATGACATGCTTGTCAGCATTATCATTTTTGCACCAGTAATATACTTTCATCATCCATTGAGGTCACCTAACACTAAATGGGGTATATGTGGAGTTAGCAAAACGGCCGCGAGCTCATCATGAAGCGCCCAATATACTCCAATGTAGCATTGAGGTGCGTGCAGGCTGGAAACAGCGACGCTACGCTAGCAAAACGCGAGCACTCTGAAGTCTAACGCGAGGCGGGACAAGCGTCCCTCGCGGCAGCCCGACGGCAACCTGGGCGATCTGCCACATGCTGCATTTCGTGCCGATGCGTTACCCAGACAACACTGTGTTTTCTTCTTTACGTGACGGAGCGATGCCGGACGCGCTTAAACGCGCATGCGTCAAAGCAACGCAGCGTGGCGCGCGCCTGCGAGTATATGGCAGGACCGGCGCCTGTGGTGGCAACACCAGAGTGACGCGACGAATTGAACGCCGGCGAGCACGTGCACCACGTCACGTCAAAATGTATCGGTGCCTTGACTATGGTATGTAGTCATGTTCTCAAACGACAGGCATTTCAAGACTATCATGTTTGCACCAGTCACAGACCTTCGTCATCCATTGATGTCACGTAATACAAAATTTGGCATATGTGAAGGTAGCGAAACGGCCGCGAGCGCATCATGAGTGTGGTTTGTAGTCATGTTGGTAAATAATACGCATGTCATTATTATCATGTTTGTATGTGTCATTCAACTATGTCGTTCGTTCGCGTCGCATAACACCGTGTTTGGTACATGTGAAGCTGGCGAAACAGCCGCGAGCGCATCATGAGCGTAGCTTGCAGTCATGTTGTTACATGACACGCATCTCATGTTTATCATGTTTGTACCAGTATCGTACCTTCGTCATCCATTCATGTACCATAATACCAAATTCGGTATAAGTGAAGCTAGCGAAACGGCCGCCAGCGCATCTTGAGCGTGGCATGCACCCATGTTATCACATGACACGCATCTCATGTTTATCATGTTTGCACCAGTCACATACTTTCGTCATTCATTCACGTACCGTAATATCAGTTTTGGTATAAGCGAAGCTAGTGAAACGGCCGCCAGCGCATCATGAGCGTGGCATGTAGCCATGGTATCACATGACACGCATGTCACGATTTTCATGTTAGGGTCGGTCGCTTGTGTTCGGCATGCAATGATGTCCTACCATACCACTTTTGCAACATGCCATGTGACCATGAAATATAGCTCATGACATTCATGACATACATGTCATGATTTTCATGTTATGACGTGAAATATGTTCTTCGTACAGTCATGTTATGCCATACGAAGTTTGGTATTGATACCATTATCGAAACAGCCAGAAGACCTTAAGTCGTTGATGGCTGGATAGATAGATAGATAGATAGATAGATAGATAGATAGATAGATAGATAGATAGATAGATAGATAGATACGCTCAATGTCGCCGAAGTTCGCCGAGAAATGCTTCGCCTTTAAAGCATATTGCTCGGCTTTTACAGAAGATGCCAAAGTATTTTAGGTTCTCATTGTAGCTATTATTTGTTTCTACGTCCTTTTTTTTTCGTAATGTCTAGTACACTAATCGGGGGTAAGAAAAAGCACGTTAAGACTATTGGTGTCTAGTGTCATGCCTCTGGGAGGACATGTATGTTAGAACAGCTTTACACGGCAACACTGACAAGGAGATCTCTGGCTGGCACTCTCGGTGTCCTCAAAGCATTTTTTCGTACAAACATTTTGGCATTAGCTCGAACCATTAGGTAACGTGTATATCTGGCACGAGTACTTGAATAAACCTACTCCTAGAACATAATAAACAGTAAATTTCTCTTTGCAAATAGTGATGAGGTATTTTATAGTGTATGGTTCTGAAGAACGAGTATTGCTGGTGCTTGAGATATTAAAAGCACTCGATAAAAGGATATCATACTCATTCTGGTCGTTTCAATAAATCGATGTTTTATTCGATTCATTATTTATTCAAGGTAAGTTTTATGCCGTCATGAGAACTAAGGGGTCGATGGAAGCAATGCGGCAAAATACAGCTTGATAATTTTTCGCAGCCGTATATTTTGATATTGGAAATCGGCAGGGCGTAACAAACAATACTGAGAGAAAAAAAGTGGCCTAGTATTTGCTTGTTACTCTGCAGATGTTGTCGAAAGACGATAGTCTTGCCTGTGGAGAGAGTGAACACTTTATTTGAGGTTCTGCGCAAGAAAATCGGTGAATGATATTCTGGAGGCACTGTGTTAGAGTGCCTCGAGCGTGCAGCGGAGGCGAACGAACACGTGAGACAAGAGCGTCATCTGGCAGTTTTCTTAGAAAACAAAGCTTGTGGCTCGAGACGGGTGTGCGCCCGTCTTAATAATTGCTCAACAATTGCTTATTAGTTAATATTTCCACAAGCATGAACGCTAAATCTTGAGCAATATTGGTGGGCGCTGCGGATTGAATCGGCCATTTTAAGTACCCAGTGCCGCAAAAAGTGAACAAACAGACAAATAACACACAGACGGAGAGACAGGCAGAAAAAAAGTTTTACGTTGAAGGTCTCCAACAAAGGCTATCGTCTTTGAAAACGGACGCTGACAAACGGAAGAGAAAACGTTCGGAAAATACCTAAACCTATGCAGGCGTTGTGTGTAGCGTCCTAGCTATTAGAAAGTTAGCTAAGTTATATCACCTACACCGCAACGACGCATTATAATGATCATGCGCGCACGCAATCAATCAGTTCACTTCTTTTTTTGCAGATTTTATTCTGGGACACTACCTTTTCTTTCTCTGCAATTGCGTTTTTATGTGTGAGCTAATTCTCAAATAAAGCTGACTTTATCTTTAGCCCTATTCGTTACGGTAGCTTAATAAAAATATTAAAAAGTCGTCAAAAGGATGTCAAACAAGCTATCGAAATGAATAGAAGCTGGTATTGTTCGGTCAATGCTGAAGCTGACCAACAACTGACACTAAAACGTTAGTTACCGGAAAAAACAAGATTACTTCTATGATATCATATGTGAGGTGTAACGTCACAAAACCACCATTTGATTAGAGAGACGCCGCAGTGGACGGCTCCGGGAATTCCGACCTCCTGAGGCTGTTTAACGTGCACCCAAATCTGACCACACGGGCCTACAACACTTCTACCTTCATTGGAATTGCAGCTGCAGCCGCCGGGATTTGATCCCGCGAGCTGCGGGTCATCAGCCGAGTACGTTAGCCACTAGGCCACCACGGCGGGGCAGCCAATATTACTTCGTTGAAACATTAGCTTTTCCTGAATACCTTGAAAGATATATGTGCGTAGAGTATGTAGGAAACTGCATTCTAACTTGGTTAGTCTCTGAGACAAAACAGCCTCCTGACAAAGGCGTGCTTTGCATGCAGATCTACCTACGTCAAGCTGAGGCCACGTTCTGAAGGAATGCTTGTATGCTGGAGCGAATGAAGAATAGTACGTGTGTTTCTACCAAGTCATTGTAGCAACTGTGTAACACCTACAGATATCATAAATTTACATCTATTTCTCGTAAAAATGCAATCCCGAGATTGTCTAGAATGTGTGCTATGCATCTTATCCTGCTCTCTCTAAGATAATTGAAAAGGATTAAGGAACTTTTCGCGCAGGATAGTGAAAGAATATATACGGACACTGCAAAATACAAGTCAATGTTTGTGTTTTGCGTCGCAGTCCTCAGCATTCCTTAGCGAAAATTCTGTCAACCAGAATTTTTTTTAAATTTTTTCTTCCCTCAGAAACAAACCTATTCAAATATTGATGTTCTATAGGTCTCAAAGGGTCGCCTGCCTCTTCTGACTGACCTGCCACTCGTAGTGTCAGTGACGGTAGCAAATGAACGAAGTGCTTCTACCTGTCTCTTCTCTCAAGGTAAGTACATTGTTATAAAATCAAGAGGTTCAAACAGAATGCTATTTTATTTTCATCGTATGCATTGTTTATGTGTTTAGTGAGTCCTTGCAGGATATTTGGTCTCTTTTGTTGAGATGTTCATTTATTTTTCAGCGAGCTAACCATGCCACACCTATCAAACAGATTAGAAAAGCATTCGCGCGGTTCGCATGTCGAGAACCCCTGACTGGCCTAGTGAGGATATGGCAGTACGCGGAACTCTTGTATGCCTGTTCAAGGAAAAGCATTCTGATAGTTATTTTAATAGAGCGGCTGCTCCTAAATGAAAATTCGTACTGTCACATGTATTCTACGCAGACATCTCACTGCTTATCGCTAAATCTATCTTCACCTTGCTTTATTTAGAGAATCTTTCTTCTGCTTATTCCTTAGGTGCACATGTTGGACGAGCTGTTACTCTCGCAGGCATTCTTGTTTTCATGTTAGTTATCTCGCTATTTCTACTTGCCTGCGGTGAGCAAGCACTCGACGAACATGATGTTTCAGCTAGGATGGATGATTGAAAAATCTGACTGGTTCATAGAGCCTCGAAAAAAAGTACAGTTTCTAAACAAATATAAATTTTACTCAGCGCAGGCGAAACCAATCTCCTACAACTTTAGGATGACAAAACATTCTACTGCGTCATTAATCCTTACAGAGCAGCCATCTATTAACACTTCGAGGAGGAAAAAAAAAGGTTTGTGCAAGTGGCACATGCAAAATAGCAAGAAATTTTGCAGACGATAGTATAAACAAATGAAAGCCGGCTGGATCAGCCGACACAAAGCGGTAATCTCTGCATTCCTGCCCTCTCGGTAAACGGATTGTGTGTCCATACTATATGAAAACGAGCGAAGAGCAAGTTATTTTCATTTCTTTTAAAACAAAGCAGCTTTGTTTCCTTCTTTTTATTTCCTTTAACTTCGCTGTTTGCCGTAGCTCCCTTATGGAATGCGCGTGGAACCTCCCTTCAGGAAAGAGCAAGTAGAATTCTCATCCTTCATAACTCGACTGCACAATCATTTATCCGGCTTTGCATCGAGGCGTATAGCTTGCTCCTAGTTGATTCTTCCTAAAAGCTATTTTATCAGAGTTCTTCATGCGCCAAAACGGCAGACACAGCGCAAAGTAATACTTCAATGAACCCTCCTGCATCAGTCATTATCGAAAAAAAATAATTGCTAGCATTAGTGATGGCCGCCCGGTATCGATTGGTTCATGTATCTGACTCTCGCCAGGCCCGGAGAGATTGAACGTGCGTGAGTTCTCTGAGATATTGAGTTGAAGAGCAGCAGCAAGGGGGTTGCGCAGCTTTACACCTCCAAAAAACTGCACCACCTTCAAGAGCTTGGCATTTCAGATCTATCTGCAAAACTTTTCAAGTACCACGTTGTGTGGATACACCAGTCAAATTTGTATACATCTCATGTCAAGCTGTCCGAGAATGTTGCCGAATGCCTCGATGTGTCTCCTTGATTTCTCTGGAAGGTGTTTTAAATGCGAATCATTTCTTAGCGAACTTCGGTGAATTTGAATCTATCTATCTATCTATCTATCTACCTACCTATCTATCTATCTATCTATCTATCTATCTATCTATCTATCTATCTATCTATCTATCTATCTATCTATCTATCTATTTAGCCGCCTACGACTTTATGCTCTCCTGGCCGTGTCGATAATGGTATCGAAAGTAAACTTGGTATGGCATAACATTACTGTATGAAGAACATATTTGACAACTCATTACATGAGGCTCATGACAAGTATGTCATGAGTGTCATGATATACACTTCATGGTCTTTCGCCTCTTGCGGTGGTTTCATTCACAAGGCAAGTTGCAAAACTCAAATGGTATGTCATGATTGCATGGCGAACACAAGAGACAGACCCTAACATGCAAATCATGACTTGTGTGCCATGTAACAACATGAAAACATGCCAGGCTCATGATGTGCTCGCGGCCTTTTCGCCAGCTTCACATATACCAAATTTCGTATTATGGTTAGTGAACGAATGACGAAAGTATGATACTGGTGCAAACATAAACATGAGATCCGTGTCATGTAACAACATGACTACACGCTAAACTCATGATGCGCTCGCCGCCGCTTCGCAAGCTTCACATTTACCAAATACCGTACTACGTGACGCCAACGAACGACATAGGTAACTGACACAATCAAACTTGATAATCACGACAAGGCTGTCTTCTAACAACATGTCTACATGCCACACTTGTGATGCGCTCGTGGCCATTTCGCAAGCTTCACATGTACCAAATTTTGTATTACGTGACGACAATGGACGACGAAGGTATTTCACTGGTGCAAACATAATAATCATGAGATGCGTGTCATGTGAGAACATAACTACATACCACAGTCAAAGCGCCAATACATTTCAACATAACGTGGCGCGCGTGCTCGTTGGCGTTCATTTCGTCGCGTAATGCCGGTTATTCCACGCTATCCGCCAGTCCTGCCACTTACTCACAGGCGCTCGCCGCGCTACGTACGTTGCTTTGACGAATGCGCGTTTCAGCGCGTCCGGTGTCCCTCTGTCACGAAAAGAGGGAGACGCAGTGTTGTCTGGGTAACGCATCGGCATAGAGTAATGTAACTCTATGGCATTGGCGTGAAATGCAGCATTTCGCATTTCGTGCCGCTTATCGTCGAGCCGCGCTGACGGACGCTGGTCGCGCCTGGCGTGAGACTACAGAGCGCTCGCGTTTTGCTAACGTAGCGTTACTGTGCATAGCGTGCGCGCCCCTCAACGCAACGTTGGAGTACATTTGGTCCGTCATGATGGGCTCGTGGCCATTTTAGAAGCTGCACATATACCAATTCGTGTTAGGTGACGTCAATGAATGACGAAATATATAAATGGTGCAAACACGTAACCCTGACTGACACGCCTGTTTTGTGAAAACATCACAACAAACCACGCTCACAACGTGCTCGCGGCCGTTTCGCTAGCTCCACATATACTAAATTTGGTATCACGTGACGTGAATAGATGACGAAGGTAAACGACACATCTAAGCATGATAGTCATGACACGGAAGTCATGCACGGCATCATTTACCTTCACCTCTTGACGTTGGGCCGATTTTAAAGTAACATATCAACATTCCTCTATCATGCTTCGCATATCGTCCATTCCCTTAGTACCTGGGATCTGCCATTTTTTTCAGAGAAGATCTAGTTGCGTTGACCTAGCTAACACCGCTTATTAGCTGCATATCTGAAGCCTGTGCCACCAGCGATGTTGGCTTGGGCGCAATAAAAAACACTAGGTCTGCTCGTAAAGTGCAGCACAGTGCAGAGTCAAAGTGAAAGCTAGAGGAGTGGTCTTTTAGAGCCTTTTCTAAACACTCATGGGGTAACTACTGCAAGCAAACTTGCTCTATACCTAATATGATTTTATTAATAAAAAATATTAGGTAGTGGCCCGGCACTCGCTATGCTATTTTTGTCATTCTTCTGAGAAGTATGGTAACCAATAAACACTTGCCAGAAATTTAGTGCCATTTGTTCATGCAGTGGTTAACGACGATGAGCAATTATGCCTGAAGTTGGTATGCGCCACTGTTCATAGGTGATCAAGAACAAGCTTTTGTAATGAGTTTCAGCATTGGACGACCCACTCACTTGTTACGCAATTCGCATTTTGCGATGACTGTTTGTTCTTTCTCTGTTATAAAATGATTTATAAGTCGTAATAGCGCGATTTCATTTCCGACATCATGCCTGCCCAAGGCACGTTTGCCAACGCGTCCCAAGCGCTGGTTTGGATCAGTGGTAGAATAATGAACAGGCACCCAGTGCACCTGGGTTCAAGCCCCACTTTGTCATTGGTGCTAGGTTTTTTTTATTCCGTGCGACGTGGTTATGAACACCGGCGGCGGTGGCGGACAACTATGGTGGTGCGTGACCCGTGTTTGGATCTTATAATAGTTTTCGCTGTAAAATGTCCTCTGACCAGGGTTGAGATATGGAGGAATGTCTGATGAGAAAAGGTGAAAGAAATGAAGAAATGAGAGAAAGTTTATACAAAACTTGTGATTCATTGCGTAATCTCAAGGGATTAAGGAATACATTTTAGCCAATTTGGGTTACGGCAAAACTGGGGTGAAAGCGGACGGGGGGTTGACCTGACGAAGCTTACATGAGGCGAGTGTCTCAACAAGTCGATCGTGAGCGAAGATGAAAGAACAGAATATGGCCTGAGGAAGACAAGAACAAGGTTAACAGAAAGATAGAAGAGTACTTGGTAACAGGCAGAGCAGATTCACCGACAGATACTCGAGACCTGAGATTGCTCAAATATTAAAAAAATAAAGTCTTTACGATCAGCTGGGCCGAGTTTCTGAAATTGAGTTGAGTTCTCAGCGTAGAGGCCAGTGTCTACTTTCTCATTGTTGACTTCCCTCCACATGTATATATAACAGTGCATGGCATGGGCTTGATCACAATGTGGCCAACGGTTGTTTTCTTACTAGCTGCTCGATTTTATAGCCACGTTTAAGGCTACCCTACAGGAATCAGCATGCTTATACACACTTTACAGTATTGACACAATGTGACTTCAAATTACTCGCGCTTGCCGATACTTGTGCCCTTTAGATGGTTTGTGACGCACGAGCCTGCGGGACCCAGCTGCGCGCGAACCGTGTTGGAAAAAAAGAAGAACGTAGAAGAAGGGGCAGATGTGAATACTCGAGACAATCTAGCTGTGTTATTATTCTCGGGCGCAAGTTCGCCCTGCCTAGGTTAGCCTATTAAAAGAGTTCATTGAAGAGTGCGTTACAATATTATCGTCATCACTCATAAGCTTTCTTTATTACTGGTCTGTTGATGTAATGCAGTATAAAAATGTGACCTAACGCTCAAGCACAGGCAAAACATCACCCGCGTCTTCACAGATACCACTTCCAAAAGAGGTGCTTGTCCTCTTCTGGTCGTTAAGAAGCAAAGGTCACGGGATAAACTCTATCTCTGAATCTCTTAGTGAGCTGAAAAGACATAACTGGTCTTTCTGCTTAAGTTACACATTAAGGATATCTCAAAGGTTAACCCTGAT